>NC_091977.1:421321885-421957518 GCF_044704955.1 Pristiophorus japonicus
AAAGAATTCTAGAAGATTTGTCAAGCATGATTTCCCTTTCATAAATCCATGCTGACTTGGACTGATCCTGTCCCTGCTTTCCAAATATGCTGCTATTATATCTTTAATAATTGATTCCAACATTTTTCCCACTACCGATGTCAGGCTAACCGGTCGATAATTCCCTGTTTTCTCTCTCCCTCCATTTTTAAAAAGTGGGGTTACATTAGCTACCCTCCAATCCATAGGAACTGATCCGGAATCTATAGAATGTTAGAAAATGACCACCAATGCGTCCACTATTTCTAGGGCCACTTCCTTAAGTACTCTGGGATACAGACTATCAGGCCCTGGGGATTTATCGGTGTTCAATCCCATCAATTTCCCTAACACAATTTCCTGACTGATAAGGATTTCCTTCAGTTCCTCCTTTTCGCTAGACCCTCGGTCCCTCAGTATTTCCAGAAGGTTATTTGTGTCTTCCTTCGTGAAGACAGAACCAAAGTATTTGTTCAATTGGTCTGCCATTTCTTTGTTCCCCATTATAAATTCATCTGATTCTGACTGTAAGGGACCTATGTTTGTCTCCACTAATCGTTTTCTCTTCACATATCTAAAGAAGCTTTTGCTGTCAGTTTTTATGTTCTTTACTATAGTATATGTTATAGTATGACTTAATATAATTAAAAGATGTCAGAACATGGCTTAATTTAGAATGAAAATTTTATACTCAGAGTACTTTAGCAACAAATCTGCTTTATAGGCAAAATAAAAAAATCAAAACACAGAAGCCTTTAGAGCATCATTTGTAGAATATTTCTCAGTATAATTTTACTTTAAAACCTACATAATGAAAAGAGATTATTACTAAGTATAATTGCCACATTTTCCAAAAGTATTCCATACTATTTTATTAGTTCAGTTCAGGGTAAATAAGATGCCAATGTTTTTAAAAGTCTGATTCAGCTTGAGACAGTGACCAGTGAGGACCGTTGGATTGGTGGTAAGTGTACAGAGTTTGTCGCAGGGGCTAAAGATGATGGCTTTGGTCTTCCCAATGTTTAATAGGAAGAAATTTCAGCTCATCTAATACTGGATCTCAGACAAGCAGGCTGACCACACAAAGGTAATGGAAGGATCGAGATAGCTGGTGGAGATAGAAACATAGAAACATAGAAAATAGGTGCAGGAGTAGGCCATTTGGTCCTTCGAGCCTGCACCGCCATTCAATAAGATCATTCCCTCAGTACCCTTTTCCTGCTTTCTCTCCATACCCCTTGATCCCCTTAGCCGTAAGGGCCATATCTAACTCCTCTTGAATATATCCATTGAACTGGCATCAACAACTCTCTGTGGCAGGGAATTCCATAGGTTAACAACTCACTGAGTGAAGAAGTTTCTCCTCATCTCAGTCCTAAATGGCCCACCCCTTATCCTAAGACTATGTCCCCTGGTTCTGGACTTCCCTAACATCGGGAACATTCTTCCCGCATCTAACCTGTCCAGATACATTTGAATGCTCACCCCATGCTTGCAAAAGATGTTGCTAAGGGGCAGTGTGTGGATGATGGGGGCCAAATATGGATCTTATGGGGGACTCCAAAGGTAACGGTGTAGGGATGAGAAGAGAAGCCATTACTAGAGGGGCTCTGACTGCAATTAGATAGTTAAAAGTGGAACCAAGCAAGGGGACTCAATATAAATTTAACCTGAATAACAATTTTTAAATGTGTCCTCTAGCTTTTTGTCAAATAATTTTGAAAACTCTCCGAACAGAAACTGTTCGGAGATAAAGAAATTCATCAGTACAGCTGACTGGTACTGATGTATTCAGGGAAATTAGCTATAATACACATGCTCAAAATGTACAATTCCAAATTCAGCTCACAACATCATTGCTCTGGGCAAAAATTCCAAGTCCAACCCCAGACTTTGGAGAGAGGCTGAATCCTTCAAGTAGAAACTTTAATAAAGGCACGTAAAGACAGAAAAGATAATTCAATGGATAAATGTAATCATGTTATTGTGAAATATGTAATTATTTTGATTGAAACTATTTTTGTTTAAGCCCTTATTTTGAACTTTAATAAATTCAGTTATTGAGAAAAATGAGCAATTATGAACATTTCTGAAAGCATTTTGAGCAATTTGTGGAAACCTGATGGCCAGATACTACAATAACAGTAACAAGTTTACATAGGCCAAATCCATTATAAATATGAACAAAGGTCTCTATGGGCTCAAAATTGGCCAGGAGTTGCTCCGTTTTTTTTGGAGCAACTTGATGTTTCTGGAGTATCTTAAAAATCCCCATTTTGCACATTCAATTTGTGTCAGTAAGTGAATTAGTTACGATTTTTTTAGTTTAGTTTAGTTTTTCTCACAAGGGGGCGTTACCAGCCACCTAAGGCAGTTTTGGCCATTTAGGCCACTTTGGTCAGCTAATAGTTACTCCAAATCTACTTAGGCCACTTCAGAAAACCCTTGCAGTGAGTTAAGAAATCAGTGCAGGTAGGTACAACGGAGTCCAGCAGAACTTAATGACTTGACTAAAGAATGTGAATAGAATCAAACAGCTATACAGGACATCATATCACAAACTTTGCAAAGTTAATTTACTATACAACAGAAGAATTCATGGAAGCTTAAACTACAAAAATAAAAGTAGTAAAAGATAGTTGAAGTAAATTGCCCTAATCTCACAACTAATTTAAACAACTATTTGTTTGCAATGATTATACTGGGCCAAAATTGAGCCCAGATTATCTAAATAAAGTCTACTTCAATAAATAAGATATTCTCTCAGTGTTCCTCCGTCACTTATGTTCTTCTGTCACAATAGCACCAGGTGAATAGACTTGACAAATGGGCACCACTATTCACAAGCGACAAAATATATTTGCATAATTTTTTCAAAATATCCAAAAGTCCAGGAAATTGACAAGCCATTAACAAAGTTCAAAAATAGCTACAGTGCATAAAATTTCAAACCTGAGGTCGATCGCACCGGGAGGCCACTCGGCCAGCGATAGGGGCGGGCATCGGGTCCTACATACACAGCGGCTGCAGCACGCACACAGAGAGGCTGGGGGTGAGGAGCTACTGCACATGCGCGGACACTCCACATGTGCAAATGGCCCGGCACTGTTTACAGCGCAGGACATTGGCTCCGTTCCCGACCCGACTGGCCACGCTGCGTGAAGACCGAGGAGAGGCCAGACAGTGGCCAAAGCGGAGAGCGATTTTTTCGCCGCGCTTATCAACGGAGAAAAGCGGCGCATCTCCGGTAAGTGCGTCGAAAATAGGGGTGGGCCAAATTTGAGCCCGATAATAGGAAAGGTTGACAGAAAAAGTGTGACAAATACTTACCCATAAGGAAGTCTGGTTGTGCAGACAGAAAATACATGCAGATGTAAGATTTTTAATAAGATACACTTACATAATATGAACTTTTTTGCCTGTGTGAGAAATGTAATTGCTGAGAAAAGGAGCAAAAGAAATAGATTTCAACTTTTGCCACCATTGAGAAAATCAAAGGGCTGGATTTTTCTTCGGGACAGTATCAACACCAGGGGATGGTTGGAGTGGGACGTTCACTGACTGCACCAAACCCACTCTGATCCTTACCTATTTTCCTGGGGCAGAGCTTATGCAAGACAGGCTCCCGGCAAGACCCCCTCCACACAGTGACAATCTGCTGCTGCTGTGCAGGAGAATTCAATGGTGCTGCAATGGGACACCTATTACAATGCCTCAAGGAGAAGGAGCATCTTTTGAAGCACCCCTAAGAAGAGGAGCATTTAGTGAGCTACAGGCTCTCTAGCTGCAGGTAAGAGACTGGAAGAAAAAGAGCTATGTAAATTACTAGGCCCTCTCCCTTCAACATTATCAATAGTGAACTTGCCACTATTACCCCAGAGTGTACCACCACACTTCTCTAGGCAGGCTCTGCGATCCGTCAGTAGTAGAGGCAGGATACAGGGAAAGTGGTTAGTTTCCTATGATCCTACCCCTTCCCAATATTCTTTAAATGTAGCAAGGCAGTCAAGCGTTTGGCAGCCAAGTTCCCTGCTGGGGTGAAGATAGTCCTGGGAGAGATCCTGCTGCAGGTCTCATTACCACTTTCCCTTCATTTTCAGCTATTATACCGTCTGATTTTCGGTAATGTAAAGGAGGAAAATCAATTCCAACAACACTTATATAACAACAACTTATATTTATATAATGCCTTTTAATGTAGCAAAACGTCCCAAGGCACTTAACAAGATCGTTATCAATAAAAACATTTTTGACATTGAGCCACAGAAGGATATATCAGAAATATCTGATGAGAAATCATCGACCTGAAACATTAACTCTGTTTCTCGCTCCACAGATGCTGCCTGACCTGCTGAGTATTTCTGCATTTTCTGTTTTTATTTCAGATTTCCAACATCTGCAGTGTTATGCTTTTGAAGGAGATATCTGGACAGATTACCAATAGCTTGGTCAAAGAGGTAGGTTTTAAGGAGAGTCTTAAAGGAGGAGAAAGAGGTGGAGAGGTTTAGGGAGGAAATTTCAGAGCTTAGGGCCAAAGCATCAGAAGGCACGGCCACCAATGGTGGAGCAATTAAAAGCGAGGATGTGCAAGAGGCCAGGTTTGGAGGAGCACAGAGATTTCAGAGGGTTGTAGAGCTGGAGGAGATTACAGAGATAGATGCGAGGCCATGGAGGGATTTGAAAACAAGGATGAGGGTTTTTAAAATTGAGGCATTGTCAGACCGAAAGCCAGTTTAAGACAGCAAGCACAGGGGTGATGGATGAATGAGACTTGGTATGAGTTAAGATATGGCGAGCAGAGTTTTGGATGAGCACAAGTTTATAGAGGGTGGAAGATGGGAGGCTGGCCAGGAGAGAATTGAAATAGACAAGTCTTGAGGTAACAAAGGCATGAATAAAAGTTTCAGCAGCAGATGAGCTGAGGCAGGGGCAGAGTCAGGCGGAGGTATAGGCAGTCTTGATGATGGAGCAGATATATGGTCGGAAGCTCACATTTGGGTCAAACACAACACCAAGGTTGCAAATGGTTTGGCTCAGCTTCAGACAGTTGCCACAGATGGAAACATTGGTCAGGGAACAGAATATATGGCAGGGACCAAAGACAATGGTTTCAGTTTTCCCAATATTTAGTTGGAGGAAATTTCTGCTCATCCAGTTGTGGATGTCAGACAAGCAGTGTGACAAATCAGAGACAGTGGAGTGGTCAAGAAATGTGATGGTGTGATAGAGCTAAGCATCGTCAGTGTACATGTGGAACCTGATGTAGTTTTTTCGGATGATGTCACCGAGAGGGAGCATGTTGATGGTAAATAGAAGCGGGCTAAGGATAGATCGTGGGTCAGCTGCAAAATAAATCTCTTTGCACTCTACCTTAATCCAAACAATGTACCTTCATCCAACCATAGAAGTGCAGACTTAGCATACCAATGAACTTTTTTTTATCTCGCACAATCATTTTATAATTGATGAAGTGTTACACACCTTGAATGTCATGCTCCTCTTTTCTCTTTACAGGTGCTAACTGACCTGCTGTCTTTCTAGCATTTTCTGTTTTTATTTCAGATTTCCTGCATTTGCAATTTTCCTTTTTATTTTCTTATGTCTTTGCTGAGCTTAACTTAGCCCAATACTAGGTCTATAAACTAAAAACATCCACAATATTCCATCTTCAATTAGTGTTTTAAAGGGCTTCCCTTTTTTTTAACTTACCGTATATACTCGCGTATCATGCGACTTTTGAAGACCTAAATTGTAACCTAAATTTGGGGGGTAGCATAATACGCAAGATACAAAATTTGCGGGTGTGAAGTGCTGGCCAAAATTAGGCTGTTAGGCTGTTAAGCAGACCGTATCCACGCTGAATCTCGGCAGGTATCTCCTGGGCTGGATTGCAGCCTCTATTGTCACTTGTACTGTATCTTTGCTGTGGTCTAGAGATCGCCACCCACAACTCCCTCTGAAGTTTGCTGCATTATTAGAGGCTTTAACAATCAAATCTCCATCTATCTCAGCCCATGCTTCTTTTACCCGCAAACACAGTAGAGGCAAATCCGGAGCCTTCATATTCCCTCCCTTCGTAAATGATTTCTCTCCTTCCATCATCCAGTCATTCCATTTCTTTCTTATATTGTCTTTAAATGGCTTATTAATGGATACGTCAAGTGGCTGAACGACGCTAGTCAAGCCAGCTGGAATGATTGCTATATCGGTGTTCGATTCGTGAACAGCTTTCACAACAGAATCCACTCGATGTTTCATGATTCGGTTGTTAAGGTCTGTATTCGATCGTTGTTATGTGTTAGGGTACTTGTTATGTGTTGGGTACTTGTTAAACTTGTTTGAAAGCCTAGCCTAGTGGCATCTGGTATCTCAAAAAAGTGACTCGCATGATACATGAGATATATGATAAAATCATGTTTTGGGGACGAAAATTTAGGGGTCGCATGATACGTGAGATCGTAGGATACGCGAGTATATACGGTAGTTATTAAATTGTCTTGCTATTCTCAATGCTACTTGCTATGGAAACAAAATGAAAGACTGGAGCAATGCACACTCAGTGTAGCACAGGGTCCTACATTGTAAGTGTCAACAAATTTCATGAAACAGTATTTAATCTTTCAATCAAAAGTTTTTCAAAAACACCTTTTCCATCACTTCTAGTCTGTCACTTCTTTTGTTCCTATTAGTAAAAACATTTTAAATGATTCTTTTGACAGAGACAAAACTCGAGAGAATAAAACGCTTTTCAGCTTTTGACCCAAAGGTCCTTGAGGAATTCTAATATTAGCCTATTGCAAGCTGACAGTTCAATAATTTTCTTAAGGCTTTAGAAATATCTTCTCATAAGCCACTTACACATTTACCTTATATTGTGGAGAAAGAAGTTCTGTCATTCTACCCACAATAAAGAAGCTCGTTATGATCATATAAATATACAATATGTTTAACAGACTTAAGAAAATGCTTTCAGAATATTTAATTTAAATTCATACTACTGTATAAATTATGCAATAAGCTAAATGACTTCACCTACAGACAACATCTAGATGCTTTTGTGGGTCAAAATATGCTGCATTCATTTGATTGATTGAATTTGGTAGGTAGTTCAGACTGCAGTTTCTGACACAATTGCATTTTGAGATGTGCAATTGGCTTTATTAGTTTAGATCAACTGCTCATGTTTCCTGCCTTAATGCTATTCAGTCAAGACAATTCAAGAATCATCGTAGCTCAATATATTGCAGACTAATTGAATCATCTCTCTAAATTTGACAATGCACCAGAAGCTCTTTAAAAGCCAATAACGACTAATGAACTTTTGCATATTTGAAATATTTTTACTTCCAAAGCCTCTAAACAAACTGACAAAGAACACCAGATCCTAGGTCATGCTACATGTTTGTATTTTCCAACATGTACAGTATAATCCACAATTCAGAAGGACATTGTGATCTGAAATCTGCTGAGTTAACAGCAATTTTTCTGAGTTTATAAGTCCATCTATTTCAACGCTCCATAGTAAAAATATCAGGAAATTCCAGTGTTCTCTTCATTATACTCTAATCTTCCTCACTCATATATGTGGCAGTATTACGTTCACTATGGATCAAAATACATTGTCCTGGATTTTGCTGCACTAATAATAGTGAAGCTGTCAGTGCTCTCTGTTGTTACTGGGTAAATCTCACAGCAACCTTTGGCATCTGCACATGCGCAGTTAAATGCAGAAATCTGGAAGATGCTGTCAGTGATACCTTGCTCCTCCACAGGCTGCACTGTTGCAATCTTCACCAATGGAATCTGCACGGAGATCACTGCCATGGTATGAACTTAGGCTAATTACCTCTTATTCTTGTACGAAAGACTGATGAAAAGCTTAAGCTTTGTTCAATCAGGAGTAACTGAGTTTTTAACAGCATGGTAAGTTATAATTACTGCTGAACAACCTCTCTGGCCCTGAAAAATTAATTTACAAGTGTGGAGTTTCATTCGTTCAGAGGAAAATTAATGTGCAAATTTAAAAAAAATAGTTTTTGTGTTTTGCTCTTTTATATCTTCTCCTTAGATCCCATGTGTATGACCCAATCTTTGTTTCACTTCCTGTGCAATGATTTAAATATAATTTATATTTCATGTTTTTTACTTCCTGCTTTCAGTAGCAGGAAGGTGTCTCCTTCAGTGATATTTAAAGGGATCATCATCAACAACTTGCAGCTGACATGGTTAATCAACAGCAGCTTTAGCGCTGAGATCAGCGCTGCAATCATTATAATTAGCAGGCAGCATGAATTTTGCGTGCTGCCTGAACCACTTTCAACGGGTGCAGACAAATAGTGCTGGCCCTTAACACTATCTGTTTTGGGGCCTAATCTAATTTCTAGGCCATTGTCAAGACTTCACCAACACTCTATCAACATTTATTCCAGAAATTCTCTGAGGACTTTATCTAAAGAGAGTGAGTGCTGTGCTACTCTACCTTATTGGACACGAATAACAGTCACCAGAAGAAAGGACGGGCTTTCTCATGGGCATCTTGCTGGGGACCCCTTTTTCTGCAGGAGGAATGGGAGAAGGGCATAACGCCAGGTAGAGAAACATCAGCTACTGTTGGAGAGAGGGACAGGAGTGACAGCAGGGCGAGGTTGATTCCTTTCCCCCTGTGGGTACAGGACACCCCTCCTCATTTGGCCTTCCTCCATCAGTACTTCCAGTGCCCTGCATGAGAACCTGTGCGCCCTCCCACTCGATCCCTGAACCATCCTAAAACCTGCCACTGTGTACCAGCCAGCACACTCCAACACCTTGGCTGGAATCTTCCCAGTCCTGCGAGTGCGGGTTTGGAGGTGGGCCCACTGTCAAAATGGCTTTGATTGACAGTGGGTCGGGATCCCTCTCTGAACCCGCCTCTGTGTGAGTTTCTCAATTGTCAGGTCAGTGTTCGGATAGCAGACCCGACAGCAAGCGGCGGTAATTAACATCATTAAAAAGTACTTAAATATTAGTTAAGAGGCTTAAAAGCAGGCACTTGCAATTTTACCAACCTTTGACGGCTTTGCCGTCCCTTGGGTTTCACGCCAGGTAAGTGCAGTCGGGTTCTCAGTGGCTCTCTATTGCTTTGGCTAATTGACAGCTGCAGAAGTGCTGTCATTTCACAGCTGTTCATTTTCCAATGACAGAAGCTGAAGCCTTCAGGATTTGGAAAAGAGTTGTGAGCTGTATGCACTTTGGAAATGTCTCCATTCACTGTCACCTCCTTGGAGCAATCTCTCACATCATTGATAGGGCGCTTCTGTCATCTCCACCTCACCTGCCATCTATTCCAGCCGCATCGGTGCCCTTTAAAAAATCTCACTTTGGTCCTCAGAATCCCACCACGATCAGCCCCAACACCAACATCACTAAACACACCTGCATCACCACCAACAACACCAACTTTCTCCGCAATCACCTGATGCTACACATTATACAGGACATCAGCACCCGACCACAATGTTGCCCAGGAGGGCACATTTACTTCACTTCACACTGTGCACCCTGACTGCCCTGTGATGTGTCAAGTTGGCACCACCCCACATCAGCTCCATAAAGCATCCCTGCAATGTCCAACCCATTCCTTTCACACTCATCACCATTGTGGAGGTTACCCTTATGTTTCACCATTCACTATAACTCACTAAGCCACTTCCAAAGGTGCACACAAATCTGTCCAAGAATGCAAAGTCCTAAAAATAAAGATTTCAATGTTTGCCAATACATCAACATAAACTTTATATGAACATTGGCTAAAGGACCCAAGTGTCTACCCTTGTGTATTGTTAGTTGATATGATTGGACAAGGATGAGGGTGAGTGTGAGGGGTGGCTCGTGAGATGGGGATGTGATAATGTTGATAGAGAGAGAGGGATGGGTGGAGGTGCAAGGTAAGTTGGTGTGAGTAAGGATGTGCAGGGGTAGAGTAGGGAAGGCAGAGTGATGGGGATGTGATGAGTGGCACAGCAGGATGAGATTGAGTGTGGCTTTGCAGTAACGTTTTGTGATCTGCTGAGATCAATGAAGGGTTTGCGCCACAGCAGTCAAGTCCTCCCGGTGGCGTCGCTGCTTGTGCCCTCCTGTGCAATGTGCAACCAGGCTGCGTTGGTGTTCTGGGGAGGTCCCTTCTGCCCTTCTGCCCAATGGAAAGGAAGAGTATCTGGAGGGAGCCATGGGAGAGCCTGGGTGCAGCCATGCACCTCTGTGCAGTGCTTGTCAGTGTTTGTAGCACCTCAATACTGCAGGACAATGACAGAAGAAGGGTCAAAACCTTTGTGGACATGGTCCCTTTAAGGAAACCAGCTGATGATGCATCATCAATTGACGTCATCAGAACGGCTTCCTCTTAATTGGCCCGGAAGCCCACAGGCTAGGTTTAACAAGCCCAATCATGGGAAGCTTCTAGAGAGAGAGCGAGCTTTCAACACGCCACCTACCCCGACCGCATCGATCCCGCCGTGTGTGGAGAAATCGCGGCCCTTCAGCGGAGGTGGGTGTGTGGAGCCCACATTTACTGCTCCACGAAAGTTATGTCTAATCAGTGTTCGAGTGCTAAACCTTGCAGGTGTCTGTTTTAACAAATTGAAAGTTCAAATGATGGTAATCAGCAATTAGGACCAAAATTGCATGCTTTCCAATTGCAACCTTTCAAAGAGGCGTGTCTTATTAACACAGCACCCATTCAGCACCTGTTTTCACCCTTTCACCAAAAGAATCCCTCAATCTTCAAGTCACAAATTACTACACTGAAAATCCATTTCTTTCAGCTGCGCTATCTCTTACAATTTTTGAAATAGTGAAGCAGCCATTCCAAATGTCACTGCACAGAACAGAAGCTTTGTGAGTCCTCAAAAATATATACATTTAAATATAATGGAACAACAATTTTTTTTAAATATTGCAAAAACAGTAGCAATTCAATATGAGAAGTATTTGTAGATGGGGAGGGCAGTATTATGGGAAATCACTTTTTAAGTAGATTAAAAAAAAACACAAGCATTTTTACATGTAATATTTTTATATTTGCAATCCAGATGTAGATTTCAGAGCTGAGAAATTCCTACTTTTGAAGTGAAAAATGAGTTAAACTGCTGTGAAATATTTTGAACTTGTGCCCATCTGAGTTGGCAGGAACAAGTTGAATTTAGATATGCAATTTACACAATACTAGTTGATCGCCCATGGCATTGCATCTGGTAAATCAGTGAATATGAAATTCCACAGGGCAGCTACTGGTCTCCTACTATAACTCCAGCTGAAAACCAGTGGAATTCCCCAGGGAAAAGGATAATTGGCCGTTATAAGTCACTGCTGCCATTTCCCTGGGGGTTATGCTGGTGTCCTGCTGGAATTATTGTGGGAGACTGGCAGAACACCAACAGAATTTCAGGAAATGCAGGAAATGTGTGTGACCTGCACTTTTGCATAGGGAGTAGAGCTCTGTTAACAAATGGCAGAGGGTTTCAGCAACAGTATCATGGAATCAATGCAAAAGATCGAGGAAACTCAGATGTTATATAAAAAATGGCGTAATGCCCAAAATTCCTCAATCTTTTGCTCTGAAAATCGGCATTATGTCATACTGACGCTGTTGTTTCAGCACAAGTTTCCAGGAAATTCTGAGCCTTGCTTTCTTTGTCTCTTTCTCTTTGTCTCATAGAGGACCATAATTAGGATTCCTGTTACACGTGTAAGGAATTAACAATTACCTTCCCTAATTATCAACAAAACAAAGGTGAATAATATGTTAGTTTCGAAATTCAACATTGTTTCTTGCTCCTGCATCTATATATATATATATATATATATACAGCCTTTCTTTTTTTCCTAAATAAAACACACAACCTAAATTTTATCTAAATTTTTATACACATTGGCCCACATTTTGTGGTCAGCGACAAAGAAATGTGAACAAACGGGATATCGGAGGGGTCGGTGGGGAGAATTCAGGGGCCAGATGGGAGATCGGGAGCATCGGGGGGAGATCGGAGGCCGCAGCCTTGGAATGCAGAGGAGGGTGAGAGGGAGGGATCGGAAAGAGTGGAGGGGTGGTGAGAGATCACAGCTTGGGGGGAGATCGTGGCTCATGGGGTTTTCTGATGATGATGAGGAGTGATGGAAGCAGGTAAGCTGGATCCAGCAGACAAGTGGAAAGACACTTACCTGCTGGATACAACAGTCCTCATTTTTCTATAGCTGCCTGGTTTCCCAAGGCCCAGGATACCCGGCCGGCCAAGATTACATTTAAAATGGAGATTAACTCTGAGGCAGGCCAGTTTCGGGTTTGTGACTTTTAACACTTTAACATCCCGCCCAACCAAAACCTCACCTGTTTTGGGGGGTTAAAATGCCTTTGCAGAGCCTAAACCTGGAAGTATAAATTAGAATATACAATTCAATGTAAAATCATGGACAGAAAGCGAAATAGAGAGGGAAAGAAGATGGGATTAAGAGTGAAAGAGATATGAGAAACAGAAATAAAAAGTTAAAAACTTTTTATTTTATTTTTTAACTTTTTTACAATCTCAACAATAATTAAATTCTAAAGGAATAAGATGCCACACATGTAAAATTAAAATTTTCAGGGCCACAGATGTTGTTTGGTAGTAATTAAGATTTATCACCAATGTTCCCTGTAATTTTCTTTTGCGCTGCATGGGCCCTTTAACGGGCTGCACGGCCCTTTCATAATTCTGCATATGTTTTTTTTTCAATTTAAAAGCCAGCTCATCAGCTGTGCAGGACCGCGAGAGCTTCGGCCCATAGCTTAAAGGGAACATTGCCTATCAATCCATTAAAAATTCACTTACACCTGAATGCACCCGCCCTATCTTTTTCTGCCGTGTTTATGGATTCCTTGTGGGTAAGTACAGCAACTTCATGCCCTTCATGTATTTTAATGCTGAATCTTTCGGCGAGATACCAGTGAAACGAGTCTTGTGGAAGAGCAGGGCAAAAGCAACTTCTAGATTTCCATGTTTAACTGTGCATGTGCGGGCGCCAGAAGTTGCTGATAGCCTCATCATTATTTCTATCGCAAAATCCAGACCAATCTCTGTTTAAAAAAACACATGCAATATAGATTTTGGCTGAATAAAGGCTTACAAATTTGGTCTCTGGTTCTTCAAAAATAACTGCTAAGTAGAAAGTGCTAGAAGCTAAAGAAAAATTGATTGAATGGTACCAATTCATCCTAAGAAATTAGAGCAAAATATTGTTTGTTGAGAGCCACATTTTTTTGTGCACAGATTCCACAATGTGGTAGGATGCAAAATGGTATTGTTTTTTTGTAGTATTATTGAAATAACCTTTATTGAATTTTGTTGTGGAAAGAAACCACCCGGGGTCATGGGTAGGCTATGATGTGAGAAACTTTATTACAAACATGCAGGGGAGCGAACTTTCGCAAAAACTCTCCCCGATCGAACAATTACATCAGATTTTATACATGATTGGGCGTAAGCGTAAGCTTGATAATTTACAAAGAAAAGAAACATCCATATTTGTCTATGACTGACAGCTGCTCAACCGTTGGCTCTGCCCATGTGACAGGTCAATGTCTATGCTCATGTCTCTTCCATAACCAGAACAGAGTCCAGCATGTAGGCTTTGAAAGATGCTTTTCGTTATCTCAAATGTTTCAGTTTCAAGGCCTTTACATCTCACGTTCTGTGGTTCTTCAACCACTATATCTGAAGTCACAAGTTCAACTTATTGTCCTTTGTTCTAAAGTGCTGAAGCCTGCAGTTTTAACATTTTTAGCTTGCAAATGACCAAGCATCCCGTCATACCTTGCGATTACAATGGCTTGTTACTAACATAGCTACAGCATCCATTAAAAGATAATTCTGACTTACATGTGATGGAATAATCACAGGTTCTCATCACATCAGCACATTAAGCAATGCTACTATCCTATTAGCCCCTTAAGCCAGCTCCAGACCGTGCGGGTCGCCACATCAGCCCCTGTTGGCACCCCTGATCAGACCTTGTCTGATCCAGGTAGGACAGACTTAACCCCGAATTCTCTACCCGTGAGATTATCCAGGGATCCTACTGGATTCCCACAGTGTCGAATTCATAAATTTCAAGCTTCTGTTACAGATTCACCTATGTCCTGGTGACATTGGCTAGGCTTCGAACCATATATAGCCTAGATCTATATGACATACTGATTCATCGGTACCTCCTTCTCTGGGAGCGGTTCTGTGACTGTGGACACTGGGGTGTACCCTTTGTCTGACATCACCACCCTTTGCACTGCTTGTGACAGCTTGAGTCTTTGGTAGGAACAGAGGCACAGACTGATAATCAGGACGAGTACTGAGGCGATGGTGACTGCCATTCTCCCTATCTCCCACCAATTATACTGCATTCGGATTGATCGGCAGTACAAATTCGACCTATCGGTGGCGGAGTCCTCCCGTGCCTTGGCCATTCCTTTGGCCAACTCTACCTGAACCTGTCCCCTAGCGATGATCTGCCGACTTTGATGGATGTATCGCATTGTTGAGGTCAGGGCCTTTTCTACCGCTGCCCGAGCGACCTTCCCTGGTGTGTCACCCACATCCAGCTCATCATTCCACCATGGGCTAAAGACCGGGCCGGTGAGGGCTCTACCTGCCAGGTGGAAGTCTCCCAAGGTGAAGGAGTCTGAGATTTGGAGACAGAATGTATAATTATTCGCACATATCAATCGTCCATAGAGGTAGTTCTTTTTGTCAGACAGAAGACACCACAGGGTCGGGGATGCTTGTACTGCACTGGAGGCACCTTTTAGAGGCTTGACTGTTACCACTACTGCAGTTATTATCTATAGGTTTCAGGCTATTGCAGATACACACTATGTAATGCTGCGATTCGGTGCAGCACTCGCCTGTAGTCATAAGGTAGGTGTTATTGGTGCCTACTCAGTAAACCAACTTGTCTCTGACCATTCCCAGAGATTCAAATTTATATCCCCCTGGATACATCCCATTCTTGCACGCCTGTGGTCTCATCATTAAGAACTTAAACGTGTCTGTTGACACCCCATTTGCGGGTCATGTTATCAAAAGCTCCTGTTTATTTTCCTCCACATTCATCAGATCTAAACTCCTGACCTCCCCATATGCATGCCAGGGGTACTGTCCCGAGCCTGAAGTGTTAAATGTCTGATTCCTCACTATCAAGCAAGTCCCGAGCCAACATGTCACATGGACTGTAAATCTGTTTTCATTATTACGGCTTTTCCTAGGTCTTCTATACCTCTGTGTAACCTTGTTCCCTGCACTTCTACTGCCATAAGCGCATATTCTCTGGCTTGAGAACCGCAGGCCTTTGGCGCTTTCCTGCACCACCCAGAAGGTATAGCTAGCCAGGCCCGTGATTTGCCATGAATTTAGGACCGAGTTGGCACTTCCAAACAAGCCCCCTACTTCCCCCAAAATATTCCGCCTCAGCTGCCCCTTGGGGGTCCCTACTTCGGGGGTTATGCGGTCCTTATAATCATTTTGGGCCCGAAATTAATGGCCTTACCGCCCACTGCCGCCAACTGCCACCCACTGCCGCCGATGTTCCTCTTGAAGTTGCACCCAGTGCCACTTTCCATTTGTATGGAGCGGGCTGGAGGGGAGAACCGGCGGGGACTGCCCACTGATATCAGCAGATGGCCGAGTGGCGCAACTGACCTCCCACCTGCTGAGATGCCATATTGATGTGGGCAGGAGTCGGTGGGAGTCAGCGCCAGAATGGAGAAGGAACGCTGGCTGGAGGCTGTGCTATCCCCGACAGTAAGTATGAAGAGCTGAAAAAAAAGGTTAGTAATCAATTTTTAATATTTTTCTTTACAGCGACTTACCTGGATGGGGTCCCCTGAAGGTGTTCCGATGGTTTTTTTTTGAGGATTTTCCTTTTCAGGTCTTCGACCCTCCATGGGCCCGACTCCATCCTTGGCGACACTTGGGCAGCAAGCGCCTTTGCTCTTTTGCCGCCCGCCGATCTTTCAAGGACCTTTTTGACGAAAACCCCGCCCAAAGTACTGTCAGGTACCTCGGCGGTCCTTTGGACGGCATTTGGGCAGGCGGGGGCCTTCACCAATTTAGGCCCCTAAGTAATCGCTGCAATTTATGTTTTGCCCAGGTAATTAATGCTGGGTGATTATTGCAAAGGGCCTTCAATGCCGGCACTATACTGCTGAGGTTACAGGTTACTTCTAAAGTAACTATAGTTGCATCATGTAATAGTGCCTTCGGGCCCCCGACCCTGATCATACCATCCGCTGGAGGCTTTTGATATCCACAAGTTGTTCAGTCATAAGAACATAAGAATTAGGAACAGGAGTAGGCCATCTAGCCCCTCGAGCCTGCTCCACCATTCAACAAGATCATGGCTGATCTGGCCGTGGACTCAGCTCCACTTACCCGCCCTCTCCCCGTAATCCTTAATTCCCTTATTGGTTAAAAATCTATCTATCTGTGACTTGAATACATTCAGTGAGCTAGCCTCAACTGCTTCCTTGGGCAGAGAATTTCACAGATTCACAACCCTCTGGGAGAAGAAATTCCTTCTCAACTCGGTTTTAAATTGGCTCACCCGTATTTTGAGGCTGTGCCCCCTAGTTCTAGTCTCCCCAACCAGTGGAAACAACCTCTCTGCCTCTATCTTGTCTATCCCTTTCATTATTTTAAATGTTTCTATAAGATCACCCCTCATCCTTCTGAACTCCAATGAGTAAAGACCCAGTCTACTCAATCTATCATCATAAGGTAACCCCCTCATCTCCGAATCAGCCTAGTGAATCATCTCTGTACCCCCTCCAAAGCTAATATATCATTCCTCAAGTAAGGTGAACAAAACTGCACGCAGTACTCCAGGTGCGGCCTCACCAATACCCTATACAGTTGCTCCATCCCTCTCGCAATGAAGGCCAACATTCCATTCACCTTCCTGATTACCTGCTGTACCTGCAAACTCACTTTTTGGGATTCATGCACAAGGACCCCCAGGTCCCTCTGCACCGCAGCATGTTGTAATTTCTCCCCATTCAAATAATATTCCCTTTTACTGTTTTTTTTTCCCAAGGTGGAAGATCTCACACTTTCCGACATTGTATTCCATCTGCCAAACCTTAGTCCATTCGCTTAACCAATCTAAATCTGTTTGCAGCCTCTCTGTGTCCTCTACACAACCAGCTTTCCCACTAATCTTTGTGTCATCTGCAAATTTTGTTACACTACACTTTGTCCCCTCTTTCAGGTCATCTATGTATATTGTAAACAGTTGTGGTCCCAGCACCGATCCCTGTGGCACACCACTAACCACTGATTTCGAAACCGAAAAGGACCCATTTATTCTGACTCTCTGCTTTCTGTTAGCCAGCCAATTCTCTATCCATGCTAAAACATTTCCTCTGACGCCGCGTACCTCTATCTTCTGCAATAACCTTTTGTGTGGCACCTTTTCGAATGCCTTTTGGAAATCTAAATACACCACATCCATCGGCACACCTCTATCCACCATGCTTGTTATATCCTCAAAGAATTCCAGTAAATTAGTTAAACATGATTTCCCCTTCATGAATCCATGCTGCGTCTGCTTGATTGCACTATTCCTATCTAGATGTCCCGCTATTTCTTCCTTAATGATAGTTTCAAGCATTTTCCCCACTACAGATGTTAAACTAACCAGCCTATAGTTACCTGCCTTTTGTCTGCCCCCTTTTTTAAACAGAGGTGTTACATTAGCTGCTTTCCAATCTGCTGGTACCTCCCCAGAATCCAGAGAATTTTGGTAGATTATAACGAATGCATCTGCTATAACTTCCGCCATCTCTTTTAATACCCTGGGATGCATTTCATCAGGACCACGGGACTTGTCTGCCTTGAATCCCATTAGCCTGCCCAGCACTATCCCCCTAGTGATAGTGATTGTCTCAAGGTCCTCCCTTCCCACATTCCTGTGACCAGCAATTTTTGGCATGGTTTTTGTGTCTTCCACTGTGAAGACCGAAGCAAAATAATTGTTTAAAGTCTCAGCCATTTTCACATTTCCCATTATTAAATCCCCCTTCTCATTTTCTAAGGGACAAACATTTACTTTAGTCACTCTTTTCCATTTTATATATACATAAAAACAGATAGTAAAAGCTTTTACAGATATATAAAACGGAAAAAGTCAAAGCATCTTATATCAGTACATCCCAACCGCTTAATAGCATCGCTACACAATTCTTGGCAATATTGTCCCTCGAGTCCTGGTTCCCAAATGAATGGTAGTAATTTAGTCCATCCTGCTACAATGTTAACGGTGCTGACGACCAAGCCCATCTAATTTTTGCTCAGCCCAGGATGCGGCGAGCAGTAGTACAACCAATGTCCCAGTCCCGTGACGCCATCATATATGCCCTTGACCATTGTATCTCCATCCGTATCCACGCTAGTTTGCAGTTGTGTATAATTATCACTTCTGGATCTGGTGACAGGGATCCAGATCTGATTGACAGTGTCTGCTTGCATGGTGCTGGGACGAACTTAGAGTTCATATGATCAGCCGCCAGGGGCGCCGTATCCTGGTCT
Source organism: Pristiophorus japonicus (assembly GCF_044704955.1). NCBI lineage: Eukaryota > Metazoa > Chordata > Chondrichthyes > Pristiophoridae > Pristiophorus > Pristiophorus japonicus. The sequence goes on from NC_091977.1 coordinate 421,340,491, forward strand.
TGCTCTTTGTGATGGGCAAGGAGGCCGTTCCAATCGGACTGGTTGTCCAGGTGCGGACAGTTCATGGTTGCTGATACAGATAAGAGTCTCAGTATCATTGCCCCATATTACACTTAGGATTTGTTTTCCATACCATAGTCTTATGGGTATGTGAGGCGACCCGATCCGTGATCCATATATTGGGTTTATTTACTCACTCCCCTTGTCCTCCTCATGGCAGTTGCACACATTATCCTGGGTGCAAACAAGTACTCTTGTCAATGTGCACGGTGGGTGCCTCCCAGGGTGTTGCGGTTGTCAGGAGGGTGATCACTGCTGTTGCCATCCACCAGGCCGCCATTGAGCTTTGGATTTATCTAAAATAAAATAATTAAAAGATCTTCTGCTAGTCCTCTTGTTGATAGAAACAGAATGCGAATTATATGGCTTAACTTGGGACCAATGTTTCCATCTACTTCCTCCCGGCATATGTATCTAAGCATATGCATGTATTACCCTGTCTCCTACCTCATGGAGTCCCGATGGCTCGCTTTTGGATCCGTGCTGATCCTGATCCGCTGCTTCTTGCTGCTGTTTTACTCCCACACTTTTGAAGTTGTTTGTACAGTTCTGTTACATACAATGCAATCCTATCCCTCAGCGGCCCCATTTCACTATCCCCATCTATCACCCCTTCCGGTAGTCTCATAGGCCTCCCAGTCATCAATTCATATGGGGCAGCCCTATCGTCTGCCTGGGGGTCACCTGCAGCCTCATTATTACAGTCAGGTGGACATCGACCCAGTTTTTACCCATGTTTGCAATCACTTTGGCTATAGCTGTTTACAAGGTTCTTATTCATATGTTCTACCATAGATGTTAACAGATATGATGTGATTGGGATTACGGAGACGTGGCTCCAGGATGATCAGGGCTGGGAACTCAATATCCAAGGGTATTCAACATTCAAGAAGGATAGAATAAAAGGAAAAGGAGGTGGGGTAGCATTGCTGGTTAAAGAGGTGATTAATGCAATAGTTAGGAAGGACATTAGCTTGGATGATGTGGAATCTATATCGGTAGAACTGCAGAACACCAAAGGGCAAAAAACGCTAGTGGGAGTTGTGTACAACCACAAAACAGTAGTAGTGATGTTGGGGAGGACATCAAATAGGAAATTAGGGATGCATGCAATAAGGGTGCAGCAGTTATCATGGGTGACTTTAATATGCATATAGATTGGGCTAACCAAACTGGAAGCAATACGGTGGAGGAGGATTTCCTGGAGTGCATAAGGGATGGTTTTCTCGACCAATATGTCAAGGAACCAACGAGGGGGGAGGCCATCTTAGACTGGGTGTTGTGTAATGAGAGAGGATTAATCAGCAATCTCGTTGTGCGAAGCCCCTTGGGGAAGATTGACCATAATATGGTGGAATTCTACATTAGGATGGAGAATGAAACAGTTAATTCAGAGACCATGGTCCAGAACTTAAAGAAGGGTAACTTTGAAGGTATGAGGCGTGAATTGGCTAGGATAGATTGGCGAATGATACTTAAGGGGTTGACAGTGGATGGGCAATGGCAGACATTTAGAGACCGCATGGATGAACTACAACAATTGTACATCCCTGTCTGCTGTAAAAATAAAAAAGGGAAGGTGGCTCAACCGTGGCTATCAAGGGAAATCAGGGATAGTATTAAAGCCAAGGAAGTGGCATACAAATTGGCCAGAAATAGCAGCGAACCCGGAGACTGGGAGAAATTTAGAACTCAGCAGAAGAGGATGAAGGGTTTGATTAGGTCAGGGGCAATAGAGTATGAGAGGAAGCTTGCAGGGAACATTAAAACGGACTGCAAAAGCTTCTATAGATATGTAAAGAGAAAAAGGTTAGTAAAGACAAACATAGGATCCCTGCAGTCAGAATAAGGGGAAGTCATAACGGGGAACAAAGAAATGGCAGACCAATTGAAAAAGTACTTTGTTTCGGTATTCACTAACGAGGACACAAATAACCTTCCGGATATAAAAGAGGTCAGAGGGTCTAGTAAGAAGGAGGAACTGAGGGAAATCCTTATTAGTTGGGAAATTGTGTTGGGAAAATTGATGGGATTGAAGGCCAATAAATCCCCAGGGCCTGATGGTTTGCATCCCAGAGTACTTAAGGAGGTGGCCTTGGAAATAGCCGATGCATTGACAGTCATTTTCCAACATTCCATAGACTCTGGATCAGTTCCTATGGAGTGGAGGGTAGCCAATGTAACCCCACTTTTTAAAAAAGTAAGGAGAGAGAAAACAAGGAATTATAGACCGGTCAGCCTGACATCGGTACTGGGTAAAATGATGGAATCAATTATTAAGGATGTCATAGCAGCGCATTTGGAAAGAGGTGACATGATAGGTCCAAGTCAGCATGCATTTATGAAAGAGAAATCATGCTTGACAAATCTTCTGGAATTTTTTGAGGATGTTTCCAGTAGAGCGGACAAGGGAGAACCAGTTGATGTGGTGTATTTGGACTTTCAGAAGGCTTTCGACAAGGTCCCACACAAGATATTAACGTGCAAAGTTAAAGCACATGGGATTGGGAGTAGTGTGCTGACTTGAATTGAGAACTGGTTGGCAGACAGGAAGCAAAGAGTAGGAGTAAATGGGGACTTTTCAGAATGGCAGGCAGTGACTAGTGGGGTACCGCAGGATTCTGTGCTGGGGCCCCAGCTGTTTACATTGTACATTAATGATTTAGACGAGGGGATTAAATGTAGTCGCTCCAAGTTTGCGGATGACACTAAGTTGGGTGGCAGTGTGAGCTGCAAGGAGGATGCTATGAGGCTGCAGAGTGACTTGGATAGGTTAGGTGAGTGGGCAAATGCATGGCAGATTAAGTATAATGTGGATAAATGTGAGGTTATCCACTTTGGTGGTAAAAACAGAGAGACAGACTATTATCTGAATGGTGACAGTTTAGGAAAAGGGGAGGTGCAATGAGATCTGGGTGTCATGGTACATCAGTCATTGAAGGTTGGCATGTAGGTACAGTAGGCGGTTAAGAAAGAAAATGGCATGTTGGCCTTCATAGCGAGGGGATTTGAGTACAGGGGCAGGGAGGTGTTACTACAGTTGTACAGGGCCTTGGTGAGGCCACACCTGGAGTATTGTGTACAGTTTTGGTCTCCTAACTTGAGGAAGGACATTCTTGCTGTTGAGGGAGTGCAGCGAAGGTTCACCAGACGGATTCCCGGGATGGCGGGACTGACATATCAAGAAAGACTGGATCAACTGGGCTTGTTTTCACTGGAGTTCAGAAGAATGAGAGGGGATCTTATAGAAACGTTTAAATTTCTGACGGCTTTAGACAGGTTAGATGGAGGAAGAATGTTCCCACTGTTGGGGAAGTCACAGTCTAAGGATAAGGGGTAAGCCATTTAGAACCGAGATGAGGAGAAACTTCTTCACCCAGAGAGTGGTGAACCTGTAGAATTCTCCTGTGAAATGTTGTTGAGGCCAAGTCACTAAATATATTCAAAAAGGAGTTAGATGTAGTCCTTACTACTAGGGGGATCAAGGGGCATGGCGAGAAAGCAGGAATGGGGTATTGAAGTTGCATGTTCAGCCATGAACTCATTGAATGGTGGTGCAGGCTCGAAGGGCCAAATGGCCTACTCCTGCACCTATTATCTATGTTTCTATGTTTCTATGTTTCTGGAACCTTGAGGGTGGTAAGATATGTGGAACCTCTGCTTTACACCCAATAACTGACATGCCCTTTTCATGAATCTACTCGTAAAGTGGGTCCCCTAGTCCAAATTTATTTGTAGAGGGACCCCCCATTGAAGTATCACTTCCTCTATTAAAATTCTTGTAGTGGTATCGGCAGTACAATTTCGCATTGGAAAGGCCTCCACCCGACGGGTGAAATGGTCCATTGTAACCAGACATAGGTTTTTCCTCTGCTCTTTGTAAGGGGACCGGTGAAGTCCAGTTGTAGTTTCTCCCACAGTCCCCTCAGCCTTGGCTGATTTCCCATACGGACCTTTATTCCCTTCCCTTGGTTATACTGTGCAAAGATCAAGCACCTCTGGACTTGCCTTGCTGCATCTCTGCCCATTCCCGGCCACCACCAATAACTCCTTAGTAAGTGCATTATTCCAAGCTTTCCCTGATGTATACCCCTGTGATAGATTCTCAGTAGATTGTGTCTGATACACTGAAGGGCTACCACCTGTTCTGTCCCTTCGACACTCCAGTCACATCTTCCATATCCCTTCCATACCTCTCTCTCTTTTCCTCTGACGTATCTTTGTGCAGCTGCACCATATTTACTTCCTCTGGTCCGATGGCACAAGCTGTCACCGAGGCTGGAGAAGGGGGCATATTTTCGGTGACCTTTTTAGCCACCATGCCAACCCACTCGTTTCCTTTTTGTATCCAATCGTCTCCCCTCTGATCATTCTTTTAGAAACATAGAAACATAGAAAATAGGTGCAGGAGTAGGCCATTCGGCCCTTTGAGCCTGCACCGTCATTCAATGAGTTCATGGCTGAACATGCAACTTCAGTACCCCATTCCTGCTTTCTCGCCATACCCCTTGATCCCCTAGTAGTAAGGACTTCATCTAATTCCTTCTTGAATATATTTAGTGAATTGGCCTCAACAACTTTCTGTGGTAGAGAATTCCACAGGTTCACCACTCTCTGGGTGAAGAAGTTTCTCCTCATCTCGGTCCTAAATGGCTTACCCCTTATCCTTAGGCTGTGACCCCTGGTTCTGGACTTCCCCAACATTGGGAACATTCTTCCTGCATCTACTCTGTCTAAACCCGTCAGAATTTTAAATGTTTCTATGAGATCCCCTCTCATTCTTCTGAACTCTAGTGAATACAAGCCCAGTTGATCCAGTCTTTCTTGATATATCAGTCCCGCCATCCCGGGAATCAGTCTGGTGAACCTTCGCTGCACTCCCTCAATAGCAAGAACGTCCTTCCTCAAGTTAGAAGACCAAAACTGTACACAATACTCCAGGTGTGGCCTCACCAAGGCCCTGTACAACTGTAGTTACATCTCCCTGCCCCTGTACCCAAATCCCCTCGCTATGAAGACCAACATGCCATTTGCTTTCTTACCGCCTGCTGTACCTGCATGCCAACCTTCAATGACTGATGTACCATGACACCCAGGTCTCGTTGGACCTCCCCTTTTCCTAATCTGTCACCATTCAGATAATAGTCTGTCTCTCTGTTTTTACCACCAAAGTGGATAACATCACATTTATCCACATTCTACTTCAGCTGCCATGCATTTGCCCACTCACCTAACCTATCCAAGTCACTCTGCAGCCGCATAGCATCCTCCTCGCAGCTCACACTGCCACCCAACTTAGTGTCATCCGCAAATTTGGAGATACTACATTTAATCCCCTCGTCTAAATCATTAATGTACAGTGTAAACAGCTGGGGCCCCAGCACAGAACCTTGCGGTACCCCACTCGGCACCACCTGCCATTCTGAAAAGTACACATTTACTCCTACTCTTTGCTTCCTGTCTGCCAACCAGTTCTCAATCCACGTCAGTACACTACCCCCAATCCCATGTGCTTTACCTTTGCACATTAATCACTTGTGTGGGACCTTGTCGAAAGCCTTCTGAAAGTCCAAATACACCACATCAACTGATTGTCCCTTGTCCACTCTACTGGAAATATCCTCTAAAAATTCCAGAAGATTTGTCAAGCATGATTTCCCTTTCACAAATCCATGCTGACTTGGACCTATCATATCACCTCTTTCCAAATGCGCTGCTATGACATCCTTAATAATTGATTCCATCATTTTTCAAACTACCGATGTCAGGCTCACCGGCCTATAATTCCTTGTTTTCTCTCTCCCTCCTTTTTTAAAAAGTGGGGTTACATTGGCTAGCCTCTACTCGATAGAAACTGATCCAGAGTCAATGGAATGTTGGAAAATGACTGTCAATGCATCGGCTATTTCCAAGGCCACCTCCTTAAGTACTCTGGGATGCAAACCATCAGGCCCTGGGGATTTATCGGCCTTCAGTCCCATCAATTTCCCCAACACAATTTCCCGACTAATAAGGATTTCCCTCATTTCCTCCTTGTTACTAGACCCTCTGACCCCCTTTAGATCCGGAAGTTTGTTTGTGTCCTCCTTAGTGAATACCAAACCAAAGTACTTGTTCATTTGGTCTGCCATTTCTTTGTTCCCCGTGATGACTTCCCCTGATTCTGACTGCAGGGGACCTACGTTTGTCTTTACTAACCTTTTTCTCTTTACATATCTATAGAAGCATTTGAAGTCCATTTTAATGTTCCCTGCAAGCTTCCTCTCGTACTCTATTTTTCCTGCCCAAATCAAACCCTTTGTCCTCCTCTGCTGAGTTCTAAATTTCTCCCAGTCCCCAGGTTCACTGCTATTTCTGGCAAATTTGTATGCCACTCCCTTGGCTTTAATACTATCCCTGATTTCCCTTGATAGCCACAGTTGAGCCACCTACCCTTTTTTATTTTTACGCCGGACAGGGATGTACAATTGTTGTAGTTCATCCATGCGGTCTCTAAATGTCTGCCATTGCCCATCCACTGTCAACCCCTTAAGCATCATTCGCCAATCTATCCGAGCCAATTCACGCATCATACCTTCAAAGTTTCCCTTCTTTAAGTTCTCTACCATGATCTCTGAATAAACTGTTCCATTCTCCATCCTAATATAGAATTCCACCATATTATGGTCACTCTTCCCCAAGGGGCCTCGCACAACGAGATTGCTAATTAATCCTCTCTCATTACACAACACCCAGTCTAAGATGGCCTCCCCCCTAGTTGGTTTCTCAACATATTCGTCTAAAAAACCATCCCTTATGTACACCAGGAAATCCTCCTCCACCGTATTGCTTCCAGTTTGGTTCGCCCAATCTATATGCATATTAAATTCACTCATGATAACTGCTGCACCTTTATTGCATGCATCCCTAATTTCCTGTTTGATGCCCTCCCCAACATCACTACTACTGTTTTGAGGTCTGTACACAACTCCCACCAGCGTTTTCTGCCCCTTGGTATTCCGTAGCTCCACCCATGCCGATTCCACATCATCCAAGCTAATGTCTTTCCTTACAATTGCCTTAATTTCCTCTTTAACCAGCAATGCCACCCCACCTCCTTTTCCTTTCTGTCTATCCTTCCTAAATGTTGCGTACCCTTGGATGTTGAGTTCCCAGCCTTGGTCACCCTGGAGCCATGTCTCCGTGATGCCAACCACATCGTATCCATTAACTGCTATCTGCACAGTTAATTTGTCCACCTTATTATGAATACTCCTCACATTGAGGCACAGAGCCTTCAGGCTTGCCTTTTTAACACACTTAGACTCTTTAGAATTTTGCTGCAAAGTGGCCCTTTTTGTTTTTTGCCTTGGGTTTCTCTGCCCTCCACTTTTACTCATCTCCTTTCTGTCTTTTGCTTTTGTCTCCTTTTTGTTTCCCTCTGGCTCCCTGCATTGTTTCCCATCCCCCTGCCATATTAGTTTAACTCCTCCCCAACAGCACTAGCAAACACTCCTCCTCGGACATTGGTTCCGGTCCTGCCTCGGTGCAGACTGTCCAGTTTGTACTGGTCCCACCTCCCCCAGAACCAGTTCCAATGCCCCAGGAATTTGAATCCCTCCCTTCTGCACCACTCCTCAAGCCACGTATTCATCTTAACTATCCTGCGATTCCTATGCTGACTAGCACGTGACACTGATAGCAATCCTGATATTACTACTTTTGAGGTCCTACTTTTTAATTTAGCTCTTCGCTCCCTAATTTCGTCTTGTAGGACCTCATCCTGTTTTTTACCTGTATCGTTGGTGCCTATATACACCACAACGACTGGCTGTTTACCCTCCCCCTTCAAAATGTCTTGCACCTGCTCCGAGACATCCTTGACCCTTGCACCAGGGAGGCAACATACCATCCCGAAGTCTCTGTTGCAGCCGCAGAAATGTATATCTATTCCCCTTACAATCCCCTATCACTGTAGCCACCCACGGTGCCAGGGACTTGGCTGCTGCTGCCCTTCCCATGATGAGTCATCCCCCTTAACAGTACCCAAAGCAGTGTATCTGTTTTGCAGCGGGATGACCACAGGGGACCCCTGCACTACCTTCCTTCCACTGCTCTTCCTGTTGGTCACCCATCCCCTATCTGGCTGTGTAACCTTTACCTGCGGTAAGACCAACTCACTAAACGTGCTATTCACAACATAATCAGCATCGCGCATGCTCCAGAGTGAATCCACCCACCGCAGCTCCAGTGCTGCAATGCGGTCTGTCAGGAGCTGCAGCCAGATATACTTCCCGCATATTTAGTCGTCAGGGACACTGGAAGCGTCCCTGACTTCCCACATAGTACAGGAGGAGCATAACACATGTCCGAGCTCTCCTGCCATGACTTAACCCCTAGATTAACTTAATTTGGCAACAATAATGCTAAAGGTTACTTACTGATAAAGAAAGGAAAAAGAAAATTTACTCACCATTCACCAGCCAATCACTTATCCCCTTAGCTGTGACATTAATTGTGCAAATAGATGTTAACAAATATGATGTGATTGGGATTACGGAGACGTGGCTCCAGGATGATCAGGGCTGGGAACTCAACATTCAGGGGTATTCAACATTCAGGAAGGATAGAATAAAAGGAAAAGGAGGTGGGGTAGCATTGCTGGTTAAAGAGGAGATTAATGCAATAGTTAGGAAAGACAGTAGCTTGGATGATGTGGAATCTATATGGGTAGAGCTGCAGAACACCAAAGGGCAAAAAACGTTAGTAGGAGTTGTGTACAGACCTCCAAACAGTAATAGGGATGTTGGGGAGGGCATCAAACAGGAAATTAGGGGTGCATGCAATAAAGGTGTAGCAGTTATAATGGGTGACTTTAATATGCACATAGATTGGGCTCGCCAAACTGGAAGCAATATGGTGGAGGAGGATTTCCTGGAGTGCATAAGGGATGGTTTTCTAGACCAATATGTTGAGGAACCAACTAGGGGGGAGGCCATCTTAGACTGGGTGTTGTGTAATGAGAGAGGATTAATTAGCAATCTCATTGTGCGAGGGCCCTTGGGGAAGAGTGACCATAATATGGTGGAATTCTGCATTAGGATGGAGAATGAAACAGTAATTTCAGAGACCATGGTCCAGAACTTAAAGAAGGGTAACTTTGAAGGTATGAGGCGTGAATTGGCTAGGATAGATTGGCGAATGATACTTAGGGGGTTGACTGTGGATGGGCAATGGCAGACATTTAGAGACCGCATGGATGAATTACAACAATTGTACATTCCTGTCTGGCGTAAAAATAAAAAAGGGAAGGTGGCTCAACCGTGGCTATCAAGGGAAATCAGGGATAGTATTAAAGCCAAGGAAGTGGCATACAAATTGGCCAGAAATAGCAGCGAACCTGGGGACTGGGAGAAATTTAGAACTCAGCAGAGGAGGACAAAGGGTTTGATTAGGGCAGGGAAAATGGAGTACGAGAAGAAGCTTGCAGGGAACATTAAGGCGGATTGCAAAAGTTTCTATAGGTATGTAAAGAGAAAAAGGTTGGTGAAGACAAACTTAGGTCCCCTGCAGTCAGAATCAGGGGAAGTCATAACGGGGAACAAAGAAATGGCAGACCAATTGAACAAGTACTTTGGTTCGGTATTCACTAAGGAGGATACAAACAACCTTCCGGATATAAAAGGGGTCAGAGGGTCTAGTAAGGAGGGGGAACTGAGGGAAATCTTTATTAGTCGGGAAATTGTGTTGGGGAAATTGATGGGATTGAAGGCCGATAAATCCCCAGGGCCTGATGGACTGCATCCTAGAGTACTTAAGGAGGTGGCCTTGGAAATAGCGGATGCATTGGCAGTCATTTTCCAACATTCCATTGACTCTGGATCAGTTCCTATGGAGTGGAGGGTAGCCAATGTAACCCCACTTTTTAAAAAAGGAGGGAGAGAGAAAACAGGGAATTATAGACCGGTCAGCCTGACCTCAGTCATGGGTAAAATGATGGAATCAATTATTAAGGATGTCATAGCAGTGCATCTGGAAAATGGTGACATGATAGGTCCAAGTCAGCATGGATTTGTGAAAGGGAAATCATGCTTGACAAATCTTCTGGAATTTTTTGAAGATGTTTCCAGTAAAGTGGACAAAGGAGAACCAGTTGATGTGGTATATTTGGACTTTCAGAAGGCTTTCAACAAGGTCCCACACAAGAGATTAATGTGCAAAGTTAAAGCACATGGGATTGGGGGTAGTGTGCTGACGTGGATTGAGAACTGGTTGTCAGACAGGAAGCAAAGAGTAGGAGTAAACGGGTACTTTTCAGAATGGCTGGCAGTGACTAGTGGAGTGCCGCAAGGTTCTGTGCTGGGGCCCCAGCTGTTTACATTGTACATTAATGATTTAGACGAGGGGATTAAATGCAGTATCTCCAAATTTGCGGATGATACTAAGTTGGGTGGCAGTGTGAGCTGCGAGGAGGATGCTATTAGGCTGCAGAGTGACTTGGATAGGTTAGGTGAGTGGGCAAATGCATGGCAGATGAAGTATAATGTGGATAAATGTGAGGTTATCCACTTTGGTGGTAAAAACAGAGAGACAGACTATTATCTGAATGGTGACAGATTAGGAAAAGGGAAGGTGCAACGAGACCTGGGTGTCATGGTACATCAGTCATTGAAGGTTAGCATGCAGGTACAGCAGGCGGTTAAGAAAGCAAATGGCATGTTGGCCTTCATAGCGAGGGGATTTGAATACAGGGGCAGGGAGGTGTTGCTACAGTTGTACAGGGCCTTGGTGAGGCCACACCTGGAGTATTGTGTACAGTTTTGGTCTCCTAACTTGAGGAAGGACATTCTTGCTATTGAGGGAGTGCAGCGAAGGTTCACCAGACTGATTTCCGGGATGGCGGGACTTACCTATCAAGAAAGATTGGATCAACTGGGCTTGTATTCACTGGAGTTCAGAAGAATGAGAGGGGACCTCATAGAAACGTTTAAAATTCTGACGGGTTTAGACAGATTAGATGCAGAAAGAATGTTCCCAATGTTGGGGAAGTCCAGAACCAGGGGTCACAGTCTGAGGATAAGGGGTAAGCCATTTAGGACCGAGATGAGGAGAAACTTCTTCACCCAGAGAGTGCTGAACCTGTGGAATTCTCTACCACAGAAAGTAGTTGAGGCCAATTCACTAAATATATTCAAAAGGGAGTTAGATGAAGTCCTTACTACGCGGGGGATCAAGGGTTATGGCGAGAAAGCAGGAATGGGGTACTGAAGTTTCATGTTCAGCCATGAACTCATTGAATGGCGGTGCAGGCTAGAAGGGCTGAATGGCCTGCTCCTGCACCTATTTTCTATGTTTCTATGTTTCTATGTTTCTATCACCTTTCGATTTCTTTGTACTTCTTTTTTGCCTTCTCTCCCTGCTACAGCTGCACCAGCTGGCCTTTATAGGCCACTCCAACGTCCCTGAACTTCTTGATGTGATGTCATACTTTGTTTTCTTTCCTCCCAGGTCGGAGAGTCAGCACTGGTTGGGAATAAAGACAAAACAACACCTCCTGCTCCCACTTGCCCAAACTCTCCCACTTACCAAACTGTTACCTTTGCACTCTGACCTGCCGCTGCATTCTGAGCAAGTCTGGACCAAGCCCCCTCTTTTTATACTGTTCCTAGCTGACATTGTTGTTTAGTGTGTCCCACTTTCCCGCAGTTATTACATTCCATCGTGAACTTCCCTTTCTCCACTCTGTTTAATCTCTTCCATGCAGACATTCCCATGCCATGTGGCCTGGTGTCCAGCAGCTAAAACAATCGCCTTTTCCTCCTCCAATAGCTGCTCTCCTGGAGGGCTTTTTCTCTTTCTTTCTATCTACCTTGCTGGCCCAACCCACCATCGCAGCATACATATTCCCGACCGGAATTCCCATTTCTAAAATTTCTTGATGTGCAGGGCTCAATCCCTCCTTTAACATTTTTAAAAATACCACATCATCCCTCCCTGGATTTGGCAATTCCTCATACGCCTTAAACTTGCTTTTTGTATATTCTATCGCGGTCTCATCATTCTTCTGCATAACATCCATGATGCTTCTCCAATTACTCTAACCCACCCCCTAAATGTGCCTGTAATTCTTCCTTAAAAATTGGTATTTTTGTTGTATAGTTTGGTCATGTGCTTCTGTCCAAGTTCCACCCCGAACATTCGGGATACATCTCTCCCATACACTCCTAGGGCACTTCGCCTTCCCTAGGTCATGTATGTCCTTTGGATGCATTTGGTGTATGTCTATCATTTCCTCCACTCTCCGCCAAAATTCAGGGTTGCCATGTGCCACCCTAACAACTGGGAGATCTGCTAAAATGAATGTCTTTTCCCCTGCTATAAAGGGTTTATGAATGATTGTTTTAAGCATCCATGGGTTTGGCTCATTTGGGTCTTGGACGTGACTCTGCTGGGTTTCAATTGGGACAGCCTTAACCCTTTCTGTTGTCATGACCAATTCATCTAATGATGGATACAGACCTTCACATTTTGGCTCATAATCCAGTGGCTTGTCATCATGGTGTTCCCATTTTGCTTCCTGCCACTCTAAATCATTCCAATCAATCCCATCTCTATCATTCTTTCTACTTTGCACTGACCTTGTCTTCACTACAGAGGCACACGGAGCCTTCCTTCTTTGCTTTTTTTAACTGTTTTTATCATTCTCTCTTGTAACTATTCCACTATCTCCTCTTTTTCCTTCTCCCGTGTGGCTCTGATCTTAGACATTTTCAGGTGGACATGACAAAGAACCACTATAGCTTTCTCCTCCTTAATTTAACTATCCTTACTCCACCATTCTTTCTGCCGGTCGGGAGCCCATTCAGAATTCCAGCCTTCGTTTTCCATTCTCGTTTTTACTTTGTCATGTTTATTTAACAGATACTTCATTATGGATCCCTGAGAACTCGATTTTCCCTCAGCCAATACCACTAAAACAAACCTGGCCATTATCATATTTCTACCTGGATATTTCTGGTGTTTGTAAAGCTCGTTTAAATCTGCACTTCAAATTAAGAGCCCGGAAAAGGTTTCAAATATCGCAAGTGTAACTTCAAGGCTGACGTTTATCTTTTGTAAAACAAACCTTCCTTTGTGCATTTCATAGCTCCACAATTCATAATGAAAATAAATCCACACCTGCATTTCTAACTTAAAATATAATTCAATTCTAGGTACACAATTTACATTTAAAAACTCAATTTATCCACACTTTCGTAAAAATTACCACATCCATGACAAAAGGGTTAAAAAAAAGCTTTCTGCTCTCTGTCGGAAAAGGTGGGTGGAGCTAAAACAAATGTATACAGTTTTTCTTTAAAAGTCAGGCTTTCAGACAAATGAAAAATTCTGACACAGTCAGGAAAATTTCGACACAAAAAGACACTTTCATACAAACTGAAAACCTTCAAACTTTTAAAAAGCGAGGATCTCCTATCCCCAGAGAGACACCCTTTGAGCTCCCTCCCCCGGTCCAGCCCAACCGTCAGCGACCCAAAACTTGCAACATTGCCCCTTCTTTCTCACATGTCAGTCACCAGGACTCCATTTAGTTTTAGTTCGAGATCCCCGATTTGTCCCTATTTACCCTATTTGTCAGTTGGTCCCCGAACGGTGCCCTGTTTCGGTACTACCAGCGGATCCTGGCGACTACGTCAAGTTGTTGTGAAAAGAAACCACAAGGGGTCATGGGTAGGCTATGATGTGAGAAACTTTATTACAAGCATGCAGGGGAGAGAACTTTAGCAAAGACTCTCCCCAATCGAACAATTACATCAGATTTTACACATGATTGGGCGTAAGCGTAAGCATGACAATTTACAAAGATAAGAAACGTCCATATTTGTCTATGACTGACAGCTGTTCAACCGTTGGCTCTGCCCATGTGACAGGTCAATGTCTATGCTCATGTCTCTTCCATAACCAGAACAGAGTCAAGCATGTAGGCTTTGAAAGATGCTTTTCGTTATCTCAAATGTTTCAGTTTCAGGGTCTTTACATCTCACGTTCTGTTGTTCTTCAACCACCATATCTGAAGTCACAAGTTCAACTTATTGTCCTTTGTTCTAAAGTGCTGAAGCCTGCAGTTTTAACATTTTTAGCTTGCAAATGACCAAACATCCCGTCATGCCTTGCGATTACAATGGCTTGTTACTAACATAGCTACAGCATCCATTAAAAGATAATTCTGACTTACACGTGATGGAATAATCACAGGTTCTCATCATATCAGCACATTAAGCAATGCTACTATCCTATTAGCCCCTTAAGCCAGCTCCAGACCCTCCAGGTCGCCACATCAAATTTGAATGAAAAACATTCAGGGTCCGAAATTGCCCTGCTCCCCGATTGGGGACGGTAAACTTCCGAGGCTGTGACTTTTATCGCCTGGCCCGGAAGAACCACCGCTGACGCAGAATTGGGCCATGCGCCCCGGAAAAGCCACGCTGAAGAGATCAGTGCTACGCTGCGCACTCTGCAGGCCCTTTGGTAGTGGCCTTGCACCCGGGATGCGTTCGACTGGGCCAGCGGCCCGGCACCAAAAGGGAGTGCCGCACTGCATGATGGTGGCCCGGATGAGGCGAGGACCACCATTGTCGGGCTGACCGAAGTGTTGGATGACAAAATAAAATGGTGGCCCAGGGTGATAAAGGCACCCCCTTTGAGGGGTACCCTGGCAGCAGATGTCCGCCAGCTACGCACCCCGGGAAGCTGGCACAGACACCCGCACACGCCAGCCTCATGGCCCGGGGCAATTTCCTCCATGGGGCGTAAAGGGGTCGGCGCGGGGTGGTGAGGATTATGTCATCGCCTGCTGCATGCCAACCTGGGGTGAAAATTGTGGGTCGCAGCCAGTACAACTCCCCCCCCCCCCCTCCAAATCTCCGGGGCAGTTTCCCCGGAGGCACTAGCGTTGCCCTCCCCCGGGCAAAAAGACTATTGCGCCCGTTGGCGTCTCCCAGAGACGCTAACAGGACGCAAAAAAGGAGCAATTTCGGCCCCTCGGCCTCTGGGTGCCAGATTTATTTTAAATTGATTCTTCCTTAATTTTCCCATGCAATGGGGCTAACCTTTTGCTGTGTAAGTAACGCATTTTACGAAATTTCTCTGATCCACTCTTTTAACACAAGTGTTTTCCATATTAAATAAACTTGTTAATTCTCTTATTTAAAGTAATTTGAAATGAATGCACTTGTTAGTTATATTACAGAGACTGTTTTCACTTCCCATGAACTGCGGATTTCAGTCTGGTTGTTGGGGAAATCACTGAGAGGAGAAAAAGATAGAGGGCACATTGGAAAGTGAGTAAACCTGTAAGCGGTCTTGTGTAGCCAAGCAACTGAATCAAAAGAATTGAAACAGAACAAGAGCATCTCTTGGCTGTTTACTCTCCAGTTGAAGAAATTATAAATTGGAGCCTGGAGCTGAGAAAACAGGTGAAAATTAAATGAGTGGATAATATGAATTTAAAATAAAAAGGTGGTAAGTTAGCTTTATTAATTTAGATTTTCTTGTGGTTGGGAAAAAGATAGTTTAGCAGTTGGGATTAATATGGACACCAATAGCTGAATTTTGCAGTAGCCAGTTAGCATGGCCATACATTAATTAGTGCCAGTTTTTGTATATATAAAAATATTTTGTTGTCAATGTTCTGCCATTTTTACACTGGAATCAAAGGAATAATACCGGCAGAAAGATAAGAATGCAAAGATATCCAGTACCAAGATAAAAAGCAGATGAAAAAAAAATTAAAAATCTTGTTTTAACCAAATCCACTGTCAAATTAATGCAGATATATAGCTGGAGTTCTGGCATGGTGAAGGCTGTACTCCAGCTAGGTTTATTTTGAAAACAGCCCTTTATAAAATTAATAACATTGAGAACTCTGCGGTCATTCTCTGGGCAACATCTTGTTTGTCAAATAAAGTGGTGAAAACATAAAAAATATCACTTCTGATTACCCCTTGCTGTCAGTACTATTATTCGTGTAATTGCAAGAGAGAACATGATTTTTTTTCTGGTAGGCTAGGTTAAACCACTTCAAAGTTAGTTCGGGTAACGTTTATGAGATCAAGCAAAAGTTAAATTCAGACATTTATAGAGACTGCAGGGTCTAGAAATTTGATAAGACCCGAAAGTGGGCGCGAGAATCATTGAAAGTTTGCATACAGGTGCAGCAGGCGGTGAAGAAGGCAAATGGCATGTTGGCCTTCATAGCTAGGGGATTTGAGTATAGGAGCAGGGAGTTCTTAACTGCAGTTGTACAGGGCCTTGGTGAGGCCTCACCTGGGATATTGTGTTCAGTTTTGGTCTCCTATTCTGAGGAAGGACGTTCTTGCTATTGAGGGAGTTCAGCGAAGGTTCACCAGATTGATGCCCGGGATGGCAGGACTGACATATGAGGAGAGACTGGATTGACTGGGCGTGTATTCACTGGAGTTTAGAAGAATGAGAGGGGATCTCATTGAAACATATAAAATTCTGACAGGACTAGACAAGTTTGATGCAGGATGAATGTTCCCGATGTTGGGGAAGTCCAGAACCAGGGGTGACAGTCTAAGGATAAGGGGTAAGCCATTTTGGACCGAGATGAGGAGAAACTTCTTCATTCAGAGAGTTGTTAACCTGTGGAATTCTCTTCCGCAAAGGGTTGTTGATGTCAGTTCGTTGGATATATTCAAGAGGGAGTTGGATATGGCCCTTATGGCTAAAGGGATCAAGGGGTATGGAGAGAAGGCAGGAAAGGGATACTGGGGTGAATGATCAGCCATGATCTTATTGAATGGTGGTGTGGGCTCGAAGGGCCGAATGGCCTACTCCTGCATCTATTTTCTATGTTTCTATGTTTCTAAACCAGTTTTTGCCCGGCGGGGGAGCTACTGGCTGCCCCGGAATTGTGCCAGAATTAGCGGTAGTGCCTGAGCCGCCGTGCAACCGGTGATGATGTCATCGTCTTTCGAGGCAACCCCTTAGTGCCGCGCACGCCCCCTTCCTGCCCCGCGGCAGATATTGCTCTGCGCCCCACGAGGCTGTCGTGAGCGGTGTCAGTGAACCGTACCAACCTCCGCTCACGGGGCAGAAGTTGAAGTGAAGGTTGGGAGTGTCCCACGCTGCCATCTTACTTGTTTGGCCTTCTCGCTTGTCGGCCCCTTCTTTACTTCTCTGGTGTGGTCTGGACCATCATCATGCAGCCCGGCATTCCGTTTTGGATACCAGCGGCAGCCTTGACACCACGTCCCCCTGGTAGCCCAGTGGAGGCCATCAGTAATCCGTCAGAGTACGCAGCAGCCCTCCCCTTTATGTGCATCCAGTATCGCCCTGAAACCCGCCCCATCAGGAAGTGGAGCGAGCAAAATTGCACTGCACTTCCTGCACAGAATGGTAACCGCAATTTCGTGGCTGAGGCGGTTAGCACCCCCAATCAGGGCGCTGGGGAATTTCTTCCCCTATATGCACTAACGGATAGGCCTAGAAATTAGGCTGCTTGCCGCCATGAGTTACCACCGCTGTCCTGGCAAAAAATGGCAGCGCCACTCTAGTACCCTTCTTTGGTGCGGGAATCGGTGGCCGCCATTTTGGTGAGGTCTTAGCGCTGAACCTGTAGGTGTAAATGAAGAAAGGGTGACGTCAGTTGGCGTGCAATACTGACTTAACGTCACCTCAGCGAACTTCGACCTTAGCACTGAGTTCAGCGCTCGGACCTAAGTTTGCTCTGAAAACCGAACGTTCAGCAGATTGACAGAGACACTGTCAGCACCTATTAAAGGGACACACAGCTTTCAGGTAAGTTTGCATTTAAGTTTTTGGACTGGATTTTTAAAATTTTATTGAAGTAGTGGCTTGCTGCAATACATGTTAAAAATTATTAAGTGCGTAGAGAATGTTGGGAGTGCTTCTGGATGCTTTCAAGGCCTCGGATTATAAAGGAAGGCCTCTGAGATGGCAGAAAATCCTGGAAATAACAGAGTTCACATCTCAGGTCGAGATGTTGCCTGACCTGCAGAGTATTTCCAGAATGTTATGCTTTTATTTTAAATTTGCAGTATTTGCTCGCAGAGGGAAGAGGAAGATGCAGAAGCGGAAGAAGCCAAAGAGGACGAAGCAGAAAAGGAGGAAGCAGATGGAAGGATGCAACCCAGACAGCATCTTTCCTGCTGGGATATCTGGGATCGAATCATCCTTCTGTGGTACCAGTAACCACAACCCCAATTCCCCTTTCAACATTTGTCTCACACCTTAGCTTCCCTCTGTTACTGACCATCGTAGCATCCTCTTGGCCACAGTGCTGATATAAAAGCTCTTAAGTCTCAAATAAAGCAATGTGACTGAGTACTGTAGACTTGAGTAAATGTGACCTTAGTCTCATTATTCTGACTCTAGAGTGCTGGCACAGCATGGGGAGGCCTGCTTATATGCAGTGCTCCCAAGAGATGCTGGGATCCCTTGGGACTCCTACAGATGTGCCCTCTGATGGCGGTAGAATGCTGGTTACAAGGTGTTGCATACATAACAAAAGCCACCACAAAGCAAACTTTCCAATCCAACTTTATATATCAACCATCCCAGATGACATCAAGAAGTAAACTTATCGCCTTAAGCAGCCCCTTAGTGATTGGCTTGTGTATGCCTTTGCCTATCCTACTGATGTTACCGCAGTGACTGCAACATGGCTGGTGGAAGACTGCTGACTTTCAGTGGGGAAGCCTGCAGATGGCCTTGTTGGTTGAACTTGAGAAGCTGGTGACCGGGATTGTGAAATCAAATGAAAGTATTCCTTTTTCTTCTTTTTCACTCTCCTCTCCATCTTCTTGGTCAGACACTGGTTGGACAGGCTGCATTTTTTGGGTGGTGAAATGAAGGGAAAGGTAGCATAGTGGTAAGGTCACTGGATTATTAATCCAGAGGCCTGGACTAATAATCCGGAGATGTGAGTGAAAATTCCAGCTGTGGAATTTAAATTTAGTTTATTAGATAAATCTGGAATTAAAAAAGCTTGTGTCAGTAATTGTGTCTTATAAACCCCACTGGTTCACTGCCCTTTAGGGAAGGAAATCTGCTGTCTTTACCTGGTCTGACCCATATGTGACTCCAGACGCACAGCAAGATGGTTGACTCTTAACTGCCCTCTGAAATGACCTAACAAGCCACTCAGTTTAACAAACCGCTACAAGAAACAATAATAAGAATAAAACTGGACAGACCACCCGGCATTGACCTCGGCCCCAGCTACGGACATGACAACGGCACACCTAGCCCAGTCGACCCTGCAAAGTCCTCCTCACCAACATCTGGGGACTTGTGACAAAATTGGGAGAGCTGTCCCAAAGACTAGTCAAACAACAGCCTGACATAGTCATACTCACAGAATCATACCGTTCAACCAATGTCCCAGACTCCTCCATCACCATCCCCGGTTATGTCCTGTCCCACTGACAGAACAGACTATGGTGACACAGTGGTATACAGTCGGGAGGAATTGGCCCTGGGAGTCCTCAACATTGACTCTAGACCCCATGAAGTCTCATGGCTTCAGGTCAAGCATGGGCAAGGAAACCTACTTCTGGTTACCACCTACCACCCTCCCTCAGTTGATGAATCAGTACGCTATGTTGAACATCACTTGGAGGAAGCACTGAAAGTAGCAAGGGCACAGAATGTACACTGATTGTGGGATTCAATGTCCATCACCAAGTGTAATTCTGTAGCACCACTACTGATCGAGCTGGCCGAGTCCTGAAAGTGGTGAGAACCAACACAAGGGAAAAACCTACTGAAACTTGTCCTCGCCAATCTACCTGTCACAGATGCACCTGTCCATGACAGTGTAGGTAGCAGTAACCACCGCATAGTCATTGTGGAGACGAAGACCCGTCTTCACACTGAGGACATCCTCCATCATGTTGTGTAGCACTACCACTGTAATAAATGGGATAGATTCAGAACAGATCTAGCAGCTCAAAACTGGGCATCCATGAGGTGCCGTGGGCCATCAGCAGCAGCAAAATTG
Source organism: Pristiophorus japonicus (assembly GCF_044704955.1). NCBI lineage: Eukaryota > Metazoa > Chordata > Chondrichthyes > Pristiophoridae > Pristiophorus > Pristiophorus japonicus. Next base: position 421,360,577 of record NC_091977.1, read on the forward strand.
TATTCCACCAAAATCTGTAACCTCATGGCCCAGCATATCCCTCACTCTACCATTAGCATCAAGCCAGATGACCAACCCTGGTTCAATGAGGAATGTAGAAGAGCATGCCAGGAGCCGCATCAGGTGTACATAAAAATTAGGTGCAAACTTAGAGACTTAGCTGCAACACAGGACTACATGCATGCTAAAAAGCAGAAACAGCATGCCATAGACAGGGCTAAGCGATCCCATAATCAATGTTTCAGATCAAAACTCTGCAGTCCTGCCACATCCAGTTGTGTATGGTGGTGGACCATTAAACAACTAATGGGAGGAGGCGGCTCCATGAATATCCCCATTCTCAATGATGGCAGAGCCCAGCACATGAATGCAAAAGACAAGACTAAAGCATTTGCAACCATTTTCAGTCAGAAGTGCCAAGTGGATGACTCATCTCAGCCTCCTCCTGAGGTCCCCACCATCACAGAAGCCAGTCTTCAGCCAATTCGATTCACTCCACATGATCACAAGAAACGGCTGAGAGTACTGGATACAGCAAAGGCTATGGGCCCTGACAAAATCCTGACTGTCATGCTGAAGACTCGTGCTCCAAAACTAGCCGCGCCTTTAGCCAAGCTGTTCCAGTACAGCTACAACACTGACATCAACCGACAATGTGGAAAACTGCCCAGGTATGTCTGTCCACGAAAAGCAGGACAAATCCAATCTGGCCAATTACTATCCCATTAGTCTGTACTCTCAATCAACAGCAAAGTGATGGAAGATGTCATCGACAGCACTATCAAGCAACACTTACTCACCAATAACCTGCTCACCGATGCCCAGTTTGGGTTCCGCCAGGACCACTCGGCTCCAGACTTCAGTACAGCCTTGGTCCAAACATGGACAAAAGAGCTGAATTCCAGAGGTGAGGTGAGAGTAACTGCCCTTGACATCAAGGCAGCATTTGACCAAGTGTGGCATCAAGGAGCCTTAGTAAAACTGAAGTCAATGGGGATCAGTGGGAAAATTCTCCACTGGCTGGAGTCATACCTAGCACAAAGGAAGATGGTTGTGGTGGCTGAAGGTCAATCATCACAGCCCCAGGACATCCCTGCATGAATTCCTCAGGGCAGTGTCCTAGGCCCAACCATCTTCAGCTGCTTCATCAATGACCTTCTCTCTATCATAAGGTCAGAAGTGGGGATGTTCGCTGATGACTGCATAGTGTTCAATGCTGTTCGCAACTCCTTAGATAATGAAGCAGGCCATGCACAAATGCAGCAATACTGGATGACATTCAGGCTTGGGCTGATAAGTGGCAAGCAACATTTGTGCCACACAAGGGCCAGTCAATGACTATCTCCAACAAGTGAGAGTCTAATCACCACTCCTTGACATTCAACGGCATTACCATCACCGAATATGCGCCATCAATATCCTGGGGGTCACCATTGACAAGAAACTTAACTGGCCCAGCCACATAAATACTCTGGCAGCAAGAGCAGGTCAGAGGCTGGGTATTCTGTGGTGAGTGTCTCACCTCCTGACTTCCCAAAGCCTTTCCACCACCTATAAGGCAAAAGTCAGGAGTGTGATGGAATACTCTCCACTTGCCTGGATGAGTGCAGCTCCAACAACACTCAAGAAACTTGACACCATTCAGAACAAAGCAGCCCGCTTGATTGGCATCCCAAGTGGCTTGCTATTGCACCTTAAATATTCACCCTTTCCACCACTGGTGCACTGTGGCTGCAGTGTGTACCATCTATAAGATTCACTGCAGCAACTCGCCAAGGCTTTTTCAGCAGCAATTCTCAAACCTGCAATCTCTACCACCTAGAAGGACATGGGCAGCAGGTACATGGGAACTCCACCACCTCCCTTTCCCCTCCAATTCACACACCATCCTGACTTGGATGTATATCGGTTTTCCTTCATCGTCGTTGGGTCAAAATCATGGCACTCCCCCCGAGCACTGTGGGAGTACCTTCATCACAAGGACTGCTGCCGTTCACCACCATCTTCTCAAGGGCAATTAGGCATGGGAAATAAATGCTGGCCTTTTTTAAAATTCAGGATGTGGATGTCACTGGCAAGTCCGGCATTTATTGCCCATCCCTAATTCCCTTGAGAAGGTGGTGTTGAGCTGCTACCTTGAACCGCTGCAGTCCTTGCGGTGAAGGTACTCCCACAGTGAATTTGTAACAGTGGTTTTAGTACAACTGAATGGCTTGCTATGGCATTTAAGAGTCAACCACATTGCTGTGGGTCTGGAATCACATCTAGGCCATAAGGAAGGCAGATTTCCTTCCCTAAAGACCACTTGTGAACCAGATGGGTTTTTACGACACTCCGGTAGTTTCATGGTCACCATTATTGACATTAGCTTTTTTATTCTAGATTTATTTAATTGACTGAATTTAAATTCCCCAGCTGCCATGGTAGGATTTGAACTCACGTCTCCAGAACATTAGTCCAGACCTTTGAATTACTGGTCTCGTAACATATCCACTATGCTATCGTTCCCATCATGCCAGCAATGCCCACATCCCATGAGCAATAAAAAAAATGAGGAAGGCACAAGTGTGGAGTTGTAATGCACTGGCAGGAAATGGCTTTTGAAGATACATTCACTGACCTTGACCACTGGTCTGAGGCCATGTATCTTCTTTGAGCACTGGAGCCTGGTTATGGGGGTGACACTGCTGGCAGTGATGGCCTTGGTCATCCTTCTTTGACTCCCTGCACAAAGCTGGAGTACTGCGTCCAAGACCTGGGGTGTCCCTGCCCTGGCTTGCTGAGTCATTTCTGTTTGTGCTGAAGCACTTTCCCCATAATTTTTAGGTGCAGAAGGGAAATCAGCTTTAAGAGCTGAAAACTCCTATTTGGGAATTCTTTTTAATGTAATTTTTTTTTCAGAAGGTATTTGATCTGCCTATTTAAGCTGCCTATTTTTACAACCTTTTTTTTTTTTGTTTAAGTATGCAGCTCCCCTTTAAGAGAGCAAACTGCTTTCTGAAATGACAACCTTGCTTTAAGAGCAGGCTGTTTTTCTTGCAATGACGGTATGGCCACGCTACATTGGGGTTCCTGCTGGGACGAATGCCATCAAGATGATGTTGCACAGTGAGTTAAGCGTGGGTCTAATGTTAATAAGTCCCCAGCTCCAATTTTTCAGTCCTGTCAGTGCCACCATTGTTGGCGGCCGTAAACACCTGGCCATAGAGGCACCGGCAACTATTGTGGCATTCATAAATTTCTAGGCCATAATTTGTTGTTACATATGGCTCAATTGACAAGTGTTTATAATTCCACTTAGTCTATTAAAAAGTGTTCCTAAAGTTACGCTTTTTATTGTTATGTTTTATTACAGTTGTTAAAAGTTAAAGCCATTTAAAAATCTATAAATCTCAGAGGCACAACAGCAGAACTCCTGATATATTGGAAAATATTTATTGGAATTTTGAACTGATTAGTTTTGTGTATGATTTTCTGAGCTAAGTGACTCACCGAAGAGCTTTTAAATGCTAAAAGCTAATGAAACGTTTACTTATATACGTGATGGTATTTTCATATATTGGAAGTGTTGAACTCTGACTAAATGGCATAATGTTCATATTTAACATGAAATAATGCACTCATTGTAATTTTATGTATGTGTTGGCTGAAAATGGTTTGTGCAGTAGCTAATCATTATAAGCTGGATTTTTCTGGTCTGTTTGCTAATAATACTCGTGACTGTGACTTCACACAGCTCTTTCCAGGCTGTCTCAACAACTAACATTTCTGTTATTATTTAGTTGTACAATAGTTGCCCACTAGCATCCCCTATAGGTGTCTGAGTAACATATAAACACATAGGCCCTGCATTTTTTAAGCACTTATGCCATTGTTGTGTTTTTATTGCACTGAAAAGTGTAGCATTTTAGTGCATTTAGGTACATTTACAATATTAAACACAATTACCTGCAATCTTTTTAACTCAACAAATTTTATGTGCAATGATATAAGTAAATATGGATAAAGCTTATAGTGGGGGAGTGTGCAATCAGTATCATGGGAGAGGTGAATTGAGAGATGTGGGAATGTGATGGTATTAGAGTAGATGAAGATCTATTGAGGGTTGTGCAAGACAGTTTTTATGCATTAAAAGAGGATTACATAGGATATACAGCACAAAAACAGGCATTCAGCCCAACCAGTCCATGCCGGCATTCATGCTCAACTTGAGCCCCCTCCTCTCTTTCATCATCTAAATCTATCAGCATAACACTTTATTCCCTTCTCCCTCATCTGCTTGCTTAGCCTCCCCTTAAATTCATCTATACTATTCGCTTTAACCACTCTCTGTAGTACCCAGTTCCACATTCTCACCATTCTTTGGGTAAAACATTTTCTTCTGAATTCCCTATTGGATTCCTTGGTGAATATCTTATATTGGCCTCTAGTTATGCTCTTCCTCACAAGTGGAAACATTCTCTCTGTATCCACTCTATCAAAACCTTTCATAATTTTAAAGACCTCTCGATTAGGGCACCCCTCGGCCTTCTTTTTTCAAGAGAAAAGAGACCCAACCTGTTCATCCTTTCCTGGTATGTACACTTTCGCATTTCTGGTATCATCCTTGGAAATATTCTCTGCACCCTCTCCAGTGCTTCTATGTCCTTTTTATAATATAGCGACCAGAATTGTACACAGTACTCTAAGTGTGGTCTAACCAAGGTTCAATACAGGTTTAGCATAACTTCCCTACTTTTCAATTCTATAATTCTAGAAATAAACTTTAGTGCTTGGTTTGCTTTTTTTACGGCCTTGCTAACCTATGTTGCAACTTTTAACGATTTGTGTATTTGTACTCCGAGATCCCTTTGTTCCTCTACCCCACCTAAACTCTCACTCTCCAAGTAAAAAGTGACCTCCCTATTCTTCCTACCAAAATTTAATACTCACATTTATCCGTGTTGAACTTCATTTGCCAATTATATGCCCATTCTACAAGTTTATTAATGTCCTCCTGTAATTTGTTGCAGTCCTCCTCAGTATTGACAATTTGGTGTCATCTGCAAATTTAGAAATTGTGTTTTTGATTCCAAAGTCTAAATTGTTAATATAAATTGTGAACAACAGTGATCCCAGCACTGATCCTTGTGGAACACCACTACCCACCTTCTGCCACTGTGAATAGCTACCATTTACCCCTACTCTCTGCTTTCTGTTTTGAAGCCAACTAGCTATCCATTTTGCTACTTTTCCCCTGACTCTGCATTCTCTGATCTTGTTCATCAGTCTATCGAAGGCCTTTTGCAAATCTAGATCAATTACATTTACTGCATTACCATTGTCTACTCTCTCTGTTACTCTTCAAAAAATTCAATGAGGTTGATCAAGCAAGACTTTCCCGTTTGGTTTCTAGATGTTCTTCTATTTTCTCCTTTAGTAGGGATTCCATTATTTTTTCCTACCATCGATGTTAAGCTGACTGGTTTATAATTCCCTGGACATGTTCTATCCCCCTTCTTAAATATAGATATTATGGTAGCTATCTGCCAGTCCTCTGGCACTATACCTTTTTCTAACAAATGATTAAATATGTATAGTAAGGCCTCTGCTATCTCTTCCCTAGATTCTTTTAAAATGCGTGGATGCAATCCATCTAGACTAGGGGATTTATCCTCTTTGAGTTTAATTAGTTTATTTAATAAAGCCCCTCTTTTTATTTTAAATGTACTTATCTCATTACTAATCTTGTCATCCAATGCCATGTCCACCTGTTCTATCTCCCTGGTAAATACTGAAGCAAAATAATTATTTAATATTTCTGCCATCTCTCTGTTGTTACCTGTGGCACTATCCTGTCTATCCCATAATGGCGCTATTCCTATCCCAACCTTTCTTTTTTTATTGATGTGCCTGTAAAATATTTTTCTATTTTGTTTCATGTTCCTTGAGAATTTAATTCCATGGTTCCTCTTTGCCTTCCTAATTGTTTTTTTGATTTCTCTCTTCATATTTTCATATTCTCCCTTATCATGCACTCTCCTACTGTCTATGTACTTAATGTATGCTTCTTTCTTTTCCCTCAATTGTTCCCTTATGGCTTTATTTATCCATGGAGTCTCATTAGTGTTTAGTTTCTTTTTAGCTGACTATATTGTTCTTGCACTCTGTTGAACACCGTTTTAAATGTTTCCAATTGCTGCTAAATGGAGAAAAATTGCAAAGTGCTTCAGTACAGAGGGACCTGGGGGACCTTGTGCAGGAAACACAAAAAGTTAGCATGCAGGTACAGCAAGTAATCAGGAAGGCAAATGGAATGTTGGCCTTTATTGCAAGGGGGATAGAGTATAAAAGCAGAGAATTCCTGCTACAACTGTACAGGTTATTGGTGAGGCCACACCTGGAGCACCGCGTGCAGTTTTGGTCTCTGTATTTAAGGAAGGATATACTTGCATTGGAGGCTATTCAGAGAAGGTTCACCAGGTTGATTCCGGAGATGAGGGGGTTTACTTATGAAGATAGGTTGAGTAGATTGGGACTATGCTCATTGGAGTTCAGAAGACTGTGAGGTCATCTTATTGAAACATAAAAGACAATGAGAGGGCTCGACAAGTTGGATGCAGAGAGCTTATTTACACTCATAGGAGAAACTAAAACTAGGGGGCATAGTCTCAGAATAAGGGGCTGCCCATTTAAAACTGAGATGAGGAGGAATTTCTTCTCTTAGAGGGTTGTAAATCTGTGGAATTCTCTGCCCCAGAGAGCTGTGGAGGCTGGGTCATTGAATATATTTAAGGCGGAGATAGTGTAAGTGGTTTTGCCCCTGGTGGTTTCAAATCACCCCTCTTGCAACAGTTCTAGACACCAGAATTATAATTGTGAACAGTAATATACAGTCATAGACAGATCTTTTCGGTCTCAACCGTCACAATGCTTTTATTCAAGTTAAAGCACCACACCTGCACCTAGTAAAAACACACCCTGATAGTGTAATACAAACAAACACAGTACAGAACACAGTCTGGCCCATCTAAACAGGTCCCTAATGCAAAATACCCATGTCTAAAACACCCGTGCTCGGATTCAAAAATTGCACCACTGAAATCTGTCCAACAGACTGTGCGTACGCGTAAGATCCGTGCAAAAACCTCCCCACTAAAATCCATAAGGCTTGGTTGGGACGCACAACACCCTTTCACACTATACGGTGGTCTTAAAGATATGTGGGCTGGGACAAATGCTCACCAATTACCCCTCTGGCTTACTCGCTGATTCTCCCGACGTGGCGTATCTTCTGGGTCTTCAAGTCCAGTCTCAAGATCAGCTTTCCAGTCGAAGTAGCAAGGCTCTCTGTGTTTCTTCTCTCTGTTCCAGGCGGAGTGCTCAGTCCTTGTGCATTGAACGAAGCAAGCAGGCGTAGAAGAGGAGAGAGAGAGCGAGATGGCAGCCAAAACTGCCTCTCTTATACCTGCAAAGAGCTTCTTCTCATGCCAAAAATCCAACTGTTCTTCCCCTGAGGCTGTGCAACTCAAAAGCAAAATCAAGTCTCTCAACTGTGCCTTTGTCAACTGGGCTGTACCTCGATGTGTGGCTCTGATGAATCTGTGGTCAAATAGGTTTCCTTTGTCTCTCGATGGCCTGAAACCCCAGCCACTTTATTTAATGTCTTACTGATTGCAAGACAAAAGGCCCTGTCCATCAACCATTCCTGCCATTGATTCCTTGACCACCTGATATGTATTCCTGTAGGGCAATTTTGGACCTGCCCCAAGTCAATGCTGTCTGCTCTCTGCAGTAACAGAAAATGTGTCCAAGCAATGTCGAAAACTTTAAGTTTTTGCTGTCAATGTTTTTGCCGAATCTTACAATAGACAGATTTTTGAGCGATAAGGGAATAAAGGGTTATGGGGAGTGGGCCGCGAAGTGGAACTGAGTCCATGATCAGATCAGCTATGATCTTATTAAATGGTGGAGCAGGCTTGAGGGGTCAAATGGCCTACTCCTACTCCTATTTCTTGTGTTCTTGTGCTCTACATTGTATTTTTGCCAATATTATTGCCCATTTTATTTTCCCAAGTTCTATTCTCAGCCCTTCAAAATTAGCTTTTCTCCACCTATTATCCTGGTTTTCATCAAACTTACGTCCTCCTCAATTATCATCTTAAAGCATATTATACTATGGTCACTATTGCTTAGATGTTCCCCGACTTTTACTTCTCCTATCTGCTCTTGTTTATTCCCATTGGAAGATCCAATAACAAATCCTCCCTTGTTAGGCTTTTTACATATTGGTTTAGAAAGGAGTCCTGTACACATTGTAGGAACTCCATTCCATTATCCCCTTTACCTACCTCTTCTGTCCAATTAAGTACATATGAACTTAAGAACATCAGAAATAGGAGCAGGAGTAGGCCATTTGGCCACTCGAGCCTAATCTGCCATTAAATAAGATCAAGGCTGGAGGGGGGGGGAAACTCAAAAAATACTTTTTCAATGAACCAAAAAATAAAAATTCTGAAAACATTCTCAAGACCCTTTTTAACTTAATCATCATAAAAGAATATTAAAAGATTTATAAAAAAAACCTTTAACTTACCTTTCTTTGCAGGGCTACTTACCTACCGCTCAGCTCCGGCTGCTTTTCGTGGGCATTTTTTTCGATCTCACGTACGGGTCACTGCTGAGCCAAAACTCGGGCTGTGGCAGTTTTTTGGCATTGCATGTGGGCGGTCTACTTCCCCAGTAATATTTTGAAAATATCAGCGGAATTCTTTAAAAAATGAAGTGGAAACTTTCGCCGGATGGTTTTCCTCCGAAAGGAGCAGTACCGCCGAGAAAAACGCCGAAAATGAAGAGAAATGTCTAGAACTATGATTTTACTCATTTGCCTAATTTGTCTGCATATTTCTTCTTCCACCTCCCTTCCACTATTAGGTGGTCTGTAGATTACCCCTATTAGTGTGATTAATCCTTTATTATCTTTTATCTCTATCCATATGGATTCTATTTTTGTCTTGCTGATAGCTGCTACACTTTTTAGACTGCGATTAGGTTATTCTTAATAAGTACAGCTATTTCCCCCCAACCCCTTTTTTCCCTCTCTATCTTTTCTAAATATGTTATACCATGCAATGTTTAATTCCCTGTCCTGATTTTTCTGTAGCCATGTCTCAGTAATCCTTACTATGTCTGGTTCCTCGCAATGCATGATTGCCTCCACCTCCCCTGTTTTATTACGGACACTGTGTACATTGCTGTACAGACAGTTAAACTAATTTTTAAACTGTCCTGCTCCTGACAGACTGCATTGCGGCTCTGGAGCTGCGCATGGATTCACTCTGGAGCAGCCACGATGCTGAGGATGACGTGACTAGCACGTTTAGTGAGTTGGTCACACCGCAGGTAAAGGTTACACAGCCAGATAGCGAATGGGTGACCACCAGGCAAAGCAGCGGAAGGAAGGTAGTGCAGGGGTCCCCTGAGGTCATCCCCCTGCAAAACAGATACACCACCTTGGGTGTTGTTGGGGGGGATGACTCATCAGGGGAAGGCAGCAGCAGCCAAGTTCATGGCACCATGGGTGGCTCTGCTGCACAGGAGTGCAGGAAAAAGAGTGAGAGAGCTATAGTGGTAGGGGATTCTATTTTAAGGGGAATAGATAGGCGTTTCTGCGGCCGCAATCGAGACTCCAGGATGGTATGTTGCCTCCCTGGTGCAAAGGTCAAGGATGTCTCGGAGTTGCTGCAGGACATTTTGGAGGAGGAAGGTGAACAGCGAGTTGTCGTGGTGCATATAGGTACCAAAGATATAGGTAAAAAACAAGATGAGATCCTACAAGCTGAATTTAGGAAGCTAGGAGTTAAATTAAAAAGCAAGACCTCAAAGGTAGTAATCTCAGGATTGCTACCAGTGCCACGTGCTAGTCAGAGTAGAAATAGCAGGAAGGAGGGATTCAAATTCGTGGGACGTTGGAACCGGTTCTGGGGGAGGTAGGACCAGTACAAACCGGACAGTCTGCACCTGGGCAGGAGCGGAACCAATGTCCTCGGAGAAGTTTTTGCTAGTGCTGTTGGGGAGGGGTTAAACTAATATGGTGGGGGGATGGGAACCTATGCAGGGAGACAGAGGGAAGTAGAATGGGGGCAGAAGCAAAAGACAGAAAGAAGAAAAGTAAAAGTGAAGGGCAGAGAAACCCATAGGCAAAAAAACAAAAAGGAACACATTACAGCAAAAATGTAAAGGGACAAAGTGTGTTAAAAAGACAAGCCTGAAGGCTCTGTGCCTCAATGCGAGGAGTATTCGTAGTAAGGTGGACGAATTAACTGTGCAGGCAGCAATGAACAAATATGATATAATTGGGATTACGGAGATATGGCTGCAGGGTGACCAAGGCTGGGAACTCAACATCCAGGGGTATTCAACATTCAGGAAGGATAGACAGAAAGGAAAAGGAGGTGAGGTAGCATTGTTGGTTAAAGAGGAAATTAATGCAATAGTAAGGAAGGACATTAGCTTGGATGATGTGGAATCTGTACGGGTAGAACTGTGGAGTACCAAACGGCAGAAAACGCTAGTGGGAGTTGTGTACAGACCACCAAACAGTAGTAGTGAGGTTGGGGACAGCATCAAACAAGAAATCAGGGAAGCATGCAATAAAGGTACAGCAGTTATCATGGGCGACTTTAGTCTACAGAAAGATTGGGCTAACCAAACTGGTAGCAATACAGTGAAGGAGGATTTCCTGGAGTGTATTAGGGATGGTTTTCTAGACCAATATATCAAGGAACCAACTAGAGAGCTGGCCATCCTGGACTGGGTGATGTTTAATGAGAAAGGACTAATTAGCAATCTTGTTGTGCGAGGCCCCTTGGGGAAGAGTGACCATAATATGGTACAATTCTTTATTAAGATGGAGAGTGACACAGTTAATTCAGAGACTAGGGTCTTGAACTTAAGAAAAGGTAACTTCGATGGTATGAGACGTGAATTGGCTAGTATAGACTGGCGAATGATAATTCAAGGGTTGACGGTGGATAGGCAATGGCAGACATTTAAAGATCACAGGAATGAATGTCAATAATTGTACATCACTATCTGGGGTAAAAAATAAAACGGGGAAGGTGGCTCAACCGTGGCTAACAAGGGAAACTAAGGATTGTGTTAAATGCAAGGAAGAGGCATATAAATTCGTTAGAAAAAGCAGCAAACCTGAGGAGTGGGTGAAACTTAGAATCCAGCAGAGGAGGACAAAGGATTTACTTAGGAGGGGGAAAATAGAGTATGAGAGGAAGTTGCTGGCAACATAAAAACTGACTGCAAAAGCTTCTATAGATAGGTGAAGAGAAAAAAATTAGTGAAGACAAACGTAGGTCCCTTGCAGTCAGAATCAGGTGAATTTATAATGGGGCACAAAGCAATGGCAGACCAATTGAACAAATACTTTGGTTCTGTCTTCACTAAGGAAGACAAAATTACTTTCCGGAAATACTCGGGACCGAGGGTCGTGCGAGAAGGAGGAAGTGAAGGAGATCCTTATTAGTCAAGAAATTGTGTTAGGGAAATTGATGGGATTAAATCCCCGGGTCCTGATAGTCTGCATCCCAGAGTACTTAGGGAAGTGGCCCTAGAAATAGTGGATGCATTGGTGATCATTTTCCAACAGTCTATCGACTCTGGATCAGTTCCTATGGACTGGAGGGTAGCTAATGTAACACCACTTTATAAAAAAGGAGGGAGCGAGAAAACGGGGAATTATAGACCGGTCAGCCTCACATTAGTATGGGGAAAATGTTGGAATCAATTATTAAAGATGAAATAGCAGTGCATTTGGAAAGCAGTGACAGGATTATTCCAAGTCAGCATGGATTTATGAAAGGGAAATCATGCTTGACAAATCTTCTAGAATTTTTTGAGGATGTAACTAGTAGAGTGGACAAGGGAGAACCAGTGGATGTGGTGTATTTGGACTTTCAAAAGGCTTTTGACAAAGTCCCACACAAGATATTGGTGTACAAAATTAAAGCACATGGTATTGGGGGTAATATACTGATGTGGATAGTGAACTGGTTAGCAGACAGGAAGCAGAAAGTCGAGATAAACAGATCCTTTTCAGAATGGCAGGCAGTGACTTGTGGGGTGCAGCAGGGCTCAATGCCTGGGACCCCAGCTATTTACAATATACATCAATGATTGAGATGAAGGAATTGAGTGTAATTTCTCCAAGTTTGCAGATGACACAAAGCTGGGTGGCGGTGTGAGCTGTGAGGAGGATGCTAAGAAGCTACAAAGTGACTTGGACAGGTTAGGTGTGTGGGCAAATGCATGGCAGATGCAGTATAATGTGAATAAATGTGAGGTTATCCACTTTGGTCGCAAAAACAGGAAGGCAGAATATTATCTGAATGGCGACAGATTAGGAAAAGAGGAGCTGCAATGAGACCTGGGTGTCATTGTACATCAGTCATTGAAAGTTTGCATGCAGGTACAGCAGACGGTGAAGAAGGCAAATGGCATGTTGGCCTTCATTGCTAGGGGATTTGAGTATAGGAGCAGGGAGGTTTTACTGCAGTTGTATAGGGCCTTGGTGAGGCTTCACCTGGAATATTGTGTTCAGTTTTGGTCTCCTAATCTGAGGAAGGACATTCTTGCTATTGAGGGAGTACAGCGAAGGTTCACCAGACTGATTCCTGGGATGGCAGGACTGACATATGAGGAGGGACTGGATCGACTGAGCCTGTATTCACTGAAGTTTCGGAGAATGAGAGGAGATTTCATAGAAAGATGTAAATTTCTGACTGCACTGGACAGGTTAGATGCAGGAAGAATGTTCCTGATGTTGAGGAAGTCCAGAACCAGGGGTCACAGTTTAAGGATAAGAGGTATGCCATTTAAGACCGAGATGAGGAAAAACGTCTTCATTCAGAGAGTTGTTAACCTATAGAATTCTCTATCACAGAAAGTTGTTGATGCCAGTTCGTTAGATATAATCAAGAGGGAGTTGGATATGGCCCTTACGGCTGAAGGGATCAAGGGGTATGGAGAGAAAGCAGGAAAGGGGTACTGAGGTGAATGATCAGCCATGATCTTATTGAATGGTGGTGCAGGCTCGAAGGGCCGAATGGCCTACTCCTGCACCTATTTTCTATGTTACTATGTTTCTATGTAATAGGATTTGCTCTCACTTTATGTTTAACCATTTTTTTAGACTCCTGTTCTATAACTCTATTTATTCCCTTGCATCAATGTCCTCCCTTACTTTACTCTTTCCTATGCTCTCCATTATATATGTAGACTTGTATTTACTCTGTACAGCCGCCAGAGGGATCATCCCCTGGAGTCCCAAGGGATCGCATAATCCCTTGGGAGCGCAGGTGTTAAAGGAGGCTTCACAGGTTGGAGAGGCACTCTGAAGACCTGCAATAAAAGGCTACGGTCAAACTTTACTTTGAGCTCACAGTGTTCAGTTTGATTCTTTCTCCATACACAACAATTGGTGACGAGATACAAATAGCGAACCCAAAGATGCAGAGAACAGTGGGCACCCTGGAGAAATTTTTGGAGGGAGATGATTGGAAAACCTTTGTGGAGCGACTCGACCAATACATCGTGGCCAACTAGCTAAATGGGGAAAAGAGCGCTGCCAAACGAAGGGCGATCCATCTCACCGCCTGTGGGCCACCAACGTATGGCCTCTTGAAGAATCTACTCTCTCCAGCGAAATGCACGGAGAAATCGTACGACGATTTGTGCACAATGGTCCGAGAGCATTTGAACCTGAAGGAAAGCGTTCTGATAGCGAGGTACCGGTTCTACACCGACAAAAAGTCTGAAGGCCAGGAAGTGGCGAGTTATGTCGCCGAGCTAAGATGTCTTGCAGGACATTTAGAATTTGAAGGACATTTAGACTACATGCTGAGAGACTTTTTTGTACTTGGCATTGGCCACGAAACCATACTTTGCAAACTTTTGACTGTAGAGTCCCCAACCTTGAGTAAGGCCATAGCGATAGCAAAGGCGTTCATTGCCATCAGTGACAATATGAAGCAAATCTCTCAGCACACAAGTGCTGCTACAAGTACTGTGAACAAAGTGATGTTGTTTTTGAATTATAATGTACAGGGCAGGCCCCACGTGCCTGCAGCTGCACGTCCGCAGATGTCTCAGAGTCCACCATCAAGGGTGATGAATGCAAGGCTATTAACACCTTGTTGGCGCTACAGGGGTGATCATCGTTTCCATTCATGCCAATTCAAAGAGTACATTTGCAAGGGCTGTGGAACAATGGGACACCTCCAACGAGTGTGCAGGTGAGCTGCTAAGCCTGTTGAACCTGCAAACCACCATGTTGCAGAAGAGGACAGATTCACGGATGATCACGACGAACCAGAGCCTCAGATCGAGGAGGCAGAGGTACATGGGGTGCACACATTCACCATGAATTTTCCCCAGATAACGCTGAATGTTGAACTAAATGGGCTCCCAGTGTCAATGGAGCTGGACACACATGCGAGCCAGTCCATCATGGGCAAAAGACTTTCGAAAGGTTGTGTTGCAACAAGGCCCCAAGGCCAGTCTTAACTCCAGTTCACACGAAAATAAGAACTTACACTAAAGAACTGATTCCTGTAATCGGCAGTGCTACCATAAAGGTCTCCTAGGATGGAGTGGTGCACAAGCTATCACTCTGGGTGTTACCGGGCGATGGTCCCACGCTGCTCGGCAGGAGCTGGCTGGGAAAGATACGCTGGAACTGGGACAATGTCCAAGCGCAATTGCCCACTGACGATACTTCGTGTGCCCAGGTCTTAAACAAATTTCCTTCGCTGTTCTAACCAGCCATCGGGAAATTCCAAGAAGAAAAATTGCAGATCCACCTAATTCTGGAGGCGCGACCAAGGCAAGAGCAGTATGAGCGAAAGGGTACAGATCGCGTTAGACCGGCTGCAAAGAGAGGGCGTAATTTCCCCGACCGAGTTCAACGAGTGGGCTAGTCCTATCATCCCAGTCCTCAAGGGAGATGGCACCATCAGAATCTGTGGCAATTACAAAGTAACTATCAATCGTTTCTCCCTGCAGGACCAATACCCCCTACCAAAGGCCGACGACCTCTTTGCAATGCTGGCGGGAGGAAAGACATTCACGAAGCTGGATCTGACTTCAGCCTACATGACAAAGGAACTGGTGGAATTATTGAAGGCCCTCACCTGCATCAACATGCACAAAGGTTTTTTTGTTTACAACAGATGCCCGTTTGGAATCCGATCAGTGGCGGCGATATTCCAGGGGAACATGGAAAGTTTACTGAAGTCGGTCCCGCACACTATGGTCTTCCAGGATGACATCTTGGTCACAGGTCGGAACACAGTCGAGCACCTGCAGAACCTGGAGGAGATTCTTAGTCGACTCAACCGAGTGGGGCTCAGGTTAAAACATTCGAAGTGCGTTTTCCTGGTGCCTGAAGTGGAGTCCATAGAAACATAGAAATATTGAAAATAGGTGCAGGATTAGGCCATTTGGCCCTTCGAGCTTGCACCACCATTCAGTCAGATCATGGCTGATCATTCCCTCAGTACCCCTGTCCTGCTTTCTCTCCATACCCCTTGATCCTCTTAGCCGTAAGGGCCATATCTAACTCACTCTTGAACATATCCAATGAACTGGCATCAACAACTCTCTGCGGCAGGGAATTTCACAGGTTAACAACTCTCTGAGTGAAGAAGTTTCTCCTCATCTCAGTCCTAAATGGCCTACTCCTTATCCTAAGACTGTGTCCCCTGGTTCTGGACTTCCCCAACATCGGGAACATTCTACCTGCATCTAACCCGTCCCGTCCCGTCAGAATCTTGTCTGTTTCTATGAGATCCCCAGTCATCCTTCTAAACTCCAATGTATAAAGGCCCAGTTATTCCAGTCTCTCCTCATATGTCCGTCCAGTCATCCCGGGAATCAGTCTGGCGAACCTTCGCTGCACTCCCTTAATGGCAAGAACGTCCTTCCTCAGATTAGGAGACCAAAACTGAACACAATATTCCAGGTGAGGCCTCACCAAGGCCCTGTATAGCTACAGTAAGACCTCCCTGCTCCTATACTCAAATCCCCTAGCTATGAAGGCCAATATACCATTTGCCTTCTTCACTGCCTGCTGTACCTGCATGCCAACTTCAATGACTGATGTAACATGACACCCAGGTCTCATTGCACCTCCCCTTTTCCTAATCTGCCACCATTCAGATAATATTCTGCCTCCATGTTTTTTCCACCAAAGTGGTAACCTCACATTTATCCACATTATACAGCATCTGCCACGCGTTTGCCCACTCACTTAACCTGTCCAAGTCCCCTGTAGCCTTTTAGCGTCCTCCTCACAGCTCACAAAGCCACCCAGCTTAGTGTCATCTGCAAACTTGGAGAGATTACACTCAATTCCTTCATCCAAATCATTGATGTATATTGTAACGGGCTGGGGTCCCAGCACTGAGCCCTCCGGCACTCCACTAGTCACTGCCTGCCATTCTGAAAAGGACCCATTTATCCCAACTCTCTGCTTCCTGACTGCCAACCAGTTCTCTATCCACGTCAGTATATTACCCCCAATACCATGTGCTTTGATTTTGCACACCAATCTCTTGCCTGGGACCTTGTCAAAAGCCTTTTGAAAGTCCAAATACACCACATCCACTGGTTCTCCCTTGTCCACTCTACTAGTTACATCCTCAAAAAATTCTAGAAGATTTGTCAAGCGGGATTTCCCTTTCATAAATCCATGCTGACTTGGACCGATCCCGTTGCTGCTCTCCAAATGTGCTGCTATTTCATCTTTAACAATTGATTCCAACATTTTTCCCACTTCTGGTGTCAGGCTAACCGGTCTATAATTACCTGTTTTCTCTCTCCCTCCTTTTCTTAAAAAGTGGTGGAACATTAGCTACCCTCCAGTCCATAGGACCGATCCAGATTCGACAGACTGTTGGAAAATGATCACCAATGCATCCACTATTTCTCGGGCTACTTCCTTAAGTATTCTGGGATGCAGACTATCAGGCCCCAGGGATTTTTCGGCCTTCAATTCCATCAATTTCCCTAACACAATTTCCCGCCTAATCAGGATTTCCTTCAGTTCCTCCTTCTCACTAGACCCTCGGTCCCCAATATTTCTGGAAGGTTATTTGTGTCTTCCTTCTTGAAGACAGAACCTAAGTATTTGTTTAACTAGTCCGCCATTTCTTTGTTCCCCATTATAAATTCACCTGAATCTGACTGCAAGGGACCTACATTTGTTTTCACTAATCTTTTTCTCTTCACATAGCTATAGATGCTTTTGCAGTCAGTTTTTATGTTCCCAGCAAGCTTCCTCTCATACTCGTTTTCGGGTCAAACTTTCAAATGGACTCATTCACCGGAAACTCTTGGACCAAATCAAACTCAGATTCACGGACTATCCTGAGCAACCCACCTTGGACCCTACCTTTTTTGATCCCCAAACATACACACCAGTGGCAACCGGCAGCACGGTTGACCACAAAGCAGAACCCATCATCCACAGCAGCCCTGCAGGGCCAAAAAAACATACCAGGCAACCCAGTAAGGCCAGCTGCACAGCAGTCCTGTGAGGGCCCAACAAATGATTCAACAGCACCAGCTTTCACACAGATATGATCAACCAGGGCCAGAAGGGCCCCAGAGTGACTCACATTGTAAGTAGTTACACTATTGACTTTGGCGGGGGAGTGTTGTTATATATCTGGACTTGTATTTACTCTGTACAGCCACCAGAGGGCTCATTCCCTGGAGTCCCAAGGGATCGCATAATCCCTTGGGAACACAGGTATTTAAGGAGGCTTCACAGGTTAAAGAGGCACTCTGGAGACCTGCAATAAAAGGCTACGGTCACACTTTACTTTGAGTTCACAGTGTTCAGTCTGACTCTTTCTCCATACACAAAACTTTCTTTTCTTGTTTTGTTTATATTAGGCTGGTTACGTTTCTTGTCGATCCCTCCCCCCATCTTACTAGTTTAAAGCCTTTGCCACCTCCCTATTTATCCTTTCTGCAAGGACACAGTTCCCATCCCGGTTCAGGTGGAGCCCATCTCATCGGTACAGCTTCTTTCTGTCCCAGAACTGTTGCCAGTGTCCCATGAAAAAGAACCCCACTTACCCACACCAACCCTTTAGCCACATGTTAATTTTTTTGATCTGTCTGCTTCTATGCCAATTTGCATGTGGCTCGGGCAATAATCCAGAGATATGTAGCCACAGTGCAGCTTGGCAGATATTCGGGGCTTTTAACCCGTGTGCAGTGTGAAGGTTGGAGAAGCAATGTGAGTGTTGGTTTCAGAGGGTGAAGAGTGTGGCGGTACCAGGGGTAGGCAAGGAAGAAAGGAAAACCACTCTAAGTGCCTGACCTTGACAATCTGGTAAGATCATTAAATATTTTCTTGGGCTGCTGTGCTATCCTGGGATACTGCTCTGCCGTGCATGCACAAGCATATTCCCAGAAGGCTGTGTCTCCTCATTGCCACCTCTTGCAAGAGGAGATCATGATCCTCCTCAGAGAAGTTCACTGTTTTTCTCACTCCTCTTCTGTGTTTGTGGTGCAACCTTAAATGTCATGTTGCTGCCAACATAAAATAAAGATTTGGTTCGAGATACCATGGAGAAATTTGAGCTGAACCGAGAAAGAGAACTTCAGCTGCAACCTTACCCATCAGTCTCCCAGAGTTTTACTGAAGACTGGAGTCTGCAGAGTCTTTTGAGTATTTATACCATTATTTCACTCAAATCTCCTGAGTTTTTAGTTGCTTACACTTGTGTTATACATGAATTATGCTAGAAATTCAGGGCCATAGGAAACTATTTGATTGAAAATAAACTGGTCAACAAAGTTTATCTAATGGTGCAATTTAAAGGCTAGTGGCATATTCATCTGCTGTTGAAAAATACAGTAATTGGAGAATCCATTTACATTTTTGATATAGGTGTGCTACATATTGATTCAATACACAAATTTCTGGCAAGGTGGAAATTCATAGCTATGATGAATCTTACAATAGGAATATACTGACTGTGCGAGTGCAATTCCCCATTGGGATTGGAAATGAGGGATTATGGAATTTTGAAGTAGTGAATAGATAATGCCAAGCTTAGGTTTTAAAAGTCTAAAGATATTAGATGAAAAAAGCGACTGAGGGGTTGAAATTTTGTATTGCCGATTTTGAGGCGGTGTCACCGGCTGAGAGGATGTTTTATCGCCAGGTGTTAGGCGCGGCCCAGAAACACAAAATTCAGTTTTACCGCCTGAAAAGTGGATTGCAGCATTAAATCATGGTGTTGCACACTTACTGGAGGTGGTAAGCAGGGCCTCAACATCCAGGCATGAGGCAGCAGTTGGAGCTGTGCCACAGACATAGTAGCACCACCTGGATTCCATTGAGGCATTGATTGGGCGCCTCAACGCCTCGTGATTATATTCGCTTCCTACGCACTCACTCAGACGGTGAGGATGGCAGACTTAGCAGCAGCAGCTCACCAGCATACCCACAGGTTCTCTGACGCCACCGTGAATGCACTCCTTGATGTCCTGGAGAGGCGGTCGGAATAGCTCAAGACAGATGCTGGGAGGAGACCACAACCACCAATTCACAGAGAGATATGGAGGGAAATTTCAAAATGAGTTTCTGCGAGTGACATGGTGGCCAGGGCAGCCACTCAATGCCGAAAAAGTAGAACGAGGTGACGTGCCTGGTGAGGGTGAATATCTTAAATGTGAAAGGCCAACGTGCTCTGAGCTCAATGTGCACTCTCTGCTCAATGTAGTGTTTCGGAACCCATGCTCTACGTGGGTGAGGCCAGATGCAAGGTTCCTATTTGCAGCTTCACCCCACTCCATGCGCTGTTAACCTTGCTACTCGGTTCTGCAGACCCACCCCTGGTGTTGTTAACTCCTCAGTCTTCATATTTGTCTGGAAGACGGTTGCCTCTCCGTTACTGTTAGGTCCTGGCCCTCTAATTCAAGCATTGCCACAGCAGGTCCACACAGCGACTGGAAGTTACATCAAACTATGAAGACTCTCATACAGTAACATCTACTAAACTATGTATGGCACTTGGGACACACTGATAGAAGGGCTCTAACTCTGACGTTCTCTTTAATCGTACAGGAGAAGCTCATCCACAACCGCAGAGAGCAGATGAGGACTGGCGGAGGGGTCTCTGACCTCCAGGATCTGACTCTATTGGAAGAACGCGTCTTGGCCCTGATTGCCGTTCAAGTTGATGCCAAGTCGGTGGGTGACACCGACCCCCCTGGGAATCCCACAGAAAGAGTGTGAGACCAAGGTCAGATAGATCTTCTCTATGCCCGAGGCGCAGCTTCCCCAGCGGGATTACTGTGTTACCCGGCCGTGAGTGGATGCCACCCGGTTGGTCTTCCGAATTATACTATGAACCACAAGCCCCACAACCCCCAAGTTCGGACCCAAGGAGTTACTATGGATATATTATATTTGACTCAGACAAAATGAAATGGTTCAGGTTGGTCAAAGATCAATTCCTTTTATTACACTCACAAAACGACAATCCCTACTCCTCTCACTTACGGCTTAATGAGTAGATGACTGTGGACACCAGCTTAAAACCTTAGACTAAACACTCACTGTTAGAGGGAGAGATTTTCCAAGAGAGGAATGGTACCTGTAGCATAATGTTAGAACTAAAATATGTAACTGTAGTATTAAATGCGTGTGTAAAATGTATGAAGATGGCCGCTCGTGGTTCAGCAAAGCCCCAAGGGATTTTAGCCAGCAGAAAGAGACTGCATTCTAAGTTACTGATAACTGCTGTTTTCTCACGCAGGGATACACATGAGCTCTGCACATGTTCCTAATCAACGGGCTGACAGGCCTCAGACAAGATGTCCTGGTTCATGTTAGAACAATACGACTCTGTAACAGGACTAAGATAAGGAGACTGCCCAAAGACAGCACCCAAGGACAGTAAGATAAGGGAGGGTGCCCAGACCATGTCACAAGACCATGAATAACCCTTAGTAACACATGAGACAATCACGCAGTCATATAATGGTTAGAGACTACTTCTATTGGTCTATTTGAATCTATATGTAATCTATAATCAATGTGATTGAATAGTGTCCGGCCGAAATAGGCTGATGTAACTGTAGTAAACTGTTGTAAAACATATAAAAATCCATGAAACCCTTTGTTAGGCGGAGAGAGGTACCTAGACCCACCAGTTGCTTCATCTCCCCGTCGGCGTAATAAACTGTTTTGATCTTTGGACCGACCCTGAGTGATGAGTGATTCTTGGAGGGTACATTCGCGCTAACACCCACCCTGTCGGTTACGCTGAATCAACCACTTCCCAGAATCTAAGCCGAGATAATGGAAACCTTTCTAACTAAGCCCCTCTCCCGGTTTAGTCAGAACCCTCACTTAGAAGCCTCCTCATACACACACGTGTTAGCCTGCGTCTTGGACACTTGCAGTTCCTCAGCAGCCAAACACGCTGGCGGTCTTGGGGATTTCCAGAGGTGTATGCTGGATATAATTACCAGCCCTTGTCATTGATTCACACGGCCCTGGATCCGTTCAACTCTAAAGACAAAACTGTGCCTAACAGAGGCATGTGTTGAGGCCTAGAGAGTTACGTTCAGGCGGTACGGTGAGGCACTCACTTTGGGCATTCCTGGAGAGTTGACAGAGGTGTA
This sequence comes from Pristiophorus japonicus, assembly GCF_044704955.1. Taxonomy (NCBI): domain Eukaryota; kingdom Metazoa; phylum Chordata; class Chondrichthyes; family Pristiophoridae; genus Pristiophorus; species Pristiophorus japonicus. The sequence goes on from NC_091977.1 coordinate 421,382,279, forward strand.
GCCACACTTTTTTTTAAATTTCAAAATATACTTTATTCATATAAAAATGTGCACAATACATTGGAAAGCAGTTCAGTACATTTGGATGTGGTCAGCAATTCCATACAATACATTTGGATGCTGACGGCAGTTCCGTTCAATACATTTGCTTGCTTTACATTTCGAGGTACAATTCAGTACAATCCAGGATACATTGTAATACAGTCATCAAATTACGTTACATTACTATACGGTACACAGAATGGGTGACGATACAGTTATATTTCTTTGCAACATACATTACTAAACAGAACTTGCATTATACATGGCACTACATAGGTGTTTTCAGATCATGGTGCTCTATGTATATAAAAAGTTTACAAGTACAGCCTGAGGGGAGTTTTATACTGATTCCAGCCCCTGGGTTTACCGTGGCAGAAGAGCTTTGAACTGTGGCTCTTCCCCACCGTGCCTTTGCGGTGACTGCACCAATTTTTAGTGCGTCCCTCAGCATGTATTCCTGGATTTTGTGCGCCAGTCTGCAACACGCAGACATGGACATCTCCTTGCTCTGGAAGACCAGCAAGTTTCGGCAAGACCAAAGTGTGTCTTTCACCGAGTTGATGGCCCTCCAGCAGCAGATGATGTCTGTCTCGGCATATGTCCCTGGGAACAGTCCGTAGAGCACAGAGTCCTATGTTATGGAGCTGCTTGGGATGAACCTCGACAGCAACCAGTGCATCTCCTTCCAGACCTGCCTTGCAAAGCGGCAATCCCGAAGGAGATGGATGACAGTCTCATCCGCACCACAGCCAACTCGGGGGCAGAGTGCTGTGTCTCTGAAACCCCGGCTGTGCATGAAGGATCTGACGTCTTGGTGCTTGTGTGAAAGCTTTGGAGATGAGACGTTCTGCCAAACGTGTTCGATAGTCTGCTCGGGGAATCACCCGACAGGGTCTACCCTCTCCTTCTTTCGTAGGGCGTCCAGGACCTTACGTGCCGACCACTGCTTTATGGCCTTGTGTTCAAAGGGTTTTTTTCTGAAAAACTTATCCACTAAGGACAGGTGGACAGGTATGGTCCAACTAGTGGGGGCGTTTCGTGGCAGCATGGCCAGACCCATCCTTCACAACACCGGGGACAGGTAGAACCTCAGCACGTAGTGACACTTGGTGTTTGCATACCGGGGGTCTGTGCACAGCTTGATGCAGCCGCACACAAAGGTGGCCATCAGGATGAGGGCCACGTTCAAAACATCCTTTCCGCCACTGTCCAGAGATTTGTACATTATGTCTCCGTGGACACGGTCCTTTTTGGACCTCCAGACAAAGTGGAAGACGGCCCGGGTGACTGCCTCAGCACAGTAGCGTGAGATGGGCCAGACCTGCGCCACGTATAACACCAAGAGCACCTTACTCCTGATGACCAGGTTCTTTCCTGCAATGGAGAGGGAGCGCAGCTTCCACCATCCCAGCTGTTGTTTCACTTTGGCGATCGTCCCATCCGCTTCAAACCATATTCCAAACATCTTCAGGTAATCTGGCTTAACGGTGAAGGGAATAAAGGATTGGTCGGCACAGTTGCCAAAGCACATGGCCTCGCTTTTGCTGCGATTGACTTTCGCTCCCGAGGCCAGTTCAAACCGGTCGCAGATTGTGAGCAATCTGCAGACTGACTGCAGATCCAAGCAAAAGATGGCGATGTCGTCCATGTACAGAGAGGTCTTGACTTGAGCTCCTCCGCTGCCTGGGATCGCCACCCCTCTAATGCCCGCATCCTTCCTGATGGACTCGGCAAAGGGCTCAATACAACACACAAACAAGCCAGAGGAGAGAGAGGATAGCCTTGCCTGACTCCAGACCTGATCGGAAAGCTTTCAGTTTTCCACCCGTTAATTTGAACTGCACTGCTGATGTCTATGTAGAGCAGTTGGATCCAATTGCAATACCCTCCCCAAATCCCATTTTGGAGAGCACATCCATCAGGTATGTGTGCGATATCCCGTCAAAGGTCTTCTCCTGGTCTAAGCTGATTAAGCAGGTGTCCACCCTGCTGTCCCGCACGTAGGCGATCGTATTCCTGAGTAGCGCGAGGCTATCAGAGATCTTCCTGCCGAGGTCAGCGCAGGTCTAGTCCGGGTGAATCACCAGTTCAAGAGCAGACTTAACCCTGTTGGCGATGACCTTTGACAGGATCTTGTAGTCCACATTGAGCAGCAAAATGGGCCGCCAGTTTTTGATTTCCTCCCTCTTCCCCTCTGCTTGTAGATGAGGGTGATGATGCCTTTCCTCATCAATTCTGACATGCTGCCAGCCAGAAGTCTACCCTCGTACACCTCCAGCAGGTCTGGGCCCATCCAATGCCACAGAGCCTAATACAAATTGACCGGTAAGCCGTCGCTTCCGGGACTTTTATTCATCTCGAAGGACCGGACTGCCTTTGTCAGCTCATCCAAAGTTAGCAGGTGGTCCAGACTCTCCCGCTCACTGTCGTCTAAGACCTCCAAGATAGACGACAGGAAAGGCTGGGAGGCCACGCGGTCTGTGGGCTTGACGTCATACAGCCTGGCATAGAAGGATTTGCTGATCCTCAGCGTGTCAGGCTGTGAAGATGTCACAGAACCGTCTTCTTCCTTTCGGCTGGTGATCACAGAGCTCCCCCTGTGTACATTTTGGAAGAAGAAATGTGAACACGTCTCATCTTGCTCGACGGAGCGGACTCTAGAGCGGAAGATGATTTTGGAGGACTCTGAGGCAAAGAGCGAGAGGGGACCTCAAAGAAACGTTTAAAATTCTGATGGGTTCAGACAGGTTAGATGCAGGAAGAATTTTCCCAATGTTGGGGAAGTCCAGAACCAGGGGTCACAGTCTAAGGATAAGGGGTAAGCCATTTAGGACCGAGATGAGGAGAAACTTCTTCACACAGAAAGTAGTGAACCTGTGGAATTCTCTACCACAGAAAGTTGTTGAGGTCAATTCACTAAATATATTCAAAAAGGAGTTAGATGAAGTCCTTACTACTAGGGGGATCAAGGGGTATGGCGAGAAAGCAGGAATGGGGTACTGAAGTTGCATGTTCAGCCATGAACTCATTGAATGGCGGTGCAGGCTAGAAGGGCCGAATGGCCTACTCCTGCACCTATTTTCTATGTTTCTATGTTTCTATGTAATTTGTCACTATCTCATAATCTTGTCTTGCCATTTCTATGTACGGAGGCTTGGAGGGTGGGGTGCGATGTTTTCAGCAGATGGCCAGGTGAATAGGCTGGCCAGGTAAGGTGGAGACCACAATCAATGGCCCCTTGAACCATGGGACTCACCCAGGTCTTCCCTGCGCATGCTGAACTTGATGTAGTCCATTAATTTGCTGTAGAGAACGTCAGTCACCTGCGAATGAAGCAATATACTGCAAACTGTGAGATGTTGCATTGCATATATCGCCTACAGGAGACTGGCAGGAGTTGTGAGCATAGAAGTTGAGGGCTGCTGTCACTTTCACTACCACTGACAGCGAGGTCCTGGTGCCGATGTCAGCTGCCAGGTATGTCTGCAGGAGGTGGCAGAGCTCCATCACAACCTATTTGCAGAACCTCAGCCATCTTATGCACTGGTCCTCGGACATCTCAAGGTAAGAATAATGCGCACGGTAAACTCTGTGTCTGTCGGTCTCCTGCCCCGCCGTTTGATGTCTCTTCTCTGATGAGCATCCACATTTGCCATAAGCAGTTACTGCAGCGGGCGCCTTTGAAGTCATTGCCGCAGGACGACGTGGTGTGCGATCACTTGCCCCATAACTTTGCAGAGGTAAAAGTGATATGCTAGTTCCAAATCTATCCGATGTTGAAAGCAACTATGTCTCCGAGATGCTAGTACTGAAGCTTAGGAGTCAGTAGCCGCAGGACTCCAGCAACTTCGAACTGTGCAAGAACCATCGCAGCACGGGCCATGAACACTGTGGGCTGGCTGCAACTCTCTTTGAATAATGCCCCGGAATCGTTTTCCCACATTGTGCACGCCAATCTTTTCAGGCGTCATCGCCGCCAGCAGGTAAGTGAGATGGCAAAAGTGAATTTGGCGAAACCAGCGACAAGGAGGCGTTGCACGCGAAGTGGCGTCATGATTTCCATGGTGGCAGTCGGCGGGGCGTCAAATCTTTATGCCCTTGAAAAAGGACAACCGAATTTCCCATCAGGCGGTACCCACACCTAATGCTGTTGGCCAGCCCCATTGCTGCCTCACTCAGGCAGTATCAGCTGGCGGTAGCAATCGAATTTCAACCTTTAAGTGAGGTAAAGAATAGGAGACTGTGCAGTATTTTAACCCAGAGGGAGGAGGAAGAGTAGGTAGAGAGGTAGATTTAGAGCTTAGAAGAAGTTCAGAGAAGCACTGCACATAATAACACCAAAGAAACAATGAGAGATTGTGTGATGGAAGGATACAGGTTGGAGGTGAAAGAGGGATTGGTCATCAGATAAGATTTTAGCTTTTACCAGAAGTGCAAGACAGGTGCTAGAATACCATCACAGATACAGGAGTTGTCTTGGATGAAAGATCTAAGCTTCTTGTAGGCAGCGTTAACAAAAGAAGAGACACAGATGTTCCATTTCAGGTCAAAAGAGTTAATGGGCCAAGAATGTCAATGGATGAAGAAAGATGGAACAAATAACGGTAAAACGTGATAATTGTTGGTTAGACTTATGAGAGACATAATGAAATTGTAGATTTAATTTTGCACTCTGAACAGGAAAGCCACAATTAGGGGAGTGCAGGTCAGAGAAAGAACTGCAATATTGTAGCCAAATATTTCCATTCGCAATCTGTACAAGTGCAGCTCCTCATTGGGAGAGCAAGATCATGGAATTAACCCTTGCGACTTTGAACAATTGAAATAAATGATGCCTTTAAATATGATATGGATTCTCCTGCTCTCCTATCATAGCTTTGGCAAAAGACCAACAGAAACCAAAGAGAAAGAGCATAAACAGCCATTTACATAATTTCGACAGGGGTTCTGTCAGTCTCCCACTGAAGTTACAATAGGAGATTGGGAGAAATACTGCAGATTTTCAAGACTGAGATATTCATTTCCTGCACTGAAGGAGAGATTGAAATATAGGGGTGGAAATTCGGGCGAGCCTCAGTTGGGGCAGTGTCCCGGGCAGAGTGGTAAATTTTGCACCGGCAAATAGTTTGTGTCTGCCGCTGCAAAATTCATCAATTGGGCCCTTAGTTTGGAACAGGGCACTAAGGGAAGCGTTGCACACCTCTTTTAGGGTGCTAGGCTGGCTGAGCAAGGGAAAATCACGAGCGAAAGAGCTGACCTCGGAGCGCCATAACAGAGGCTTGTGGAAGAAAAAAATACCTGACAAAAACCCACCAAAAGCATTCCCAATACATAGCTCACACCATAGAAATATAGAAACATAGAAATTTACAGCGCAGAAGAAGGCCATTTCAGCCCACCGTGTCCTCGCTGGCCGACAAAGAGCCACACGGCCTTCGCTCAGCAGCCCTGAAGGTTACATATACACTTATGACCAATGAACAATGGTGGACAGGTAAAGAGAATCTAGACCAACCAGTCCGCCCCCACAACTGCGATACTCCATGTATCAAAATATTTTGTACTCCACCCCACCTGCATCTCTCCTAGGGGAGGGAGAAAAACAGATAAAAACCCAGGCCAATTGGGGAAAAGAAATCTGGGAAAATGCTCTCCGACCTATCCAGGTGATCAAATCTAGTCCAGGAGATCACTCTGACTGTATTAGATTCCCTAAAGTACTTACCATCGTATCTGCACCAGCCAACAAGGGGTTATCCAGTCTAATTCAACTTACCAGCTCTAGGTCCGTAACCCTGCAGGTTACGGCACTTCAAGTGCCCATCCAAGCATCTTTTAAATACAGTGAGGGTTTCTGCCTCTACCAGGCAGTGAGTTCCAGACCCCCACAACCCTCTGCATGAAGAAACTTCTCCTCAAATCCCCTCTAACCACCTTAAAGCTATGCTCCCTTGTAATTGTCCCTTCTACCAAGGGAAATAGGCCCTTACTATCCACTATATTCAGGCCCCTCAAAATTTCATACACCTCAATGAGGTCTCCTCTCAGCCTCCTCTGTTCCAAGGAGAACAAACCCAGCCTATCCAATCTGTCCTCATAACTAAGATTCTCTATTCCAGGCAGCATCCTCGTAAATCTCCTCTGCACCCTCTCTAGTGCAATTACGTCTTTCCTATAATACGGCGACCAGAACTTCACGCAGTACTCCAGCTGTGGTCTAACCAGTGTATTATACAATTTAAGCATAACCTCCCTGCTCTTGTATTTTATGCCTCGGCCAATAAAGCAAGCATTCCATATGCTTTTTAACCACCTTATCCACCTGGCCTGCTACTTTCAGGGATCTGTGGACAAGCACTCCAAGGTCCCTTTGTTCATCTGCACTTCTAAGTGGCCTACCGTTTAATGTGTATACCCTTTCCTTATTAGCCCTCCCCAAGTGCATTACCTCACATTCTCCAAATTAAATTCCATTTGCTGCTGTTCTGCCCACCTGACCAGTAGATTGATATCCTCCTGCAGTCCATGACTTTCCTCTTCAGTATCAACCACACAGCCAATTTTAGTGTCATCTGCAAACTTCTTAATCATACCCTGTATATTCAAATCTAGATCATTAATGTATACCACAAAAAGCAAAGGACCCATACTGAGCCCTGTGTAACCCCACTGGAAACATCCTTCCAGTCACAAAAACATCCAACAACCATTACCCTTTGCTTCCTACCTCTCAGCCAATTTTGGATCCAACTTGCCACTTTACCCTGGATCCCATGTGCTGTTACCTTCATGACCAGTCTGCCATGTGGGACCTTATCAAAAGTTTTGCTAAAGTCCATATACACTACATTGTATGCACTACCCTCATCGACCCTCCTGGTTACCTCCTCGAAAAATTACAAATCCGTGCTGACTGTCCCTGATTAAATCGCAACATAAATGGCAAAAAAACCCCAAAAGAATCACACTTATCTGAGATCGGCATTAATTACCTTACTGCAGCCGCTACAGTTCGAAATGCCTGCTTTCACAGGCATTCCCATCAGGTTGCGCTACTGAGCGCTGTGTCGGGCGGCAACCAAAAATCGAGCTGGTGTCACAACCAGGGGCGTTGCACACCTGCTCGGCTCTCCTGGGTGGAACTGCTCCGCCCCCCCACAATCGGTACCGGCACCGAATATCCAGGCGGGGCACTGGAAGCTGATCACAAATGCTTTCTGTTGCCAATGCCGCCCCTCCAAGGCACTAAGAGTGGCAGCTGAAGACCGAATTTCCACCCCATAGACCCAAATGACCTTTAATTTATTGCCTGTGTGCACCTGTTTCTGGGGCATTAGACATATGGAAAAATGAAATGAAATCTGATGCACCAAGGCTGCGATTTCACCTACTGATGCAGCATCAGTGCAGCCAAGGTAAATGGCGGACTGCGACCCTGCTCCTGGCTTCATGTCGGATTCCCCCACGACTTTTCCCCTGATGAGGCTTTTTAAGCCTGCCCTGCGAGGTTCCCGGCCAATTAAAAGGAAGCGGGTCTGATGATGTCATTTGATGACGTGCCATCAGTCGGTTTCCTTAAAGGGACCATGTCCAAATTTATTTTGACAGTTGTGCTGCCAATGTTCTGCAGCATTGAGGTGCTGAAAACATTGACAAGTACTGCACAAAGGTGCACGGTTGCACCCAAGTTCTTCCATAACTCCCTCCAGATGCTTATGGAGGAAGACACAACAGGCAGGGAGGTTCTCTTCCCTTCCAATGGGTGGAAGAGACCACCCCAGGACACCGACGCAGCCTGGTTGCACATTTCACAGGAGGACACAAGCAGTGATGTCATCAGGCGCAAACCTTTCAATGATCTCAGTAGATCACAAAAGGTTACTGCAAAGTCACACTCAACCTCATCCTGCTGTGCCATTCATCACATCCCCATCACTCTGCCTTCCCTAACCTACTTCTGCATATCCTTACTCACACCAACTTACCTTGCACCTCCACCCATCCCTCTCTCTCTATCTACATTATCACATCCCCATCTCACTAGCCACCCTTCACAGTGACCATCATCCTTGTCCATTCATACCACCTAACAACATAAGGGTAGGGACTTGGGTGTTTTAGCCAATGTTCATGCAGAGTTTCTGCTAATGTGTTGTCAAATATTAAAATCTAGAATTTGAACTATTTGCCTTCTTGAACAGATCTGTGAGTTGATGTGAATGGTGAGCCATAAGTGTACCCCCCCTCCCCCCACAATGGTGATGAGTGTGGAAGGAATGGCTTGGGCATTGCAGGGATGTTTTATGGTGATGGTGTGGGGTGGTGCCAACCTAGGACATCATGTGGCAGCCAGGGTGTACAGCGTGAAGTGAAGTAAGTTTGGCCATGGTGAGGCCACCCCTGGCTTTCCGGGCAGCAATGTGGTTAGGTGCTGATATCCTGTGTACAGTGCAGCATCAGGTGATTGCGGAGAGGGTTGGTGGTGTTGTTAGTGTTGCTGGTGTGCCTGGTGATGCTGGTGTTGGGGCTGATTGGTAGGATTCTGAGGACCAAGGCCAGATTTTTTCAAGGGCACCGATGCTGATGGAATAGATGGCAGCTGAAGTTAAGATGACAGAAGCGATCTGTCAATGGTGAGAGAGGTTGTTCCAAACTGTATAAAGCTCCAAAGTGTCTTCCAAATCCTGAAGGTTCCAGCTTGTAAGATTGGAAAGTGAACAGCTGTGAAATGTTAGCCTTTATCCCACTTTTGCAACTGTCGCCTTTTCAGAAGATTGGAGAGTTATCGAAAACCCTGACCTGATCCCCGAGTGCCAGGAACCTGGTGAAAAAGCTGTACAAATGATAAGTAAATGATTGAATGCTGTTTCAGTATGTTTTAACAAGCTCTTACCTATTTCAATTGGCTCACTCGCCGCTAAGTCTCAGGTTAGATGCAGGAAGAATGTTCCCAATGTTGGGGAAGTCCAGAACCAGGGGTCACAGTCTAAGGATAAGGGGTAAGCCATTTAGGACCGAGATGAGGAGAAACTTCTTCACCCAGAGAGTGGTGAACCTGTGGAATTCTCTACCACAGAAAGTAGTTGAGGCCAATTCACTAAATATATTCAAAAGGGAGTTAGATGAAGTCCTTACTACTCGGGGGATCAAGGGGTATGGCGAGAAAGCAGGAATGGGGTACTGAAGTTGCATGTTCAGCCATGAACTCATTGAATGGTGGTGCAGGCTAGAAGGGCTGAATGGCCTACTCCTGCACCTATTTTCTATGTTTCTATGTTTCTATGTCTGTAAAGGGCAGGCAGACCCGACAGTTGGAAAACTGACCTGGAAGCGGATTCACAGCGGGCTGTCGATCTACTGTCAATCTTTTATATTTTGACAGCAGACCCGCCTCTGAACCTGCCATCTGAGTGTTGGCAAAATCCAGGCCCAAGTCTTTGTCCTCACTTGGCCTCTCTCTGTCCAGAGTGTAAACATTGAATCAACACGTCCCATCATTGGGTGGGTGTGAGGGAAATGGGACATCAGGCAGGTGGGCGGGTGGGCATGCAGAAATCTAGGGGAGTAGCAGGCAGACCAGTGGGTAAGGAAGCGGTAACCAGTAACGTAAGAACATAAGAACTAGGAACAGGGGTAGGTGTAAGAGAAAAAATTGGCATTAGGGGTACCAGCAGGACAAGGGTTAAAGTGCTGGTTCCTGCACCGAGGAGGTAAAAGGCCTCTCTTTGGCCTTGTACATTCCAGTACCAAGGCTCCAGAAGTTATTAATTCAATAATATTCCGACAGGATACGATGTGAGAACCTAAACAGACATTGATAAGACCTTGTGAAGAGGCTCGAGGCAGACTCATGGGCATCAAGGAGAATCAACAAATTCTGACCTAATGAAGTAATTCTAGTCACGGCCTAAGGTGGTCACGAGGGTCTTGGCCTGTCAATCCAAAGTAGCACTGATAAGGTAGTCCAATTAGAGAAGTAGCACTGATAAGGTAGTTCAATTAGAGATCTAGGGAGGTCTTACCAGGGAACGGAGATGTTTTTGAAATGTATAAAAGTTGTATGATTGTGTTGTTCAGAGAGCATCTCCACTCACAGGCGGCTGTGATGAGAGGTGTTCCCGGACGTTCGTAATAAAAAATCGTTATACTTTGCCATCTGTCTCTGTCTGCTAACTTCGAGAATTGCTATTTGGGCTGGGGCGAGCGTCAACCCTCTATATCAGTGGGCCCGCTCGTGGGAGGAGAAGCCTTCCCATTTTCCCTTTACAGTGGGTCATACGGCCCCTCAAGCCTGCTCCGCCATTTAATACGATCATGGCTGATCTGATTATGGACTCACTCCACTTCCCCGCCCACTCCCCATAACCCCTTATCCCCTTATCATTTAAGAAACTGTCTATTTCTATCTTAAATTTATTCAATGTCCCAGCTTCCACAGCTCTCTGAGGCAGCGAATTCCACAGATTTACAACCCTCTGAGAGAAGACATTTCTCCTCATCTCTGTTTTAAATGGGCGGCCCCTTATTCTAAGATTATGCCCTCTAGTTCTAGTCTCCTCCATCAGTGGAAACATCCTCTTTGCATCCACCTTGTCAAGCCCCCTTATAATCTTATACGTTTCGATAAGATCACCTCTCATTCATAGAAACATAGAAACATAGAAAATAGGTGCAGGAGTAGGCCATTCAGCCCTTCTAGCCTGGACCGCCATTCAATGAGTTCATGGCTGAACATGCACTTCAGTACCCCCTTCCTGCTTTCTCGCCATACCCCTTGAACCCCCGAGTAGTAAGGACTTCATCTAACTCCCTTTTGAATATATTTAGTGAATTGGCCTCAACTACTTTCTGTGGTAGAGAATTCCACAGGTTCACCACTCTCTGGGTGAAGAAGTTTCTCCTCATCTCGGTCCTAAATGGCTTACCCCTTATCCTTAGACTGTGACCCCTGGTTCTAGACTTCCCCAACATTGGGAACATTCTTCCTGCATCTAACCTGTCTAAACCCGTCAGAATTTTAAACGTTTCTATGAGGTCCCCTCTCATTCTTCTGAATTCCAATGAGTAGAAGCCCAAACTACTTAACCTTTCCTCATAAGTCAGCCCCCTCATCCCCAGAATCAACCTAGTGCACCTTCTCTGAACTGCCACCAAAGTAAGTATATCCTTTCGTAAATCTGGAAACCAAAACTGCACGCAGTATTCCAGGTGTGGCCTCACCAATACCTTATATAGCTGTAGCAAGACTTCCCTGCTTTTATACTCCATCCCCTTTGCAATAAATGTCAAGATACCATTGGCCTTCCTGATCACTTGCTGTACCTGCATACTATCCTTTTGCGTTTTATGCCCAAGTACCCCCAGGTCCCACTGTACTGCAGTACTTTGCAATCTTTCTACATTTAAATAATAACTTGCTCTTTGATTTTTTATGCCAAAGTGCATGACCTCATACTTTCCAACATTATACACCATCTGCTAAATTTTTGCCCACTCACTTAGCCTGTCTATGTCCTTTTGCAGATTTTTTGTGTCCTCCTCACATATTGCTTTTCCTCCCATCATTGTATTGTCATCAAACTTGGCTACGTTACACTCAGTCCCTTCTTCCAAGTTGTTAATATAGATTGTAAATAGTTGGGGTCCCAGCACTGATCCCTGCAGCACCCCACTAGTTACTGGTTGCCAACCAGAGAATGAACCATTTATCCCGACTTTCTGTTTTCTGTTAGTTAGCCAATCCTCTATCCATGCTAATATATTACCCCCAACCCCATGAGCTTTTATCTTGTGCAGTAACCTTTTATGTGGCACCTTGTCAAATGTCTTCCAGAAGTCCAAATACACCACATCCACTGGTTTCTCTTTATGCACCCTGTTCGTTACAACAACAACAGGAAGTGTTGACACCATCCAGGACAAAGCAGTCTGATTAATCTGTACCCCTGCTACTGGACTCAAAGCCACCCCTTCAACCACGAGTACATTGTGGCTGTAATATGTACAATCGACAAGATGCACGGCAACAAGTTACCAAGCTTACTTCAACAATGCCTCCCAGGCCCACAACCTTCTAGCATTGAGAAAGACAAGGGCAGAAAGTTTTGGGAACACCATCACAGCCAAATTCCAAGTCACACACTATCCTGACGTGATGCCATGGAGTTCTGAATTTGTGTGTATGCTTGTAACTATTGGGGACGACAAAGCCTGGGGACACATGTAGATTTCTGTACCTTTATTTGATGTGTACTCTATTCTCTAGTTGCTGATTGCTGGAAGTCCTGATCTACCGCTTCCCCTTCCGGTGCACTCTCCTCAGGCTGTGGGATGGAGTTGCTTTCCGTGACTTCATCACCATTTCAGAACCAACCGTTCTTCATTGCGATATTATGTAGTACGCAGCAAGCTACAATGACTTTTGAGCCAATTGTCTCTTCAACAGCATTTCCTGTAGTTGTATGGCCCTAATTGTATCTGTTGTCTGGCTCTGTCTGTGGAAGCCTTACTTACGTTAGTAGCCACCACTGCAGGGGATAGTCGTGAATCAATGGTACTTACTTTTGGTTCTGAGTCATGAGGGATGGTATGGTAAGTTTTCACATGGTGACAGTGAGATATTTCCATTCAAGTACAAGATAACGGGGCTAAAATTACCCCCTTGTCGGCCAGTGCTACCAGAGTGCAAATATGATAGCACATGGGTGCGGCGGCCAAATCGAACCAACGCGGATTTGCCCCCGGGGCTCTACCGGCAAAAAGGGGTTTGCGCCATGCCCCGTGATTAGCGCACTGGCACACGCAAGGTAATTATGTCATCGCCGTGTGCGCCAACCTCTTATTGCCCTGCGCCAACCTCTTTGCGTACCTCAGGGAAAATCCCTCGCGGGAGTAAGTTCGGCAAGGGGCGCTGCCAGCGACAGCTTCTCGAGAAGCTGCAGTAGCTCTGGCACCCCAGCCGCTGTTCAAGGGGAGGTGGTCGTGCGACAACTGCCATCCTTTTTGTATCGGTCGACTTTTCAGTTGGCACGACAATGGCGGGCGCTGGTTCAGCTGGGCCGCCGACAGACAGTCCAGCGCCCCCTCTTGTGTGCTGGGCTGCTGGCCCAGCCGACACCCTCCCTTGTGGCCCAGTGGGTGGCACTGAATGTGCTGCTCAGATCACAATGTCCTTCCCCTTTAAGAGAAGCGGAGGGACATTGTGACACGGCGCCATGATGCGGCACGTTAGCGACGCGCTAATGTGCTGAGCGTGATGTTGAGTATCGCGCCCTGCGAGCACCACGCAAATGCCGGGGTAAGGCAGGGTTAACGCAGTGAACATTTTTTTTGCACAAAGAGCCCAATCCGCGCCGGGGCTGTGCATCCCGCACCAGTGCAAAAAAATCTCCATCAGCTAAATGACCGCCCCAAACCCAGCGCTGGATCATTTTGGTCCCAATGTGACTAGCATCGTGCACTACTGTGTATTAATTGAATGAAAGCCTTCCTTGTTCATAACATTGAAGGAGTTGTCATATGGAACTTTGCATAATGCATACGTTCTGCAACTGCTCTTTGCACCTGTTGGAACCCTGCTAGGACTGGATAGATCTCTCCTTGTTTCTCTCATTCCATTGGGAAAGGTATAAATTATCCACCCTCCTAAATAGACCATCCCTGATCTTCTTGATGCATTGGTGTGCTACTGCCTAACTAATGTGACAGAGATCACCAGATGCTGCTAGTTGCAAATAAATTAAATGCTGTTGTGACCATGACTAGTACAGACAATGCACTTCTCCTGTTGGAAGTGGTGTGCAGGTCTTCAGTTGACAAATCTCCTCACTAGCCTTCAGGAGGAAAAAGTATAGCCTTCTGACATATTGACATTTAGAAAAGTTTAATTAACACCTTCTTGGTCTGTAAACTCTGGTGTGTGGGTATTAGCATGAAGGGAACAAACCTCTTCTGTAATGCCTCACTCATAACAACTTCCAATCTAGCCTCTTCCATCTCCTCATCTTCCTTTTTTACATAACAAAGGAATAGAACAACAACAACAACTTGCATTTATATAACGCCTTTAACGTAGTGAAATTTAAGTAAGAGCTTCTAAAGTATTTAAAAAGGAAGAGAGTAGTTAAAGTAAACATTGATCCCTTAGAGGATGAAACTAGGGAATTAATAATGGGAAACAGAGAAATGGCAAATACTTTGAACAAATATTTGGTATTTTTCTTCACGGTAGAACACGAAAAGCATCCCAATAATTGTAAATCAAGGGGCTATTGGGAGGGGAGAGTTAAACAATTATTATCACTTGTAATAGGCAAACTAGTGGGACTAAAGGTGGACAGGTCCCCTGGACCTGATGGCCTGCATCCTAGGGTCTTAAAAGAAGTGGCTGCAGAGATAGTGGATGCATTAGTTGTAATCGACTAAAATTCCCTGGATTCTGGAAAGTTCCCAGCGGATTGGAAAACCACAAATGTAACGCCCCTATTTAAGAAAGGAGGGAGACAGAAAGTAGGAAACTATAGATCATTTAGCCTAACATCTGTCATTGGGAAAATGCTGGAGTCCATTATTAAGGAAGTAGCAGCAGGACATTTAGAAAATCATAATTCAGTTAGCAGAGTCAGCATAGTTTTATGAAAGGGAAATCATTTTTGACAAATTTGCTAGAGTTCTTTGAGGACGTAATGAGTAGGGTAGATAAAGGGGAACCAGTAGATGTCATATACTTGGATTTCCATAAGGCATTCACTAAGATGCCACATAAAAGGTTACTGCACAAGATAAGAGCTCACGGGGTTAGGGGTAATATATTAGCACCTTGAGGATCAGCGAACTAACAGAAAACAGAGAATCGGGATAAATGGGTCATTTTCAGGTTGGCAAACTGTAACTAGTGGGGTGCCACAGGGATCAGTGCTGGGGCCTCAACTGTTTTCAATCTATATTAATGACTTGGATGAAGGGACCGAGAGAAATGTAGCCACATTTTCTGATGATACAAAGCTAGGTGGGAAAGCAATTTGTGAGGTGGACACAAAGAATCTGTAAATGGATATAGATAAGCTAAGTGAGTGGGTAAAAATTTGGCAGATTGAGTATAATGTGGCAAAATGTCACGTTATCCACTTTGGTAGGAAAAATAAAAAAGCAAATTATTATTTAAATGGGGGGAGATTACAAAATGCTGTGGTACAGAGAGATCTGGGGGTCCTTGTACATGAAACACAAAAAGTTAGCATGCAGGTACAGCAAGTAATCAGGAAGGCAAATGAAATGTTGGCCTTTATTGCAAGGGGGGGTGGAGTATAAAAGTAGGGAAGTCCTGCTGCAACTGTACAGGGCATTGGTGAGACCACACCTGGAGTACTGCATGCAGTTTTGGTCCCCTTATTTAAGAAGGGATATACTTGCATTGGAGGCGGGTCAGAGAAGGGTCACGAGGTTGATTCTTGAGATGAAGGAGTTGTCTTATGAAGAAAAGTTGAGCAGGTTGGGCCTGTACACATTGGAGTTTAGCAAAATGAGTGGTGATCTTAATGAAAAGTATAAGATTCTTAGGTGGTTCGACAGGGTAGATGGGATGTTTCCCCTCATGGGGGAATCTAGATCTAGTGGGCATATTTTCAGAATAAGGGGTCGCCCATATAAAACGGAAATTAGGAGGAATTTCTTCTCTCAGAGGGTCATGAATCTTTGGACTTGTCTGTCCCAGAGAGCTGTGGTGGCTGGGTCACTGAATATATTTAAGGTGGAGATAGACAGATTTTTGAATGATAAGGGAGTCAAGGGTTGTGGGGAAGGGGCAGGGAAGTGGAGTTGAGTCCAAGATCAGATCAGCCATGATCTTATTGAATGGCGGAGAAGGCTCGAGGGGCAAAATGGCCTACTACTGCTCCTATTTCTTATGTTCTTATGTTCAAGTTTGTAAACAGTCTGATTCAGCCTCACAGAAGTTGGGGAGAGGTAATGGAGTTTGTGGCGGGGACTGAAAACAATGGCTTCGGTCTTCCCAATATTCAATTAGAGAAAATTTCTGCTCATCCAGAACTGGATGTCGGACAAGCAATCTGACAACTTAGAGACCCTGGAGGCTTTGAGAGAAGTGGTATTGAGGTAGAGCTGGGTGTCATCAGCGTACATGTGGAAACGGATGCTGTGTTTTTGGATGATGTCGTCAAGGGGGAACATATAGATGAGAAATAGGAGGGGGCCAAGAATCGATCCATGGGGGATACCGGAGGTAATGATGTGGGGGCATGAAGAGAAGGCGTTGCAGATGATTCTCTGGCAACGATTAGATAGGTAAGAATGGAACCAGGCAAGTGTGGTCCCACACAGCTGGATGACGGTGGAGAGGAATTGGAAAAGGATAGTGGTCAACCGTGTCAAAGGCTGCAGACAAGTCAAGAAGCATGAGGAGGGATAGCTTGCCTTTGTCACAGTCACAAAGGATGTAATTTGTGACTTTGATGAGAGCTGTAATATATAGCTTCCCCTAGTGGACTACTGCTCCACCTAGTGGACTACTATGGTAATTCAACTGCTGATGTAAATACAATAAAGGATGACAGCTTCTGTTTTAAGATCTATCTTGTGCATGTGTGTGTTTGTGATGTCATAAAGAATATATCACGAGCCATTTCGGTACTGTGGCAGGCACGGAAACCGGATTGGAGGGATTCAAACATGGAATTGCGGGAAAGATGGGCTTGGATTTGGGAGGCGACAACACATTCAAGGACTTTGGAGAGGAAATGGAGGTTGGAGACGGGGCAGTAGTTTGCTACTGTATGCACAAACTATCATGGATTTTTACCAATTCACATTCAACCGAGAGTTTGCTTAGAAGAATCTATAAGTATATTCTGTAGAGCAAAGATAATTATTTTGTAAAGTGCTGTTTAATACTTACAATAATAGGACTGTAGAAAGAGTTTAGAGGTTGCTTTTTAAACTGGCTTGACTATTAAGTAAATGAACAATTAACAGATTAGCATTTGTAATAGTGAGAAGAGGGAGGGTTTCAACTATAAAACTGAAAATTATTCCTATTATTATACACTCAACATGACAAGCTTCTAGCATAATAAACAGCAAACAATTTGCCTTTTGAAAAACTCTGCACATAATGGGTAAACATACACGCTAACAGGTAATATACACTTAAGTGTCGTAGAAAGCATTAACTAGTTACATGCTAGAGTTAAAAACTGACTTTTTTAATAAGGTTTCTGATATGAATTAATCTGGACCAATACAAATGTACTCAGGCACTCACAAAAATCTGGCTTGTTTATGATTCGACTGTCCATCTTTGTATAACAAGTGCCTCACAAATTAACAAATGCATGTTAAGGTGATCATTGAAGACTGATTTGGGGCCTATCTGTGATTTGACATTTCACCTGCAGTTATTCATCTCTGTGTCAAGGTTTTCTCCAGGAAATGTGGTGTTATTAAATCTCAAGATTGTTAAAATATTTCCTCTACTCACACTTTTTCATTGTAAATGCACCTGATATAATAGTAAGAATTCTTATTTCTAAGGCAATCACTTGATCTTCTGTTTTGCTCCTTTCATTTTGAATGTCAGAAGAATTATATAAAAATATTAAAACTGATAGACCTTCCATTGTGTTGCTCATTGAAATATAGTTGATATGCAGTTTTATAATGATGGTTTATTATAATGTACATCATCATCATCATCTTAGGCAGTCCCTCGGAATCGAGGAAGACTTGCTTCCACTCTTAACATGAGTTCTTAGGTGGCTGTACAGTCCAATACGAGAACCACAGTCTCTGTCACAGGTGGGGCAGATAGTCATTGAGGGAAGGGGTGGGTGGGACTGGTTTGCCACATGTTATTTCCTGCGCTTGATTTCTGCACGATCACAGCGACGAGACTCGAGGTGCTCAGCGCCCTCCCGGATGCGCTTCTTTCACTTAGGGCGGTCTTTGGCCAGGGTCTCCCAGGTGTCAGTGAGGATGTTGCACTTTATCAGGGAGGCTTTGAGGGTGTCCTTGTAACATTTCCGTTGCCCACCTTTGGCTCATATAATATACAGTATATTATTGAATAATGGCACAGTCCTTCCAGAATTTCCACTGGCCATTTATCATGAGGTAATTTTTTACCTTCACATGTGTGTGCATTAATAGATGGAAAATCATAGCAACATGCACCTGAGTTTCTGATGGGAGCCTCTGTATTTGCCTCTATAACCAATAATGATATCAGTTTAAAAGTAATACATTGATTGGAAAGCATTTTGATTGTCCTAAGAATGTAATTATGTGCTGAACAAATTCAAAGTTATTTGTTCTTAACCATGTATGATATTTTACACAATGTAAGGACTAATTGTGTGGTACAGGCAAGTGGAGGCTTGAATACATAGCTGCTGGCACCAAATTACCTAACAGTGCAGTCACTGATTGCCTGCAATTGCACAGCACTGGGCTATTTATAGAATTATTCATAGGTGCATCCTTTTTTCTTGGAGTCTAAATTGCTATCAGTGCATTTCCCAGGCAAACCTTGGGAAATCATCAGCCTGCTATATTTGTGTATTTTGAAGATCTAATGAGCCTCTCACAATTATTACATATAATTATATAGAAATGACAACATGAAAACAAGCCATTCGGCCCAAACAGTCCAGGTTAGTGTTTGTCCTCCATACAAGCAATAATCCCATGTGTCCTGTTGAGGTGTTGATAAAGTATTTTGGCCATTTTCTTCCATTTCTATGCGAATGTTGTCAAGGCCTTATTAATGAAGTTTCAGAGAAAAATACAATAGATTCCCTAGGAGAAAATTAAAATAGCCATGTAGAAATTGTTTTCTGTAGAATTAATTCAATGATCGAGCAGTAAATTATTTGGTAGACCATCTGTAACTAAAAACAGAAAATACTGGAAGCACTTAGCAAATTAGGTAGAATCTGTGGAGAGAGCAGGCAAATTGTTGTTTCAGCTGTAGACACCTCTTCAAAATTTCCACACCCACAAAGTTAGTTTGTTTGTTGTTTTCACAGATGCTGCTTGACCTGCTGTGTTTTTCCAACAATTTCCATAATTTTTAATTTCCAGCAACTGTAGTTTTTTTTTGCTTTTTGTTTGTTCAGCAAGGATTTTGTTGCAATTGATGCACCAACTGGTTCTGTTGTAATTAATGTAGAGAAATCTGTCAAGGGGCAGACAGAATAAGCACCCACCCCACCAACCACCATTTGAAGCTTTTAAACAGTTCACCGGTACTCAATCAGTGCTGGGCTCAGAGCATTTTAAACAGATGAACAGTTAACTGTTGGAAAGATCCAATGTGCTGCTCAGCTGTATATTTCATTTTCCCTCAATGAAATCAATAATTTAAAAATTGCTGCTTTAAGTAAATCAATATAAAGACAAAGACAATCAGAACTTTCAATACTGGCTATACGTAGATATCATACAAAAAACTAAATCTTTGTTTTTGATTTAAAAACTCAAAGGATGATTACATACCAAAGCAAATATTCCAGAACCCGGGATAATTTTACAATCTGTGCTGCTGATGGAGAACCTTACCCATTGGCAGCACATATTGTAAATTCAGGTGAGCACTACCCTTAACTTTCTGTACATTTAAATTACTAGTTGGAAAAGCATAGCCAGCAAGCTCCCAAATTTCTGCCATTGCCAGCAGGCAAGGCTTGGCTCTATTGTCATGGACCTACAGATCAGTTTTTCAAAATGGCTTTATTAGAGAATCAGGATGTACAGCTTCATTGCACTGCTTACTCTCCTTCAATATCCTGTTCTCTGGAGCTCGACTACCAACCTTGGCTTTTACTTAATTAGTTAAGTGGCTGTTAAACCATTTGAATATTTTTACATAATCTTTATTGGCCCGGTTTCTGCTGATAATCCAATGAAATCTTATAGAACAAATTTACCCAGCAGGAAATTAAAACAATTTGGCATTTCTATTTGCTGCCATTAAAATATAATACAAATGACAGTTTCTAAAATTGCAATCAGACTCCACAGTGTCAAAACTGTCCTGGAATTTCTGATTAGCCTTCTCATCCATCTGTTTTGTTTGATCTTGATCCGGGACAGAATGAACAGTAAAACCAGAGCTCTGGGCACATGATTTCCAGACCAGCATTCATTTCAAGTGCTATTCCTTGCTGGCAGCATCAAATT
The DNA here is from genome assembly GCF_044704955.1 of Pristiophorus japonicus. Taxonomy (NCBI): domain Eukaryota; kingdom Metazoa; phylum Chordata; class Chondrichthyes; family Pristiophoridae; genus Pristiophorus; species Pristiophorus japonicus. The sequence continues at coordinate 421,402,514 of NC_091977.1, forward strand.
GGGGTATCTCAGGACTTATAGATCTTGTCACATTGGCATTTATCTTGGCAATTGTTGTAATGTAGCGTGACAGCTTTGACACTTGGTGCCTGAAATATCACAAAGCCTGATCCACCAGGTGAAGTGCAGCAAAGTGGATACAAAGATAGGTGGGAAAGCAAGTTCTGAGGAGGACACAAAGAATCTGCAAAGGGATATAGATAGGCTAAGTGAGTGGGCAAAAATTTGGCAGATTGAGTATAATGTGGCAAAATGTGAGGTTATCCACTTTGGTAGGAAAAATAAAAAAGCAAATTATTATTTAATTTGCTTACAAATTACGGTGATACAGAGGAATCTGGGGGCCCTTGTACAAGAAACACAAAAAGTCAGCATGCAGGTACAGCAAGTAATTAGGAAGCCAAATGGAATGTTGGCCTTTATTGCAAGGGGGATGGAGTATAAAAGTGGGGAATTCCTGCTACAACTGTACCAGGTGTTGGGAAGACCACACCTGGAGTACTGCATATAGTTTTGATCTCCTTATTTAAGGAAGGATATACTTGCACTGGAGATAGGTCAGAGATGGGTCATGAGGTTGATTCCTGAGATGGAGGGGTTGTCATATGAAGGAAGGTTGGGCCTATACTTATTGAAGTTTAAAAGAATGAGAGGTGATCTTATTGAAACATATAAGATTCTGGGGGGTCCTGACAGGGTAGATGCAGAGAGGATGTTTCCTCTCATGGAGGAATCTAGAACTAGAGGGCATAGTTTCAGAATAAGGGGTCGCCCATTTAAAATGGAAATGAGGAGGAATTTCTTCTGTCAGAGGGTTACGAATATTTGGAATTCTCTACCTCAGGGAGCTGTGGAGGCTGGGTCATTGAATATATTTAAGGTGGAGATAGACAGATTTTTGAAAGATAAGGGAGTCAAGGGTTATGGGGAGCAGGCGGGGAAGTGGAATTGAGGCCAGGGTCAGGTCAGCCATGATCTTATTGAATGGCGGAGCTGACTTGAAGGGCCAAATGGCCTACTCCTGCTCCTATTTCTTATGTTCTTATGGGAACATGCAGCTGCCCATTGTCCTAGATTATGGGGACAGGGTCATTAACATAATAAGGGTGGGTGGCCTGCACCTGTAACAGTGTTTTGGAGGCATTTGCTTCATCTGCTAGGAGGAAAATTGGAGCGATGCCTTGCTGCTTCGAGACCAGGGAAAGATGATGAGGAACAGCAGTCAAATTTGTAAAATGCTCCTCAGATTGCATATGAGTGTTTTTGGAGAGGTAATTGATCTCCTCTGTGATTAATTAACTTTCCCTAGTGCAGTCCTATGGCATTTACTAGGCCCACAGCAGAACATGTGCCAACCCTCAACAGGCAAGTTGAGCCTAATTGCAATGCATTTGGTGGAATTCCCTGGGTAAGCTAGTTATTCTCCCAGACACTGCACAGGATGTAAGGGGTAAATGGAAGACTTTCATGCTCTCCCATAATACAATCTAGTGCATGTTAAACCAGTTGAAAACTTGGTGAATCTTTACAGTCAATGGAAATAAAAATTATGAGAAAGGAAAAGTGGACTGCCGATTCGCTATCACCCATTTTACTCTAAGGCACAAAGTTAAAATCTGCCCCGAGCACTATTCAGATGTGCACTGAGAGTTAATGTGTTAGTGACATACGCTAAATTGCTTTATTTGCTTTAAAAAAAATAATGGAGAGAGGAATCTGTAATTTATTTATGACTAATACTGTGGAAGTGTAATTTTAATTTGGGGAGCAGCCAGCACATGTGTGTTACAAAAATGCACATGTCCTGTGAAATGCAGAACATGTTTACTGAGATCGATGGAGAATAAAGAAAATAAATGAATGCCAAAACTCTGCAACAGGAAATGCACAAACTGTGCAACAGCTACACCTACAGTACAGCTCAGGCAAAACAAGAACTGCTTCGAACATACACAGTACTAGTAACAAACACAGTGCTAATAATGCCTCTGTACAGTATTTAACATTGCAAACAAAGACATTTCATAAGAATGCATTAACAAATTATTAACATCACCAAGGTGATTTCATTCCAGAAGTCTGTATCTACTTGCAGTGGTAAATAAAATCTGCTTGTTTCATTTAAAAAGCAATTTAATTAAAATGGTGACAAAAAGAATTGCAATGCACAACTGCAATTTGCAGAAATTGCTCTGTTGATTGCATTGAGGAAAATGAGGCGGGGAAGATTATTCGCCCACTGCAGCCTGCCCAATTTAAATTTGTGGAAAGAAAATCAGGCAAGCTCCATCACAAGTACGTGATCCACCTCACCTGATTTTCTCACTGTGCTCCGTCCAAGGGCTATAGATGAAAATCAACCCTGTGGTTTCACCAATCTGAATCAAAGTATTTGGTTGGACAGCTTGGGGCCGAAATTCATCACTCACCATCCGCTGCTGCCCACTGCCGCTGACATTGTTTTTCTTGATTCACCCAGTGCCACTTTCGAGGTGGCCTGGAATGGGGGGAAAGGAGAGAGCCGCCGGCAACCGCCCGCTGATGTCAGCCGACGGCCAAGTGGCGCAACTGAGCTCCCGCCCGCAGAGCTCCCAGATTCCTGCAGGCGGGAGTCGGCGGGACTCGGTGGCAGAACGGGGGTGGGCCGCTGGCTACAGGCTGGTCTGTCCCCAACGGTGAGTATGAAGATCCTGAAAAAAAGGTAAGTGAAATTTTTTTTTTAAATTTACACAAGTCACTTAACTGCATGGGGTCCCCTGGAGGTGTTCCGATAGTTTCTAAATTTTTAATTGCTGCATTTTTTGTCCAGCTCTTCGACCCTCCATGGGCCTGACTCTATCCTCGGCGGCACTTGGGCGGCAAGCATCTCTGCCGCTGAGAATGAGACCTCCCGCCCGCTGCCGCCGAGATTGGCGGCGTACATCGTTCATTTGCCTCCCGACGATCCTCGAGGGACCTCAGCGGCCATCAGCGGCACTTTGGGCGACACTTGGGTGGGCGGAGGCCTTGATGAAAATCAGCCCCCATGTTAGAATGCGCATTAGGCTCATATGTCATTTGTTAACACTTCACACTTGTGCATTCATTGTAGTATTGTGTGTGCATTTTAAGCATGCAATGTAGTGCAGACAATGTTGCACGTTGTATCCAAACTAAAGGACATGTGCAACTGGCTTATTGTGAGAAACCATAAGAACGGGTGCAATAGAACAATCGGTGTCTCACCGCAGAAATGCAAAACTAGAAAAAAATTGTCCTCTCTAGTTCTAAAACTATAGCCTGGATCCACTCGCCCATGATGTCGGAGGAACTGCAGTTTTGCGAGACTTTGTTGGCCACAAAGAAGTGCCATTCACCGAGATTTATTTTCTGGCGTCAGGGCCAGTTGAATAATTTTGGCAGGTTCCCGATCTACACTGGTAGGTCTGCCTGGCGGAGGTGTGAAGAATGGTCTGCATCAGTGCTGTGTGCTTGGTGGTCTCTGCACAGCCTTTGAAAAAAATAAACATTTTCACGGTATGCGTAATAGCCTCTGCAGTCAATCAAAAAACTTGCATGGGCTTTCTAGAACATTAAAATTTAAATATCTCACTACACTTTGCATAGTAACACTGGATGCCAGAGAAAAACAGGCGTCCTTTGAGTCCAACATTGTTATTGATCAAAAATATGTCAGATAAAGCCGTCTGACAAAACCTTTGAAGAACTTAGCAAACTGATCGGGGAGCACCTCAAACCGGTGAGTAACATACACATGGCCCGACACAGATTCTACACCCACCGACGTTGTGAAGGACAGATCATACCGGACTTCGTAGCAGACCTCTGGCGTTTGGCCAGCCTCTGTAAGTTCACTGATGCCTGCAGGGGGAAGATGCTAACGGACTTCTTTATCGAGGGCATCAGTCATGCGGGAATTTTCCACAAATTAAGTGACACCAAGGATTTGACCTTGGAAGCGGCGGCGTTGTTAGCTCAAACATTCATGGCGGGGGAGGAAGAGGCGAAAATAATATACGCATGCCATTCTGCCTCTAACGCGGCAATGGATCAGGGAGTCAACATCATCAATACGACTCAGAGCCCCGCAGGCTGGCACGGGCAGTCCGACATTCCCCAGCAATAGATCCCAGAGTAGGACTCCAACAGAGACAATGGCAGGCTAAACGGACGTTCACGCCATCACAGCGGACAATGTGGCCCGGGATGGGGCCATTGACACCCACTACTAGGGTACTTAAGAGCAGTCAAAGAGACAGTCAGCACGGAATGCTTGGCCATAGTCCCTTTGTTCCCAACAATGGAAACTTTAACTCATGCTGGAGGTGTGGGGGAAAACACTCAGCCAGATCTTGCAGATTTCAACAGTTTGTCTGCAGAAACTGAAATCTCAGTGGCCTCTTAGCTCGAATGTGCAGGAAGCATGCAACCAGACTAAAATATGAGGTGGAGGGACTAGAAGAGGGTCATTTGAGGCAGGATGACTTTTGGGGCAAATCGATGGACGCCGAGGTTCAGCGGGTCCATGCGGCAAACAGTTCATACACCAAAACGCCACCAATGATGATGAGGGTTTTATTAAACGGCATCCCAGTACGCGAACTGGACACTGGGGCCAGCCAGTCACTCATGGGCGTTCATAAATTTGAGAAGCTATGGCCACTTAAAGCCAGTAAACCCAAATTAGCACGTATTGAGACACAATTACGGACTTACACTAAAAATGTTGGCTATCACACACAACGGATTAGTGAATCGGCTGCCATTCTGGATTGTCCCGGGTAATGGTCCCGCACTGTTGGGGAGGAGCTGGTTAGCCGAGATGAACTGGAAATGGGGGAATGTTCACGCAATGTCATCTGTGGAGCAAAGTTCATGCTCACAAGTCCGAAAACAATTCGATTCATTATTCCAACCTGGCGTCGGGACTTTCAAAGGCACCAAAGTAGTAATACATATCACCCCGGACGCCAGGCCAGTGCACCACAAAGCCAGAGCGGTGCCGTATGTGATGCGGGAAAAAAATCGGGAGTGAATTGGACCGGCTGTTGAGAGAGGGCATCATCTCGCCTATTGAATTCAGGAACTGGACGAGCCCCATCGTTCCCATCCTAAAAGCGGATGGCTCTGTCAGGACACCATCAATCGGGTGTCCCTACAAGATCAATACCCGCTCCCGAGAGTGGAGGACCTTTTCGCCACTCTGTCAGGCGGCAAGCTGTTCACCAAGTTGGACCTCACCTCAGCCTATATGAATCAGGAACTGGCCAACGAATCTAAACTACTGACCACCATCACCACGCACAAGGGACTGTTCGCTTATAACAGGTGCCCGTTTGGCATTCAACCAGCAGCCGCGATTTTTCAATGAAACATGGAAAGCCTGCTTAAATCCATTCCTGGAATGATCGGATTCCAGGACGACATCCTCATCACGGGTCGAGACACCGAGGAACACCTCCATAACCTGGAGGAGGTGCTACGCCGACTGGACCGGGTAGGCCTGCGACTCAAGAAGTCTAAATGTGTGTTCTTAGCTCCTGAGGTTGCGTTTCTGGGCAGGAGGGTTGCTGCAGATGGGATTTGGCCCACCGAATCCAAAACAGGCGATTCGACGAGCACCCAGGCCCTGCAATACATCGGAGTTGCGTTCATTTCTGGGACTGTTGAACTATTTCGTGAACTTTCTGCCGAACTTGAGCACGTTGTTGGAGCTGCTACACGTGTTCCTGTGTAAGGGTTGCGATTGGTTTTGGGGGGACTGTCAGGAACGGGCTTTTGATTGGGCGCGAAACCTACTTTGTTCAAACAAGTTGTTGACCCTGTACGACCCCTGTAAAAAAATTGGTTCTGACATGTGATGCATCGTCCTATGGGGTTGGGTGCGTGTTGCAACAGGGCAATACTGAGGGTCAACTACAACCTGTGGCTTATGCCTCCAGTTCGCGCTCTCAAGCAGAACGGAGATATGGGATGGTCGAGAAAGAAGCGTTCGCATGTGTCTATGGTGTAAAAGAAATGCATCAGTAACTCTTTGGTAGGAAGTTTGAATTAGAGACGGAGCACAAGCCATTAACATCCCTGTTGTCAGACAGCAAGGCTGTCAATGCCAATGCATCAGCCTGCATACAGCGATGGGCTCTCACGCTGGCTGCTTATGACTACTCCATCCGGCACCGGCTCGGCACTGAAAATTGCGCTGATGCGCTCAGCAGGCTTCCACTTGCCACCATTGAGGGGGCAGCGGAGCAAAGCGCTGAGATGGTCATGGCTGTCGATGCCTTTGACAGCACAGGCTCCGCTATCACAGCCCGCCAGATCAAAATCTGGACAAACAGAGATCCCCTCCTATCCCTGATTTAAGAAATGTGTTCTGACTGGGGATTGGGTGCCTGCACACAGAGCATGCCCTGAGGAGGTCAGACTGTTCCACAGACGGATGAATGAGCTCTCCATCCAAGCCGACTGCCTACTATGGGGCAGCCGGGAAGTTATGCCCCAGAAGGACAGAGAGGCATTCATCAGGGAACAGCGAGCACCCAAGCATTGTGCTGATGAAGGCCATTGCCCGGTCACACGTTTGGTGGCCTAGAATTGATTCAGACCTGGAACATTGTGTTCGCAGGTGCACGACATGTGCCCAGCTGGGTAATGCCCCCAGGGAGGCCCCGCTCAGCCCGTGGCCCTTGCCCATCAGGCCATGGTCACGCATTCATGTTGACTACGCGGGCCTGTTCATGGGAAAGATGTTCCTTATTGTGGTAGATGCATACTCGAAATGGATCGAGTGCATCATTCTGAATTCATGCACGTCATCTACCACCGTGGAAAGCCTATGTGCGATCTTTGCAACCCATGGCTTGCCAGACATCCTGGTTAGTGATAATGGCCCATGCTTCACAAGCTACCAACTCCGGGAGTTTATGTCGGGCAATGGCATCAACCACGTCTGGACTGCGCCGTTCAAGCCGGCCTCCAATGACCAGGCGGAACATGCGGTCCAAATCATTAAGCAAGGTATGCTCACGATTCAAGGACTCTCCCTACAATGCCGCCTATCGTGCCTCCTGCTGGCCTATAGATCCCGACCACACTCGCTCACGGGGGTCCCGCCTGCAGAGCTGCTAATGAAATGGACACTCAAAACCTGGTTGTCCCTCATTCACCCAGTCCTGACTGACATAGTTGAGGGCAAACGCAAGTCACAAAATGAATACCATGACCATAATTCGAGGGGGAGATGTATAGAAATAAATGATCCTGTATTCGTCCTCAATCATGCCATGGGGCCCAAATGGCTTGAGGGCACTGTAATTGACAAAGAGGGGAATAGGGTCCTCGTGATAAAACTCAACAATGGTCAGATATGCCGTAAGCATCTGGACCAAGTAAAAAAAAAGATTCAGCATCGACACGGAGGAACCTGAAAAAGACCATGAGATGGAGCTCACAACACCGCCAGTGAATGAGCAACAAGAGCAATCAGAAGAATGCACAGTCCTTGCGGTCAGCCCGGACAGGCCGGAATCACCACAGGTGACAGACACTCACGTCAGTGTCCAACAAGCAGAGCCCCAACTGCGGTGCTCTGCGAGGGAGCGTAGACCACCTGAAAGACTAAACCTATGATCTAACTAAACTTTGGGGGGGGGCGGAAGGTGATGTCATGTATGTAACCACAATGTAACACCACTGTATTACTGTATACACACAACCTAGATGCACACCTTGACCACAAGGGGTGAACTTGTGGGAGACACTCCTTACCTGATCACCCAGGTATATAAAGGGAGGTCCCATGCAGGGTCATCACTTGTGGAGTGCTGTGAATAAAGAGTTGAGGTCACGGAGTGACCTTGTCCCCAGAATGTGCCTCATGTGGTTTCATGCTGTAGAGTAAGGATTTTACATTAACCACCTTATCCACCTGTTCTGTGACTTTCAGGGATCTGTGGACAAGCACTCCAAGGTCCCTTTGTTCATCTATACTTCTAAATGGCCTACCATTTAATGTGTATACCTTTTCCTTATTAGCCCTCCCCAAGTGCATTACCTCACACTTCTCCGAATTAAATTCCATTTGCCACTGTTCTGCCCACCCGACCAGTCCATGACTTTCCTCTTCATTATCAACCACACAGCCAATTTTAGTGTCCTCTGCAAACTTCTTAATCATACCCACTATATTCAAATCTAGATCATTGATGTATATCACAAAAAGCAAGAGACCCAGTACTGAGCCTACGGATCCCCACTGGAAACATTCTTCCAGTCACAAAAACACCCATCAAACATTATCCTTTGCTTCCTACCTCTAAGCCAATTTTGGATCCAACTTGCCACTTTGCTCTGGATCCCATGGGCTTTAACATACATGACCAGTCTACCATGTGGCACCTTTTCAAAAGCTTTGCTGAAGTCCATATACACTACATCGTACGCACTGCCCTCATCAACCCTCCTGATTATCTCGTCAAAAAATTCAATCAATTTTGTCAAACTCGATCTTCCCTTAACAAATCCAAGCTCACTGCCCCTAATTAATCCTTGCCTTTCTACATGTAGATTTATCCTGTCTTTCTGGATTTTTTACAATAATTTTCCCATCACTGAGGTTAGGCTGACAGGCTTGCAATTACTCAGACTATCCCTTTCTCCCTTCTTAAATATGGATACCACATTAGCAGTCCTCCAATCCTCTGGCACCATGCCAAAGTCCAAAGATGACTAGAAAATGATGGTCAAGGTCTCTGCTATTTCCTCTTTTACTTCGCTCAACAGCCTGGGATTCATTTCATCCGGGCCTGGGGACTTAGCTACTTTCAAAGCTGGTAAACCCTTTAAGACCTCTTCTCTCACTATGTTTATTTTATCCAGAATTTCACATTACTCATCAATAGCAGTATCTGCATTGCCCCTTTCCTTTGTAAAATCAGACGCAAAGTATTCATTAAGAACCATACCAACATCTTCCGCCTCCACACAAAGATTACCCTCATGGTCTCTAATAGGCCCTACCCTTTCTTTAGTTCTTCATCATCATAGCGAGTCTCTTGAAATTGAGAAAGACTTGCTTCCACTCTAAAAGTTAATTCTCAGGTGACTGAACAGTCGAATATGGGAACTGTCGCAGGTGGGACAGACAGTCGTTGGACGAAAAGGTGGGTGGGGAGTCTGGTTTGCCGCATGCTCCTTCCGCTGTCTGCACTTGTTTTCTGCATGCTCTCAGCGACGAAACTCGAGGTGCTCAGCGCCCTCACGGATGCTCTTCCTCCATTTAGGGCAGTTTTTGACCAGGGACTCCCAAGTGTCAGTGGGGATGTTGCACTTAATCAAAGAGGCTATGAGGGTGTCCTTGAAATGTTTCCTCTGTCCATCTGCAGCTTACTTGCCGTGTAGGAGTTTTGAGTAGAACGCTTGCTTTGGGAATCTTGTGTTGGGCATGCGAACAATGTGGCCCGCCCAACAGAGCTGGTCGAGTGTGGTCAATGCTTCGATGCTGGGGATGTTGGCCTGATCGAGAACACTGACTTTAGTTATTCTCTTGCTCTTAATATATTTATAGAACATCTTTGGTTTTTCCTTAATATAACTTGCCAAGAATTTTTCATGCTCTCTCTTTGCATTCCTTTTTAATTTTACCTCTGAACTTTCTATATTCCTCCAAAGATTCTACAGTATTTAGCTGTCGGTATATGACTTAAGTTTCCTTTTTTCCTTTATCCTCCCCTGTAAGTCCCTAGACATCCAGGGGGCTCTAGAATTGTTATTCCTACCCTTTTTCTTTAAGGGCACATGTTTGGCCTGAACCCTCCAGATCTTCTCCTTGAATGCCTCCCACTGTTCTGATACTGATTTACCAAAAGTAGCTGTTTCCAGCCCACTGTGGCTAAATCACTTCTCAAATTAGCAAAGTTAGCTTTTCCCCAATTTGGGACTTTTATTTCTGGTTTATCCTTGTCCTTATCCACAACTAAATTGAAACTGACTGAATTATGGTCACTGGCACCCAAGTTCTCTCCCACTAATACCCCTTCCACATGCCCAGTTTCATTCAACACTAAATCCAAATCCGCCGCTCTCATTTTGGGCTTGTTACATACTGACTAAAAAAGTTCCCTTGAATGCATTGTAAGAATTCCACTATATACCCTTCACATTATATTTGTCCCAATCAATATTAGGATAGTTGAAATCCCCTACTATTACTGCCAATTCTTTTTATTTTCTTATGAGTAGGTAACCATTGACTTTGTGCCAAATTAAGTTAATTTAAGGGCTAAGTCATAGCAGGAGATCCCAGACCGTGTCATGGTCCTCCGGTGCTATGTGAGAAGTCAGGGATGCTGCCAGTGTCCCTGTCTGCTATGTGTGCAGGAAGTGCATCCAGCTGCAGCTCCTGACAGACCACATTGCGGCACTGGAGCTGTGCATGGATTCACTCTGGAGCATCTGCGATGCTGAGGATGTCGTGAATAGCACATTTAGTGAGTTGGTCACACCGCAGATAAAGGTTATTCAGGTAGATAGGGAATGGGTGACCATCAGGCACAGCAGCAGAAGGAAGGTAGTGCAGGGGGTCCCCTGCGGTCATCCCCCGCCAAAACAGATACACCATTCAGGGTACAGTTGGGGAGGATGACTCATCAGGGGAGAGCATCAGCAGCCAAGTTCATGGCACCATGGGTGGCTCTGCTGCACAGGAGGGCAGGAGAAAGAGTGGGAGAGCTATAGTGATAAGGGATTCTGTTGTAAGGGGAATAAATAGGCATTTCTGCGGCCGCAATTGCAACTCCAGGATGGTATGTTGTCTCTCTGGTGCAAGGGTCAAGGATGTCTCGGAGCGGTTGCAGGGCATTTTGGAGGTGGACAGCCAGTTGTCGTGGTGCATATAAGTACCAATGATATAGGTAAAAAATGGGATGAGGTCCGACAAGCTGAATTTAGGAGCTAGGAGTTAAATTAAAAAGTAGGACCTCACAGGTAGTAATCTCAGGATTGCTACCAGTGCCACGTGCTCGTCAGAGTAGAAATAGCAGGATAGTTAACATGAATACGTGGCTTGACGAATGGTGCAAGAGGGAGGGATTCAAATTCCTGGGATATTGGAACCGGTTCTGGGGGAGGTAGAACCAGTACAAACCGGACGGTGTGCACCTGGGCAGGACTGGAACCAATGTGCTCGGCGGAGTGTTGGCTAGCGCTGTTGGGGAGGACTTTAAATTCCTGAGGCATTGGGACCGATTCTGGGGGAGATGGAACCTATACAAATCGGACGGGTTGTACCTCAACTATGCCAGGACCAATATCCTCGTGTAGAGTTTTTTACTAGTGCTGTTGGGGAGAGTTTAAACTAGCTTGGCAGGGGGATGGGAACCTGAGAAAAAATTCAATAAGGAAGGAAGTAAAGCTAAAATTGGAAAGCAAGAAGTTAGAATGTAAATCTGTAAGACATAGGAAACAAGGGTTAGTAAGTAGGAATCAATGAGGTCTTCCTGTGCTAAATGTCTTCAGCAGGCAGAACTGTACATGGCAGGTGCTAAACGCCCACAGAGGCCAGGCCTAGGATGACTCAGAGTCCGCCATGGGGTGTGAATGCAATCCATTAGCACCATGTTGGTACTGCGGGGGTAATCATCGAACCCATCAATGTTGATTCAAGCACTATGTGTGCAAGAGCTGTGGAGCAATGGGGCACCTCCAGTGAATGTGTAGATGTGCTGCGACTCACCACGTGGCAGAGTAGGCCGAAGCTGACAGATCCGGTGCAGATCACGCTGAATGAGTAAGAGAGGCAACTCAACCCGAGGCTGAAGGGGAAGTGTATAGGATACACATCATCACCACCAAAAGCCCTCCGATAATGTTAAAAGTCAAATTAAATGGCATTCCAGTTTCCATGGAATTGGACACAGGGGCGAGTCAGTCAATTATGAGCCAGAAGGCTTTTGAGAAACTGTGGGGCAACAAGGCACAAAGGCCAAAACTAAGCCCGATCCACACCAAGCTGCGCACTTACTCCAAAGAGCTCATACCAGTCATTGGCAGTGCGGCAGTGAAGGTATCGTACGATGGAACTGTGCATGATTTACCACTATGGATTGTACCAGGCGCTGGCCCAACGCTGTTCAGCAGAAGCTGGCTAGGAAAGATCCGATGGAACTGGGATGACATGGAAACATAGAAACATAGAAAATAGGTGCAGGAGTAGGCCATTCGGCCCTTCGAGCCTGCACCGCCATTCAATGAGTTCATGGCTGAACATGCAACCTCAGTACCCCATCCCTGCTTTCTCGCCATACCCCTTGATCCCCTAGTAGTAAGGACTATATCTAACTCCTTTTTGAATATATTTAGTGAATTGGCCTCAACAACTTTCTGTGGTAGAGAATTCCACAGGTTCACCACTCTCTGGGTGAAGAAGTTTCTCCTCATCTCGGTCCTAAATGGCTTACCCCTTATCCTTCGACTGTGACCCCTGGTTCTGGACTTTCCCAACATTGGGAACATTCTTCCTGCATCTAACCTGTCTAAACCCGTCAGACTTCAAAGCACTGTCTTCGGCGGACGACGTCTTGTGCGCCCAAGTGCTAAACAAATTCCCGTCGTTATTCGAGCCAGGCATGGGCAACTTCACAGGCGCCAAAGTGCAGAACCATCTAGTCCCTAATGCATGACCCATTCATCACAAGGCCCGAGTGGTTCCATTCACGATGCGAGAGAAAGTTGAGATCGAGCTGGACAGACTTCAATGAGAGGGGATCATATCGCCAGTCGAGTTCAACGAGTGGGCCAGTCCAATTGTTCCGGTGTTGAAAAGCGACGGGACGGTCAGAATTTGCAGGGACTACAAGGTAACGATCAACCAAGTCTCGTTACAGGACCAGTATCTACTATCCAAAGCGGATGAGCTGCTTGCAACGCTAGCAGGAGGGAAGTCGTTCACCAAGCTGGATCTAACCTCTGCTTACATGACACAGGAGCTGGCTGAACCTTCGAAAAAATTGACGTGCATCAACACACACAGAGGACTGTTCATATACCATAGATGCCCCTTTGGGATCTGCTCAGCTGTGGCCATCTTCCAGAGGAACTTGGAGAGTCTGCTGAAATTGGTTCCGTGCACCGTGGTCTTTCAAGATGACATCTTGATCACTGGCCGCAACACCCCCGAACACTTGCACAACCTGGAAGTGGTTCTCAAGCGACTGGACAGAGTGGGACTCAGGCTGAAATGCTCCAAGTGTGTTTTCCTGGCGCCAGAGATCGAATTTCTGGGGAGAAAGATTGAGGCGGACGGCATCAGACCCACGGAGGCCATCAAGAATGCAAGCAGACCATAGAATGTGATGGAGCTGCGTTCGTTCCTGGGACTCCTCAACTATTTTGGTAACTTTCTACTGGGGTTGAGCACTTTGCTGGAACCATTGCATTTATTGCTATGCAAGGGTGACGACTGAGTTTGGGATAATTCTCAAGAGACAGCCTTTAAGCGAATGGGCGTTTGGCAGATGGAATACAATGTTGGAAAGTGTGAGGTCATCCACCTTGGGAAAAAAAACAGTAAAAGGGAATATTATTTGAATGGGGAGAAATTACAACATGTTGAGATGCAGAGGGACCTGGGGGTCCTTGTGCATGAATCCCAAAAAGTTAGTTTGCAGGTGCAGCAGGTAATCAGGAAGGCGAATGGAATGTTGGCCTTCATTGCGAGAGGGATGGAGTACAAAAGCAGGGAGGTCCTGCTGCAACTGTACAGGGTATTGGTAAGGCCGCACCTGGAGTACTGCATGCAGTTTTGGTCACCTTACTTAAGGAAGGATATACTGGCTTTGGAGGGGGTACAGAGACGATTCACTAGGCTGATTCCGGAGATGAGGGGGTTACCTTATGATGATAGATTGAGTAGACTGGGTCTTTATTCGTTGGAGTTCAGAAGGATGAGGGGTGATCTTATAGAAACATTTTAAATCATGAAAGGGATAGACAAGATAGAGGCAGAGAGGTTGTTTCCACTGGTCGGGGAGACTAGAACTAGGGGGCACAGCCTCAAAATACGGGGGAGCCAATTTAAAACCGAGCTGAGAAGGAATTTCTTCTCCCAGAGGGTTGTGAATCTGTGGAATTCTCTGCCCAATGAAGCAGTTGAGGCTAGCTCATTGAATGTATTCAAGTCACAGATAGATAGATTTTTAACCAATAAGGAAATTAAGTGTTACGGGAAGCGGGCGGGTAAGTGGAGCTGAGTCCACGGCCAGATCAGCCATGATCTTATTGAATGGCGGAGCAGGCTCGAGGGGCTAGATGGCCTACTCCTGTTCCTAATTCTTATGTTCTTATGTTAACAAGGCCTGAAACCTGCTATGTTCTAACAAGTTACTTGTATTGTATGACCCGTGTAAACGTTTAGTACTAGCTTGTGATGCATCTTCATACGGGGTCGGTTGTGTGTTACAGCAAGCCAATGTGTCAGGCAAACTGCAACTGGTTGCATATTCGTCCAGAAGCTTATCTAAGGCTGAAAAAGCCTACAGTATGATTGTGAAAGAAGCATTAGCATGCGTATATGGGTGTAAGAAAATGCACCAATACCTATTTGGACTCGGGTTCAAGCTCGAAACCGATCACAAACCATTCATTTCGTTCTCAGAAAGCAAAGGTATTAACACCAATGCTTCATCCCGCATCCAAAGATGGGCACTAACGTTATCTGCGTATGATTATGTAATCTGCCACAGACCAGGCACTGAGAACTGTGCGGATGCCCTCAGTCGGCTACCATTGCCCACCACCGGGGTGGAAATGACGCAACCTGCAGACTTGCTTGTAATGGATGTTTTTGAGAGCGAAGGGTTACCCATCACAGATCGCCAGATCAGGACCTGGACTAGCCAGGACCCGGTGCTATCACTAGTAAAAAGCTGCGTCCTTAATGGGAGCTGGTCGGCGGTTACAGGGGAAATGCCGTTCCACCGACGCAAGGATGAAATGTCCATCCATTCGGACTGTCTCCTATGGGGGAATCATGTAACCAAAAAAAGGCAGGGAAATGTTTATACGCGACCTTCACGGTACCCACCCAGGCATACGCATGATGAAGGCAATCGCCAGGTCGCACGTTTGGTGGCCCTGCATTTATTCCGAATTGGAGTCATGCGTAGACCAATGTAATACTTGCTCACAGTTGAGCAATGCGCCAAGGGAGGCCCCACTGAGTCTGTTGTCATGGCCCTCCAAACCGTGGTCCAGATTTCGCTGGCCACTTTCTAGGAAAGATGTTACTCTAAATGGATTGAACGTATAATAATATCATCATGTACATCCACTGCCACTATTGAAAGCATCCGTACCATGTTCGCCACCCATGGTTTTCCCGACGTCCTTGTTAGTGACAATGGACCATGTTTCACCAGCTCGGAATTCAATGAGTTCATGATCTGCAATGTCATCAAGCATGTCAGGTCTGCGCCGTTTAAGCCCGCATCCAATGGTCAAGCAGAACGGGCAGTACAAACCATCAAGCAGAGCTTGAAACGCGTGCCGGACGGTTCCCTACAGACCCGGTTATCTGAGATTCTACTCAGCTGCCCCACACGATCCCACTCGCTTACTGAGGTTCCCCCTGCAGAATTGCTAATGAAAAGAGCACTTAAAACCAGGCTCTCGTTAGTCCACCCTGATCTCAATGATCATATAGAAACTGTGTCACCGGCATAACCTGTACCACGATCGCGTGGCTGTATCGCGTGACATTAAGGTTAATGACCCTGTGTGTGTTCTTAATTATGGTCATGGTCCCAAATGGGTTGCTGGCACTGTGTTAGCCAAGGAGGGGAATAGAGTGTTTGTTGTCAAACTTTTGAATGAACAAACGTGCAGAAAGCATTTGGATCAGACCAAACTGTGGTTCACTGACAACCAAGAACAGTTTGAAGAGGACATTACCATCAACGATCCACCCACACACATCCAATCAGCAATCGACCTCGCAGTCAACCACGAGGATGAACCCACCATGCCTGACAATCCGATCAGATCAGCCACACCACAGTGCAGCAATGATCCGACCAACTCACCCATGCCAGGACTTCAACTCAGGTGATCAACCCGGGAATGCAGAGCCCCGGATCGCCTCAACTTGTAAATAACTTGTATCTGAGACTTTTGGGGGGGGGGGAATGATGTTATGTATGTAAACATTACCAATGTGTAAGACTTGTCACCAGGGGGCGCACCTGTGGGAGACCCAAGGGTCACCTGCACACACTGGGCAAGCAGGTATAAAATGCAGTCCACCATGCTGCTTGCTCACTCTGGAGTTACATGAAAGAGACTAATGTCAGAACAGTTTGAGCTTACAATATACAGTCTTGTGGAGTTATTCTGAACATAACAATTACATACGCATAAGAGGAGACAGAGAGAGAGGGAGTAGAAAGGGAGTGAAGGTGTGTCTGGGTGTGGTGTGTGTGCTTGTTTGGCTGCTTTGGGAGGTAGGAGGGAGAATTTCGACCTTAATACAAAATTGTGAAAAAAGTTAGCTGTTACAAGCGAGATATTTTCTCTAATTTTGTGCCTATAATGGAGGGAGTGGAGGAGGCAACACAGCACGCTGTGTAGACTGATGTTGGCGAGAGCAGTGAGCTGGGAGAGGAACAATTGGGAGGACGAAAGAGAGTGAGGAGATTCTCGGATGAGGCAAATGTCTCCCTCATGCAGGAGGTCGAGTCACGCTGGGGTGATTTGACCTCGGGAGGGCGTGGGAAGCCCGCTCCAGAAGCTTACCAGAAGATTTGAGCCGAGATAGCTGAGGTGGTTTCGTCGGCGACCAACGAGGTGCGTGAGGGCAACCAATTCCGAAAGCGATGGAACGACCTTGTGGGATCTGCCAGAGTAAGTATAACATTTATTTACATGTACTTATAAATTTATATCATTTGATTTGTAAGTGTCATGAGTGATTAAAATCAAATGTGAGGTCTTTCACTTTTACCGGGAATGTTGTACTCCAAGCCTGCGTTGACGGTGTACATCTTTAGGTAAAGAATGATATTTATTATAATAATTATGATTACATCTGTCGCTTATGTGTTGTATCAGTCTCTGTGACAGTACCTAGCAATTATATCATGCAATGATCTCATGCCATATTGTTCTGTTGATACCTTTTACAGAAGAAGGTTTCAAGAAATCGGGCTGAGCAGAGGCGAATGGGTGGGGGGGCCACCAGTCATCATCGATATGACCGGTATCGAGGAGCGGGTGCTGGCACTCGTGGGGAGCCATCCCCTGGTCGGCCACGCATGCAGCTGCAGAACCTGAAGTGATGTCACATGAGTAAAGTATATACCAGTGCATGATGCAAATTTAATAGATGCCACACCCACTTTATCCGAACAATAATATATGATAGATAATTGCTAAAAGCGTACTCTAAATAATGCTGGCCTCATGAGAATCATTGCAATGCAGAATGTCTTGATCGTCAAGAAATGTGATGTCTGTGATGATTTTGATAGCGGTAGTATTTTTGTCGTGCATATGCTGTGTATAGCGCTGGAATCACCTTGTGACCCTCACACCCCCTTCGCCTCTAATAACCTCATTTGTGTTTTTCAGCTCAGCCAGCAGCATGTCCCCAGGCAAGATCACCAAGCCCAGGAGGTGGGGGCGCGGGGTCGGACTCACCGGACGATCCTACATCTGATGCTGAGGAGTACCGATTCTCGCCTGTCAATCTGCTGGGTCCATTCTCTACGGATGACAGTGCGGACTTTGAGGAGCCTGCATCGCCATCTAGTGCTCCTGTGGCCATTCACACCTCCACTCTGGAGGTACCGGATCCAAGCACCTCGCCACAGGACACCCCAGTTGTCCCCAGGACGGCGCCGACCCCGCGGAGGTTTCTTAGACGCGGCAGGTCTGCTCCATGGATGGCAGATCAGAGCGGCAACATTGTAGAATTGTCCAGGAGGACTGTTGACATAGATCAGCAGATCCTCCAGACATTGGTGGGGCATATCCCAACAGCTGGCCAGCATGTCCGGCACCATGATGGAGTACGTTCTGCGGATGGCGGAGGCCCTGGAAGCGAAAGCCAGGAACACTGGTGGCAGCTGCCTCCCAGTGGTCCCGGAGCGCGACACTGCACCCCAACGTGCTGCACCCCCAATGCCAATGACACATGCGAGCCAGGAGGAAGATCTTGCTTTTGGCTCGGAGAAGGTTCCTACCTTGGGATCATCCTCGCTCGAGAGCAACCACTGACTCTGCCTTCATCCCCCCAATGACGCAGCATCTGAGGAGCTCCTCGGCCAGGCGGCATGGAGCGAGGAGGGGAAGGGGTAGAGGTGGGGAGAAGAAGATGGGGTTGAGGGAAATTGGGGTGCATGTCCACAGGTGATGGCTGTGTAATATTTCCAACTTGGTGTATCAAATTTGTTGTAAGGTCTGGGGTACGGGGGGAGGGGGGCAACCTTGTTGGTTTACAATTGTGTTCTGTGTTGCTGGAAATGTTGACCATTTGATTGATGTCAATGTTATAAAATGTGTTGTGGAGTGGATTGGGGGTGGGGTGTTTTTGACAGTTATACTTATGATTTCAGACAAATGGTCATATTAAATGTTTTTTATTTAACATACCTTGTTGCGCATTATCTCAGATAGCTGCACCATTACACACTGGTGATTCCTTAACATGAAAGGGTATAATTAAACTTAACTTGAATCAACTTAAACTTTAACTGGCGCCAAGGTGATGCCCACCATTGATGTCTGAGCTGCACACACAGCAGTGTGTCAGCTTTGTCAATAACAGCAACGTTCTTTCAGGCAAAGCGCTCATTTGTGAACTGCTGACATAAGGGTCTTGCAACTATGTAGCCACCACGGGCCCTTTCCTGCTGTCTGAAGGGAGGCGTGGGCATGGTTGCATAGTCAACCTGATTGTCTGGCCCGAGGTCGGCGCCCATCTCCTCGTCCTCCTCTTCCACTCTCTCCTGAGGTGGACCGTCAGTCCCTTCTGGCAATTCTTGCCCCCTCCAGTAGCCAAGTTGTGCAGCATGGAGCACATGACCACGAATTAAGCTACCTGATTAGGGTTGTATTGTAACTCCCCTCCTGAGTGCTCCAGGCATTTAAAGCGCTGCTTAAGCACTCCAATGGTTTTCTGGACCACATTGCATGTGGCTCTGTGGCTCTCGTTTTATCGCATCTAGGCCTCGATGTGGGCGTCACGCAGTGGGGTCATCAGCTAGGCGGCGAGGCAATATCGTTTCTCACCAAGCATCCAGAAATGACCTAGTGGCTGACAGGTAAACATGTCAGATACAGCACTCTCACGCAGGATGTGAGCCTCATCGATGCTGCCCAGAAATTTGGCATTCACTGCCATAATTATCTGGTTGTGGTCGATAACGAGTTGGACCTTCAGGGAGTGAAATCCTTTTCAGTTGCGTTTAACCTTTACTTCCTGAAAAGGTGCCCGCATGGTGCTGTGCGTACAGTGTATTGCTCCCTGCACCTTGGGGAAGTTAACAATTTAGTATAATCCTAGAGCCCTGTCAGTCTGAGTTTCTGTGATCTGATAAAGTCCACCCAACGTGCATACAGGGCTTCAGTGACCTGTCTAATGCAGCAATGTGTGGCATACTGAGATGTAGCGCAAATGTCGCAAGCGGAGACCTGAAAGGAACGCAACACATAGATTGATAATGCCACGGTCACCTTGACCTCGACGGACAGTGCAGTCCTGATGGTGCTGGCCGGCTGCAGATCTGCCTTGATGAGCTGATATATCTCACTGATAAACACTTTGTGGAAGCACAATCTCCGAAGGCAGGTGTTCTCGGATAAGTCAAGGTAAGATCACTTCTCCCTATAAGTGCGGGGGGTGTATGGTCTGGTTGTCTTCATTTTAGATTGTGTACATAATGCTGTGGATTAGACGTTGTGCCATTTGTACTCTGCAGCACCTGGGTTATCATCAAGGCAGGCTGAGAAATGGCTGGCCCCATTCCAATAACTATAAGTATAATGCCAATTGTTCATAAGCAATAAATATCCCTACTAAGACACCTAAAGTAAAATCCAATCTTCTACAGTATGTTTGTTCAGATGGTCACATCACCTTAAAAGAACTCCAGAGTACATCCAGACTCCCCTGAAGTTGAAGCAGTCTTTTCAATTAAGTGACCTGTGACTTACAAAATGGCGTCCACACCGCTGTGATTAGTTCAGGTCAGTTCAACTTTTTCACAGCGTTTTTTCGGTGAGCGAGATTGTGGCC
Organism: Pristiophorus japonicus; assembly: GCF_044704955.1. Lineage (NCBI taxonomy): Eukaryota > Metazoa > Chordata > Chondrichthyes > Pristiophoridae > Pristiophorus > Pristiophorus japonicus. The sequence continues at coordinate 421,422,801 of NC_091977.1, forward strand.
GATATGTGTGCGAGGTGTTGAAAGTCACGCTGGACGATATACTGATTGTTAGTTTCGGCAAATGTGATGTTTACATCAAAAAAACGTATTATTGAATCTCGGCGTAAATTACGTGCTGAAAGTAACACTGGGTGATATTATGTGCATTGGGTTCGCCCATTCTGATGTTTACACCCAAAAAAAGTGGGCGGGCAGTATTCTTTTTTATCGGCGTTATATACATGCCAAAAGTAACGCTCAGCGATAAGTGACTGAGAAATGGGCGTCAGTTTCCATTTTTTGGCTCAATGGACAATATCTGAGCCTTACACCTCATTTCAGCGTTAAAATGGACATTAAGTGGGCGGTTTGCATGAAAAAATAATGGAAAATCTAGCCCTAAAATCAGGCTAAGTGAGTGGTCAAAACATTTGGCAGATGGAACATAATGTGGGAAAATGTGAGGTTATCCACTTTGGTAGAAAAATTAGAAAAGCAAATTATAATTTCAATGAAGAAAAATTGCAAAGTGTTGCAGTACAGAGGGACCTGGGGGTCCTTGTGCATGAAACACAAAAAGTTAGTATGAAGGTACAGCAAGTAATCAGGAAGGCAAATGGAATGTTGGCCTTTATTGCAAGGGGAATTGAGTATAAAAGCAGAGAAGTCCTGCTACAACTGTACAGGATATCGATGAGGCCATACCTAAAGTCCTGCGTACAGTTTTGGTCTCCGTATTTAAGGAAGGATATACTTGCATTGGAGTCTGTTCAGAGAAGGTTCACAAGGTTAATTCCGGAGATGAAGGGGTTGACTTATGAAGATAACTTGAATAAGTTGGACCTATACTCATTGAAGTTCAGAAGAATGAGAGGTAATCTTATCCAAACATATAAGATAATGAGAGGGCTCGACAAGGTGGATGCAGAGAGGATATTTCCACTCATAGGGGAAACTAAAACTAGCGGACATAGTCGCAGAATAAGGGGCCGTCCATTTAAAACTTAGAGGAGGAGGAATTTCTTCTCTCAGAGGGTTGTAAATCTATGGAATTCTCTGCCCCAGAGAATTGTGGTGGCTGGGTCCTTGAATATATTTAAGGTGGAGGTCGACAGATTTTTGAGCAATAAGGCAATAAAGGGTTATGGGGAGTGGGCAGTGAAGTAGAGCTGAGTCCATGATCAAATCAGCCATGATCTTATTAAATGGCGGAGAAGGTTAGAGGCCCCAGGTGGCCTACTCCTGCTCCTATTTCTTGTGTTCTTATGTTCTCTCCCTCTTTGTCAACCATTGGCTGGGCAGGCTGCAGTTCTTGGGTATCCAAAACAAGGGTGGAGTTGCGGTGAGGGGAGGGCAGGAAATCAAGAATTCCATGCTTACACGTGTGCACCTTATAAATCAGAAGATATTTTGGGATGAGGAGCAAGTGGGATGTGAGGAGGAGGATAATATATGAGGATACCATGATCTTGTATTCTTTCATCCCAACCGCTGGCTAAGGCCTCAGCCATGTCCCTGCCAAAAATGTGCAGCACTGTCCCCTCCAAGGGAGTGAGGAGAAGCTACCAATGTGAGGTGTGCCTTGCATTTGGTACCAATTGTTGATAGGTGATTGATGGAGGGGATTTCATGCAATTAGCCAAGTGTGAGGCTAGTGCTGCAATTGATAAGTTTTGGCTTTTGATGATGCATTCACTGACAACTTGATGAACCTTCTTTGGGTACTGGAGCCTGGTCCTGGTGGCGACACTGCTGACAGTGATGACATTAGTGATCTGGTCCCACATCGTTCTTTCTGGAGGGCCTCCTGGCCCTCTGTGAGCAGAGGAGCTCTCTTGCAGTGTTGGCCCCCTGCACAAAGCTGGAGTGCTGCGTGCAAGGCTCTGTGAGGCCTTTCTCTGGCTTGTTGAGCCATTTGTGTTAGTGCTGAAGCACTTTTACCATTTTCTTAGATGCAGGAGGCAGTTCATCTTTAACACTGCCATTTTCAAATTATTTTTAACTTTTTTTTTAGAAGCCATTTGTGCTCAAAAAGCTAAAGTTTGTCTATTTAAAAAAAAATATATTTTAGAAGACAGTTCCTCGTTAAGGGCTCAAGACTGCTTTCTAAAATGATAGGCTAGCTTTACGACAATGCTGCCTCGCTCCAGGGATGCTGCAGCCATGCTATATTGGGTCTCCTGATGAAACTATCACCTGAAGCAACATATTACATGGTAGGTTCTGCTCTCCGATCATTTAAATCTGCAGGCAGCACCAAAATAACAGTGCTGCCTGCACTCTTTTTACGGGCGGGAGTTAACCTCACCCCGCCATGGCTCTAGCCGTTTTCCATCACTATTGAATTTCTAGGCCAGTATTTTCATAATTTGTCATATGAAATTTTGCTAAAATAACGTACTTTCATGGTGGAATTTATTAATTGCCATGCTAACATAGCCCTATGGGGGCTTTTGGACACCACTCCACTGATAGGGCCTTGAATTTAGTGGTCATATTATCAGAGAAACGTGGATGCAGTGCCTGCGATTTCCCATCCTCTACATAACACGTCCACTGAAAGTTGCACCCTATAGTGTTAATTAATATTAAATATTAAGGATGAATCTGCAATTCTGAGATTAACATTAATGGACAGTGAGTCATGGGCTGTGCATCTGTAATTTCCTGAGACACACTCCCTGTGAGTATTTCTACCTGGAGCTCTTAATTATGGATTCCGGCATGTGGGATTTCAACGGAAAATGAGGCAAAATTTGGGAATGAGGCCTACTACACCTTCCCTGGCCTGAGCTCCATTTCCTTTTCCCTGCCCCTGCCAGAGAACCGTCGAGCACCCATTCCCTGCTCGCCAAATGCAAATGACAAGAGAGGTGGTTTTGTCGTTGATTTTTCTCCCATCCACTCCCTTACCATGGTTCCCCAGGATCACCTGGCGAATGGTGCTGGTAAACCCAAGCTAGCATAGTAGCCTGTGCCAACGCCTAAAAAGCCAGCAGGATTCTTAACTTTGGGGCTCGTCTGCTCCTTTGAGGTTCCTTGATGCTTTCTCTCTTCATTTCAGTCTTCGGCACTGGAATGCTTCCTCTTGATAGTGGGAATTTCACCAGGAGTCTAATAGCAGATATGGGTGAAAAAGGGTTAAAATATAGAATGCTGATAGCAGTATTCTAAAAAAAACAGCTGTGGACAGAGAACTCGATTCTCAGTCCAATCAAGTTAGGTTCCTCTGCATTCTCTGAAACCTGAAAATAAATGGTACTTGTCATGTAACCTCTATGTAACACCACTGCAATATTGTATATACTTAAGCAATGCACACCTTGACCACAGGGGGTGAACTTATGGGAGACACACTTTACCTGGTCATCCAGGTATATAAAGGGAGGTCCCACGCAGAGTCATCACTTCTTGGTCCTGTGAATAAAGGTTCAGGTCACAGAGTGACCTTGTCCATAGAATGTGCCTCATGTGGGTTTTGTGCCATTGAGCAAGGACATTACATTGGCGACGAGAAATGGGAATCAACGACCCACAAGAATGGCCACCGGTAGCACAGAGGAACGGTACTGTGTTGGTGAGGACTGGGACGATTTCATTGAGAGGCTCCAGCAAAGCTTTGTAACGAAAGAATGGCTGGGAGATGCAAGCGAAGGGCCCATCTGCTGACCAGCTGCGGACCTAAGACTTACGCGCTCATGAAGGACTTACTAGCACCCGAAAAACCGGCGGACAAAACCTTTGAAGAGCTCAGCTAACTAATCGGTGAGCACCTCAAATCGGCAAACAGCATACACATGGCCCAACATAGATTCTATACCCACCGACGTCATGAAGGACAGAGCACACCGGACCCTGTTGCAGACCTCCGGCGTTTGGCCAGCCTCTGTATGTTCACAGACGCCTGCAGTGGGGAGATGTTAAGGGACTTCTTTATTGAGGGCATCGGTCATGCGGGGATTTTCTGAAAGTTAATTGAGGCCAAGGACTTGACTTTGGAAGCGGCGGCATTGATGGCTCAGACTTTTATGGCGGGGGAGGAGGAAACCAAACTAATATACGCGCGCAACCCTGCCTCCAACGCGGCGGGGGATCAGGGAGTCAATATCATAAACGCGACTCAGAGCCCCGCAGGCAGGCAAGGGCAGTTCAACACACCCCAGGCAGCAATAGACCCCAGAGTAGGTTTTCAACAGAGACAATGGCAGGCTGAATGGACATTTACGCCATCACAGTAGACAATGCGGTCCGGGATGGGGCCATTGACACCCACTAACAGGGTACTCAAGAGCAGTCAAAGGGACAATCAGTGAGGAATGCCGGGTCATAGCTCTTTTGTTCACAACAATGGGAATCTCAGCTCATGCTGGAGGTGTGGGGGCAAACACTCTGCCAGGACTTGCAGGTTTCAACAATTTGTCTGCAGAAATTGCAACCTCAGTGGCCATTTAGCTCGAATGTGCAGGAAGCCTGTAACCAGGCTAATTTATGAGGCGGATAGACCAGAAGAGGGGTTCTGTGAAGCAGGATGACTCTTGGGGCAAATCAATGGACGCTGAAGTTCAGCGGGTTCATGTGGCAAATATTCACAGCTCATATACCAAACCGCCACCAATGATGATGAAGGTTTTATTAAATGACATCCCTGTACGCATGGAGCTGGACACGGGGGCCAGCCAGTCACTCATTAGCGTTCAACAATTCAAAAAGCTATGGCTACTCAAAGCCAGTTGACCCAAACTAGAACGTATTGTCACAACTACGGACGTATACCAAATAAATCATTCCAGTACTAGGCAGTGCAATGTTGGCGGTCACACACAATGGATCAGTGAACCAGCTGCCGCACTGGATTGTCCCGGGCAATGGCCCCGCACTGTTGGGGAGCAGCTGGTTAGCTGAGATGAACTGGAAATGGGGGGATGTGCACGCAATGTCATCTGTGGAGCGAAGTTCATACTCACAAGTCCTACAACAATATGAGTCACTATTCCAACCTAGCGCGGGACGTTCAAAGGTACCAAAGTAGTGATACGCATCACCCCAGACCAGTGCACCACAAAGCCAGAGCAGTGCCGTATGTGATGCGGGAGAAAATTGAGAGCGAATTGGACCATTTGCAGAGAGAGGGCATCATCACGCCCATTGAATGCAGTGACTGGGCAACTCCCATCGTTCCCGTCCTAAAAGCGGATGGTTTGTAAGGATCTGTGGCGACTATAAGGCCACTATGAATCGGGTGTCCCTACAAGACCAATACCTGCTCCCGAGAGCAGAGGATCTTTTCACCACTCTGGCAGGCAGCAAGCTGTTTACCAAGTTGGATCTCACTTCAGCCTACATGACCCAAGAACTGGCCGACGAATCTAAACTACTGGCCACCATCACTACACACAAGGGACTGTTTGTTTACAACAGGTGTCCATTTGGCATTCGATCAGCGGCCACGATTTTTCAAAGAAACATGGAAAGCCTGCTTAAATCCATTCCTGGAAGTCATATTTCAGGACGACATCTTCATCACGAGCCATGACACCGAGGAACACATCCACAACCTGGAGGAGGTGCTACGCCGACTGGACCGGGTAGGCTTGTGACTCAAGAAGTTTAAATGTGTGTTTTTGGCTCCTGAGGTTGAGTTCCTGGGCAGGAGGGTTGCTGCAGATGGGATTCGGCCCACTGAATCCAAAACAGAGGCGATTCGATGAGCGCCCAGGCCCGGCAACACACCGGAGTTGCATTCATTTCTGGGACTCTTGAAGTATTTCGTGAATTTTCTGCCGAACTTAAGCACATTGTTGGAGCCGCTTCACGTGCTCCTGCATAAGGGTTGTGATTGGTTTTGGGGGGACTGTCAAGAACGGGCGCGAAACCTACTTTGTTCAAATAAGTTATTGACACTGTACGACCCCTGTAAGAAATTGGTTCTGACATGTGATGCATCGTCCTATGGGATTGGGTGCATGTTGCAGCAGGGCAATGCTGAGAGTCAGCTACAACCTGTGGCTTATGCTTCCAGGTTACTCTCTCAAGCAGAACGGGGAAATGAGATGGTTGAGAAGGATCACTCGCATGTGTCTATGGTGTAAAAAAAATGCATCAGTACCTTTTTGGCAGGAGGTTCATATTAGAAACGGACCACAAGCCATTAATATCCCTGTTGTCAGACAGCAAGGCTGTCAATGCCAATGCGTCAGCTCGCACACAGCGATGGGCTCTCATGCTAGCTGCTTATGACTACTCCATCCGGCACCGGTCTGGCACTGAAAATTGCGCTGACGTGCTCAGCAGGCTTCCACTGGCCACCACTGAGGGGGCAGCGGAACAAAGCGCTGAGATGGTCATGGCTGTTGATGCCTTTGACAGCGCAGGCTCCCCCATCACAGCCCGCCAGATCAAAATCTGGACCAACAGAGATCCCCTCCTATCTCTGATTCAGAAATGTGTCCTGACTGGGGATTGGGTGCCCGCACACGGAGCATGCCCTGAGGAGGTCAGACCGTTTCGCAGGTGGATGGATGAGCTCTCCATCCAAGCTGACTGCCTACTGTGGGGCAGCTGAGTAGTCATGCCCCAGAGGGCAGGGAGGCATTCATCAGGGAACTCCACAGCGAGCATCCAGGCATTATGCTGATGAAGGTCATTGCCCGGTCACATGTTTGGTGGCCGGGAATTGATTCGGACACTATGTTCAGAGGTGCACGACGTGTGCCCAGCTGGGTAATGCCCCCAGGGAGGCCCCGCTAAGCCCGTGGCCCTGGCCCACCAGACCATGGTGACGTATTCATGTAAACTACGCGGGCCCGTTCATGGGAAATATGTTTTTCATTGTGGTCGATACGTACTCGAAATGGATCGAGTGCATCATTTTGAATTCGTGCATGACATCCACCACTGTGGAAAGTCTACGTGCGGTCTTTGCAACCCACGGCTTGCCGGACATCCTTGTTAGTGATAATGGCCCATGTTTCACGAGCTACGAATTCCGGGAGTTCATGTCAGGCAATGGCATCGACCATGTCAGGACAGCACCGTTCAAGCCAGCCTCCAATGGCCAGGCGGAACGTGCAGTCCAAATCATTAAACAAGGCATGCTCAGGATTCAAGGACCCTCCCTTCAATGCTGCCTATCGCGCTTCCTGCTGGCCTATAGGTCCAGACCGCACTCATTCACGGGGGTTCCGCCCACTGAGCTTCTTATGAAATGAACACTCAAAACTCAGTTGTCCCTCATTCACCCAGTCCTGACCGACATAGTTGAGGGCAAGCATCAGTCCCAAAACGAGTACCATGACCGGGATTCAAGGGGGAGATGTATAGAAATAAATGACCCCGTATTTGTCCTCAATCGCGCTGTGGGGCCCAAATGGCTTGAGGACACTGTAATAGACAAAGAGGGGAACAGGGTCATCGTGGTTAATCTTAACAATGGGCAGATATGCCGTAAGCATTTGGACCAAGTCAAAAAAAGGAACCCGAGGAAGATCATGAGATGGTGCTCACACCACCGCCAGTGAACGAGCAACAAGAACATTCAGCAGCATGCACAGGCCAGGCGGTCAGCCCGGACATCCGGGATCACCACAGGTGACAGACACCCACGCCAAGGCTCAACAACCAGAGCCCCAACTGTGGCGCTCCACGAGGGAGCATAGACCACCCGAAAGACTTAACCTATGATCCCAATATGACTTTGGGGGGGGAGGTGATGTCATGTATGTAACCTCTATGTAACACCAATGCAATACTGTATATACTTAAGCAATGCACACCTTGACAACAGGGGCTGAGCTTGTGGGAGACTCTCCTTACCTGATCGTCCAGGTTTCTAAAGGGAGGTCCCAGGCAGAGTCATCACTTCTTGGTCCTGTGAATAAAGGTTCAGGTCATAGAGTGACCTTGTCCATAGAATGTGCCTCGTGTGGGTTTTGTGCCATTGAGTAAGGAGATTACAGTTTCGGCAAGTACTGTACACAAAGTAACGTCATTTTCAGGCAGGAATGCATATGGCAGAACATACACATCTGCAGCTGCACGACCTCAGATGACCCAGAATCTGCCATCAAGCGTTAATGCGAGGCAATTGACACCTTGTTGGCACTGCGAAGGCGATCATCGAGTCCATCAATGCCGCTTCAAACACTATGTGTGCAACGGCTGTGGAATAATGGGACACCTCCAGCGAGTGTGCCAACAAGCTGCAAATACTGCAAACTCTCATATGGCAGAGGAAGACCGATCCATGGCAAATCAAACAAAACTAGCGACTCAAACCGAGGAGGCAGAAGTATACGAGGTACAAACCTTCACCACGAAATGTCCACCGATCATGTTAAAAGTCGAACTGAACAGAATTCCAGTATCCATGGAACTGGACATGGGTGCGAGTCAGTCTATCATGAGCAAAAAGGCCTTCAACAGGCTGTGGTGCAACAAGGCACACAGGCCCAAGCTGAGCCCAGTTCACACCAAGCTGAGAACTTACACTAAAGAGCTGATCCCTGTTATTGGCAGCACAGCAGTAAAAGTCTCCTATGATGGAGCAGTGCATGAAGTCCCACTTTGGATTGTACCAGATGGCCCCACACTGTTCGGCAGAAGCTGGCTGGGAAAAATTTGCTGGAACTGGGACGACATCCGAGCACTCTCGGCCATCGACGACACCTCATGTGCCTAGGTTCTGAGCAAGACTCCGTCGTTATTTGAATCAGGCATCGGAAGTTTCTCGGGAGCGAAGGTGCAGATCCACTTGGTTCCCGGTACACGACCCATCCACCACAAGGCACAGGCGGTGCCATATATGATGCGAGTGAAAGTGGAGATCGAGCTGGACAGGCTGCAATAAGAAGGCATCATCGCACCGGTGGAGTTCAATGGGTGGGCCAGTCCAATTATTCCGGTCCTCAAGGGCGATGGTACGGTCAGAATTTGTGGGGACGAGAAAGTAACGATTAACCGTTTTCCACTGCAGGACTAGTACCCGCTTCCCAAGGCAGACGACCTATTTGCGATGCTGGCAGGAGGGAAGACGTTCACCAGGTTGTACCTGACCTCGGCCTACATGATGTAGGAGTTGGCGGAATCTTCAAAAGGCCTCACCTGCATCAACACGCACAAAGGTCTGTTCATCTACAATAGATGCCCGTTTGGGATTCGATCGGCCGCGACTATTTCTCAAAGGAACATGGAGAGCCTGCTAAATTCAATCCCGCGCACCGTGGTCTTCCAGGACGACATATTGATCACAGGTCAGGACACCATCGAACACTTGAAGAACCTGGAAGAGATTCTAAGTCGGCTAGATCGTGTGGGACTCAGGTTGAAATGCTCGAATTGTGTTTTCCTGGCGCCAGAGGTCGAGTTCTTAGAGAGAAAAATCACGGCAGATGGCATCAGACCCACCGACGACAAGAGGGAGGCCATCAAGGATGCGCCGAGATCACAGAATGTGACGGAGCTGCGGTCATTCTTGGGATTCCTCAATTATTTTGGTAATTTCCTACCCGGGTTAAGCACCTTGCTAGAACCTCTACATGTGTTGCGACGCAAGGGAGATGACTGGGCATGGGGGAAATCACAAGAGGCTGCTTTTGAAAAAGCCAGAAATCTTTTATGTTCCAACAAACTGCTTGTTCTGTATGGCCCATGTAAACGTTTAGTGCTAGCTTGCGATGTGTCTTCGTACTTGGTCGGGTGTGTGTTACAACAAGCAAATGAATCAGGAACATTGCAACCAGTCGCCTATGCGTCCAGGAGTTTGCCCAAGGCCGAAAGGGCCTACAGCATGAATGAAAAGAAGCTCTGGCATGCGCTTATGGGGCAAAAAAAATGCAACAGTATCTGTTTGGACTAAAGTTTGTTAGAAACTGACCATACGCCGCTCATATCACTATTCTCATAGGGCAAAGGTATTAATGCCAATGCCTCTGCTCACATCCAAAGATGGGCACTCACGATGTCTGCATATAACTATGTAATCCGCCACAGACCAGGCACAGAGAACTGCGCTGTTGCTCTCAGTCGGCTACCATTGCCCACCACCGGGGTGGAAATGGCACAGCCTGCAGACTTGCTCTTGGTGATGGATGCATTTGAAAATGAAAAGTCACCTGTTATGGCCCACCAGATCAGGACCTGGAACAGCCAAGATCCTTTACTGTCCCTTGTAAAAAACTGTGTCCTCCATGGGAACTGTTCCAGTGTCCCGGCGGAGATGCATGAAGAGATCAAGCCGTTGCAGCGGCGCAAAGACGAAATGTACATACAGACGGACTGTCTTTTGTGGGGTAAACATAGAAACATAGAAACATAGAAAATAGGTGCAGGAATAGGCCATTCGGCCCTTCGAGCCTGCACCACCATTCAGTATGATCATGGCTGATCATGCAACTTCAGTACCCCATTCCTGCTTTCTCTCCATACCCCTTGATCCCTTTAGCCGTAAGGGTCACATCTAAATCGATTTGGAACATATCTAACGAACTGGCCTCAACAACTTTCTGTGGTAGAGAATTCCACAGGTTCACAATTCTCTGAGTGAAGAAGTTTCTCCTCATCTCGGTCCTAAATGACTTATCCCTTATCCTTAGACAATGACCCCTGGTTCTAGACTTCCCCAACATCGGGAACATTCTTCCTGCATCTAACCTGTCTAATCCCGTCAGAATTTTACATGTTTCTATGAGATCCCCTCTCATTCTTCTAAATTCCAGTAAATGTAAGCCTAGTCAATCCAGTCTTTCTTCATATGTCAGTCCTGCCAACCCGGGAATCAGTCTGGTGAACCTTCGCTGCACTCCCTCAATAGCAAGAATGTACTTCCTCAGATGAGGAGACCAAAACTGCACACAATACTCAAGGTGTGGTCTCACCAAGGCCCTATACAACTGCAGTAAGACTTCCCTGCTCCTATACTCAAATCCCCTTGCTGTGAAGGCCAGCATGCCATTTGCTTTCTTTACTGCCTGCTGTACCTGCATGCCTACCTTCAATGACTGATGTACCATTGTACCTCTCCTTTTACTAATCTGTCAACATTCAGATAGTAATCTGTCTTCCTGTTTTTGCCACCAAAGGGGATAATCTCACACTTATCCACATTATATTGCATCTGCCATTCATTTGCCCATTCACTTCACCTGTCCAAGACCCCTGCAGCCTCTTAGATTCCTCCTCGCAACTCGCACTGCCACCCAGCTTAGTGTCATCTGCAAACTTGGAGATATTACATTCAACTCTCTTCATCTAAATCATCAATGTATATTGTAAATAGCTGGGGTCCCAGCAATGAACCCTTCGGCACCCCACAGACATTGCCTGCCATTCAGAAAAGGACCCATTTATTCCCACTCTTTGCTTCCTGTCTGCCATCCAGTTCTCTATCCATGTCAATACATTACTCCCAATACCAAGTGCCTTAATTTTGCGCACTAATCTCTTGTGTGGGACCTTGTCAAAAGGCTTTTGAAAGTCCAAATACACCACATCCACTGGTTCTCCCATGTCCACTCTACCAGTTACATCCTCAAAAAACTCTAGAACATAGAAACATAGAAAATAGGTGCAGGAGTAGGCCATTCAGCCCTTCTAGCCTGCACCGCCATTCAATGAGTTCATGGCTGAACATGCAACTTCAGTACCCCCTTCCTGCTTTCTCGCCATACCCCTTGATCCCCCGAGTAATAAGGACTTCATCTAACTCCCTTTTGAATATATTTATTTTTGTCAAACATGATTTCCCTTTCATAAGTCCATGCTGACTTAGACCGATCCTGTCACTGCTTTCCAAATGCGCTGCTATTACAACTTTAATAATTGATTCCAGCATTTTCCCCACCACCGATGTCAGACTAACCGGTCTATAATTCCTTGTTTTCTCTCTCCCTCCTTTTTTAAAAAGTGGGCTTTACATTAGCTACCATAGGAACTGAACCAGAGTCCATGGAATGTTGGAAAATTACCACAAATGCATCTACTATTTCTAGGGCCAGTTCCTTAACTACACTGGGATGCAGACGATCAGGCCCTGGGGATTTATCGGCCTTCAGTCCCTTCAATTTCCCTAACCCCATTTCGTGACAAATAAGGATTTTCCTCAGTTCCTGCTTCTTGCTAGACCCTTGGTCCCCTAGTATTTTCGGGAGGTTATTCGTGTCTTCCTTAGTGAAGACAGAACCAAAGTATTTGTTCAACTGGTCTGCCATTTCCTTGTTCCCCATTATGAATTCTGCTGATTCTGACTGCAAGGGACCTACATTAGTCTTCACTAATTTTTTTCTCTTCACATATCTATAGAAGCTTTTGCAGTCAGTTTTTCTGTTAACTGTAAGCTTACTCTCATACGCTAATTTCCCACTCCTAATTAAACCTTTTGTCCTCCCCTGCTGAATTCTAAATTTCTCTCAGTCCTCAGGTTTGCTGCATTTTCTGGCCAACTTATATGTCTCTTCCTTGGATTTAACACTTTCCCTAATTTCCCTTGTTAGCCACGGTTGAGCCACCTTCCCTTTTTTATTCTTACTCCACACAGGGATGTACAATTGTTGTAGTTCATCCATGTGACCTTTAAATGTCTGCCATTGCCTATCCACCGTCAACACTTTAAGTATCATTCTCCAGTCTATCTTAGCCAATTCATGTCTCATACTGTCGAAGTTTCCTTTCTTTAAGTTCAGGACCCTAGTCTCTGAATTAATTGTGTCACTCTCCATCTTAATGAAAAATTCTACCATATGGTTATTCTTCTCCAAGGGGCCCAGCACGACCAGATTGCTAATTAATCCTCTCTCGTTACACAAGACCCAGTCTAGGATGGCCTTCTTTTTTGTTGGTTTCTCGACATATTGGTCTAGAAAATCATCCCTTATACACTCCAGGAAATCCTCCTCCACAGTATTGTTACCAGTTTGGTTAGCCCAACCAATATGCAGATTAGAGTCACCCATGATAACTGCTGTACTATTATTGCACGTGTCCCTAAATTCCTGTTTGATGCCATTTCCAACCTCCCTACTACTGTTTGGTGATCTGTATACAACTCCCACTCACGTTTTCTGCCCTTCGGTGTTTCGCAGCTCTACCCATATAGATTCCATATCATCCACGCTAATGTCCTTTCTTACTATTGCGTTAATCTCCTCGTTAACCAGTAATGCTACCCCACCTCCTTTTCCTTCCTGTCTGTCCTTCCTGAATATTGAATCCCCCTATAGCTCTCCCACTCTTTTTCCTGCTCTCCTGTGCAGCAGAGCCACTCCTGGTGCCATGGACTTGGCTGCTGCTGCTTTCCCCTGATGAGCCATCTCCCCCAACAGTACCCAAGATGGTGTATCTGTTTTGGAGGGAGATGACTGCAGGGGACCCCTGCACTACCTTCCTTCCGCTGCTCTGCCTGATGGTCACCCATTCCCTATCTGGCTTTGTGACCTTTACCTGCGGTGTGGCTAACTCACTAAACATGCTATTCATGACATCCTTAGCATCGCGGATGCTCCAGAGTGAATCCATGCACAGCTCCAGTGCCGCAATGCGGTCTGTCAGGAGCTGCAGCTGGATGCACTTCCTGCACATGTAGTCGTCAGGGGCACGGGAAGCGTCCCGACTTCCCACACAGCACAGGAGGCGCATGACACGCGTCTGGGCTCTCCTGTCATGGCTTAACCCTTAAATTAACCTAATTGATAACAACGCCAAAGGTTTCTTACTGATCAGCAAAGAAAAAGAAAAAGTTTAAATACTCACCAATCCACCAGCCAATCAGTTATCCTCTTGGCTGTGACGTCCCACTTCGATTTCTTTTTACTTCTATGTTTACCTTCTGCCCCTGCCCCTGCCCCTGCACCAGCTGGCCTCCTTCGACTGCTAGGTCCCCTTTTATGGGCCTCGCTGCTCCACTCCGACCTCCTCCGCCTCTCCGGCTCCTGCTCTTTTTAAACTGCTCCTCCGACTCTCCGGCTTTGGCTCTTTTTAAATTTCACGCTCCTCTCTGGCTCCCGCTTTTTTTAAACTGCCCGCTCCTCTGACTCTCCTATCCTCATCAGAAGTGAATTCCTCGCCTACCTCCGGCCCTCCTGCTCCTCAGACTCCTGGCCTCCCGAACTCACAGACTTCTGCTCTCAGACTCTCCCGAACTCACGGACTCCTGAACTCTCTGGCCTCCCAAACTCACGGACTCCTGGCCTCCTGAACTCATGGACTCCTGGCCTCCCACACTCACGGACTCCAGGCCAGAACTGGAGGAGCTCAGAGATCTTGGAGCATTGTAGGGTTGGAGCAGAATGGGTCAGGGGAGAATAAGTGTAGGGGAAGTCACCATTGACAACAGAAGTTCTTTGAGGTTCAGAGGAGCAGGAGCTACTTCTAGGTGGTTGGTTCTGCAATCAGTAATCGCATGGTTTTGCCTAAGAAAGGTAGGGAAACGTTCATACGCGACCTACACAGTACACACCCAGGCATAGTAATGATGAAGGCTATCGTCAGATCCCCTGTGTGGTGGCCCGGCGTCGACTCAGATTTGGAGTCTTGCGTGCGCCAATGCAACAGTTGCTCTCAACTGAGCAATGCATCCAGGGAGGCACCGCTTAGTTTGTGGTCATGGCCCTCCAAACCGTGGTCTAGGGTCCACGTTGACTTTGCAGGCCCGTTTCTAGGCAAAATGTTTTTGGTTGTTGTGGATGTTTATTCAAAATGGATTTATTGTGTAATAATGTCTGTGAGCACGTCCACTGCCACCATCGAAAGCCGAAGAGCTATGTTTGCCACGCATGGCCTGCCTGATGTTCTTGTCAGTGACAATGGGCCGTGCTTCACCAGCGTTGAATTCAAGGAATTCATGACCTGCAATGGGATCAAGCACGTCACATCTGCCCCGTTCAAGCCCGCATCTAATGGCCAGACAGAACGGGCAGTCCAAACCATCCAGCAAAGCTTGAAACGCATGTCAGAAGGCTCCCTGCAGACTCGCCTGTCCCAAGTCCTGCTCAGCTACCGCACCAGACCCCACTCGCTCACCGGGGTTTCCCTAGCCGAGCTGCTCATGGAAATGGCGCTCAAATCAAGGCTCTCTCTTGTCCACCCTGATCTCCATGACCACGTTGAGGACAGGCGGCATCAATAAAGCATGTACCATGATGACGCAAATTTGTCACGCGGTATTGAAGTCAATGATCCTGTATTTGTACTCAACTATGGACATGGTCCCAAATGGTTTGCTGGCACTGTCATAGCCAAAGAAGGAAGTAGGGTGTTTCAGGTCAAACTCGCAAATGGACTAGCTTGCAGAAAGCATTTGGACCAAACCAAACTACGATTCACAGACAGCCACGAGCAACCCGAAGAAGACAGCACCAACTTCGATCCTCCGACACACACACAAGTGGCAACTGACATCACAGTTGACCACGAAGCTGAACTCACCATCCCCAGCAGCCCGGCAAGGCCAGCTACACAGCAGCCCAACGAAGAACCAACCAACTCACCTCCACCTGCATTTGTACCGAGACGATCGACTAGGCAGTGAAAGGCCCCAGATCGTCTCACCCTGTAAATAAGTGTACTATTGACTTTGGGAGGGAGTGATGTTATGTATGCAACCCTAAGTAACCAGTATTATACTGCCACCAGAGGACGTACCTGTTGGAATCCAAGGGATCCCAGCATCCCTTGGGAGCACTGTATATAAGCAGGCCTCCCATGCTGTACGAGCACTCTGGAGTTAGAATAAAGGCGCTAAGATCACACTTACTCACGTCTACAGTACTCAGTTACATTACTTTATTAAGAACATAACACGACCTGTGTCATTCCCTCCCTGATGGTCATTGACATGGTTTCCACTGATTGAGATATTCCCTCACTCATGCTCCCAGATTCCTGCAGGTGGGAGTCGGCGGGACTCAGCAGCAGAATGGGGGTGGACCGCTGCGTGGAGGCAGGTCTGTCCCCAACGGTGAGTATGAAGAAAAGATAAGTGACCATTTAAAAAATTAATTTCCACAGCGACTTACCTGCATGGGTTCCCCTGAAGGTCTTCCACTAGTTTTTTTATTTTTTACTGCTGCATTTTTTTTCAGGTCTTTGACTCTCCGTAGGCCTGATTCCATCCTCAGCAGTACTTGAGCAGCAAGTGCCTCTGCCGCCGAGAATGAGACCTCCCACTTACTGCTGCCCAGATTGACGGCATACTTCATCCATTTGCCACTCGTCGACCTTCGAGGGACCTCGGCGATGAATGTCCCACTGAAAGTACCGTCAGGTACCTCGGTGGCCATACGCAGCACTTTGGGCGGCACTTGGGCGGGCGGAGGCCTTGTTGAAAATCGGCCCCGGTGTCTTTCTGCTGGATGGGACGTATACAGCTGATCACAAATTACAATTGCAATAAAGTGGACTGGGATAATAGATTAAGGTATGGGACAGCTGATGAGCAGTGGCAAACATTTAAGGAGATATTTCATAACTCGCAACAAAAATATATCCCAATGAGAAGGAAAGACTGTAAGAGAAGGGATAACCATCCGTGGCTAATGTTATGTATGTATGTAAACCTTACCAAAATGTAAGACTTGCCACTAGGGGGCACACCTGTGGGAGACCTAAGAGTCACCTGTGCACCCTGGGGCAAGCAGGTATAAAAGCTGATTCACCATGCTGCTTCGGCACTCTGGAGTCTGAATAAAGAGACCAAGGTCACAACAGCTTGAGCTTGCGACATAGTCCTGTGGATTTATTCTGAACATAACAAATTGGCGATGAGCAACGGATCATGAACTTTCATGCGGTAATGGCTGCCATTGGTATTCTTGAGCGATTTGTTGAGAGTGATGATTGGGAAGCCTTCGTTCAGTGCCTCGATCAGTACTTTGTGGCCAACGAATTGGACACAGCTGAAACAGTGATCAACGCAAGGCGATTCTCCTCACCGTATGTGGGTCATCGGGTTATGGCCTCCTTAAAAATTTGCTGGCACCAGTCAAACTAACGGACAAATTTTACGCAGAGCTGTGTACGCTGGCTGGAGAACACCTCAAGTCAAAGGAGAGCATCCTGAAGGCCAGGTACTGCTTTTACATGCACCATCGCTCCGAGGGCCAGAACGCAGCGAGTTTTGTCGCCGACCTAAGACGCCTTGCGGGGCAGTGCAACTTTGCAAGATCCTTGGGGGAAATGTTGCGGGACTTTTTTGTGCTTGGAACTGGCCATGAGGTCATCCTTCGCAAACTGCTGTCTGCTGAATCCCTAGATCTGTGCAAGGCCATCACGATAGCCCAAGCCTTCATATCCATGAGCGATAACACGAAACGGATATCTTCACAGAATCGAAGCTCACCGGCAAGCACCGTGCACAAAATAATGTTTGCAGTGGACAGAATGGCACAGGGCAGGGCCCACATGGTTGCAGAGGCCAGACCTAGGCCTAGAGTGACTCAGAGTCCGCCATGGGGCATGAATGCGTATCCATTAGCACCATGTTGGCGCTACAGGGGCAGCCATAGAACTCATCAATGTCGATTCAAGCTCTATGTGTGCAAGGGCTGTGGAACAATGGGGCACCTCCAGTGAATGTGAAAACAATCTCTGACTCACCACGTGGCAGAGTCAGGAGAGAACGAACGATCCAGCGAGAATCACGATGAACGAGCAGGAGAGGCAACTGAACCTGAGGATGAAGAGGAAGTACATGGGATACACACCTTCACCACCAAAAGCCCTCCGATAATGTTAAAAATTGAATTTGACAGCACTCCAGTCTCTATGGAACTAGACATGGGGGCGAGTCAATCAGTTATGAGCCAGAAGGCATTCGAGAGGCTAAAGAATGACTAAAAAATGATAGAGAGGGAAGATAGATTATGAGAGTAAACGAGCACAAAATATAAAAACAGGTAGTAAGAGTTTCTACAGGTACATAAAAAGGAAAAGATTGGCTGAAGTAAATGTTGGTCCCGTGGACGATGAGACTGGGGAAGTAATAATGGAGAACAGGGAAATGGCAGAGACGTTGAACAAATATTTTTTATCGGTCTTCACAGTAGAAGACAGTAAAAGCATCCCAATAGTGGATAATGAAGATGCTATAGGGAGCAAGGAACTTAATACAATCACTATCACTAAAGAAATAGTACTCGGTAAGATAATGGGAATATAGGCGGACAAGTCTCCTGGACCTGATAGCTTACATCCTAGGGTCTTAAAAGAAGTGGCTGCAGAGATAGTGGATGCATTGGTTGTGATCTACCAAAATTCCCTGGATTCTGGGGCTGTCCCAGGGGATTGGAAAACTGCAAATGTAATGTCCCTATTTAAAAAAGGAGGCAGACAAAAAGCAGGAAATTTTGACCAATTTGCATAACATCTGTCATTGGGAAAATGCTTGAATCCATTATTAAGGAAGCAGTAGCGGGACATTTGGAAAAGCATGATTCAATCAAGCTGTATCAGCATGGTTTTATGAAAGGGAAATCATGTTTGACAAATTTGCTGGAGTTCTTTGAGGGTGCAACGTGCAGGGTGGCTAAGGGGGAACCAGTGGATGTGGTGTACTTGGATTTCCAGAAGGTATTCGATAAGGTACCACATAAAAGGTTAACACACAAGATAAAAGTTCACTGGATTGGGGGTAATATATTAGCATGGATAAAGGATTGGCTAATAACAGAAAACAGAGAGTAGGGATAAATTGGTCATTTTCCGGTTGGCAAACAGTGATGAGTGGGGTGCCGCAGGAATCGGTGCTGGATCCTCATCTATTTACAATCAATGTTAATGATTTGGATGAAGGGACCGAGTGTAATGTAGCCAAGTTTGTTGATGATACAAAGATGGGTGGGTGTTGTAGGAGGTAGGCACCTTTAGATTATACCAGAATACTAGGCATTAGGCACCTGCTAGATATATCAAAACTCACATAAGCTTAAAATGGACACACACATAAAATGGCTGCCCCAGGCATGATGGGAAATCAGGTAGTCAAGCTGTGAACTGTTGAACGTTCAATGACCAAGCAATAACCCTGTGAGGCCCACTGTAGGAATGCCTGGGATGCGGGAAGACAGAGATAAGAAGGAAACCATCTCCTGTGAACAAGGTCATAAACCAATTAATTCCCCAGGAAGAAAGATAAGAGGGAAACCATCTCCTGTAAACAAGGTTATAAACCAATTATTTCTCCCAGATGAAAGAATTAGGGAGAGAACCTATAAAGTCATCGATCAGCCCAAGCTGACAATAACCGAACATATGGTTCCCTGGATACGAGGGGAATTCTATTGGGTTAAAATAACCTATATGTAATCTATAATCATTGTGATTGGCTTGTGTCCAGCCGTGATGGGCTGTGTAGCTGTAGTAAACTGTTTTGTAACTGTTGTGAAACATATAAAGGTGCATGTAATCCTTTGTTCTGTGGAGAGAAACCTGGATACGGTCCTGAGTTTTTCCTCCCCGCTGAGCGTAATAAAAGCTGCATCAGCATTGGAACCGACTCTGAGTGTTGAGTGATTCTTCTAAGAAAACACTAACGCTAACAATGGCGTAGTCGACGGGATTTCCCGGAGTCGCTGGACGCCCTTGGAAAAAACCCGGGTGAGTATAAAAAACAATTTTTAAGTATAAAGGGTGCGGAAGGTGGAAGCTGGTTGATCGACATGAGGAGATGGTCTAATATCTCAAACGCCTAGCCTGAGCCTGAATTAAGAGGACTTTTGTCCCACGTGACGGCCAGGAACCAAGTAGGCGTAGGGAACACATTTAGACCGTGGGATCGTGATACCGAGAGACATCTTCCGGACCCAGTAGTGTAATTTGAAATACCCCGGGGTAGAACCAAGCGGTGTACAGCGGCTAACGGAATCCAAACCTGTGAACAGGGTCGGACCAACGGGCTGAGCGGTGGTAGGTAGTCGTTAAGGATACGTAGAGCACTGCGGGAATTGCTTAAACGCGTTTTTAAGAATTGTATAAGTTTGTGTAACAGCAGAACTTGTGACCTGACAGTAGCCAAGAGACAGTTTACTACAAGTCGCGCTAGAAAGAAAGCGGACCTCTGAGAGTAGATTCCTAACGGTACTAGTCCTACCCAGGAATGGCCATGAAAACAAGTAAACTCAAGTGGGGACCAGAAGGGTCGCTTACCCGCCACCTGGCGGAAAAACAAAAGAAGCTAATTGAAAAAATGATTAAAGCAGGGTGGAATCCTCAGGAACTAGTTATGTGAGGAATTATTTAGATAAAACTACGAATTCCCTGAAAGGTCATGGATCCAAAAATAGAGCCGGCCAAAACAAGAAGAGAGACTGTTGTAAATGTCTGATCGTTGAGTGAGAAGTGTCTGTGTGATTTTTGACTGCAGAATGAATTTTTTTATGTTTTCATGTTCCGAAAGCCTGGTTGGAAGAGGAATGCAAGTGTCTGTTTATTTTAGAAACAGAGTGAAAGTCTTTTTTTAACCCTTTGTAATGTTGTCCTGTATGTGGGAAGTTTTAAGACATTTAAGTTAGAAACACAGGTGTGGATTTATTCGGATGATAAGTTACGGAGCTAGGAAAATAAACAAATAAAGGATAGGTTTGTTGAGCAAAATATTTATTTGACACGCTCACTTACTTGCCGAAAGAAAACATGCAATGATTGATTGGGTTGAAAGACATAAATTTAGTCTCGGAATGAGATAAAGAATGCTTTAAAAAAAAAGTTTTAAATAAAGATTGAAATGACAAAGTTTGAATTGGGATTTTGAGATATTCAGAGAAGGCACAGGAAATACTGAGGTGGATTTAAAAAAAAAGAAAAAGATTAAATTAAATCTGATCAGGTCAAACTCCTGGGCAAGTGGCGAGCTATCTGCGAAGGTGTAAAAGGAACTTTTGGAAAATGTTAAAAAACAGCAAGCTTTAGTAACGACTTTGAAACTGGAGCATTTTGAGATAACGAAAGGCAGCACTCAAACTCTCAAAGCTGGACTCCATTCCAGTTATGGAGAAAAAGAAAAAGATAAAGACGCCACTTTGAAAGTAAACAAATGATTTTAAATTAACAACTTTATGGAGTTACGAACCCTCCGTGTAAAATACAAAACCTAATTTGAAGAAAGGAAAAAAAGATGTAACGGACTAAATGGAAAAAGACATAACTTACTAAATACTAGTTGATGTTTGCTGTGAAAAAGATATTGGTTTAATTAGAAGAGAAAAAAAAAAATTGGAATAAGTAAAAAACACTCTACATGGATTCGAATTTTCAATTATGAAAAAGTTTCAATGCAGTTTGAAAAGATTTCCAAAATGGACAGTGTTTATCAAAAATGTCCCGAACAGTCTAAACAAGCAGGAGGGTTTTGAAGATAACGAGGAGAAAGAGAGAAACAAAAATAAAAACAGAACTAGCTTATGTAATAATACTTGCCTGATACAATAAAGAAATAGATATTCAATAAAACAAATTGAAGAGTTAAAAGCTAAGATAAACAGGCTGGAAGAGGTAACAGGACTAGACGGATAGTGCAGTGCGCAGCCATAGCACCATCACCTCTGGCAATAGAGCCAATGTACCCCACGGTGGGTAGGTGTAGTCCACAAACCCAACCTAACGGTAAAGCAGACAGCGATGTTTGGAGGAATAGCTTTGGCCTTGGTCATAGCAGTTTGGGTAATATTTAAGTGGGTAAAGACACGGGCGCACGCCCTACAGATTCAGCTCGAAATGGTTCGATTATAACCTTGTGCTTCTGATTTTGCAGGGTGACAGGGACACTCGTAGAGCAAAAAACTTAACCCCTGGTGACGACCAGGCCGTCTGTTTAAAATTACAGATAATACTTACCGGAATGGGAATACGAAAGGCGCTACTCGTAATATGGATAGCCCTGCGACATGCACGTACCCTGGGCAACACCGACGGACAGCAGAGCACGCTGGAAATAAACAACTACATGAACTATGGAGTCTTGTTTAATTTAACGGACGGAATGTGCATCCCAGCAGCCAAGGACTGGAGCAAGGACAGGACTTATTTTAATGCATGGTTACAAGTGAATCCTAATAAGAATCCCAATAAGAATAAGAGTATGTGTACAGTGCTCCACGGGTATAAGGAGCAGACGCATTAAACGGAGGGATGTCAAAGGGCCTGATGAATGTACTTTCGGCATAATTTGCGCGCCTCCGGGACAATCCCAGCAATCAGTCATCCGCAAGAAGGGAATGGGGCTGTGTGGGTATTACGAGGAGGCGGGGGCGGCTGCAATATCATTGTATGTATGTTTCTCACCCCCTCCGACACCGCGCCCCATAAGAATCACTACATTGCCCAAGGAACTGCCTTGCCCCATAACTACGAAGGGACCAGAGAATGGGATTGTAATGTACAACGAGGGGGAACTGTTGTATGATAATGTTAAACATGAAATTGTGCCTGTTCTGATCAATATTTCAGGCATCCAGATGCCGGAATACTGTACAGAACAGTCAAGGAAGATGTACAATGTATTAAGTAAAGTTGTAATGCAGCAGGCTGCCGATGCAATGGGTGCCAGTAGGTTCCGGGGACAGGGGTTAGCCCCCAGGATGAAGAGGGAAATAGTTAATGATGTTGCTACCGTTTTCAATACAGGGACCTCCGTAGTGAACTCGATAGACATACAAGGATTAAATGAGAGGGTGGAACAGCTTAGAGGGGTGATGAAGGGGTTATTGGAGAGGGTGGAGCAAAACCAGGAAGACCAAGCCAACCTAGGAAAGGAGGGTGCCAAAATCCAGCTGGATGGCATCTCAGTCCTGGAAGCTCAAGCCAGAACCATCAATCACCTCATTGATAGAGAACAGGAAGATACAGGGAAAGCAAAGACAGGGGCAACTCTGTCACGCTTATGGTCTGTGGATGGTGGGACAGATCCGCCACAATCTCGACCAGATCCAACGCGGGGAAGTACCTGATTGGATAGACAGTTCACATTTAGCTCAGTTGGCTAACCAAAGGGGGACACTGGATAATTGTACTCTGAAGGGACTGACCAGAGTATACCCAGCAATTCCAGATTGCCAGATGGGTAGGACTACCGGGATAGGGATAGTCCTGATGATCCCTATAGCCACGCCGGACTCAGGGCCGTTCCCCCTATACCAACGAGAGAATATCGGAATAATCCGGGAAAATGTCTCCATACGCTACTACCTGACCACCACCTCTGCCATTCGTCAAAACAACATACTTACCGGGATTTCCCTAGCAGATTGCAAGCAAAAGGGGGAAATCACAGTATGTCCTCACCCGGTGGGCAGAGGGGAGCGAGACGAGTGCGGGTTTAACCGAACCGACGGGTGTGTACTAGAAATAGTGCCCGCACACATGCACTTCGCGAGGGCAGGCTACGGAGGGAGGGGAAGATACTGCGTCTCTACCACAGAGCGTTCATACCGGTATAATGACCTGCAGTGCCCTATACCGCAGCCAAACTTTTGCTTTACACCACTACGACCTGTCGCGATCGGGCAAGCGCATATCACCCAGGTTAGGCGCCGGAAGTCCGAAGTTATCGAGGTAACCGATCAGCTCCATGATCATTTACAGGATTATGACGAGCCAGAGCAGGTCCCTATCCCACATCTAACCGAAGTATTACGAGAGTTGAGGCTCAGAGTGGGTCAATCTGTAAAACTATATCACCAACTGCAAACTAAAATCAAAGTACTGGAAGAAGATACCGAGGTAGACTTACAAAGTCAGAGTTGGTGGAGAAAGGTCTGGGACTGGGGAATAAATGTGAACATCCATCCTTGGATTCGAATAATTTCACACATACTGGTCGGGATACAATTGATCTTAGCAATAACATGGGGCGTAATGGCCTGCCAGGCATGCAGACACCATGCACAACGAAGACGGACAAATCACCATTCCCCGGATACTAAACAAGCCTGTTTTGTAAGGGGGCAGGAGGATTTGGCCTTTGTCAATTCGATTTAAGCAACCGGGACTCCTGAAACCGCGTGACTGGCCAGCACGTTGAGGCAGGGAGTACCGGGCCGTGCACAAAATCTAATAAAGGTCGAATGGTCGGTTAAAAGGGGACTAGGACTAGTCCCTTTACCGAAAGGGGGAGTTGTTGTAGGAGGTAGGCACCTTTAGATTATACCAGAATACTAGGCATTAGGCACCTGCTAGATATATCAAAACTCACATAAGCTTAAAATGGACACACACATAAAATGGCTGCCCAGGCATGATGGGAAATCAGGTAGTCAAGCTGTGAACTGTTGAACGTTCAATGACCAAGCAATAACCCTGTGAGGCCCACTGTAGGAATGCCTGGGATGCGGGAAGACAGAGATAAGAAGGAAACCATCTCCTGTGAACAAGGTCATAAACCAATTAATTCCCCAGGAAGAAAGATAAGAGGGAAACCATCTCCTGTAAACAAGGTTATAAACCAATTATTTCTCCCAGATGAAAAAATTAGGGAGAGAACCTATAAAGTCATCGATCAGCCCAAGCTGACAATAACCGAACATATGGTTCCCTGGATACGAGGGGAATTCTATTGGGTTAAAATAACCTATATGTAATCTATAATCATTGTGATTGGCTTGTGTCCAGCCGTGATGGGCTGTGTAGCTGTAGTAAACTGTTTTGTAACTGTTGTGAAACATATAAAGGTGCATGTAATCCTTTGTTCTGTGGAGAGAAACCTGGATACGGTCCTGAGTTTTTCCTCCCCGCTGAGCGTAATAAAAGCTGCATCAGCATTGGAACCGACTCTGAGTGTTGAGTGATTCTTCTAAGAAAACACTAACGCTAACAGTGGGAAAGCAAATTGTGAGGAGGACACAACAAATCTGGAAAGGGATATAAGTGAGTGGGCAAAAATTTGGCAGATGGAGTATAATGTGGGAAAATGTGTCACTTTGGCAGAAAAAATAGAGAAGCAAATTATAATTTAAATGGAGAAAAATTGTAAAATGCTGCAGTACAGAGCGACTTGGGGGTCCTTGTGCATGAAACACAAAAAGTTAGTATGCAGGTAATAGCAAGTAATCAGGAAGGCAAATGGAATGTTGGCCTTTATTGCAAAGGGGATAGAGTATATAAGCAGAGATGTCCTGCTACAGCAGTACAGGGTATTGGTGAGGCCACATCTGGAGTACAGCGTACAGTTTTAGTTTCCATATTTAAGGAAGGATATACTTGTATTGGAGGCTGTTCAGAGAAGGTTCACTAGGTTGATTCCTGAGATGAGGGGGTTGACTTATGAAGATATGTTGAGTAGGTTGGGCGTATACTCATTGGTGTTCCGAAGAATGAGAGATGATCTTATTGAAACATAAGATAATGAGGGAGCTCGACAAGGTGGATGCAGAGATGATACTTCCACTCATAGGGGAAACTAAAACTAGGGGACATAGTCTCAGAATAAGGGGCCGCCCATTTAATATTGAGATGCGGAGGAATTTCTTCTCTCAGAGAGTTGTAAATCTATGGAATTCTCTGCCCCAGAGAGCTGTGGAGGCTGGGTCATTGAATATATTTAAGGCGGAAATAGACAGACTTTTGAGCGATAAGGGAATAAAGGGTTCTGCGGAGAGGGCAAGGAAGTGGAGCTAAGTCCATGATCCGATCAGCCATGATCTTATTAAATGACGGAGCAGGCTCGAGGGGCCAGTGGTCTACTCCTGCTCCTATTTCTTATGTTCTTATGTCCTTATGTTCAATTTCATTGAATAAATGAACATATTACTTACACTAACTACTTAACCAAGGTCCTGCCACTTTTTACACTGGCCTGCTGATCTCATGGTAGTCATCATTGCACAGTAATCTTCTGCAACTTGGTTCCAGTGCTTCTTCAGTTCTTTGGGTGGAACTTTTATGTAACCTCTCTGGTGTCCAGCTCCTGCCATCTGGCCTCAATCACAATGACTGGTGCCTCCTCTTCATCCTGTAGGAAATTCTTGGTCCTTGCACTGCGTTGCATCTTGTATTGCAGCTCTGATTTTTTCAATGCTCTCACACAGCACTCAATGTTCTCACACACACAACTGGCTCTTTAAAAATGGCCAATTGCAGATCCGGAGCTGTACTGCGCATGCGCTCCCATTGGCATCACATCAAAAACGCCCTTTTTTTTCCCGTGCATGCGCAGAAGGTTCGGCATCGTTTTTTCGGTGCAGACAGCAGGCTCCACTCCCCAAGGTGACTGGACAGGCTGCGCAACGCCAAATTTGAAAAATACAGTGGGGACACTTTGGACAAATATTTTTGCCGCATTTCTGGCCTTGAAAAACAGGCGTAACTCTGGCAATACGCAAAAAAACGGGCTTGGGCAAAATTGAACCCATTAACTTTAATTTAAATGAATGTTAAATATGTGATGTATTTTTTCTATTTTTTATTTGTGTTTGGGTGTTTGGCGGGGGGGGGGTGGCGTTTCTCAATCATAATAATGAGAACTCCCACTTACGGAGTTGCCATTATTATGAATGAGAAAATACTTTACCTGGATTGGCTGGCCAGTGCCATGTGACTCCAGTCCAGCTCTACATCCATACAGATGTGAACGCACTCTGATGCGCACTGAGAAGAGGCCGCAGGACCGGGATCTCTGGTGGGCACAACAGGAAAAGGTGAGTGCGGATCTTTTTAGCCATTTTCTGGTGAGTGCCCGTGGGAAGCAGAGGACTGGGATTTCAGGGCCTGATTCTTTGGCTGTAAAGAGCTTTGCGACATCCTGACGTCACTCACCTGCTTCTTGTCTGCTTTGTGCATTGCACAAATTTCCTGACTGTAAGTGCACTCTCTCCATTGAAATCAGGCAAGGCAGAAAATGGATGGTTGATTTGATATTGCCTGTTTTACACCATCACCAGGGTAGACGATCAAAGATCCGCTGATTTCTGTGCCGAATTTCCAGCAATGGTGATTGTGCGAACTGGTGTTCCCAGCAGAGGGCAGCACCTGTAGAATCATGTCTCAAGAAATTACAGCAATGTGGTCTATAATCATGGCCTGCATACCCCTAATTTCCTGAGATGTGCCCTCTACGTGCATCGTGAATCGCTGAATCACCGCTGAAGTGTTTATGGGTATGCAAAACTTCATGCCAGGTGCGCAGATTCAAAATTCTACTCTTGTACAATCTATAGCTGTCACGCAGGTGCTACTTCAGGCATTTATCCTAATGCTTAACCTGGGAGATGTGTAAGCATGGACAAGTAGTGAGCACTATGCAGTAAGAGTAATCAATGAGTCATTCTTAGTGAGAAATAGCCATCAGCGCAGGACAGGAAGCAAATATTAGAGGGCAAGCTTGTTCAGTGAAATGAACATTACACCAATCTGAAACATCTACCTCATGTTAAACTGGTGGAAAACATTTCTACACAGTCAAAAATTCTTGGTGGAGAAGAATGTTGTTTGTTTTCGAGACATCTCAATCATCCAATAGCATTTCCTACAGCTGTGGAATTGAGAAGAAATTAATTAAAACCCATCCGTATACCATCTTTAAAAGAGGAAAGAAAAATGTAATTTTTCACACAAATTTTACATTAGTGTATAATAGAATGAATGTCTGGAAATTTTACATTGATGAGAGTTCGCATCGCGAGCGGATCGGCAGTTAAAAGCGCCTGTTGGGAACCATCCCATCAACTTCCACCCTGAACTCGGGCTCGTTTCCCAGTGCACCACAAACCCGCTTGGGAGAGGCGGGCGACCTCATTGAAGTACTTAGCAGCTCATTCAGAGATTCCCAAGATGCTTTTCAACCAGCTTTTACTGCTTGTACACAGGATTCATGGACTTCCTGAACCTCGCCAGTGAAGACAAGGCGAGAGTTCAGCAGCCATTGTACGAGTTCATTAATTGACAGCTGGAAAAAGCAGATAAATACTTACATGTTACAGCTGCTTCCGTGCCTAAGAGAAAGGTTCTTGCTCTCACCATTTAGTGCAGATAATTTGCTTTCAGGAGTTTGCAGGTGGTTTCTGCAAGATCGAAAGCCACTCTCACTACATTGCAGCTCACTCTCAATATATTGCAGGATTGTGCCTCTGATCTCCACTTTACCTGGCGTCCATCAGATCAGCATGGGTGCCACTTATGCTGTTTCATCATGGACCTCAGATTTGGACCAAGATTGTCCACAGCAGTAACACCAGCAGCAGAAGCAGCAGCAGCAACACCAACAGCCAACTCCTCACTGACCTGCTCCACAGGAGAAAGGGGGTAGCACAGGGGTGCACCTCACAGGAGGTGATACCCCCAACAGAGGGTTATACAGGCAGAGGATGAATTTCCTGGACATGATTGAACAGCACTGCTTCAGGAGGCTCAGGCTATTGTGTCAGATAGTGGCAGACTTTTGTAGCTTGCTGGAAGAAGACCTGCTGCCCAGAGGACTTGGTGGACATGCCTTACCTGTGGCTGTCTAAGTCACCACTACCCTCATCTTCTTCACCTCAGACTCCTTCCAGGGATCTGCAGCAGACATTTGCAGGATCCTGCGTTCGGCCACCCACAAATACATCACCCAGTGTCCGATGCCATTTTCACAAGTCAGGCATTTATGTACACTTTGCTGTTGATGAAGCCAGTGTGACTGAGCAGACGTTCAGCTTTGCAACTCTGGCTGGCTTCCCACATGTGCATGGCATCATCAACTGCACACATGCGGCCATGAAGGCACCCCAGATCACCCAGGAGTGTTCATGGACCAAGATGCCTTCCACTCCCTCAATATGCAGCTCGTCGGCAATCACAAAAGATCATCTTGCATGTATGTGCCAGATTCCCAGGGAGCTTTCAGTATTCTTTCGTCCCACACCAGTCCACCCGACCTCAGCTCTTCACAGCTCTGATCAGATCTGGCTGCTTGGAGATAAAGGCTATCCACTGAAGACATCACTGATGACACCCTTGAGGTGGCCAAGCAATGAGGCTGAGAAGTGTTATAATTAAAGCCACAAGATGAACAGATATGTAATACAGCAAGCAATCGTCATGCTGAAGATGTGTCTCAGATGCCTTGACGGATCTAGAGGAGCCCTTCAGACATAGCGCAGCAGTAAAGATTGGAGCTGCAGGAGGAGCAAGGTGCAGAGTGCAGAGCATCTTCGGAGGAGAAGGAGGAGGAGGAGTGGATGGAAGACGAGGAGGTGAAGGAGGAACCTGACATGACACCAGCAGCGGTGCACATTGCAGCTCCGGAGTCCTGGAATTCTCTTATAATGGCACAAGTTAATTAAGTTGCACCAATGCACCTATCTGGCTCCCATACTTCTACCAACCTCCCACCACCAACACCACAAAGCAGTCCTCTCATCCAAAGCCCCAATGCTCGAGGTTAAGTAATGTCCCACCATTCACTCAAACTGACAAGGTCACTTCCCAGGTAGCAGGCAGGAAAGTGGTGCAAATAAATACATTTATGTGGGTCATAAATAGAACTGAAACTTAACACGGACATTTTAGCAAACACCAATATGTATACCCTTGTGCATCTATGATTGTGTTTTTTTTCTTTTCTACGTGCTTCTGAGGTGCAACCCCTATGGCTTCAGCAGAGATAGAGCAAGGCTGCTCACTTCCATGCTCTGACTGCTTAGACACTTTTGGCGGATGTCCTCTGGGCTTTGGAGCCTGTGATGACCCCGCCAAAGTCTGCTCATTCTGCAACTGTGCAAGGGGTATTCTCGCCCATTGGGATCTGAGGCAGCATATGGGGTTCTGACTGATGGGGAGGCAATGGGGGGAGAGGTGGGAGCACTTTGAGTAGAGCCTCCACTTCCACATGCACTCTCACCATCATCCCTCTCAAGGGTCATCCGCACTTCCCTGCTAGCGAGGAGCTGGAGACCACCTTGCTGCACATCAGTCGACGGCTTCCGAGGTTCAGCACCTGCATCCAGCTGAGTAGAGCTTGGAACGTCCTGCGCCCTCCAGTAAGGAGTCTCCACCCTGTCCCTGTCTTCACCATCTGCTCTTGTTCACTTGTGATGTGTGAGACACCAGATGACAACACTCTATGTCTCGCTGGACCCAACGACGTGCGCGTATCTGTGCTGGTGCTGGGTGCGCATGGGTCAAGTGACCCTCAGAGAGTGGAGCTTCCTCTGAGGAGTCATCCTCCTCTGGCTGGACAATGGTGGAGGGGGGGGGGAAGAGGGGGTGCACTTGATGGACCTGTGGGAGAGTAAAGACATGAATTAGAACTGTTATGATAAGTATGTTTAACGTTACTGTTATGTTCCGAACACAGATGAGACTGCACACAGGGAGGTTAAAGTAACAGTGACCTCAGTCTTTATTAAGACACTCCAGGGTGGGTAACAGGCCTTAGGGGCCGGCTTATATACAGTGCTCCCAAGGGACGCTGGGATCCCTTGGGACTTCAGGGGATGCGCTCCCTGGTGGCGGAACATGGGAGTGCATGCTTTACAGATACACAACATCACTCCCCGCCAAAGTCAAAGTGAAAACTATTTACAAGGTGAGGCGGTCGGGAGCCTTTCTTTCCCTGGTGGACCACCTCGGTACAAATATCTGTTCTGGTATGTTGGCTGTGCCCTCGCTGGGCTGGCGTGTTGTTGGCCCTGCAGGGTGAGCCTGGCCTTGCTGGGCTGTTGGGCATGATGGGTTCGATTTCCTGGTCTGGCGTGGTGACGTTGATCCTTTGGGTGTGTGTTGTGGGCTCGAAAAAGGTGGTGTCTGCTGTGGGTTGTTCAGGGCAGTCTGTGAACCACAGCCTTGTTTGGTCCAGATGCTTTCTGCAAATTTGTCCATTGTCTAGTTTGACTACAAACACCCTACTCCCTTCTTTAGCTATCAACATGAACGTGATCCAGTTGGGACCATGTCCATAGTTTAGCACATACACAGGGTCATTCAGATCAATTTCCTGTGACACAGTGGCACGACCATTGTTTACATTTTGTTGCTGCCGCCTGCTCTCTACCTGATCATGCAGGTTGGGGTGAACCAGCGAGAGTCTGGTTTTAAGTGTCCTTTTCATGAGTAGCTCAGCCGGGGGCACCCCTATGAGCGAGTGGGGTCTTGTGTGGTAGCTGAGCAGTACTCGGGACAGGCGGGTTTGGAGTGAGCCTTCTATGACTTGTTTGAGGCTCTGTTTGATTGTTTGTACTGCCCGTTCTGCCTGCCCATTGGAGGCTGGTTTAAACGGGGCCGAGGTGACATGTTTGATCCCATTGCGGGTCATGAATTCTTTAAATTCGGCACTGGTGAAACAAGGCCCGTTGTCACTGACAAGTATGTCAGGCAGGCCATGGGTGGCAAACATGGCCCTCAGGCTTTCAATGGTGGTGGTGGCGGTGCTTCCCGACATTATTTCACGTTCAATCTATTTTGAAAAATCATCCACCACCACCAGGAACATTTTACCGAGAAACGGGCCTGCATAGTTGACATGGATTCTCGACCATGGTTTGGAGGGCCAGGACCACAAACATAATGGTGCCTCTCTGGGCATGTTGCTCAACTGAGCACACACGCTGTATTGCCATACACAGGACTCTAAGTCAGAGTCAATACCGGGCCACCACACGTGGGATCTGGCTATCGCTTTCATCATTACATGTGTGTGCTGTGGAGATCTGAGATGAACGTCTCCCTCCCCACAACAGGCAGTCTGCCTGAATGGACAGCTCGTCCTTTCGCCCCTGGAATGCCTTGATCAGCTCTTGCATTTCAACAGGGATGCTGGCCCAGCTCCCATGCAGTACACAGTTTTTTACTAGGGACAGCACAGGATCTTGGCTGGTCCAAGTCCTAATCTGGCGGGCCGTGACAGGTGATTTATCATTTTCAAACACTTCCATGACCATCAGCAAGCCTGCGGGCTGCGCCACCATCAAAAAGTTTGCAGGCTGCGCCATTTCCACCCCATGGTGGGAAATGGTAGCCGACTGAGAGCATCCGCACAGTTCTCGGTGCCTGCCCTGTAGCGGATGGTATAGTTATACGCTGATAGCGCGAGTGCCCACCTTTGTATGCAGACTGAGGCATTAGTATTTATCCCCTTGTTTTCAGCCAACAGGGATATGAGGGGCTTGTGATCGGTATCCAGCTCAAATTTGAGGCCAAACAGGTTCTGATGCATTTCCTTTACCCTGAACACACACGTTAATGCCTCTTTCTCAATCATGCTGTAGGCCCTCTCGGCCTTAGACAAGCTCCTGGAAGCATAGGCGACAGGTTACAACTTCCCCGCAACGTTAGCTTGTTGTAATACACACCCGACCCCGTACGACGACGCATCACATGCTAGCACAAGTCTGTTACACGGGTTATACAATACAAGCAGCTTGTTGGAGCATAAAATGTTTCTGGCTTTCTCAAAAGCAATTACTTGTTTTTTTTCCCCATGCCCAGTTCTCACCTTTACGCAATAACACATGTAGCTCTAAGAGGGTGATTAACCCTGGTAGGAAGTTACCAAAATAGTTGAGGAGTCCCAGGAACGACCGCAGCTCCGTGACGTTCTGTGGCCTGGGCTCGTTCCTGATAGCCTCTGTCCTGGCATCTGTGGGCCGAATGCCGTCCGCTGCGATCTTTCTCCCCAAAAACTCCACTTCTGTTGCCATGAAGACGTATTTTGACCTTCTTCAGCCGCAGCCCTACGTGATCCAGTCGCTGGAGGACCTCCTCCAGGTTTTGTAGGTGCTCGACGGTGTCCCGACCCGTGACCAATATGTTGTCCTGAAAAACCACCGTGTATGGTATCGACTTGAGTAGGCTCTCCATGTTTCTCTGCAATCGGGCATCTGTTATAGATGAACAGTCCCTTGTGCATGTTGATGCAGGTGAGGCCCTTCGAAGACTCCTCCAGCTCCTGTGTCATGTCGGCCGAAGTCAGGTCGAGCTTGGTGAACGTCTTGCCTCCTGCCAGCATCGCAAATAAGTCGTCTGCCTTAGGTAGCGGGTATTGGTCCTGTAGCGAGAAACGATTAATAGTTACTTTATAATCGTCGCAAATCCTGATCGTGCCATCACTTTTGAGTACTGGCATAATTGGGCTGGCCCACTCGCTGAATTCCACTGCAGAGATGATGCCCTCACGTTGCAGCCTGTACAGCTCGATTTCCACTCTCTCCCTCATCATGTGAGCTACCGCTCGTGCCTTGTGGTGAATGGGTCGTGCCACTGGGACCAAGTGGATCCGCACCTTCACCCTGGAAAAGTTTCCAATGCCTGGCTCAAAAAGGGAAGGAAATTTGTTAAGAACCTGGGTACATGAGGCCTCATCGACATGTGATAGCATTCGGGTGTCATCCCAGTTCCAGCGGATTTTGCCCAGCCAGCTCCTTCCAAGCAGTGTGGGGCTGTCACCCAGGACAATCCAGCATGGCAGTTCATGCACTGTGCCCTTGTAGGTGACCTTGACCATGGTGCTGCCCAGGACAGTGATAAGCTCTTTGGTGTACATTCTCATTTTCATATAGATGGGGCTCAGGCCTGGTCTGAGTGCCTTATTGCACCACAGTGTCTCAAACATCTTTTTACTCATGGTGGATTGGCTAGCGCCAGTGTCCAGTTCCATGGCTACAGGTAAGCCATTCACTTTTACATTTAGCATTATAGATGGACATTTTGTCGAAAATGTGTGCACCCCGTGTACTTCAGCATCTGCCTCCTCTCTCTGAGGCTCAAAATTGCTTTGATCCACCATGGACCGATCTTCCTCTGCCACATGGTGGTTATCAGGTTTTGCAGAGCTAAGGCGACTTGCAGGACAATGTGAGTTTGATGGCTACCTGGAGCAAATGCTCAGAGACTTTTTTGTACTGGGCATTGGCCACGAGACCATCCTACGAAAACAGATACACAACAGTTACCATTATGCACATGATCATATTTCACTGGCTGCTGACCAATCAAATCACCACGAATGACCGTTGTATGCCACGTGGCTGCATGATATTTAATTCTGTCACCAGGTTGAAAGGAGGTCCCTCTCTCTCCTCCACCACCACCAGCACCTCTGCCACTCTGCTTATTTCCAGCGCCTCCTCCTTTGCTGGAATCAATGTAGTGTAAATTGAAGGGCCACCTTGTGTTCTCAGTCTCTCCCTTTTCTTCTGCGCTCCCTTTTCCTGCAAGGAGGGAAAAAAGAGAACTTTGAGTGAGAGTGATGGAATGTGTGTAAGGGATGTATGGGCTATGTCTGTGGAGGGTGGCTATGAGGGAGTGGCATGACATTGTCAAACGGTCTCCTTCTGTGGTGTTATTTTCAATAATTGCATGAGGATCATCATCATCGGCAGTCCCTCGGAATCGAGGAGGACTTGTTTCTACTCCCAAAGTGAGTTTTTTGATGGCTGAACAGTCCGATAAGAGAGCCACAGACCCTGTTACAGGTGGGACAGACATTCGTCGAGGGAAGGGGTGGGTTGGGCTGGTTTGCCGCGCGCTCCTTCCGCTGCCTGCGCTTCGCCTCTTCATGCTCTTTGCGTTGAGACTCAAAGAGCTCAACGCCCTCCCGGATGTACTTTCTCCACCTCGGGCGGTCTGCGGCTAGGGTTTCCCAGGTGTCATGGTGGTGTCGCACTTTACCAGGGAGGCTTTGAGGGTGTCCTTATAACATTTCCGCTATCCTCCTTTGGCTTATTTACCATGAAGGAGCTCCGCATAAAGCATTTGCTTAGGGAATCTCGTATCTGGCATGCGTACTATGTGGCTGCCCAGCAAAGCTGATCGAGTGTGGTCAGTGCTTCAATAATGGGGATGTTAGCCTGGTTGAGGACACTGATGTTGGTGCGCCTGTCCTCCCAGGGGATTTGCAGGATTTTGCGGAGACATCGTTGGTGGTATATCTCCAGCGACTTGAGGTGCCTTCTATACATCGTCCATGTCTCAGCTCCATACAGGAGGGCGGGTATTACTACAGCCCTGTAGGCCATGAGCTTCGTGGTAGATTTGAGGGCCTGGTCTTCAAACACTCTTTTCCTCAGATGGCCGAAGGCTGCACTGGCGCACTGGAGGCGATGCTGAATCTCAATCTTCCTCGCCGCATTAGGAAGAGGGTGAGTGTCAATGGTAGACAGTCAGATGCGGATGTGAGTAGGTGTATAGACAGTGAGGGATGGGTGCACCTGGAAGGTAGGTTGGTTTGAGTGACGTGCAGAAGCTGGATTGGGAAGGCAGAGTGATGGGGTTTTGGTGACAACACATCAGGATCTACTTGAATGTGGCACTGTACTCACCTTTCCTGACCTCATGCGTTCACTAAAACTTCCTGCATTGAATCCAGGAGTGGTTGACAACACCACTGCTGCTCACTTCTTGGGCGATCTCCGGCCACGCCCTCTTTGTTTCACTGGCTGGTCTCTTCCTGCCTCACTTGGGAAGAGGACCTCCTTCCGTGCTTTGACTCTCTGAAGCAGGCTGTCCAGGGAGGAATCAGAAAACCTGGGCACAGCCTTTTGGCACTGGGACTGCACCTTCACTGTCAAAGCGTCAGATGTAACAGCAACAGGCACCCCTCACAACCACCTCAGATCCTCCTACAACAAACTTCAACTCTAATGTGTGCAAGGCTCCTTTAAATAGACAAGCTGAAGGCGACTCATCCGTAACGCCATCAGACCCGCTCCAGTTAGTTGACCAGGAAATCCGCATGACTTGGTCAATTGATCTAGTTAAGTTAAACACACAGTGGAGAGCAAGCTGATGGAAAGTTTGTGATGGTGACCCGCTACACGGCCCCTACTTGCACCCAAACCCTCTCACAGGAAAAATATAATGCCCTATATTACAATATTTTATCCCAGTATGAATACTCACAGTCGTAAGAAATGACCAGGCTGTACAGTACCTTTGTTTAGAATTTTTAAATGTAACTTGTTTAAATACAATTGCATCTCTGTGTTACTGGGAATGAACAGATTCATCAAATATGAAAAGCTCTATTTATTCAACGTTCATTGTTGAAATGATACAATCCAGACCACAAACTACATTAACATCAACATTGACCAGAAACTTAACTGAATCAGCCACATAAATGCTATGGCTACGAGAGCAGGATGGTATGTTGCCTCCCTGGTGCAAGGGTTAAGGATGTCTCGGAGCGGCTGCAGAGCATTGTGGAGAGGGAGGGTGAACAGCCAGTTGTCGTGGTACATGTAGGTACCAATGATATGGGTAAGAAGCGGGAAGAGGTCCTACAAGCTGAATTTATGGAGCTAGGAGCTAAATTAAAAAGTAGGACCTCAAAGGTAGTAATCTCTGGATTGCTACCAGTGCCACGTGCTAATCAGAGTAGAGGGAGCAGGATAGTTAGAAAAAATACGTGGCTTGAGCAGTGGTGCAAGAGGGAGGGATTCAAATTCGTGGGACATTGGAACCAGTTCTGGGGGAAGTGGGACCTGTACAAACGGACGGTCTGCACTTGGGCAGGACTAGAACTGATGTCCTGGGGGTAACATTTGCTAATGCAGTTCAGTAATGTTTAAACTAATATGGCAGGGGGATGGGAACCTATGTAGCAAGACAGGGCGAAGTAATATGGAGTCAGAAACAGGTGGTTGAAAGGTAAAAAGCAATAGTGGAAGGCCGAGTAAACAAAAGGAAGAAACAAAAAGGGCCACACTACATCATAATTCTAAAAGGACAAAAGGTGTTAAAAAAACAAGCCTGAAGGCTTTGTGTCTTAATGCAAGAAGTATCCGTAATAAGGTGGATGAATTAACTGTGCAAATAGACGTTAACAGATATGATGTGATTGGGATTACAGAGACGTGGCTCCAGGATGATCAGAGCTGGGAACTCAACATCCAAGGGTATTCAACATTCAGGAAGGATAGAATAAAAGGAAAAGGAGGTGGGGTAGCATTGCTGGTGAAAGAGGAGATTAATGCAATAGTTAGGAAGGATATTAGCTTGGATGATGTGGAATCTATATGGGTAGAGCTGCAAAACACCAAAGGGCAAAAAATGTTAGTGGGAGTTATGTACAGACCTCTAAACAGTAGTAGTGATGTTGGGGAGGGCATCCAATAGGAAATTAGGGGTGCATGCAATAAAGGTGCAGCAGTTATCATGGGTGACTTTAATATGCATGTAGATTGGGCTAACCAAATTGGAAGCAATACGGTAGTGGAGGATTTCCTGGAGTGCATAAGGGATGGTTTTCTAGATCAATATGTCGAGGAACCAACTAGGGGGGAGGCCATCTTAGACTGGGTGTTGTGTAAGGAGAGAGGATTAATTAGCAATCTCATTGTGCAAGGCCCCTTGGGGAAGAGTGACCAGAATATGGTGGAATTCTATATTAGGATGGAGAATGAAACAGTTAATTCAGAGACCATGGTCCAGAACTTAAAGAAGGGTAACTTTGAAGGTATGAGGCGTGAATTGGCTAGGATAGATTGGCGAATGATACTTAAGGGATTGAAGTGGATGGGCAATGGCAGATATTTAGAGACCGCATGGATGAACTACAACAATTGTACATCCCTGTCTGGCGTAAAAATAAAAAAGGGAAGGTGGCTCAACCGTGGCTATCAAGGGAAATCAGGGATAGTATTAAAGCCAAGGAAGTGGCATACAAATTGGCCAGAAATAGCAATGAACCCGGGGACTGGGAGAAATTTAGAATGCAGCAGATGAGGACAAAGGGTTTGATTAGGGCAGGGAAAATAGAGTATGAGAGGAAGCTTGTAGGGAATATTAAGGCGGATTGCAAAAGCTTCTATAGATATGTAAAGAGAAAAAGGTTGGTGAAGACAAACGTAGGTCCCCTGCAGTCAGAATCAGGGGAAGTCATAATGGGGAACAAAGAAATGGCAGACCAATTGAACAAGTACTTTGGTTCGGTATTCACTAAAGAGGACACAAACAACCTTCCGATATAAAAGGGGTCAGAGGGTCTAGTAAGGAGGAACTGAGGGAAATCCTTATTCGTCGGGAAATTGTGTTGGGGAAATTGATGGGATTGAAGGCCAATAAATCCCCAGGGCCTGATGGACTGCATCCCAGCGTACTTAAGTAGGTGGCCTTGGAAATAGCGGATGCATTGACAGTCATTTTCCAACATTCCATAGACTCTGGATCAGTTCCTATGGAGTGGAGGGTAGCCAATGTAACCCCACTTTTTAAAAAAGGAGGGAGAGAGAAAACAGGGAATTATAGACCGGTCAGCCTGACCTCAGTAGTGGGTAAAATGATGGAATCAATTATTAAGGATGTCATAGCAGCGCATTTGGAAAGAGGTGACATGATAGGTCCAAGTCAGCATGGATTTGCGAAAGGGAAATCATGCTTGACAAATCTTCTGGAATTTTTTGAGGATGTTTCCAGTAGAGTGGACAAGGGAGAACCAGTTGATGTGGTGTATTTGGACTTTCAGAAGGCTTTCGACAAGGTCCCACACAAGAGATTAATGTGCAAAGTTAAAGCACATGGGATTGGGGTAGTGTGCTGACGTGGATTGAGAATTGGTTGTCAGACAGGAAGCAAAGAGTAGGAGTAAATGGGTACTTTTCAGAATGGCAGGCAGTGACTAGTTGGGTACCGCAAGGTTCTGTGCTGGGGCCCCAGCTGTTTATATTGTACATTAATGATTTAGACGAGGGGATTAAATGTAGTATCTCCAAATTTGCGGATGACACTAAGTTGGGTGGCAGTGTGAGCTGCGAGGAGGATGCTATGAGGCTGCAGAGTGACTTGGATAGGTTCGGTGAGTGGGCAAATGCATGGCAGATGAAGTATAATGTGGATAAATCTGAGGTTATCCACTTTGGTGGTAAAAACAGACTATTATCTGAATGGTGACAGATTAGGAAAAGAGAAGGTGCAATGAGTCCTGGGTGTCATGGTACATCAGTCATTGAAGGTTGGCATGCAGGTACAGCAGGCGGTTAAGAAAGAAAATGGCATGTTGATGTTGGCTTTCACAGCAAGGGAATTTGAGTATAGGGGCAGGGAGGTGTTACGACAGTTGTACAGGGCCTTGGTGAGGCCACACCTGGAGTATTGTGTACAGTTTTGGTCTCCTAACTTGAGGAAGGACATTCTTGCTTTTGAGGGAGTGCAGCGAAAGTTCACCAGACTGATTCCCGGGATGGCGGGACTGACATATCAAGAAAGACTGGATCAACTGGGCTTATATTCACTGGAGTTCAGAAGAATGAGAGGGGATCTCATAGAAACGTTTAAAATTCTGACGGGTTTAGAAAGAGTAGATGCAGGAAGAATGTTCCCAATGTTGGGGAAGTCCAGAACCAGGGGTCACAGTCTAAGGATAAGGGGTAAGCCATTTAGGGCCAAGATGAGGAGAAACGTCTTCACCCAGAGAGTGGTGAACCTGTGGAATTCTCTACCACAGAAAGTTGCTGAGGCCAATTCACTAAATATATTCAAAAAGGGGTTAGATATATTCCTTACTACTATGGGGATCAAGGGGTATGGTGAGAAAGCAGGAAGGGGGTACTGAAGTTGCATGTTCAGCCATGGATTCATTGAATGGTGGTGCAGACTCGAAGGGCAGAATGGCCTACTCCTGCACCTATTTTCTATGTTTCTATGTTTCTAGGTCAGAGGCTGGGGATTTTGTGGTGAGTGGTTCACCTCCTGACTCCCCAAGGCTCCCCACCACCGACGAGGCATAAGTCAAAAGTGTGTTGGAATTCAGAGGTGAGATGAGAGTGACTGCCTTTAATACCAAGGCAGCTTTTGACCGAGTGTGCATCAAGGAGCCCAAGTAAAACTGAAGTCAATGGGAATCGGGGAGAAAACTCTCCACTGGTTGGAGTCATAACTAGCACAAAGAAAGATGGCTGTGGTTGTTGGAGGTCAATAATCCCAGTCCCAGACATCACTGCAGGAGATCCTCAGGGCCCAACCATCTTCAGCTGCTTCATCAATGACCTTCCCTCCATCATAAGTTCAGAAGTGGAGATGTTCATTGATGATTGGACAGTGTTCAGTTGCATTCGGAACTCCTCAGAAAAAGAAGCAGTCCATTCTCACATGCAGCATGACCTGGACGCCATTTGGGCTTGTGCTGATAAGTGGCAAGTAACATTCGCGCCGCACAAGTGCCAGGCAATGGCTATCTCCAACAAACAAGAGTCGAATCACCTCCCCTTGATATTCAACAGCATTACTATTGTCGAATCCCCTACCATCAACATCCTGGGGTCACCATTCACCAGAAACCAAACTGGACCCATATGTAATATTATATATGTAAATTTGTATATATCTTGTACAGCCACCAGAGGGCTCATCACCTGGAGTCCTAAGGGATCCCACAATCTCTTGGGAGCACAGGTACTTAAGGAGGCCTCATAAGCTGAAGAGGCATTCTGGAGACCTACAATAAAAGACTACGGTCACACTTCACTTTGAACTCAAAGTATCCAGTCAGACTCTTTATTCATACATAACAACTGGCAAAGTGCTACAGATGATGAACCCAATGATGTAGAGAACAGTGGGCATCCTGGAAAAATTCTCAGAGGGAGATAATTGGAAAACCTTCGTGGAGCGACTCAACCAATACTTCGTGGCCAACGAGCTGGAAGGAGAAGCGAATGCTGCCAAACGAAGGGCGATTCTACTCACCGCCTGCGGGGCACCAACATATGGCCTCATGAAAAATCTGTTTGCTCCAGCGAAACCCACAGAGAAATTGTACGATGATTTGCGCACACTGGTCTGGGAGCATCTGAATCCGAAGGAAAGTGTTCTGATGATGAGGAACCGGTTCTACACTGACGAAAGGCCCGAAGGCCAGAAAGTGGCGAGTTATGTCGCCGAGCTAAGACACCTTGCAGGACATTGCGAATTTGAAGGTCACTTGGAGCACATGCTCAGAGACTTTTTCGTACTTGGCATTGGCCATGAAGTGATACTTCGCAAACTTTTGACTGTAGAGACCCCAACCTTGAGTAAGGCCATAGCGATAGCCCAGTTGTTCATTGCCACCTCTGACAATACTAAGCAAATCTCTCAGCATACGAGTGCCGCTACAAGTACTGTGAACAAAGTGATGTTGTTTTCAAATCGCATCGTACACGGCAGGCCTCACATACCTGCAGCTGCACGTCCGCAGATGTCTGAGTCCACCGTCAAGGGTGATGAATACAAGGCCATTAACACCTTCTTGGCGCTGCTGGGGTGATCATCATTTACATTCATGCTGCTTCAAAGGGTATGTTTATAAGCGATGTGGAGCAATGGGACACCTCCAACGTATGTGCAGGCGAGCTACAAACCCTGTTAATCCTGCAAACTGCCATGTTGCAGAGGAGGACAGATCCAATGCAGATCACGATGAACCAGAGTCTCAGACTGAGGAGGCAGAGGTATATGGGGTGCACACATTTACCACGAAGTGTCCCCGATAATGCTAAAGGTTGAATTAAATGGACTCCCAGTGTCAATGGAGCTGGACACAGGCAAGAACCAGTTCATTATGAGCAAAAAGACGTTCAAAATATTGTGGTGCAGCAAGGCCTCAAGGCCAGTCTTGGCTCCCATTCGCATGAAACTGGGAACTTACACAAAGGAACTGATTCCCGTAATCGGCAGTGCTCCTGTAAAGGTCTCCTACGATGGAGCGGTGCAAAAGCTACCAATCTGAGTGGTACCGGGCGATGGTCCCACGCTGCTCGGCAGGAGCTGGCTGGGAAAGATATGCTGGCTGGGACAACATGCGAGCGTTCTCATCCTCTGACGACACTTCGTGTGCCCAGGTCTTAAACAAGTTCCCTTCGCCGTTCGAACCAGGCATCGGGAAGCTCCAAGGAGCAAAAGTTCAGATCCACCTAATTCCGGGGGCACGACGCACCATCACAAGGTGAGAGCAGTACTGTACATGATGAGAGAAAGGGTAGAGATCGAGCTGGACCGGCTGCAAAGAGAGGACATCATTTCGCCAATTGAATTCAACGAGTGAGTCAGTCCCATTGTTCCAGTCCTCAAGGGAGATAGCACCATCAGAATCTGTGGTGATTACAAAGTAACTATCAATCGTGTCACCCTGCAAGATCAATACCTGCTACCAAAGGATGACGACCTTTTTGCTACACTGGAGGGAGGAAAGACATTCACGAAGCTGGACATCACCTTGGCCTACATGACACAGGAACTGGAGGAATCATCGAAGGGCCTCACCTGCATCAACATGCACAAAGGTCTCTTCATTTATAACAGATGCCCATTTGGAATTCGATCAGCTGTGGCGATATTCCAGAGAAACATGGAAAGCCGACTGAAGTCGGTCCTGCTCACCGTGGTCTTCCAGGACGACATCTTGGTTACAGGTCGGGGCACAGTCGAGCATCTGCAGAACCTGGGGAAGGTTCTTAGTCGACTCAACCATGTGGAGCTCAGGTTAAAACCCTCGAAATGCGCTTTCCTGGCGCCTGAGGTGGAGTTGCTGGGGAGAAGAATCGTGGCGGATGGCATCAGGCCGACCGGTTCGAAGACGGAGGCAATCGAGAATGCACCGAGGCCACAGAACGTGATGGAGCTGCGGTCGTTTCTAGGACTCTTGAACTACATTGGTAACTTCTTACCGGGTCTCAGCACACTGTTAGAACCACTGCACACCTTACTGTGTAAAGGAGACGAATGGGTATGGGGCAACAGCCAAGAAAATGCCTTTGTAAAAGCTAGAAAATTGTTATGATCAAACAAATTGCTTGTGTTGTATGATCCATCTAAGCGTTTGGTACTAGCATGTGATGCGTTGTCGTACGGTGTCGGGTGTGTATTGCAACAAGCTAATGTATCTGGGAAATTGCAATCGGTTGCTTATGCATCCAGAAGTCTGTCTAAGGCCGAGAGAGCCGACAACATGATTGAAAAATAAGCATTAGCATGTGTTTATGGGGTAAAGAAAATGCATCAATATCTGTTTGGGCTCAAATTTGAATTGGAAACTGACCATAAGCCACTGATATCCTTTTTTTCCGAAAGTAAGGGGATAAATACGAATGCATCAGCCCACATCCAGAGACGGGCCCACGTTGTCCGCATAAAGCTACGCCATCCGCCACAGACCAGGCATAGAAAACTGTGCCAATGCTCTCAGTAGGCTGCCGTTGGCCACCACAGGGGTGGAAATGGTGCAGCCCACAGATTTAGTTATGGTTGCGGAAGCATTTGAGTGTGAGCAATCACCCGTCCCAGCCCAACAGATTAGAACCTGGACAAACCAGGACCCCTTACTGTCCCTAATAAAAAATTATGTGCCTCATGGGAGCTGGTCCAATGTCCCAGTGGAAATGCAGGAAGAGATAAAGCCGTATCAACGGCACAAAGATGAAATGTCTATACAGGCAGACTGTCTTCTGTGGGGCAATCGGGTAGTGGTCCCCAAGAAGGGCAGAGACACTTTCATTAGTGACCTCCACAGTACCCACCCAAGCATCATAATGATAAAAGCGATAGCCAGATCCTACATGTGGTGGCCCGGTATCGATGCAGACTTAGAGTCCTGCATGCACAGATGTAACACATGCTCGCAGTTAAGCAATGCACCTAGGGAGGCGCCACTATAGCAATCTTGTTGTGCGAGGCCCCTTGGGGAAGAGTGACCATAATACGGTAGAATTCCTTATTAAGATGGAGAGTGACACAGTTAATTCAGAGACTAGGGTCCTGAACTTAAGGAAAGGTAACTTCGCTGATATGAGACGTGAATTGGCTAGGATAGACTGGCGAATGATACTTAAAGGGTTGACGGCGCATAGGCAATGGCAACATTTAAAGATCACATGGATGAACTTCAACAATTGTAAATCCCTGTCTGAAGTAAAAATAAATCGGGGAAGGTGGCTCAACCGTGGCTAACAAGGGAAATTAAGGA
Source organism: Pristiophorus japonicus (assembly GCF_044704955.1). NCBI lineage: Eukaryota > Metazoa > Chordata > Chondrichthyes > Pristiophoridae > Pristiophorus > Pristiophorus japonicus. The sequence continues at coordinate 421,466,605 of NC_091977.1, forward strand.
TAGTGTTAAATCCAAAGAAGAGGCATATAAATTGGCCAGAAGAAGCAGCAAACCTGAGCACAGAGAAAAATTTAGAATTCAGCAGAGGACAAAGGGTTTAATAAGGAATGGGAAAATAGAGTATGAAAGGAAGTTTGCTGGGAACATAAAAACTGACTGCAAAAGCTTCTATAGATATGTGAACAGAAAAAGATTAGTGAAAACAAACGTCGGTCCCTTGCAGTCAGATTCAGGTGAATTTATAATGGGAAACAAAGAAATGGCAGACCAGTTGAACAAATACTTTGGTTCTGTCTTCACGAAGGAAGACACATATAATCTTTCGGAAATACTAGGGGACCGAGAGTCTAGTGAGAAGGAGGAACTGAAGCATATCCTTAGTAGGCGGGAAATTGTTCAAGGGAAATTGATGGGATTGAAGGCCGATAAATCTCCAGGGCCTGATAGTCTGCATCCCAGAGTACTTAAGGAAGTGGCTCTAGAAATAGTGGATGCATTGGTGATCATTTTCCAACAGTCTATCGACTCTGGATCAGTTCCTATGGACTGGAGGGTAGCTAATGTAACACCACTTTTTAAAGAAGGAGGGAGAGAGAAAATGGTAATTATAGACCGGTTAGCCTGACACCATTAGTGGGGAAAATGTTGGAATCAATTATTAAAGATGAAATAGCAGCGCATTTGGAAAGCAGTGACAGGATTGGTCCAAGTCAGCATGGATATATGAAAGGAAAATCATGCTTGACAGATCTTCTGGAATTTTTTGAAGGTGTAACTAGTAGAGTGGACAAGGGAGAACCAGTGGATGTATTGTATTTGGACTTTCGAACGGCTTTTGACAAGGTCCCACACAAGAGATTGGTGTGCAAAATCAAAGCACATGATATTGGGGGTAATGTACTGACGTGGATAGAGAACTGGTTGGCAGACAGGAAGCAGAGAGTCGGGATAAACGGGTCCTTTTCAGAATGACAGACACTGACTAGTGGGGTGCCACAGGGCTCAGTGCTGGGACCCCAGCTCCTTACAATATACATTAATGATTTAGATGAAGGAATTGAGTGTAATATCTCCAAGTTTGCAGATGACACTAAACTGGGTGGCGGTGTGAGCTGTGAGCAAGACGCTAAGAGGCTGCAGGATGACTTGGACAGGTTAGGTTAGTGGGCAAATGCATGGCAGAAGCAGTATAATATGGATAAATGTGAGGTTTCCACTTTATGGGCAAAAACATGAAGGTAGAATATTATCTGAATGGCGGCAGATTAGGAAAAGGGGAGGTGCAACAAGGCCTGGGTGTCATGGTGCATCAGTCATTGAAAGTTGCCATGCAGTTACAGCAGGCGGTGAAGAAGGCAAATGGTATGTTGGCCTTCATAGCTAGGGGTTTTGAGTATCGGAGCAGGGAGGTCTTACTGCAGTTGTACATGACCTTGGTGAGGCCTCACCTGGAATATTGTGTTCAGTTTTGGTCTCCTAATCTGAGGAAGGATGTTCTTGCTATTGAGGGAGTGCAGCGAAGGTTCACCAGATTGATTCCCGGGATGGCTGGACTGACATATGAGGAGAGGCTGGATCGACTGGGCCTTTATTCACTGGAGTTTAGAAGGATGAGAGGGGATCTCATAGAAACATATAAAATTCTGATGGGACTGGACAGGTGAGATGCAGGAAGAATGTTCCCGATGTTGGGAAAGTCCAGAACCAGGACACACAGTCTAAGCATAAGGGTAAGCCATTTAGGACTGAGATGAGGAGAAACTTCTTAACTCAGAGAGTTGTTAACCTGCGGAATTCCCTGCCGCAGAGAGTTGTTGATGCTAGTTCATTGGATATATTCAAGGGGGAGTTAGATATGGCCCTTACGGCTAAAGGGATCAAGGGGTATGGAGAGAAAGCAGGAAAGGGGTACTGAGGTGAATAATCAGCCATGATCTTATTGAATGGTGGTGCAGGCTCGAAGGGCTGAATGGCCTACTCCTGCACCTATTTTCTATGTTTCTATGTTTCTATGATCTTGGCCCTCCAAACCATGGTCCAGGGTCCATGTCAACTATGCAGGCCCGTTTTTGGGTAAAATGTTCCTTGTGGTTGTAGATGCGTACTCAAATGGATTGAATTTGAGATAATGTCGGCAAGCTCGTCCGCTGTCACCACTGAAAGTCTGCGGGCCATGTTTGCCACGCACGGACTACCTGATGTCCTTGTGAGTGACAACGTGCCATGTTTTACCAGTGCCAAAGAGTTCATGACCCATAACAGGATTAAACATGTTACATCTGTCCCGTTCAAACCAGCATCCAATGGTCAGGCAGAGAGAGCAGTGCAAACCATCAAACAGGGTTGGAAGAGGGTAACTGAAGGCTCACTGCAGACTCGCCTATCCCAAGTCCTGCTTAGCTACCGCACGAGACCCCACTTGCTCACTGGGATTCCACCTGCTGAACTGCTCATGAAAAGGGCACTTAAGACACGGCTCTCATTTGTTCACCCTGATCTACATGAACAGGTAGCGAGCAGGTGGCTTCATCAAAGTGCATATCATGCTTGTGTAAATGTGTCACGCGAAATTGAAATCAATGATCCTGTATTTGTATTGAATTGTGGATAAGGTCCCAAGTGGCTTCCCAGCTCTATTGTGGCCAAAGCGGGGAACAGGGTGTCTCGGGTCAAACTTTCAAATGGACTCATTCACCGGAAACACAGACCAAATCAAATTCAGATTCATGGACTATCGTGAGCAACCCACTTTGGATCCTACCTTCTTTGACCCTCCAACATACACACCAGTGGCAACCGACACCGTGGTTGGCCATGAAGCAGAACACATCACCCGCAGCAGCCCAACAGAACTCACCACAGCAGGCAGCCCAGCAAGGCCAGCTGCACAGCAGCCCAGCAAAGGCCCAACAAACGATTCACCAAAACCAGCATTTGCACTGAGACGATCAACCAGGGAAAGAATGACCCCTGATCGACTCACCTTGTAAATAGTTACACTGTTGACTTTGGCGGGGGTTGGGGGGGGTGGAGGCGGCGTGTTGTTATATATGTAAACTTGTATATACCTTGTGCAGCCACCAGAGGACTCATCCCCTGGAGTCCCAAGGGATCCCACAATCCCTTGGGAGCACAGATACTTAAGGAGTCCTCACAGGCTGGAGAGGCACTCTAGAGACCTTCAATAAAAGACTAAGGTCACACTTCACTTTGAGCTCACAGTATCCAGTCAGACTCTTTATTCATACATAACATATAAATCATATCATCATCATAGGCAGTCCCTCGGAGTTGAGGAAGACTTGCTTCCACTCTTAAAATGAGTTCTTAGGTGACTGAACTGTCCAATACGAGAACCACAATCCGTCACAGGGGGGACAGATAGTCGTTGAGGGAAAGGGTAGGTGGGACTGATTTGACGCACATTCATTCCGCTGCCTGTGCTTGATTTCTGCCTTCTCTCGGCAATGACACTCGAGGTGCTCAGCGCTCTCCCGGATGCACTTCCTCCACTTAGGGCAGTCTTTGGCCAGGGACTCCCAGGTGTCAGTGGGGATGTTGCACTTTTTCAGGGAGGCTTTGAGGGTGTCCCAATAACGTTTCCTTTGCCCATCTTTTGGCTCATTTGCCATGAACGAGTTCCGAGTAGAGCGCTTGCTTAGGGAGTCTCGAGTCTGGCATGCAAACGATGTGGCCTGCGGAGCTGATCAAGTGTGGTCAGTGCTTCCATGCTGGGGATGTTGGCCTGGCCGAGAACGCTAATGTTGGTGCATCTGTCCTCCCAGGGGATTTGTAGGATCTTGTGGAGGCATCGTTGGTGGTATTTCTCCAGTGACTTGTGGTGTCTACTGTACATAAATACTGTGGCAACAAAAGCGGGTCAGAGGTTGGGTATTCTGTGGCAAGTGTCTCACCTCCTGACTCCCTAATGCCTTTCCACCATCTACAAGGTACAAGTCAGGAGTGTGATGGAATACTCTCGACTTGCCTGGATGAGTGCAGCTCCAACAACATTCAAGAAGCTTGACATCATCCAGGACAAAGCAGCCCATTTGATTGGCACCCCATCCACCACCTTAAACATTCATTCCCTCCACCAGCGGTGCACCATGGTGGCAGTGTGTACCATCTATAAGGAGGTAGGCCAAAACCTGTTTTTGAAGCTGGTCAAAGGCTTACCATCTATAGAAGTGGTGAGAGATTGTAGAGGGTCGTGATCGGGGCCCAGGTGAGGCGTGATTTCATGGCCAGGGGCCCAGGGGCAGCATGGGCCAGCCCACACTGCGATATGTGTGCGCACTAGGTCCGTGCAGCAGAGCAGGTCTCTAGTCGTCTTGGTTAATCCTTACCACTGGACCAAGACCTAGCTCTGTCAAGCCTGTGTGGTGGCTGGTGTGCAACGGCCACCATGTTAAAAAATTCCATGCACAGGCATCTTCCATCCTTCAGGATGTAGTTTGGGACCTAGAATATTAGGTCCTTCATTGAAACACCTGTGAACTCATCCTTTTTTTTGGTGTGGAAACAAGTCATCCCCATTTCAAGGGACTACCTATGATGATGATGATGCAAGGCAGCAACTCACCAAGGCTTCTTCGAAAGCACCTCCCAAACCGGCGACCTCTACTATGTAGAAGGACAAGGGCAGCTGGCGCATGGGAGCATCATCATCTGCAAGTTCCCTGGATGAGTAGAACTGCAACAACATGCAGGAAGCTCAACATCTTCGTAGACAAAGCAGTCACTTGATTGGCACTTCATCGACTAGCTTCAATATCTCCAGAGGTGACACAACTCTACGACAGCCTCCTGAGAGAAGTACAGCCTTCTTATGCACTGCTCCTCAGAAAATTGCAGGTATGTTGTCCTGGGCCTAAACACGATTCCTGCATGCATGCCTCCTTCTATTTGTTCTTCTTGAAGCTGCAGCACTGTTTGTCCTTCCTCCTGTTACTCCTCCTCTTCCTCCTCTTCCTTTTCCTCTGGCCAGAGTAGAATTGGCAGAAGGATCCCATGAAGAAAAAAGCACATTGGCAGGTGGTTAAGAGTTCAGAAGATTGTACTCGCACTTTAACATTATCTAACACGATGTAATAGCAGCAAAAGTGTACTGTATATCATAAAGAAATAAAGTGAAATTATATATTTTTTTAATATCACTTTTCTCTGAAACCTTGACCTTCAGCAGTTAAACTGTTGCCATGGAAACTAATTAGGCTTTCAACAAAAATGTTACCAGGGTGAGAAAAGAGTTCATAAAATATAATGAATAGATATAGGTTTACATAATATAAGTTATTTCAAAATCACACAGTCATATAAGATTAATGTTGTTTTTCATTTGTTACTGAGGCACTCTTGTACTTTGTCTGGATATCAGAATGGAATCAACATCACATCCCATGAAGCATAACATAGAAACAGTTATTTTCTTCCCAGGATGAGAAATAATAATTTACAAATAAAAGTAGTCACTGTGATCATTTTGAGTATTTGGTCTACTGATGACACACAAATGCCTTTTATTTATCTTTATTTTTCTACTCTGTGGCAGTATTTTGCCTAATGATGACATATGTACTACCAAAATTAAAAACAATATGGGCTAGATTTTACACTTTTGTGCAGATCGCCCAAAAACGGGCATTATTTCCGGCGTGGGCGGTAAAAATGGGTTTTCAGATCGCTGGCTTGTCGCCCATTCTCAAAGCCCCTAGTCTCCATTTTTGAAATTGGGCGTTACCATGAGCGATATGAAATGGGAGATAGCGTTAAATCTCTCTGACCTTCTGCCGTAAATTATAGCCGTCCTTAGCAACAGCATGGTAATGCTTGATTCCCGCGATTCAGGAGGTCAAGAGTCATCATGACATGTGCAGAAGAGGAGACAGATAGAGAGGGAGCTGAGAGGGAGTAAAGGCATGTGTGGGTGTGGTGTGGCTGCTTTGGGAGGAAGGAGGGAGAGTTTAGAGCTTTAAGCAAATAGGGAAACAAAAATTAGCTGTTACCAGCCAGATATTTGCCTGAAGATAATGGAGGGAGAGGAGGAGGCATCACAGCACGCTGTGGAGACTGATGCTGGCGAGAGCAGTGAGCTGGGAGAGGAGCATATTGGAGGGCGCAAAAGAGCAAGGAGGTTCTCGGATGAGGCAAATACCTCCCTCTGCAGGAGGTCGAGTCACGCTTGGGTGATTTGACAAAGGGAGGGCGTGGGAAGCCCACCCCAAAGGCCAAGAAGATATGGGTCGAGATAGCAGAGGTGGTCTCGTCGGCGACCAATGAGGTGTGTGTGAGCAACCAATACTGCAAATGATGGAATGACCTTGTCAGATCTGTAAGAGTAAGTATTACATTTATTTACATGTACTTATGTATTTAGATAATTTGATTTGTAACAGTCATGAGTGACTATCATCAGATGTGTGGTCTTTCACCTTTACCGGGAATGTTGTACTCAAAGCCTGTGGTCACGGTGCACATTTTTAGGTAAAGAATGATAATTATCATGATAATCATGATTACATCTGTCAGTTATGTGTTGTATCAGTCTCTGTGACAGTACCTAGCAATGATATCACGCAATGATCTCATGCCATGTCATCCTGTAACCTTTTACAGAAGAAGCTATCAACGATGAGGTCCGTGTAGAGGTGAACGGATGGGGGCCACCAGTTCCCAGCGACATCACTGAGATGGAGGAGCGGGTGCTCACACTCTTGGGGAAGCACCCCCGGATGGCCACGCAAGCAGCTGCAGACCCTGAGGTGATGCGACGTGAGTAAAGGTTACATCATTGCGTGATGTAAGGTCAATAGATGCCACACCCACTCATACCCGAACAATCATATCTGATAGATAATTTCTAAAATTGTCCTATAAATAATGCTGGCCTAATGAAAATCATTGCAATGCAGAAAGTGTTGATGATCATAAAATGTGATGTCTGTGATGATTTTGATAGCGGTGGTGCTTTTTCGTGCATAGGCTGTGTGTAGCGCTGGACTCACCTTGTGACCCTAGCACCCCATTCTCTTCTAATGACCTCATTTGTGTTTTACAGCTCAGCCAGCAGCGCGGCCCCAGGCAAGACCACAGAGGCCAGAAGATGGGGGCGTGGGGCCGGACTCGCTGGACAATTCTACATCTGGTGCTGAGGAGCTCCGATTTTCGCCCGTCAATCCTCTGGGTCTGTTCTGTACGGATGAGAGCGCGGACTTCGAGGAACCTGCATCGCCACGTTCCAGAAGCCAAGGCCATCTAGTGCTCCTCCGGTCATTCACGCCTCCACTCTGGAGGTACCAGCCCCAAGCACCTCGCCACAGGACACCCCATTTGTCCCCAGGATGGCGCTGACCCCGAGGAAGTTTCGTGGACGCAGCAGGTCTGGTCCACGAGTGCCACATGAGAGCAGAGAGATGGTACCGTTGTCTAGGAGGACTGTCGACATTGGTGACCAGATTCTCAATGCATTGGAAGACATATCCCGACAGCTGGGCACCATGACTGAATACGTTCCACGGATGGCGGAGGCCCTGGAGGCGATAGCCAGGAACAGTGCTGGCACAGGCCTCCCAGTGGTCCCGGAGCATGGCACTCCACCCCTAGGTTCCGCACCACCACTGCGAATGACAGATGAGAGGCAGGACCAAGATCCTGCTTCTGGATCAGAGAATGTTCCCCCCTCGGCACCTCCCGCTCCTGTACCTGTCCAACCACTGCATTTGCCTTCACCTGCCCCCCCCCCCCCCACCACTGAGGCACTGCCTGAGGAGCTCCTCGGCCAGGCGCCGTGGAGCGAGGAAGGGAAGGGGTAGAGGTGGGGAGAAGAAGGGGAGGGGGGAAGGAAAGTGAGGTGCATGTCCGTAGGTGATAGTTGTGTTATATCTCCATCTGGGTGTATGCAATTTGTTGTAAAGTATGGGGAAGGGGGACACCCTCCTGCTTTGCATTTGCATTCTGTGTTGTTGGACGTTGACCATTTGATTGATGTCAATGGTCGAAAAAGTGGAGTGTGGGCAGGGGTGGGGTATTTTTGGCCATGATATTTATGATTTCAGACCAATGTTCGTATAAAATGTTTTAAATTCAACATAACATTGTTGCGCATTGTCTCAGATAACTGGACCGTTACACACTGGTGATTCCTTAACATGAAAGGATTCAATAAAACTTAACTTCAATCAACTTAAACTTTAACTGGCACCAAGGTGATGCCCACCATTGATGTCTGAGTTGCACACACAGCAGTGTGTTAGCGTTGTCACTCACAGCAACGTTCTTTCAGGCAAATCGTTCAGTTATCAGCTCCTGACGTAAGATTCTTGCAGCTATGTAGCCACCACGGGTCCTTTCCTGCGGTCTGGAGGGAGGCGTGGACATGGTTGCATAGCCAGCCTGATTGTCTGGCCCTAGCTCAGCGTCCAGCCCCTCGTCCTCCTCTTCCTCTCTCTCCTGAGGTGGACCATCAGTCCCTTCTGGTAATTCTTGTCCCCTCCTGATAGGCAGGTTGTGCAGCATGGAGCACACAACCACAAACTTACCTACTTGCTCAGGGTTGTATCTTAGCTCCCCTCCTGAGTGGTCCAGGCATCTAAAGCGCTGCTTAATCACAGTTATTGTTTTCTGGACCACATTTCATGTGTCTCTGTGCCTCTGGTTGTATCGCTTCTCAGCCTCAGTGTGGGTGTCACGCAGGGGCGTCATCAGCCAGGTGGCTAGGCCATATCGGTTGTCACCAAGCATCCAGCATTTTCCTTGTGGCTGACTCTTAAACATGTCAGAGACAGTGCTCTCACACAGGATGTGAGCTTCATCGAAACAGCCCGGACATTTGGCATTCACTGCCATTATGATCTGATTGTGGTCGACAACTATTTGGACCTTCAGGGAGTGAAATCCTTCTCTGTTATGAAAAAGTTCTGGGTCCTGAGAAGGTGCCCGCATAGCGATGTGAGAGCACTGCATTGCTCCCTACACCCTGGGGAACTTAGCAATGCGGTAGAATGCTCCAGCCCTGTCAGTCTGAGCCTCCGTAGTCATAGGGAAGCTGATAAACTCCATTCTACGTGTGTACAGGGCCTCTGTGACCTATCTGATGCAGCGATGGGTGACATGGTGAGATAGAGGGCAAATCTTGACCGCGGAGGCCCGAAAGGAACCGGACGCGTAGAAAGACAGTGCCGCGGTGACCTTGACCTCGACCAACACTGATGTCCTGATGGCAGGCTGCATATGTGGTCTGATGAGCTCGCATATTTCATTGACCACCACCTTGTGGAAGCGCAGTCTCCGAAGGCAGGTGTGCTCGGACACGTCGAGGTAAGAGCTCTTCTCCCTATAAGTGCGGGGTGTGTATGGTCTGGCCCTCCTCCGCATTCTTGCATGTCTTAAATTGGGCACATAATGATGTGCCTCAAACTTTGAACCATTTGCACTCTGCAGCATCTGCGTAGTAGTCGATGCAGGCTGAGAAATGGCTGGCTCCATTGCAATGAAAGTATAATAGCGATTGATCAGAATCAATAATTTCCTCACTAAAATACACCTACAGAAAACCCCCAATAGTCCAGAGTCTGAAAATATATCTGTTGAGATGGCCACTTCACCTGAAAAGAACTCCAGAGTTAATCCAAACTCCCCCGAAGTTGAAACAGCCTTTTGAATGAAGTGACCTGCGATTTTAAAAATAGCGCCCATACCGCTGTGATTCGTTCAGAACAGTTCCACTTTTTCTGAGCGGTGTTTTGGGCGAACGATATTGTGGGCGAGATGTGTGCGGGGTGATGAAAGTGATGCTGGGTGATCTCCTGGGCGTTAAGTTTCGGCAAGTGTGAACTTTACGACAAAAAAATGTGGGCGATCAGTATTATTGAATCTCGGCGTTAATTACATGCCGAAAGTAACGCTGGGCGATATTATGGGCGTTAATTTCACCCATTCTGCCCCAAAAAAGTGAGCAGGCGCTATTATTTTTTCCTGGCGTTACGCACATGGGGAAAGTAACATTCGCCGATAAGTGTCCGAAAAATGGGCGTCAGTTTCGATTATGTTGCTAAATGGGCGATATCTGGGCGTTATACGTCATTTCACGGGTAAAATGGAGTTAAGTGAGCTTTATGCAGGCAAAAAAAGTGTAAAACCGAGCCCGATATGTGGTTAAAAATAGAAAATACTGGGAAAGCATGGTGCTCACCTGAAATATCATAACCTGTCTTTTCTCTTTAAATATGCTGATTGACCTGCTCTATATTTGCATCATTTTCTATTTGTTTCAGGTTACCAGTCTTTGCAGGTTTTCCATTTCTTACATTTCAATGCAAGTGGTGCCTCTGATACTCCATTAAATACTACCTTTGCATCATCTTTAAGATTGATTTGCAAATTAATCATGCTATAGCAACTACATGGAAGCAGGAAGAAGGAAAGAATATTCCCCAAACTGTATTGTGGCAAATTCCATGTAATGCAAAACACAAAATTTGACTAGTTATCAAAAAGTAGTAAATTCAAATGCATTTGTAACAAATCTAGAAGCAAAACATTCATATTATAGCCATTTCTCCTGAACCTAAGGAAAGGTAACTTCGATGGTATGAGGCGTGAATTGGCTAGAATAGACTGGCAAATGATACTTAAAGGGTTAACAGCGGATACGCAATGGCAAATATTTAAAGATCACATGGATGAACTTCAACAATTGTACATCCCTGTCTGGAGTAAAAATAAAACGGGAAAGGTGGCTCAACCGTGGCTAAGAAGGGAAATTAAGGATATTGTTAAATTCAAGGAAGAGGCATATCAATTGGTCTGAAAAAGCAGCAAACCTGAGGACTGGGAGAAATTTAGAATTCAGCAGAGGAGAACAAAGGGTTTGATTAAGAGGGGGAAAATTGAGTACGAGAGGAAGCACGCTGGGAACATAAAAAATGACTGCAAAAGCTTCTATATATAGTATTTCCGGAAGGTTTCCTTGTACTTCTGGAAGGTTTCTTCATGAAGAAAGACACAAATAACCTTCCGGAAGTACTAGGGGACCGAGGGTCTAGTGAGTAGGAGGAACTGAAGGATATCCTTATTAGGAGGGAAATTGTGTTAGCGAAATTGATGGGATTGAAGGCCAATAAATCCCCAGGGCCTGATAGTCATTATCCCAGAGTATTTAAGGAAGTGGCCCTAGAAATAGTGGATGCATTGTTGATCATTTTCCAAAAGTCTATCGACTCTGGATCAGTTCCTATGGACTGGAGGGTAGGTAATGTAACACCACTTTTTAAAAAAAGGGAGGGAGAGAAAATGGGTAATTATAGATTGGTTAGCCTGACATCAGTAGTGAGGAAAATGTTGGAGTCAATTATTAAAGATGAAATAGCAGCGCATTTAGAAAGCAGTGACAGGATCAGTCCAAGTCAGCATGGATTTATGAAGGGGAAATCATGCTTGACAAATCTTCTGGAATTTTTTGAGGATGTAACTAGTAGAGTGGATAAGGGAGAACCAGTGGATGTGGTGTATTTGGATTTTCAAAAGGCTTTTGACAAGGTCCCACACAAGAGATTGGTGTGCAAAATCAAAGCACATGGTATTGGGGGTAATGTACTGACTTGGATAGAGAACTGGTTGGCAGGCAGGAAGCAGAGTGTCGGGATAAATGGGTCCTTTTCAGAATGGCAGTGACTAGTGGAGTGCCGCAGGGCTCAGTGCTGGGACCCCAGCTCTTTACAATATACATTAATGATTTAGATGAAGGAATTGAGTGCAAACAGTAGCAAGGAGTTGGGGAGGGCATCAAACAGGAAATTAGGGGTGCATGCAATAAAGGTGTAGCATTTATAATGGGTGACTTTAATATGCACATAGATTGGGCTAGCCAAACTGGAAGCAATACGGTGGAGGAGGATTTCCTGGAGTGCATAAGGGATGGTTTTCTAGACCAATATGTCGAGGAACCAACTAGGGGGGAGGCCATCTTAGACTGGGTGTTGTGTAATGAGAGAGGATTAATTAGCAATCTCATTGTGCGAGGCCCCTTGGGGAAGAGTGACCATAATATGGTGGAATTCTGCATGAGGATGGAGAATGAAACAGTTAATTCAGAGACCATGGTCCAGAACTTAAAGAAGGGTAACTTTGAAGGTATGATGCGTGAATTGGCTAGGATAGATTGGCGAATGATACTTAGGGGGTTGACTGTGGATGGGCAATGGCAGACATTTAGAGACCGCATGGATGAATTACAACAATTGTACATTCCTGTCTGGCGTAAAAATAAAAAAGGGAAGGTGGCTCAACCGTGGTTAACTAGGGAAATCAGGGATAGTATTAAAGCCAAGGAAGTGGCATACAAATTGGCCAGAAATAGCAGCGAACCCGGGGACTGGGAGAAATTTAGAACTCAGCAGAGGAGGACAAAGGGTTGGATTAGGGCAGGGAAAATGGAGTACGAGAAGAAGCTTGCAGGGAACATTAAGGCGGATTGCAAAAGTTTCTATAGGTATGTAAAGAGAAAAAGATTAGTAAAGACAAACGTAGGTCCCCTGCAGTCAGAATCAGGGGAAGTCATAACGGGGAACAAAGAAATGGCAGACCAATTGAACAAGTACTTTGGTTCGGTATTCACTAAGGAGGATACAAACAACCTTCCAGATATAAAAGGGGTCAGAGGGTCTAGTAAGGAGGGGGAACTGAGGGAAATCTTTATTAGTCGGAAAATTGTGTTGGGGAAATTGATGGTATTGAAGGCCGATAAATCCCCAGGGCCTGATGGACTGCATCCCAGAGTACTTAAGGAGGTGGCCTTGGAAATAGCGGATGCATTGACAGTCATTTTCCAACATTCCATTGACTCTGGATCAGTTCCTATCGAGTGGAGGGTAGCCAATGTAACCCCACTTTTTAAAAAAGGAGGGAGAGAGAAAACAGGGAATTATAGACCGGTCAGCCTGACCTCAGTAGTGGGTAAAATTATGGAATCAATTATTAAGGATGTCATAGCAGCGCATTTGGAAAATGGTGACATGATAGGTCCAAGTCAGCATGGATTTGTGAAAGGGAAATCATGCTTGACAAATCTTCTGGAATTTTTTGAGGATGTTTCCAGTAAAGTGGACAAAGGAGAACCAGTTGATGTGGTATATTTGGACTTTCAGAAGGCTTTCGACAAGGTCCCATACAAGAGATTAATGCGCAAAGTTAAAGCACATGGGATTGGGGGTAGTGTGCTGACGTGGATTGAGAACTGGTTGTCAGACAGGAAGCAAAGAGTAGGAGTAAACGGGTACTTTTCAGAATGGCAGGCAGTGACTAGTGGGATGCCGCAAGGTTCTGTGCTGGGGCCTCAGCTGTTTACATTGTACATTAATGATTTAGACGAGGGGATTAAATGCAGTATCTCCAAATTTGCGGATGACACTAAGTTGGGTGGCAGTGTGAGCTGCGAGGAGGATGCTATTAGGCTGCAGAGTGACTTGGATAGGTTAGGTGAGTGGGCAAATGCATGGCAGATGAAGTATAATGTGGATAAATGTGAGGTTATCCACTTTGGTGGTAAAAACAGAGAGACAGACTATTATCTGAATGGTGACAGATTAGGAAAAGGGAAGGTGCAACGAGACCTGGGTGTCATGGTACATCAGTCATTGAAGGTTGGCATGCAGGTACAGCAGGCGGTTAAGAAAGCAAATGGCATGTTGGCCTTCATAGCGAGGGGATTTGAGTACAGGGGCAGGGAGGTGTTGCTACAGTTGTACAGGGCCTTGGTGAGGCCACACTTGGAGTATTGTGTACAGTTTTGGTCTCCTAACTTGAGCAAGGACATTCTTGCTATTGAGGGAGTGCAGCGAAGATTCACCAGACTGATTCCCGGGCTGGTGGGACTGACCTATCAAGAAAGACTAGATCAACTGGGCTTGTATTCACTGGAGTTCAGAAGAATGAGAGGGGACCTCATGGAAACGTTTAAAATTCTGACAGGTTTAGAGAGGTTAGATGCAGGAAGAATGTTCCCAATGTTGGGGAAGTCCAGAACCAGGGGTCACAGTCTAAGGATAAGGGGTAAGCCATTTAGGACCGAGATGAGGAGAAACTTCTTCACCCAGAGAGTGGTGAACCTGTGGAATTCTCTACCACAGAAAGTAGTTGAGGCCAATTCACTAAATATATTCAAAAGGGACTTAGATGAAGTCCTTACTACTCGGGGGATCAAGGGTTATGGCGAGAAAGCAAGAATGGGGTACTGAAGTTTCATGTTCAGCCATGAACTCATTGAATGGCGGTGCAGGCTAGAAGGGCTGAATGGCCTACTCCGGCACCTATTTTCTATGTTTCTATATTTCTAATATCTCCAAGTTTGCAGATGACACTAAGCTGGGTGGCGTTGTGAGCTGTAAGAAGGATGCTAAGAAGCTGCAGGATGACTTGGACAGGTTAGCTGAGTGGGCAAATGCATGGCAGATGCAGTATAATGTGGATAAATGTGAGGTTATCCACTTTGGGAGCAAAAACACAAAGGCAGAATATTATCTGAATGGCGGCAGATTAGGAAAAAGTGTGTTACAACAAGACCTGGGTGTGATGGTTCATCAATCATTGAAAGTTGGCAAGCAGGTATAGCAGGCTGTGAAGAAGGCAAATGGTATGTTGGCCTTCATAGCTGGCGGATTTGAGTATAGGAGCAGGGAGGTCTTACTGCAATTGTACATGACCTTGGTGAGGCCTCACCTGGAATATTGTGTTCAGTTTTGGTCTCCTAATCTGAGGAAGGACGTTCTTGCTATTGAGGGAGTGCAGTGAAGATTCACCAGACTGATTCCCGGGAAGGCTGGACTGACATATGAGGAGAGACTGGATCAACTGGGCCTGTATTCACTGGAGTTTAGAAGGATGAGAGGTGAACTCATAGAAAGAGATAAGATTCTGACGGGACTGGCAGGTTAGATGTGGCAAGAATGTTCCCGATATTGGGGAACTCCAGAACCAGTGGACACAGTCTTAGGATAAGGGGTAGGCCATTTAGGACTGAGATGAGGTGAAACTTCTTCACTCAGAGAGTTGTTAACCAGTGGAATTCCCTGCCGCAGAGAGTTGTTGATGCCAGTTGATTGGATATATTCAAGAGGGAGTTAGATATGGCCCTTACGGCTAAGGGGATCAAGGGGTATGGAGAGAAAGCAGGAAAGGAGTACTGAGGGAATGATCAACCATGATCTTATTGAATGGTGGTGCAGGCTCGAAGGGCCGAATGGCTTATTCGTGCACCTATTTTTCTATGTTTGCATGTTTCTATGCTCAAAACCTGGGCACATGAGGCACCATCGACGGACGAAAGCGCTCGGATGTCGTCCCTGTTCCATCGGATTTTTCCCAGCCAGCTTCTGCCGAACAGTGTGGGTCCAGCTCCTGGTACAATCCATTGTGGTAGTTCGTGCACCGCTCCATCATAGGAGACTTTTACTGCTGCACTGCCAATTACAGGGATCAGCTCTTTAGTGTAAGTTCTCAGCTTGGGATGAATAGGGCTCAACTTGGGCCTTTGTGCCTTGTTGCACCACAACCTCTCAAAGGCCTTTTTGTTCATGATAGACTGACTCGCACTCGCGTCCAATTCCATGAATACTGGAATTCCGTTGTTCAACTTTTAACATGATCGGTGGACATTTCGTGGTGAAGGAAGGAATGTACGCCATACACTTCTGTCTCCTTGGTTTGAGTCTCTAATTCAGTTTGATCCACCATGGATTGGTCTTCCTCTGCAATGTGGTGGTTTGCAGCTCGTCTGCACATTCGCTGGAGGTGTCCCATTGTTCCACAGCCTTTGCACGCATAGTGTTTGAAGCTACATTGATGGGCTCAATGATCACCTCCGCAGCATCAACAAGGTGTTAATTCTTCAAGGTCAACTTGCTGGCAGACTCTGAGTCATGGGAGGTCATGCAGCTGCAGGTGTGTATGTTCTGCCATATGCATTCCTGCCTGAAAACGATGTTACTTTGTGTACAGTACTTGCCGATGCATCTTTATACTGTGAAACTTGTTTGGTGTTATCGCTTGTGGACATAAATGCCTGGACTATCGTTATGGCTTTGCTCAGGTTCGGTGTTTCAACAGTCAATAGTTTGCAAAGGATAACATCATGGCCAATGCCAAGCACAAAAAAGTCTCTTAGCATTTGCTCCAGGAATCCACCAAATTCGCAATGTCCTGCAAGGCGCCTTAGTTCGGCGACGTAGCTCGCCACTTCCTGGCCTTCAGACCATTGACATGTGTAAAATCAATACCTTGCCATCAGACCGCTCTCCTTCGGATTTAGGTGCTCCCGGACCAGTGTACACAGTTCTTTATATGATTTGGTTGTTGGTTTCACCGGAGCAAGAAGATTCTTCATGAAGCCATAGGTTGTTGCCCCGCAGATGGTGAGGAGGATCGCCCTTCGTTTGGCATCGTTCTCATTCCCTTCCAGCTTGTTGGCCATGAAGAATTGGTCGAGTCAGTCCACAAAGGCTTCCCAATCATCACCTTCTGAGGATTTCTCCAGGATATCAACAGTTCTCTGCATTTTCACGTGACGGTTCATTATCTATTGCCTGTCGCCAGTTGTTGTGTCTCGAATAAAGCAATGTTAGTGAGTATTGTAGACTTGAGTAAGTGTGATCTTAGTCTCTTTATTCTGACTCCAGAGTGCTGGCACAGCATGGGAGGTCTGCTTATATGCAGTGCTCTCAAGGGATGCTGGCGTCCCTTGGTATTCCAACAGATGCGCCCTCTGGTGGCGGTAGAATGCTGGGTACAAGGTGTTGCATACATAACAATATCAATTTTGTCTTTGACCTCCCGATGCAGAGCTTTATGCACCAGAAGTCCATAGTGCAAATTTGGGTACCTGCTCAATTCATAGGCTCATGTTTTTCTGTCCATTAATAGATAGAAGCTTGTGAATCCACAAATCAATCATAATCTCGAATTCCTGGGATGTGGGTTTCGTGTTCACAGCTCTGTGCAATGATCGGTACCGGAAGCACGAAAGAAGAACATTTTAACCCATCATCTCACAAAGTATAAGATCTATTAAACTCTGAATTTGTTGTTTACTTCAAAGAAACGGCAATCATTTGAGGGATGTCTCATGGTACATATTACAACTCTAGGGGCCGAAATTGCCCCATTTGAAAAGGCCCATTAGCACCTCCAGCCAGTGCTAACAGGGCAATAAGTAGTTTGGGCCAGGGGACAGGTGTCGGGAGCGACGCAGTTTTCCACCACGTCTCCTCGTTGGCGCCCCGGGTGCCGGCATACACGATAATGTCATCGTCGTGCGCGCCGACCTCTTATCGTCCTACATCGACCCATTTGCACATTGCGGCGGAAATTGCAGGAGCGCAGTCGGTGCTGGACGTTGCCACCGCCAACTTTGCGAGTCACAAAGCTGGGGCGCTGCGGTCAATCTTAAACAGAATGGTCTAGCACCACGGCCACCATGTTATTTTAATTGTTGTATGACTCTTAAGTCGGCCCGACAATGGCGGCTGCTGGTTCAGCCAGGCCACCAACATGCAGCCCGGCACCACCTCTTGGATGCCGGGACCTTGACCTGGCCAAAACCCTCCCTGGTGGCCCAGTGGGCGCCATCAAGCTCGCGTTAGGCATCGGGGCATCCCTCCCCTTTAAGAGAGGGGGAAGGATGGTGCGACACGTCAGCATGGTGCAGTCTCGGCTTGTGTGGCTCTGACTTGTTCTAAGAGCCCAATTCTGGGCCTCATGTATCTTTCCAGCGCAGTGATAAATCTTTGGTTTATTCAAAATTACCGCCCCAAACCCAGCGCAAGTCAATTTCGACCTCTCTAGTTTCTCAGCTTTAGTTCTGGTACAATATCTGAAGTCTTGGGGAACAGGAAATCATATAGTCTGCATATAGCATCATATCTTGAAGGTCTATGAATGAGACATGCCTTACCATTTCATCCAGAAAGTATGTATCGTATCAGCCTCTGTGTGAAACTTAGAAATAAAAAGCTTGGATGAAGTGTGAAAGTGATCTTCAACAATCCTCTGTTCTGTCTGCAAGTGCGAACCCAAGCAAATGAAGTACTTGCAACATTTAGTCACTGTTGCAATGTAGGAAACGTGATGGCCAAGTTGGGCACAGCAAGGTTCCACAAACAGCAAAGTGATAATGACCAGATAATGTGTTTTAGTGATATTTGATTGCGGGATAAACATTGGCCAGGACACCGGGGAGAACTCCCCTGCGCTTCTTCAAATAGGGTCATGGAATCTTTTACATCCACCTGAGAGGGCAGACATCAGTTTAACATGTGATCTGAAAGAGGCCACCTCCAATAGTGCAGCACTCCCTCAGGGGAAGCCCAACGTCAATTTAGAAGGGAATGGAATCCCAATGTTAAAAGAGAAAGGGAGCATGAATCTGACGTCAGGGAGGAAGGAGGAGTATGGTATTTGGTCAGGGACAGAGGGAGTATGACATGAAGTTAGAGCACGATAAGGAATATGTTAACAAGAGAGGGAGAGAGAAGGACCAATAGAAACATGAGAGAATTCACAAAATACTTAAAACATTGATGTTATGTATGTATGTATGTCAATGATGTACTGTAACACGAGACCCGAATGTACCTTCACCCTGCAGGGTGCAGGACATTCTGAAAAGGGAGGGTGAACAGCCAGTTGTCATGGTGCACATTGGTACCAACAATATAGGTAAAAAAAGGGATGAGGTCCTACGAGACGAATTTAAGGAGCTAAATTAAAACATAGGATTTCAAAAGTAGTAATCTCAGGATTGCTACCAGTGCCACGTGCTAGTCAGAGTAGGAATCGCAGGATAGCTCAGATGAATACGTGGCTTGAGCAGTAGTGCAGCAGGGAGGGATTCAAATTCCTGGGGCATTGGAACCGGTTCTGGGGGAGGTGGGACCAGTACAAACCGGATGGTCTGCACCTGGGCAGGACCGGAACCAATGTCCGAGGGGGAGTGTTTGCTAGTGTTGTTGGGGAGGAGTTAAACTAATATGGCAGGGGTGTGGGAACCAATGCAGCGAGACAGAGGGAAACATGAAGGAGACAAAAGCAAAAGACAGAAAGGAGATGAGTAAAAGTGGAGGGCAGAGAAACCCAAGGCAAAAAACAAAAAGGGGCAGGAGGGGTCAAAACTAAAAATCATGGTTTAAAAACTAGTATTAAAACACTCTACCTAAACGCACGCAGCATTCGAAAGAAAGTAAATGAGTTGACGGCACAAATCATTACAAATGGGTATGATTTGGTGGCCATTACAGAAACGTGGTTGCAGGGGGGCCAAGACTGGGAATTAAACATACCGGGGTATCTGATGATTCGGAAAGATAGACAAGAAGGGAAAGGAGGTGGGGTAGCTCTGTCAATAAAGGATGATATCAGGGCAGTTGTGAGAGACAATATTGACTCTAATGAACAAAATGTTGAATCATTGTGGGTGGAGATTAGAGATAGTAAAGGGAAAAAGTCACTGGTGGGCATAGTTTATAGGCCCCCAAATAATAACTTCACGGTGGGGCGGGCAATAATCAAGGGAATAATGGAGGCATGTGAAAAAGGAACGGCAGTAATCATGGGGGATTTTAACCTACATATCGACTGGTCAAATCAAATCGCATGGGGTAGCCTGGAGGAGGAATTCCTAGAATGCATACGGGATTGTTTCTTAGAACAGTATGTGACAGAACATACAAGGGAGCAAGCTATCTTAGATCTGGTCCTGTGTAATAAGACAGGAATAATAAACGATCTCCTAGTAAAAAATCCTCTCGGAATGAGTGATCACAGTATGGTTTAATTTGTAATACAGATTGAGGGTGAGGAAGTAGTGTCTCAAACGAGCGTACTATGTTTAAACAAAGGGGACTAGAGTGGGATGAAGGCAGAGTTGGCTAATGTAGACTGGAAACACAGACTAAACGGTGGCACAATTGAGGAACAGTGGAGGACTTTTAAGGAGCTCTTTCATAATGCTCAACAAAAATATATTCCAGTGAAAAAGAAGGGCGGTAAGAGAAGGGATAACCAGCCGTGGATAACTAAGGAAATAAAGGAGAGTATCAAATTAAAAACCAATGCGTATAAGGTGGCCAAGGTTAGTGGGAAAATAGAAGATTGGGAAAATTTTAAACGACAGCAAAGAATGACTAAAAAAGCCATAAAAAAAGGAAAGATAGATTACGAAGGTAAACTTGCGCAAAACATAAAAACGGATAGTAAAAGCTTTTACAGATATATAAAACGGAAAAGAGTGACTAAAGTAAATGTTGGTCCCTTTGAAGATGAGAAGGGGGATTTAATAATGGGAAATGTGGAAAAGGCTGAGACCTCAAACAATTATTTTGCTTCGGTCTTCACAGTGGAAGACACAGAAACCATGCCAGAAATTGCTGGTCACAGGAATGTGGGAAGGGAGGACCTTGAGACAATCACTATCACGAGGGGGGTAGTGCTGGACAGGCTAATGGGACTCAAGGTAGACAAGTCCCCTTGTCCTGATGAAATGCATTCCAGGGTATTAAAAGAGATGGCGGAAGTTATAGCAGATGCATTCGTTATAATCTACCAACATTTTCTGGACTCTGGGGAGGTACCAGCGGATTGGAAAGCAGCTAATGTAACGCCTCTGTTTAAAAAAGGGGGCAGACAAAAGGCAGGTAACTATAGGCTGGTTAGTTTAACATCTGTAGTGGGGAAAATGCTTGAAACTATCATTAAGGAAGAAATAGCGGGACATCTAGATAGGAAGAGTGCAATCAAGCAGACGCAGCATGGATTCATGAAGGGGAAATCATGTTGAACTAATTTATTGAAATTCTTTGAGGATATAACGAGCATGGTGGATAGATGGATGTTGTGTATTTAGATTTTCAAAAGGCATTCGATAAGGTGCCACACAAAAGGTTACTGCAGAAGATAAAGGTACGCGGAGTCAGTGGAAATGTATTAGCATGGATAGAAAATTGGCTGGCTAACAGAAAGCAGAGAGTCGGGATAAATGGGTCCTTTACGGGTTGGAAATTGGTGCTTAGTGATGTGCCACAGGGATCGGTGCTGGGACCACAACTGTTTACAATATACATAGATGACCTGGAAGAGGGGACAGAGTGTAGTGTAACAACATTTGCAGATGACACAAAGATTAGTGGGAAAGCGGGTTGTGTAGAGGACACAGAGAGGCTGCAAAGAGATTTAGATAGGTTAAGCGAATGGGCTAAGGTTTGGCAGATGGAATACAATGTCGGAAAGTGTGAGGTCATTCATCTTGGGGAAAAAAAAACAGTAAAAGGGAATATTATTTGAATGGGGAGAAATTACAACATGCTGCAGTGCAGTGGGACCTGGGGGTCCTTGTGCATGAATCCCAAAAGGTTAGTTTGCAGGTGCAACAGGTAATCAGGAAGGCGAATGGAATGTTAGCCTTCAATGTGAGAGGGATGGAGTACAAAAGCAGGGAGGTCCTTCTGCAACTGTATAGAATATTGGTGAGACTGCACCTGGAGTACTGCGTGCAGTTTTGGTCACCTTACTTAAGGAAGGATATACTAGCTTTGGAGGGAGTACAGAGACGATTCACTAGGCTGATTCCGGAGATGAGGGGGTTACCTTATGATGATAGATTGAGTAGACTGGGTCTTTACTCGTTGGAATTCAGAAGGATGAGGGGTGATCTTATAGAAACATTTAAAATCATGAAAGGGATAGACAAGATAGAGGCAGAGAGGTTGTTTCCACTGGTCGGGGAGACTAGAACTAGGGGGCACAGCCTCAAAATACAGGGGAGCCAATTTAAAACCGAGTTGAGAAGGAATTTCTTCTCCCAGAGGGTTGTGAATCTGTGGAATTCTCTGCCCAAGGAAGCAGTTGATACTAGCTCATTGAATGTATTCAAGTCACAGATAGATAGATTTTTAACCAATAAGGGAATTAAGGGTTATGGGGAGTGGGCGGGTAAGTGGAGCTGAGTCCATGGCCAGATCAGCCATGATTTTGTTGAATGGAGGAGCAGGCTCGAGGGGCTAGATGGCCTACTCCTTTTCCTACTTCTTATGTTCTTATGTTCTTATGTTGTTCTTATATACCATACCTGTACACCAGAGGGTGCTGCTGCTGGAGATCTAAGGGCCACCTGTAAACTGCACGTAACCAAGTTTCAAAGGGAGCTCACCTCTTGGTGTCTTCACTCTAGGAGCTGCAATAAAGGACTACAGTCTGTACAGTTCAAATGCCATACCCTTGTCTCGTGGAGTCATTAACAGAGTGCTTACATACACAATAACTGGCGATGAGGTTACGAATTCCAAGCACCTGTCTAATCTCAGTAACTTCCAACAATTCGCTGATGGGGAAGATTGGGATGCCTTCGTGGAAAGGTTAGAACACTTCATCGCGAATGACTTGGCTAGGGACTCACCGATCTCGCTGGCGAACAAGCGCAGGGCCATCCTGCTCAGCAGTTGTGGGCCCACTATCCATGGCCTCTTCAGGGACCTGCTAGCCCCAGCGAAGACAACAACCAAGAGCTATGCGGAGCTCGTAACTTTAATACAAAAGCAACTTAAATCCAAAGAGAGCATCCTCACAGCCAGGCATCAGTTTTACACTCACCGGCGGCCCGAAGGCCAAGAAATTGCTAACTATGCTGCAGATCTGAGAAGGTTGGCTGCACCATGTGATTTTGGCAACCACCTCAACGAAGCACTAAGGGTCATTTTCGTTATTGGAATTGGCCACGAGGGCCTCCTCCATAAACTGCTCTCTGCGGACACTACGGCCACCCTGCAGAAGTCAAAGTGAGCCAGGCCTTCATGATTTCGGTCTGCGACTCCAAACGAATGATGACCCATACCCACGACTCTAAACTGACGAGCACAGTGAACAGAATGCCAATTTTCAGAGGCAAGAATGCTGCCCCGAGTCCCGCAACCCTGAGTCCGCCACATGGGGCCAACTGGCTAGCCCCGTGCTGGCGCTGTGGAGGAAACCGTAGGGCCCACCAGTGCTGCTACAAAGACTATAACTGCAAAGGCTGCAATGCGAAAGGTCACCTTCAGTGAATGTGTAGAAAAAGCTTTACTCATTGCATCACTGAAGAGTTGGCCGATCACCTGGGTTCCGACACTGACGAAGACAAAGCTGCTCAGCCCCTGGAAGAAGAGTATGGAATATATACCTGCTCCACCGAGAGTTCTCCGTGGAAAATGGAAGTGGACATCAATGGGGTTCCAGTTTCAATGGAGATCGACACAGAGGCGAGCCAGTCATTGATGAATCAGACAACCTTTGAAAAACTCTGGAACAATCCCACCGAACAACCAAAACTGTCCCCAATCCAGGCAAAGCTGCTCACCTATACAAAAGGCACCATTCCAGTCGTTGGCAGCGTGGATATCCAGGTGTCCCATGAAGGTGCGATATACAAGCTCCCCTTGTGGATCATTGCCAGTGATGGTCCAATGCTGCTGGGAAGAAGTTGGATGAAGCAGGTCCAAATCGGTCGCAGCGACGACGGCTTCTGGGCCCCAGCGATCGACATCCTACGCGGCCCCAAACTTGGATCCATAGCAGTACCTAGAAATCCTACCCTCCAGCTCGATTGCGTGGCGATGACACAGACTGCCCAACACCATGGCGAGATGATCCAACCCGAATGACCAGACCTCACCTTCCGGGCTGTGGCAGACTCCTAGGGAAGAAGATCCATGTAGAAAGTAGATTCCCAGCGTCTGTGGCCGAACCTGGGGAGAATAGGATCACTACAGCCTCCCTCGAGGAGAATGAGAAGATGGCGGCCGCACCACGAGGCCAAGAACCTGGAATCAAAATAGCCGCGACCAGACCACGCGGGGCAGCGTTGGAGGAGCAACACGTGGCATCTAGTGGCAAACGGATTGGAAGGTCCTCTTAAAGGAGACCGGCAACCCAAGGCAATTAAATGGACAGTTCCACTCTAGGCACAGCAAAGCCAAGGACATTAAAGTTAAGAGTGCAGTAAGTGAATGCAGGTATACAAATGTATTGTTAAATGGTGATGCCGGAAAAACTAATGGAAAAAATGTAATGAATGCTTTTAAAAGTGACGTAAGTAACAAGTTTGTACCATTGAATAGTGATGCCAGAAATGCTAATATGATAAATGTAACCCCGTATGGAGACACCGATACACAAGAAAGTGTTGTAAGTACAAAATGTGATAATGTGAAGAGAGTTAAGAGTTGACTAGTTACGATCGGAGCCAATGTGTCATGCATGTGAAAAGAAGAACGTTAAATGACACCAGGTTCTACAGCTATAATGTCAATGCCAGAGGAAAACCCCTGTGGGAGACCCCTAGGTCCAGCGGGCCACCTACCCATTCTACAGTGTATAGAAATATGTAGCCTGGGCTTTTGGAACAAATGTGATGCCCCAGAAAGGGCTCACAAACACCCAGTGGGAGCAGACCCACTGCAGGGACAGCGGTCAATAGGCAGTACAGCAACCACCACTGGCAACCTGCGCCAGATCGGCATTACACCCCCTGGCCACCACCGGGAGCAAGAGGCCAGTACCCTCCAGCTTTCCCGGCGGACCCTGGGATGACCTGACTTCCACCACCAATGGAGGACAAGAAGCCCGCACAGCCCTGTGGCCCTGCCCACCACCAAACGCCACCACCTACCCATTCTACAGTGTCTAGAAACATAGAAAATAGGTGCAGGAATAGGCCATTCAGCTCTTCGAGCCTGCACCACCATTCAATAAGATCATGGCTGATCATTCCCTCAGTACCTCTTTCCTGCTTTCTCTCCATACCTCTTGATCCCCTTAGCCATAAGGGCCATATCTAACTCCGTCTTGAATATATCCAATGAACTGGCATCAACAACTCTCTGCGGCAGGGAATTCCACAGGTTAACAACTCTCTGAGTGAAGAAGTTTCTCCACATCTCAGTCCTAAATGGCCTACACCTTATTCTAAATGGCCTACTCCTTATTCTGGACTTCCCCAAATCGGGAACATTCTTCCCGCATCTAACCTGTCCAGTCCCATCAGAATCTTACACTTTTCTATGAGATCCCCTCTCATCCTTCTAAATTCCAGTGAATAAAGGCCCACTTGATCCAGTCTCTCCTCATATGACAGTCCAGCCATCCCTGGAATCAGTCTGGTGAACCTTTGCTGCACTCCCTCAATAGCAAGAACGTCCTTCCTCAGATTAGGAGAACAAAACTGAACACAATATTCCAGGTGAGGCCTCACTAAGGCCCTGTACAACTGCAGTAAGACCTCCCTGCTCCTATACTCAAATCCCCTAGCTATGAAGGCCAACATACCATTTGCCTTCTTCACCGCCTGCTGTACCTGCATGCCCACTTTCAGTGAATGATGAACCATGACACCCAGATCTCGTTGCACCTCCCCTTTTCCTAATCTGCTGCCATTCAGATAATGTTCTGCCTTCGTGTTTTTGCCCCCAAAATGGATAACCTCACATTTATCCACATTATACTGCATCTGCCATGCATTTGCCCACTCACCTAACCTGTCCAAGTCAACCTGCAGCCTCTTAGCGTCCTCCTCACAGCTCACACTGCCACCCAGTTTAGTGTCATCCTCAAACTTGGAGATATTACACTCAATTCCTTCATCTAAATCGTTAATGTATATTGTAAAGAGCTCTCGTCCCAGCACTGAGCCCTGTGGCACTCCACTAGTCACTGCCTGCCATTCTGAAAGGGACCCGTTTATCCCGATTCTCTACTTCCTGTCTGCCAACCATTACCTTACCCATTGCACTGGCTCCACCACAGAGGAATCCTCCAACAATGACACCCACATGGTCCTTGTGTGCGGGGGAGGAAATGGATGTGGGCAGCCACAAGCACAAGGATCACACCTGGCACCCACACAACCCTCGCCACAACCTCCCACAGCCCACTATTGATCACCTCCCCATGTCATGGCAATAAGGACTTGGGAAAGGCTTAGTGTGGAGTGTTGTTATGTATGCATGTCAACGATGTTCTGTAACACTAGAACTGAATGTATCTTCACCCTGTATATACCATACCTGTACACCAGAGCATGCTGCTGCTGGAGACCTAAGGGTCACCTGTATACTGCAGGTAACCAAGTATAAAAGGGAGCTCACCTCTTGGTGTTCTCACTCTTGGAGCTGCAATAAAGGACTACAGTCTGTACAGTTCAATTGCCATACTCCTGCCTCATGGAGTCATTAACAGAGTGCTTACATACACAATAATTTACATGACACATTTAGTCAGCATACATCAGTAATACACATAATGCAGCTGGTGGGTCACTTTGAACCTATCTCCTCTGTATCTCTGATCCTTAGTAGACATGTTTCTAGGCCTCTGTGTATGACCTTTCAGCCTGGGAAGTTGCTTACCCAAGAATATATTGATATTGACAAAATAATAATTAAACCTAGTTTACATTCTGTTCAAATGGTACTTCTTACATAGCTATTTAACACGTATACATTGACTTTCTTGAGAAAGGGTGGAAAAGAGGAATTCTAACATCAGACTATCTGATAGATGAGGGATAGACAGATGGTAGTTTAATATTGGGTTAGGAACAGAGAATAGGGGTGAACTTGGTTGTTAGCGATAGAGCATAATCGGCGATAGCAAATCAGCAGCCCGTTTTACATAACGCCCGATTTTCTTTGTGTAATTGGGCAGGGTGTAAAATAAGCTGCAGATTCATGATCACTCGTTTAGCGCCACCATTGAAGATTACATTCATCCCCAAAAAGGTCTGAAATTGGGCTTGGGAGGGAGAAGGAGCTCAACAGCAGATTAGGCTGGAGAAAATGCACCAATAGACCTTCATTGCAGGCTTCAGGTCTGACACAAGGTTTGGGTTATTCAATACAAGTTTCAACAGAGAGGGTTTCATTTGTCACTTCTCGTTAATGTAAATAGACTAAACCCATTGTAAAGATGTGACTTATACAGCAGACCTGTTTATCTAATAATTTTGGGGGAGGTCAAAATTATATCTGAAGCTAATTTTTATGACTGTAATACTTCATACTATGGGGGAGAAATGGCCTGGTTTGCGCCTCCCGTTAGCGCCTATGGGGTCAGTAATGGAGCACTAAGGGGTTGCTGACTGGGTGCAGCGAAATCACCGATGCCCACAAACATCCCTGGAGGTTTTGCGCTGGCGCTAACACTTACCGCCTCACTCTCTGGTGCCCCAGAGATTGTGACATCATCTGGTGCACAGCGCCCCGTTACCGCCCCGGAAGCGATTTTCGATCCCGCCCCCTGCAGCACCATGAGGCTTCAACAACGGCAGCTGCAGGAGGTGTTGTCACCTCGGCTGGCCACTTGGGGAATGATATTTAAAGGCAGTGGTGGTCAGGTAGGGTAAAATTTGTTTATCTTCCCATTCTGGTGCCTCCTGCTTTCCTTTGCCCCCGCGATTCGTCAGCTCTGCACCATCTTAGAATGCTTGGGGCTGCTATGCACGCAGCGCAGGTGCTGTGGCCCGACATACACAGCATGAAAACTCATTCACCTTAGCATTGGACTTCCCCTTTAAGCGAGGGAAGGAGCCTGTACATTGCCCAGTGCTCTACTGATACCGCCCCTCTCAATTCCTTTAGTACTTGATCTGGCGCTCCACTTTCCTCATGGAGCGCTAAAGCGGAAGTTCTCATCAGCTGGAAATCTTTTTTGCCTGCCAATACTTTTGCAATCCCGGAAAAATTAATGCACCAAATGGGGCGCTATGCAATTTCTAGCCCTATACATCTGGATGAGATACTCTAACTTTTATTTCAGATACAACACACAAACAGGCAGGGACACCATAACAAATAATGCTTGTAGATTTCATCATAGAGTTCTTAAATGTGAATTGTCACTAATAAATGTATCATTTTTCTTCACAAGATCAGAAAACTATCCATCTAAAAGTCATGGGGTCAAAATTCAGGGTCTGGATACAGCCCGTTACCATCGTTTTGCGGCAGCAATGCGGCGGAATCGAGTGGCCGCCGTGATGTAGTCCTTTGGCCGCCACATTCCAAATTCACCTCGGGGATTTTTCAGGCGGTCCCCACTTCCACCCCGCTAATGCCGACCACCCCAAGCGCGTCATCAAAATGCACACCGCTGATCTCTCACACCTCCATCCCACTCCGTGTAAGCTTTTTCTGTCGGTGCACCTTGTTTCTTGTGTGATAGCCACGGCAGTGCAGCGGCCCTTCAAGGGGAGGGCGCACTGCCTGGCTACCATGTTTTTTTTTGCCGGCCGACTTCCCGATTGGCTGGGCCGCCAACAGGCAGCCGGGAAACCCCTTCTTGGGTGCCAGGCCACTGGCCTGGCTGAAACCCTCCCCAGTGGCCCAGTGGCCGAACCTAAAGAAACACTGCTTCTCTCCCCTTTAAATGAGGGGAGAGACATGGTGACGCAGACACGCACTGACATCACCACCGGTCCGTCACTGAGTGACAGCGGCGGAGACTCCATCTCGTCCCAACTTCCGTCCTTCACCAGCACTTACCGCTGCAATTCTGCCCTCATTATGACCGGCTTCCAGTTCGATCCGAAAAAAACGGCGAAGTGGAGAAAATCGATCGGAAGCCCGCCTCATTGCACCCAATGGCAAAAACTTTTAAAAAAAGGTAGGTGTGCCAACTTTCTGGCGGGCCTGAATTTTGACCCCCATGTGTCTTAAATGATTCCAAAGTTTTTGCCTTACCCTTATGTGTGAAGAATTTCCTGACATTGGTTCTAAATCCCTAGCAGAATTTAGATGAAAATTACCTAATAAATTCAATGAAATAATAGGTGTGTGATGAAATAGACTTTCTGGATCAAATAAAATTAAGATATTATGGTTTGAGAGGTTTTTTAGGACCTTATCTACTCATATTTGATCTACTATTTGAATAATTCATGATGGAGCATACTTAGTTAGCTCTTTATACTGTAATAGCTTAAAATCCACTCACTGATGAGATTGTTTTTATTTCCAGCAGCACTTTTCAAAAAATGATTATGCTTAATGATATTAATATTTGTAAAATCCATTTGGACTGCACAAGCACAATGATCTTAGCTGAGTTTGAGTTGTTTTGAGTTAAAATTTCACTTTTACCATGGCAAATATCATTCCCAAGTGGATTTGCTTCCACCACATACTGCATTACTGAGTAATTAAACACTCCTGCAAGCACTGCAACAAATTCTATGAGCACTATACACTAAGGTAGGTGTGATTTGTTTTCTGCGCTAATTTGCCACTATTAAATAATGAGCATCACACTTTTTGGTTAGCATGATCTCACCAATACATGCAATACTTCCCCATCAAAACGTTGCCTTCTTTTACTTGCCCTCTGAAATTTGTATAAAATTCATGTGCTAATGTTTTATGGTATATTGCACATCTCACCATTTTCCACACTGGAATCACACAAACCATCTGCTTACCTTTATCTCATCTCACATTGGTAACACAAACATTCAAGTTATTTTGATACAAAAGCAAAATACTGCAGATGCTGGAAATCTGAAATAAAATGCTAGAAATACTCAGCAGGTCGGGCAGCATCTGTGGAGAGAGAAACAGAGTTAACGTTTCAGGTTAATGACCCTTCGTCAGAACTGGAAAAAGTTAGAGATGATTTTAAGCAAGTGTTGTGGCAGCGAAAGGGAGGAGGGGAGGAAAGAACAAAAGGGAAGGTCTGTGATAGGGTGGAAGGCAGGAGTGATTAAGGACTGTGTAGTGTATGGAGAAAGAGTCAGACTGAACACGGTGAGCTCAAAGTAAAGTGTGACCTTAGTCTTTTATTGCAGGTCTCCAGAGTGCCTCTCCAACCTGTGAAGCCTTCTTAAATACCTGTGCTCCCAAGGGATTATGGGATCCCTTGGGACTCCGGGGAATGAGCCCTCTTGTGGCTGTACAGAGTAAATACAAGTCCACATATATATAACAGACTGGACTTTCAGCTTTTCTGTTTTCGGGGCGATAATGGCAGCGGGGCGGGAACATTAGTGGCCGGGAATAGTTTGCATTTTAGTATTTAAGTTTGGGCATTTGAGCCCTGCATCAGGGGGCGCAGCGCAAAGGGAGATGTTGTACACCTTTCTTGGCGTAAGGACGGGAACTCCCAAGCTAAAGAGCCAGACTGTGAATGCTCCGAGAGAGACCTGGGGGAGGCCGCGGGGCGAGGGGGGGTGGGGGAGGGAGGGGGAAACATTGCTCATACCACTGCAACACAAATCGCACAAAAATTTAAAACAAAAAATACCGCATTTACTTTTGTAATATTTTACCTTCCTCTCCACCGCCGCCATCGTGCGACCACTCAGATATCCCAGGTGCTCATTGCGGGTGCACTTCCGGGCAGACAGGTCGGGCAAGACTCAAAACTCTCGCCGGTGCAGCAACCAGTGCTGTTGCACACCTGGCACAGCTTTTCCCGGCGGTGCTGCTCAGCGCCGCCACAAAACCTGACCGGAGGATCGCAGTGGGGCACTGGAGACCTCACTGCTGCCTTTCACGCCACTCTGGGGTGAAACCCGGAGTGCAAAGGACCAGAAAATTCAGCCCTAAGAAATGAAAGGGATGATTGTGCAAGGCAAAAGGAGATGGTAATGGGACAAGTTAAGAAACAAAAGATGGGTCTAGATAGGATGTAAATGGTAATAGTAGAATCATCAACAACTGCCCTGGGAAACAGAGAAATAAACAGAAAAATAGAAAAAAATAGGGGCAGGAGTTACGGTCTGAAATTGTTGAACTCTTTCCCATGGCGGCTGTTGATGATTTTCTGTTTTTATTTCAAGTGATCTTGAGTTATTAAATAAACGGCACTGCTGAAAATTACACTTATGCATCAATATTTCATCAGTTATATTTTCTCTGATGAGACTCTTTGATTGCCAATTGCGCAACCCTCAATACGAGAGAATTAATTCACTCTCCCTAGCCCAAGGGTGCTGGTGCTAACTCGCACAGAGCAGAAATCTTTCTGTATGGATGAGTGCTGCTTTTCAGTGTATTTATTCACTGAGCCATGGATGTCAGGTAGGAAGATGCTGGCACATTAATAAAAATTACACCTAATGTTCCAGTGTTTATAGGGAAGTGTATGCAGGTCTAGTGATGAATATCTGCTTTTCGATTGTCCACTATGTGTGGCACCGAATTCCTGGGCACACTTAAATAATATCTAACTAATCCTTCGAAGTCTAATGGGGACATGAAAGTGTCCTTGAGGCTTTAACCTCTATGGTTGATTTTTATTAATTGTCCATTGGGCGGGGGGGGGTGAGGTTTGTCACTTTATAATGGATGGTGTTCACCGATTCCTGTTTCTCAGGTGCTTCTGGCAGCAGTAGAGAAGGCAGGCGTACATTTCTTTTCATTTGGGGCCACAGTTGCAGCGTAAACCAGATGGTCTACAATTTTCTCACGAATATTTATTGATCACCTGGGACACCAAATGGCAATATTTTCTTTGCTCCACAGTGCATAACACGGATGCGGGGATGAGTATAATGGGCTCAGATGACCACATCAGTGGCTACCAAAGTATTTTCAGAGACCGGGTGAAGGAAGCGCACAGAAAATCTGGAAGTGTAAGATACCTATGTTTTGAAACCTTGGGAAAGTAAGTGGGGAAGTGCCAGCGAGTGAGCACAAAATGTGCACTAACCATGGAAAAAAAAAACAATCCCCAGCCAGACCACAGGGAACAGAATGTCAGCTACACATGTAGAGACACCTAGATGCAGCAGGTTACCATGCGATTAGAAGAAGGAAGGCACAACTTCAGAACAAGAAGAAGATGGAAGTGGAAGTCTCCCCTGGTGATACTCAAATGGTTAAGGCTAGGTCCCAAGCTATGGATTGGAATACATACTCAGACAGGAAACTTAACCAGTGGATGCTATTACAGTATTCCTTTTTATTGACATAATTAATCCAATATGGTCCAAAATTTATAATTATAGGTAAGTAAAAAAAAATCACCCAAGCTTACTGGCAATTAAAATTATGGGTTAGTATTACATTTTCTCACATTAACCTTTATTTTATTACTAAATAATTAATTTATACAATCATAAATTTGTGTTGACTTGGATTTATTGGCCATAAAAAAAATCCCAATATTTTCCCCACACAAGATAAAGAGGAAGTTGTCTATTTGATAATGAAGTAGCGAAATAAGAAAGTAAAGTAATTAACCGTGTTGTCTGTTCAAAATCATCAGCTCAAATCTAAAATGTTAAAATCATGGAGGGAATTAAAAAGTTGAATGTACAGAATTATTTTGTGGTGCAGAGAACCAGGGAACCTGAATGCAAGCAATGAAGGTTGACAGTTAAGTGTAACTAGAAAAGTAATGTTTTTGCATTTAATCATGTTGTTTTAATGAATAGACTGCCACTCACTACAGCAAATGCTGACACTATTGAATTTTTCAAAATGATTTTGATGTCAAGACAGTAAGGATATTACAATGATCTGCCTGTGTTCAAAAATGGGAACCTCAAGGTGAGATTTTCTTATTCCTACCTTCTTATGTTGATAGGCTTCTGTGGACAAATAAATAGATGTGCCCACCTTTACATTCTGTGTTCATATTAACTATTCAAGACTACATCAGGATCATTGGTAAAATAGAATGACACAAGGGAATTTGATGAATACAGAGTGTAAGATGACAGGGAAATGGA
Source organism: Pristiophorus japonicus (assembly GCF_044704955.1). Classification (NCBI taxonomy): domain Eukaryota; kingdom Metazoa; phylum Chordata; class Chondrichthyes; family Pristiophoridae; genus Pristiophorus; species Pristiophorus japonicus. The sequence continues at coordinate 421,499,345 of NC_091977.1, forward strand.
TGTACACCACTGATTATATGTAACATTACTGGCAAATGTAAATAGAAGCTACTCAAAGCTTAAGTGCTGAACACACATTTCACATTTTTGTAATATTTTAAGTGTAGAGAACACATCCACACATCCTATAATTCTATTTGGGGTGCTTTTCAGCTCTCTTTACAGATTCCTGGCTGTCATATTGGAAAATCCATCAGCAGAAAATCAACATATATCAAGTACAGCTTCTAAAACAATAGCTTTCAATAATCTCGCATGGATCTACTTGCCATTATAAATATGGCAGAAATAAAATAAAACATTTTCACATTGTGGCTTTACTGCCAACTGTATGGTTGAATTCCTCATTTCAATATCACCAGCTTTTTCTGATATTCCTAATATGAACTAAAAGTAATCTGTCCCTCTGACCCACAAGTTTGTCACGCTAAAGTTAATTCAGGTGGTTTCAATATTTACAACTACAGTGAGCCATTCAAATAAAGTTCATGTAAATTAAAATATAGGACAAGATTTCTTGTGTATGCTATTTATAGTCAAATTGTAAACATGAGCCATTCAGACTAACAACAACATCTAAGGTTTGGCCCCTGCTTTATGTGAAGTTATCTGATCTCAGCTGAATTAGTGGATTAAACAGCCCTAGGTCAGGGAGTGGAAATCTACCCAGGTCCCCCAATTCTGGTACCACCCAGACCATGTATGGATATCAGATTGGCACAGGATTTGACTCAAATGTGATGGCTTCCATGATGTAATAGCCTGGCAACACAAATTATCAATGTTCATACATGAATAATGGCCAGTCCCATGAGATATCCAAGCCACCCAAAGCCCTTAACAACAAACCAATGCCTTCAGGAGATGGAGAAAATTGTTGAGTAAAAATAGTCACTGATTATGTGGGACCTTCTAAGAAACAGAAACAATGAAAAGTTGTAATGAATGGGGAACCTCCAAATATTTCTGCATATTCGGAACATGAGTTGGTGGATAAAAGTAAATGGGCTTAGAGTTTGCATATTAAATGACAAATATCAAATCATTTGCACAATTTTTCACTGAATCATATCTGCTACATTCAGTGAGTTTTGATATTGGCTTAATATTTTATATCTTTGAAAGTTTTGCTGTTCCATTTTGAAATGATCACATTTTCAAAAGTAATTAAATGTTACAAAATTCAGCATGCTTTTATTCAGGCAGTGGGTTAGAAAACACATCTGCAGAAAGAGACAAGTACGCTTTTTAGCGATTCATAGACGATGTACGCTCTTGTGTTTTGCAGGGTGATCCTGCAGTTGTGTCTCAGATAGCTCACTTTAACCTTGCTGTCAAATGGCAGCAGATCAGAGTTTTTTTGTTAGCCCAGGAGGACCAAACTTGCTTTTCCTAAACCCACAAAAATAACAATTGAAAATTTCTTGGGCTTTTTATCAGCAGCCTCTAGTGGTACCTTTAAGGATTGCTGGTTAGTCCGATAAATATCTGGTACATTTAGACGGAGCAAGTTGGACTTGAATTTTGTATTTGGAGTTGAATGACCGATGTAGCACCCCAATTTGCAAATTTAAGTAGCCTTACTCCTGTTTCAAGCAGGCGCATAGATGAATAAAAGTTTTCCTAACTATTACGCCGCTTGCCGTGCCTCTGGCACAGTTTGGCCGCAGCAGATCACAATTCAACGATCTAGCACAGATTTTATACCAGAAAAATTATCTCCCTCATTCACTTATATTGAAAAATAATAACAGTTATAGATATATTTTTCTGTGCTTGGTGAAAAGCAATATATTCACAATTGTTATATACAACTGTACAAGTTTTTAAGTATGTTTGCTTGTTTCATTCAAATTGTTTGCTCATGGCTTAGGTACTTTGACAAAGAAAAATTACAGTCGGAATTTTCATGCTGCCATACGTGCAAGATTGGAGGCAGGTCGGGAGTAAAATTTGCTATAAATGGGAACGCGTGGGACCCTGTCTTTATCCTGCCTCCTCACGCCTTTAACTCAGACATGTTTGCCAGCTTGGCACGGATCCGAACGGCAGAAGCGGGCAACCTAATAGCTTAATACCTTGTATTAATACCTTGTTGTCAGACCCATAACAGTGTTTTCAACTTGACCTTCTGAATTTCACTGCATGACCACAGGAATCATGCAGCTTGGGAACCACGTCTGTGAAGCTGAGATAGAACTTCAGTGGCCATTGATCGAGGTCATTACTGCAGAGCATGGAAAACACAATAAATACTGCCACAGGACACCTGCTTACTTTCCTCAGGGAAAGGCTCTTGGTGAGTGCACTTTGAGCACAAATTTAGATGTCTATAGTTTGCTAGTCTTTTCTGCAACTTCGGAAGCCACTCTCACCTCATTGCTACTATCACACCCATTGACAGATTGCTTCTCTGATCTACGCTTGACCTGCCATCTATTACATCAGCATGGGTGCCATTTATACTGTCTCACCTTGGTCCACAGAATCGGACCAGGATTAGCTCCAACATCAGCAGCACCAAGCACACCTGCAGCAATAAACTTCTCCTCAATGAGCTGATATTGCACAGGTCAGAGGGCATCAGCACAGGGCTGGATTGTGCTGGAGGCAATACCCCAAACACAGGGTATACAGGCAGAGGATGAGCTTCCTGAACATGACTGAGCAGCAGTGCCAAAGGAAGCACGGGCTATCGTGCCAGGTTGTCACAAACATTTGCAGTTTACTGGAACCAGAACTGCAGCCCAGAGGACCTCGTAGACACGTCTTAACAGCGGCTGTCAAGGTCACCAGTGCCCTCAACTTCTTCGCCTCAGGCTCCTTCCAGAGATCTGCAGCAGACATTTGGGGGATCTCACAGTTGGCCGCCCACAGATGCATCACACAGGTCACCGATGCCCTCTTTGACAAGTCAGTCAATTATATCAACATTGCCACTGATGAAGCCAGTGTTACTGAGCTGTTACTGGGCTTTGGTTAGGTTAAGCGAATGGGCTAAAGTTTGGCAGATGGAATACAATGTCGGAAAGTGTGAGGTCATCCACCTTGGGAAAAAAAACAGTAAAAGGGAATATTATTTGAATGGGGAGAAATTACAACATGCTGCGGTGCAGAGGGACCTGGGGGTCCTTGTGCATGAATCCTAAAAAGTTAGTTTGCAGGTGCAGCAGGTAATCAGGAAGGCGAATAGAATGTTGACCTTCATTGCGAGAGGGATGGAGTATAAAAGCAGGGAGGTCCTGGTGCAACTGTATAGGGTATTGGTAAGGCCGCACCTGGAGTACTGCGTGCAGTTTTGGTCACCTTACTTAAGGAAGGATATACTGGCTTTGGAGTGGGTACAGAGACAATTCACTAGGCTGATTCCAGAGATGAGGGGGTTACCTTATGATGATAGGTTGAGTAGACTGGGTCTTTACTCATTGGAGTTCAGAAGGATGAGGGGTGATCTTATAGAAACATTTAAAATAATGAAAGGGATAGATAAGATAGAGGCAGATAAGTTGTTTCCACTGGTAGGGGAGACTAGAACTAGGGGGCACAGCCTCAAAATACGGAGGAGCCAATTTAAAACCGAGTTGAGAAGGAATTTCTTCTCCCAGAGGGTTGTGAATCTGTGGAAATCTCTGCCCAAGGAAGCAGTTGAGGCTAGCTCATTGAATGTATTCAAGTCACAGATAGATAGATTTTTAAACAATAAGGGAATTAAGGGTTACGGGGAGCGGGCGGGTAAGTGGAGCTGAGTCCACGGCCAGATCAGCCATGATCTTGTTGAATGGCGGAGCAGGCTCCAGGGGCTAGATGGCCTACTCCTGTTCCTAATTCTTATGTTCTTATGTTTGCCACTCTGGCTGGCTTCTCATGGGTGCAGGGCATCAGGGACTGCACACATGCGGCCATCAGGGCATCTCATCATCACCCAGGAGGGTTTGTGAATGGCAAGAGTTTCTACTCCCTCAATGTGCAGCTCGCCGACAGCCATAAAAAGACGATTATGTATGTGTGCGCCAAATTCCCTGGCAGCTGTCATGACTCTTTCATCCTGCGCCACTGGCTTTGCGGGGCACGTATCGGGCTGTAGGCCGCTCACTGGGAAAAAAATAAAAGGGAGGTGCAGTGGTGAATGGCCGACTTACCGATCATGGCCTTCTTCAATGCAGATCACGGATGCTGCTTGTGTGCGGGCTGTTGCCATGGCACCCCGTTCCCTTGAAGGTGTAGTGCTGGCCCCTTCACCCTCCTGCAGAGTCTGCAACTTGGCCTTCCCCTTTAATGGAAGGGGAGGGCCCAATCTTCCCATCAGCGCTACACGGCCCTCCGTGTAGTACTAGATATTTTGCATCCCGTTGTGTCCTGGTCGTGCCCCAACAGGAACTGCAGCGTGAGATTTTGTGCTGCTGTTCCTGTCGGGGACGGCAAGCCCAATATTGCTCCCGGGGTGGGACTTCAGCGCCTAGTGCAGGAAGTCTAGCCTTGCAGCTGTTACCAGCCCCAAACAGGGCGGCACTGAATTTTCAGCCGAAGGATTATCCACTGAAGACATGGCTTATGACATCCTTGAGGAGGCCACATGCTGAGGCCAAGGAGAGTTATAATGGCCCCAAGTTTCCACATGATTTGCTCCTGATTTTTAGGAGCAACTGGTGTCGAACGGAGTATCTTAGAAATCGGAATTCTCGTCATTTAGTTTGCTCCAGTTCTAGTCAGTTAGAACAGTTTCACTTTGGAACAGAATTTTTTTTTCAAAAGGGGGCGTGTCCGGCCACTTACGCCTGATTTCAAAGTTTCGTGAGTGAAAACTTACTCCAAACTAACTTAGAATGGAGTAAGTGAAGATTTTTGTACGCCCGAAAAAACCTTGTCTGCACTTTAGAAAATCAGGCGTAGGGAATGGTGGGGGGGTGGTGTTTAAAGGGAAGTTTACAAACATTAAACACTTCAGTTTTACAAATAAAGAGCCATCATCAATAATAAATGATAAATACATCAATAAATCAACCAATAAATCAATCAAAAAAAATTAATAAGAAATAATAATTATTTTTTTAAATCAATAAATAAAACATTTTCTACTTACCGACTGCAGCACCGGGAGCCATCCAACAACGTGCTGGGATGCCCCCCTCAGTGTGTCTCTGTCAGTGTCTCTATCTCTCTGTCTGTCTGTGTGTTTCTCATTCTCTGTCTGTCAGTGTCTGTGTTTCTGACAGCGAGGGGAGGGGGAAGAGGGGGGTAGAGGGAGAGAGTGGGGGAGCAGAGGGAGGGAAGGGGGAGGGAAGGGGGTGAAAGGAGATGGGGGGAAAGGAGATGGGCGTGGGAGAAGGTGATTGGGGTGGGGGGAGAAGGAGATGGGGGGGGAGAAGGGAGATTGGAGGGGGTGAAAGGAGATTTGGGGAGGGAGAAGGAGCTTGGGGGGGAGAAGGAGATTGGGGGGGAGAAGGAGATTGGGGGGGAGAGAAGGAGATTGGGGGGGGAGAAGGAGATGGGGGGGAAAAAGGAGATTGGGGGGGAAGGAGAATGGGGGGGAAGGAGATTGGGGGGTGGAAGAAGATATTGGGGGGGGGAAGGAGATATTGGGGGGGGGAAGGAGATATTGGGGGGGGAAGGAGATTGGGGGGGATGGGAAGGAGATTGGGGGGGATGGGAAGGAGATTGGGGGGGAAGGAGATTGGGGGGGAAGGAGATTGGGGAAAGGAGATTGTGGGGGGGCGAAGGAGATTGGGGAAAGGAGATTGTGGGGGGGAAGGAGATTGGGGATGGGAAGGAGATTGGGGGGGGGGAGGAGATTTGGGGGGGGAGGTGGGGGCGGGGAAGGAGAAGGGGGAGGGAGGCTGAACGGGCCGGGTCCGTCCCCAGCACCAGATTTATAGGTAGGTGGCGTTGGGTCGGGTCGGGGGGGTGGTGGGAGGGAGGTCGGTTCAGTTCGGGTCGGGGGGAGGGAGGGAGGGAGAGGGAGGTCAGGTCGGGGGGAGGGAGGTCGGGTCCGGGGGCGGCGAGCAGGTGTCGGGTCTGGTCCGGGGGCGGGGGTGGGAGGTGGGGGGAGCAGGTATCGGGTCCGGTCCGAGGGGGGGCGGGGAAGCGGGTGTTGGGTCCGGTCCGTGGGCGGGGCGGGGAGCAGGTGTAGGGTCGGGTCCGGGGGCTGGGGGGAGCGGGTGTCGGGTCCGGTCCAGGGGCGGAAAGCGGGAGTCGAGTCAGGTCGGGAGGAAGCAGGAGCTGGCCGTGGGAGGAGCCTTATTCATGCAGCCCCAGTGAGGCCATTCGGCCAGGGCTAGGGGCTGCATGCTTCGGGCCCCTCCCACACAGATTCGGGCACCTGGAGCTACTGCACTTGCGTGCCCACTGTAGCGCGCATGTGCAGAGGTCCCGGCACTGTTTTCACCGCAGGGACCTGGCTCCGCCCCCTACAGCTCCTGCTGCGCTGCGCCGAGGGCCAGAGGACCTGCAGGGAGGTGGGGAATACGGAGGTTTTTTTTAGGCGCACTTTGTGGCGCGAAAAACGGGCGTCCAGGTCGGGACTGCGCCGTTCTAGGCGCGGCTCGAAACTTGGGCCCAATGAAAGCCACATATCCACCACAAGTGTGTCATAGAGCAAACAAAAGGCATGCTTAAAATACGCTTCAGATACCTCGACACATCTGGATCTTCAGTACGCACCAACCAGGGTATCCAGAATCATCCAGAAACTTTGTGCAGAAACAAGGACTAGCCCTGAATGAGCAGCAATGCACAGAGCACACAGCATCAGCTAGAAGACGAGGAGGAGCAGGAGGTACCTGCAGTGCAGATGCCAGCAGTCCCCGAGCACATTGCTGTTCGGGAGGCCAGGGATGGCCACATCATGGTCAGATTTACTTAACTTCCTGCATTACACCCATATGGCTGCCACATGCTATGCTAGGTACCCCCCTCCCCCCAACACCACCATAAAACATCCCGACAATGAACAAGCTTTTCATTTCATGCCGAACCCCATTGCTGGAGGTAATGTGACTCTAACTCACTAAGTCACTTCCAAAGTATCAGACAAAAATGGCCATGAAAGTGGTGAAAATAAATAATTTTATATGTGACATAACAGTAACGGAACCTTAACAGCAACAATTATTTAAACAGCCACAGGCTTACCCTTGTGCATCTATTCTGTGTCATTTTTCGTTTAAATGTGCTTTTACGACTTGCAACCCCTGTGGCTTTAGCAGAGGTAGAGGCGGGCCTGCTCACTTCCCTGCTGTGACTGCTTAGACACTTTTGGCGGATGTCCTCTATGTTTTGGAGTCTGTAATGACCCCATTACAGTTTGCTCCTCCTATGGCTGCGCAGGGGCAGACTCGGCCATTGCGAACCGAGGATTCATCTGGGGCTCTGGCTGAGGGGGAGACAATGAGGGAGAAGTGTAAGCACTTTGAGAGGAGCCCTGCTTCCATGTACTCTGACATCATCATTCCTCTCATGGCCCACCCACAATTCCTTGCTAGTAAGGAGCTGGAGAGCACCTTGCTGCACAGCAGTGGGGTCATCAGCACCCAAGTCTACATTGGCATTCCTCCTGGCGAAGAGGTCTATGAGCCTCTGCACCTGTTCTCCATAAATAGCATATGCTCAAGTGAGTGGCGTATTAGCTGCTCCATGCAAGTGGCCATCCTTTCCATGGAAGAGACTAACATCAGATACTACACAGTGGTGTCCATGTTGGACATGCACTCCTCAATTCTCTGCACATTTGCAGACATCATTTTCGCAAAACCTGTCAGAGTCTCCTGCACTTCGTTCTGCACCTCTAGGACGCACTCTTTCTCAATGGCCCCGAGGCTCAATATCTGCATGCAGCTATGCAGGGAGACAGAGGGAAGTAAAATGGGGGCAGAAGCAAAAGATAGAAAGAAGAAAAGTAAAAGTGGAGGGCAGAGAAATACAAGGCAAAAATCAAAAAGGGCCACATTACAGCACAAGTCTGAAGGGGCAAAGTGTGTTAAAAAGACAAGCCTGAAGGTTTTGTGCCTTGCAAGATTCCAAAATTCATGGAAACCCCCCAGTGTTTGGACTCATTGAAAAGGAAATTCAATTTGGGACTATTAAGCAGAAAGTTTGGGATCCTAAAATGCTTATGGAAGAAAGTTACGAGTTTTAACCAAGTTTGGGATTTTTAAGAGGTGAATGTTGGGTCTGCAAGAAAAGGGATGGGGTCAATCTCTAAAAGGCCAGTTTGGACATTGGAGCTAATCAAATTGTCTGGGGAACTGTTTTCCCTCGAAAACTGCCCCTAGAAGACATTTACATTTCAACAATCGATCCAAGGAAGTACAGTTTCAACTCAAGCATAAAAACTCATCTAACACATGCATAATGCTAATCACTTTTCCGGCCTGCATTGACAAGAAAAGTCTATCAATGCCAGATTAAAACCACTTATTCAAGTTTCAGTTAGCTGGGCTGCAAAACTTAAACAAAAAACAAGGTTGATTTGGGGCGCAGATAAGGAAGTCTCTTAAGGTATAATTAAGGCCTGCTTTTATAGCCAGGAGGACACTGCTTCTACACCAGTTTCGTATGCTTCAGACCTGGCAGACTTCAAGATCAGCACACCAGTTTTCGTTAACCTGGTTCTTCAGAACATCAACCAAGACAGTATTGCCAGCGACCAGGACACCAAGCATGCCGCAGCAGCAAGAGGCTCATGAAACAACCACCAAGATATTACCAGCAACCAAATTGGTAATATTGAGTCACCGTGACCAACGATTTCCAAACCGAAGTCAACTCGACAAAAACCCGAAGATTCGCAAGCTGTTTCCACTCTATAAGCTATCCCTGAGCTACCAACGGGTAAAACATTACCTAAAAGAACTTTAAAATCTACTGCTGAGGGAAGAAAATGGGTACTTACCTCATAAATCCAATACGCACCCTACCGCACCAGCCGACACCACCCTGCTGAGGAACACGCAGCAAGAAGTCTTCTCCTACGTTCGGGGTATGGCTAGCAGAATCGACTAAATTCAATGCACCCCGAAACCGCGACCCATTAGCGACTGTCAAGGAAGGATTGGTGAGCATAGTCCCTGAAGCCCCAGAGCCTAACCTAGTTAGATAGGGGGAATTGGGAGGTGGGAGGTATTGTACTGCTGTGTATTCTCTTGTGTTTGAGTAAAGGATTCCCCATTAAAGTGATAAGTTTTCTCTCCTTTAAAGTGATAAGTTTTCCCTCATCTAAAGTGCTAAGTTTTCTCAGTTTTAATAAAAGGTGTATTCATTCTTCTTGAATAAAAACCATACATTTCTTCGTTCAAAATATTTGTCTGCTGTACTTTATCACACCCTGATTAATAAATCCAGGCTCGAGAACCAAGGAGTGGGAGCGGCTCGCAACTGCTCTGGGTCAGGGAAGGGAAACTGACACCACACACCACCCCCCAACAGAATGGCGAGTCAGGTAGGAGCTTGGTCAAAAGGGTGTGATGCAGTAGACACTGTTTTTGAGGAAAGAAGCAAAATGGAAGAGAGGATTTCGTCTTACATATTCAAGAAAGTCAACAAAGAAATAGGTACTGAACCTATTGCGCACTGAGCATCCTGTGGACGCTGCAGCCAAATGGACTGAGAGTAAGGACCATAAGCGTTCTGTGGAGAAAGCTATGTGGTTAGTCTGCCTATACCGACAGGTCCAGCAATTAGACAAGAAAGTCGAGTCGCTGGAGGCAGACCTCAGGGAGTCCGAGGACCACTCGAGTGCCAGAGCTATCATGGGGGAGAGAATATTTGAGGAGTTAGGCAAACAAAAGCAAGGGAAACTACGGTTAGTGAAAACACATAGAAACCGCCAGGATTACCTTCAGTACTAGATCACCGAAGCGAAGGGTCAAGAACTGTTGTTGCGGGAGGAAAACACCTTCCTCACCAGGATAATTAAGGAGCAGGAGGAGAAGTTAAGGGATGTACAGGCCGCTTATAAGGTAGCAAGCAGCAGAGGGTTCGAGACTGGAGACAAAAGCAAATTGAGAGTCTGAACCTTGCTCTTTCCAAGGCCAAAGGCATGTTCTGCCTAATAAACCCGAGTATGGCTCGGGCAGACCTGGAAGAGCAAGGAGGTACCGTTCGACCAGTACCTGTGGCGCCGGGGCTTAGCCCAGTTCGGCAGCAGGAGGGGCGAACGGAGAGGGACATTCACCCAGTACCTGTGGTGCCGGGGCTTAGCCCAGTTCGGCAGCAGGAGGGGCGAACGGAGAGGGACATTCACCCAGTACCTGTGGTGCCGGGGCTTAGCCCGGTTCGGCAGCAGGAGGGGCGAACAGTTTGTGGGACAGACGGGGATGGTGCACCACCACCTGTGGCGTCGGGTTGTGACTCAGCTTGGCAGCAGGGAGAGGTGGGAGTGACACCAGTACGACAAGGGCCGGGACCGGGGCCGATGTGCCCAGTACAGCAGCAGAAGTACGGTGTGCCCACTCTCGGTGGGGCAGCAGGGCCCCTCGAAATTAACTTCATCGTCCCCCACAGCACCCAGCAGCTTAGAACCATGGTAGCCCACCTGGACAAGCTCACCCATAAAGGGGATCCTTCGGTTCACTTTATGGAAGTAGATCAAGTGGCAGGCATCAATGAGTGCGACGACTCCGAAATGGCAAAAATGCTCCTATTCTCCCTAGACAGTAGAGTATACCAGTCTCTCTCTGCGGAAAGCAAGAGAGGGCAGAGTACATACGCTACTGTCAAGGAAAAAATCTTGGAAGTTATTGGCCTAAATGACCGGAGTCCCTTCTCCCGAGTGGAGAAGACGATGCAACAGGCAGGGGAAACTTCACAAGCTTTCACAGACAGGCTGTGGCCCGTATACGAGAGTGCCTGCAGTGGGACCCTTGACCGGGATCACTTGACCCGGGATGATATGGCCCACTGCTTCCGGAGCCTGGTGGCAAACAGTTTGTCACAGGTGAAGGCCAAAGCCGAGCTGTGGTTCGATCCTAGGGATCCCAACGCCATGAGGAGTCAGTGATTAGGCAACTAACCTTGGCTTTTATGAGCGGCCGAGGGACGGAGGAGAACCCACCCAAGGGGAGGGTACATGAGTTAAGGCCCCACCAAGCAAAGCGAGAATGGCACCAGGAAGGGGGTATCTCTTCCGACATCAAACGTAACTGCTTTGGGTGCGGGAAAAGTGGGCATTGGAGAAAGGATTGTCGGAACCCTTGGAAGGATAATATAGCTAAGGAACCCCCAACACCTGCCCAATAGACCGGACCCGGAGTGCAGAACTCTCCCTCTTCCTTCGAGGAGTTCGTGGCCACGCTCCGGCCATCGAGCGGGAAACCCCATCCGCCCCGCCAAATCCCGACCCATGACTAGAACCGGCACCGCTTGTGTACCTGTGTCCCCCAGAATACGAGAGACCGTGCGTTAAGATGGAGGTAGAGAAGGTGACAGGGACCTATCTGCTAGATACTGGAGCTTCAAGCACCATTGTACATGCAGATAACCCAGCTGCCTCACCTCTATCTAACGGGATCCCGTACAGTTTAGTGGGTTTCACAGGTAGCGAACAGGCTGGGTCATTCTCTATCCCGCAACCATTGGGAACAGTGAACCGTTCTAGGGACAGGAATCCTCTGCCAGCAGCCTCCGACTGTGGAAAGCCCACAGAGGATGTTGCGGACTCACAGATTGTACCGATAGGGGCGGTGAACGGTATTTCTGGAGGAGTTATCCCCCCAATCATTTGGGACTCGGACGCACCCCCAGTAGCCAGAGCCTTAAGAAGGACTCCCCGCACACCACGGCCGAAGACACCGTGGTTACCAGCATCCACTTTCAGTAGTTCAGCCCTGGGAGGTTTGCCATCCATAAAAGAATACCCTAGATCAGGGATCAGTCTACAGACATGGACCCCCAGCCAGCAGCCTTCGGCGGTTAGGAACTCACGGGAGGGGTAGTGGTGGACCAGCCATCAACTGAGAGTCCCCAGCCTGCAGCCTCAGGCTGCGCAGAACCCACATGGACCCAGCAGCTACACAGAAGGGGGTCGTGTGCTGTAGTGCCGGAAGGGCCATTTCCCCGATCATCTGGGACTCAGGGAAACCCCAAGTTCTCCGGTTCCTGCGGTACAGACCACCTTACATCCAGCCATACAAGCTGCCCAGAGGTCACAAAAGGAAGGAGCAGAATAGGATTTAGCCTAGCCACCCAGAGACTGGTGGTGAATGTACATAGCGTTACTGTATGATTTTAAAGGTGTTTTAAATATTTTTGGGAGTTAAGTTTAGATTTTAGAAATTTTAAAATTTTAAAGTTCAAGTTAGATTGTAGAACTGGATAACCTTTGTCAAGCCAGAGAACTGTTTTGCTCAAGGGCAAGGCTATCTATTTTGTGTCCCTACAGGGAAGGAACCGAATGATGAGAGGGACCTTGCTCCTGCTTGCCCTAATGGGGGCGAGTAAGGGTTACAGAGGTGACATCGAGGAATACTAGGGGGTACACTATGCAGTAGCTTCAGTCATCTTAAATCTTACAGAAGTACACTTACCTGCATGGTGCTCGAAGGGAACGGAGCAGCTATACCAGGCCCTACTCAGAGAAATGTTCAAGAAATTTTACGAGTTAGATTTTGGCAATGTAGACAAAGCAGATTTATACACCCTACACACTGGGAACACTATGGGCACAGGGAGACAAGAGGGAGGTAATGCGAGTCATATAGTGTTATAACTGTGGGAATTTGGGACACTGGAGCTGGAATTGTAGGTTCCCAAAAGGAGGGAAGCCAGGTTACGAGGGTGCTGAGACAAAACAAAGCCACAGGAAGGCAGCCGACGACCCAGTACAAATTTTAGTGGTCACATTACAGCAGGTTATGGGCGTTGGTGAACTAAAACTCTCTGATGTTTCAGTGTGAATGGTAAAATTAAAAGCATGTGGATGGTTTGTAACTTGTCTTTAAGTGTGTGCGTGTGTCTATAGTTTTTTTCAACTTGCACTGGTTAATTTGATATTGGTTTGAATTAATTTGGAATTGAGGTTAATTAACCTGGGAAAACCAAACTTTCATTATGGCCATTGTGGAATTTTGGTTGATTTAAATGTGTGAAAAAGCTCGAGTTCCACATGAGGCAATCACATATATTTGGTATTTTAAAATAAAAGTTTTCTGACCAATTCAAAAATGTGACCAGTGGAGAAAAGGCTGTGTGCTGCTATTATGCATGAGAGAACCATTGTCATCATCATAGGCAGTCCCTCGGAATCGAGGAAGACTTGCTTCCACTCCTGAACTCCTGAGTTCTTTGGTGGCTGAACAGTCCAATACGAGAGCAACAGACTCTGTCACAGATGGGACAGATAGTCATTGAGGGGAGGGTGGGACTGGTTCGTCGCACGCTCTTTCCGCTGTCTGCGCTTGATTTCTGCATGCTCTCGACGTTGAGACTTGAGGTGCTCAGCGCCCTCTTGGATGCACATCCTCCACTTAGGACGATCTTGGGCCAGGGACTTCCAGGTGTCAGTGGGGATGTTGCACTTTTTCAGGGAGGCTTTGAGGGTGTCCTTGCAGCGTTTCCGCTGCCCACCTTTGGCTCGTTTGCCATGAAGGAACTCCGAGTAGAGCACTTGCTTTGGGAGTCTCGTGTCTGGCAAGCGGACTATGTGGCTTGCCCAGCGGAGCTGATCGAGTGTGGTCAGTGCTTCAATGCTGGGGATGTTAGCCTGAGTGAGGACGCTGATGTTGGTGCGCCTGTCCTCGCAGGGGATTTGGAGGATCTTGCGGAGACATCTTTGGTGATATTTCTCCAGCAACTTGAGGTGTCTACTGTACATGGTCCATGTCTCTGAGCCATACAGGAGGGCGGGTATTACTACAGCCCTGTAGACCATGAGCTTGGTGGCAGTTTGGAAGGCCTGGTCTTCAAACACTTTTTTTCTCAGGCGACCGAAGGCTGCAGTGGCGCACTGGAGGCGGTGTTGGATCTCGTCATCGATGCCTGCTCTTGTTGATAGGAGGCTGCTGAGATATGGGAAGTGGTCCACAGTGTCTAGGGCCACGCCATGGATCTTGATGTCTGGGGGGCAGTGCTGTGTGGTGAGGACAGGCTGATGGAGGACCTTTGTCTTACGGATGTTTAGCGTAAGGCCCATGCTTTCGTACGCCTCAGTAAATACATCGACTATGTCCTGGAGTACGGCCTCTGTATGTAATGTGTAAGCTATTGGTATGCGTGGTACCATGCATTAGTATGCGTGTTTGTACAAGCAGAAAGCAACACCTTGTCAAGAGTGTATAATTATTCCGAGCATTTGTAAAATTTTGAAGTTATATTTTAAGCTATATTTTGAGTGGATGTTTTCCCTCAGTAACAGTAAGGGGAAAATAGCTGGATGAATTAACCCATTGGGCAGACAGAAAAGCCACAAAGGATGTTCTTTTCTTTTTCTTTCAAGCAGGCAATTACCGGAGAGCTGTAATTGATTTATAGGGAAATGACCTTAAGGTGTAGCTTTACTTGAACCTGGATGGGGCAGTGCTGTGTGAACTCCAGTAATTTAGATCACAAAGGCTGGACATTTGACTTAGCTAAATTGATTTAAGGATGAGAAAATGTGATTAACTGTGAGGGGGCGGCCCCAACAGAGCAAAAGATTTTTCTTTCTTTTTTTGTCTTAATAGAAACAAATCGAGCCAAAGATATGAGGTTGCATTGGGAAAAGTGGTGAAAGGAGAAACAAGGGATCTATGTCATGTCTTGTCTGTCTTGTCTGTGTGGGTTCAAGGCCCAATGTCTTGTCTGCATGGGTTGGAGGCCCAGCGTACATTGTTTGTCTGTGTGGATTTGAGGCCCAATGTCTGTGTGATCCCAAATCCCCCGAACACCATCAATGCCACAGAGCTCATCTCATACACCAGGAAGCCCCCACCCAGAGCCCCGATGGTACAGACGACTATAGAAAGGTGTCCCACCACCACCAGGGGTCCGGGGAATGGGTTGGTGTTAATTCCCTACTGACAAAGTTTTGTTTCAGAATGTGCACTACTTCGTGGCATCTGTGATCTTGAACCTGACTGAAGTCCACTTGCCTGTGGGTGCCCGAAGAAGACAGAGAAGCTTTATGAAGCTCTGTTAAAAGTGATGTTTCAGGAATTTTATGAACTGGACTATGGAAATGTAGATAAAGAACAGCTTTATGATCTGAATATTGGCAATAGTGTGGGGTCCGGGAGGCAAAGAGGGACCTGGAACGATGTAGCCACAGCGTTCAGTACAGGAACGGGTATTGTTAATAGCATGGATGATGTATAACTCCAGATGCAGATCACTGGGTTAAAGAACCAACATGCGTAAGATTCTAGGGGAAGAGAACACAGTGGTGGGTTCAGAGCTTCATGAGGACCAGGCAATGACCGTTCATTTAAAGAAGTTCATTGCGGAGCTGGAGAGGCATGCTAATAACTGTTAGTGATTTGATACGGGAGGACAGGAACGCCTCGGAGCAAGCTGCACGGAATGAGGTGTGTGTGTTGTATGGAGCATGGTTGCTGGGCGAGGGCTGCGGCAACCTGGAGGACCTGAGACAAGGTCGCGTCCCTTCATGGATAAGCAACAAGCATCTCGCCACGCTGCACCCGTAAAGCAATTCATTGAGTCCGTGCCAGCTCCGTTTAGCCTCTGAAGCCTACCTTGTCCCTGTAGATTGCGGGCAGTCCAAACATAGAGTGATGGGAACTGTAGTAAGGATGCGAGTCATGGGCGGGTCACCCCAGCCAGCAACGGTATACAGGGTTGAGAATAGAATATTGGGGTCATTCGCAGAGGAGTGCATGTCCGTTTTAAAAGCGGTCTCGCCGTATGTCATAAAGTGGGAGCATGCTATGACAGACATTGATCTCTCCAGATGCCAGAGCCGGGGTGCACATGTAATACTGTGTCCCCAGCACTTGAATGGTTTTGCTCGATCAGAATGTGGGTTTGCTTCTGCAGGCGCAGATCCTATCAATTGCACCATGGAAGTGATGGCACAAGACCATGTTCCTCCACAGGCAGCATACATAGTGGGTGGGACATATTGTGTCACCACCAGTGCGCCCCACTACCAACATCAATGACACTTCTGGTGTCCGGTGAGTGACAGCAGTTTTTGCTTTAAACCTGAGGCAGAAGTAAAAGTGGCCCAGGAACGGATTGTCCCCATTCCTGAACCCTCCACTATTCACCTCACTGTAAGTGAAAACAGCACAAACCTGCAAGATTATGTTGCACATTTTGGCTACGAAATTCCCCCTCTACCCGAACATCTTATCGCTCTACTAGAAGCTGTAGTAATCTCCCAGAAACATTTCTATACTCTAGAACAGAAAACAATCGAGAAAGGGAGGAAAATTCTGGAGATCACAATTCCATCTTGATGGGACATTTGCAGAAACATAGAAGTCCCAGCCGGGGTCAGAATAGCTTCCCATATCTTAGTTATCTGCCAGCTCGCGATTATTCTTTACTTATGGTGTACTACCTGCAGGGTGAGAGGCAGAGGTCGTCGGTCCCGGCACAAGAGGGTGCTGGACGAGCCCTAGCTTAACTTAAGGGTGGTATCAGGGAGGGAACACAAAATATGATAGGACACTGCAGAAAATTCACAGTCACCCGGTGAGGTCCGGTTTAGATTCCACCTGCTGTAAAACGCAGAGGTCAAGTGTTAAAAAGTTTTAACTGTGTGTGTTTTACTGTATTTTTGTGAAACTGGAGTAATGGAGGGGCGTTGGACCCCCTCTATGCTGTAATGTAACTTATGACTGAATTTACCTGTAAACAGTAAGATATTTCAAAGGGGAATTTTTGTTTGGGTTTAGCTATGTAAATCACAGGGGAAGGTTGGCTCTCGGGAATCAGGAATTTTGTTCGTTTAGGATGACATTCTGTGGCAAAGAGTGTCAAATGGGGAACTGCAAGATTCCAAAATTCGTGGAAACCCCCCAGTGTTGGGACTCGTTGAATAGGAAATTCGATTTGGGACTATTAAGCAGAAAGTTTGGGATCCTAAAATGTTTATGGAAGAAATTTACGAATTTTAACCAAGTTTGGGATTTTTAAAAGGTGAATGTTGGGTCTGCAAGAAAAGGGATGGGGTCAATCTCTAAAAGGCCTGTTTGGACATTGGAGCTAATCAAATTGTCTGGGGAACTGTTTACCCTCGAAACCTGCCCGTAGAAGACATTTACATTTCAACAATCGATCCAAGGAAGTACAGTTTCAACGCAAGCACAAATACTCATCTAACACATGCATAATACTAATCATTTTGCCGGCCTGCATTGACAAGAAAAGTCTATCAACGCCAGATTAAAACCACTTATTCAAGTTTCAGTTAGCTGTGCTGCAAAAATTAAACAAAGAACCAAGGTTGATTTGGGGCACAGATAAGGAAGTCTCTCAAAGTATAATTAAGGCCTGCTTTTATAGCCAGGAGGACACTTTGCTTCTAACCAGCTTCACATGCTTCAGACCTGGCAGACTTCAAGATCAGCACACCAGTTTTCGTTAACCTGGTTCTTTAGAACATCAACCGAGACAGCATCGCAAACGACCAGGACACCAAGCACGCCGCGGCAGCAAGAGGCTCACGAAACAACCACCAAGATATTACCAGCAACCAAATTGGTAATATTGAGTCACCGTGACCAACGATTTCCAAACCGAAGTCAACTCGACAAAAACCCGAAGATTCGCAATCTGTTTCCACTCTATAAGCTATTCCTGAGCTACCAACGGGTAAAACATTACCCAAAAGAACTTTAAAACCTACTGCTGAAGGAAGAAATTGGGTACTTTTCCCATAAATCCAATACGCGCCCTATTGCATCAGCAGACACCACCCAACTGAGGAACACACAGCAAGAAGTCTTCTCCTACGTTCGGGGTATGGCTAGCAGAATCGACTAAATCCAACGAACCCCGAAACCGCGACCAATTACCGACTGTCAAGGAAGGGTTGGTGAGCATAGTCCCTGAAGCCCCAGAGCCAAACCTAGTTAGATAGGGGGAATTGGGAGGTGGGAGGTATTGTACTGCTGTGTATTCTCTTGTATTTGAGTAAAGGATTCCCCATTAGAGTGATAAGTTTTCTCTCATCTAAAGTGATAAGATTTTGCAGTTTTAATAAAAGGTGTATTCATTCTTCTTGAATAAAAACCATACATTTCTTTGTACAAAACAGTTCTCTGCTGCACTTTATCACACCCTGATTATTAAATCCAGGCTCGAGAACCAAGGAGTGGGAGCGACTCGCAACCGCTCTGAGTCATGGAAGGCAATCAGACACCACACACCACCCGCTATAGCCTCAATGCGAGGAATATCCATAATAAGCTGGATGAATTAACTGTGCAAGCAGCAATTAATGAATATGATATAATTGGCATCACGGAGACATGACACCAGGGTGACCAAGGCTGGGAACTCAACATCCAGGGGTATTCAACATTCAGGAAGGTTAGACAGAAAGGAAAAGGTGGTGGGGCAGCATTGCTGGTTAGAGAAGAAATTAATGCAATAGTAAGGAAGGACATTAGCTTGGATGATGTGCAATCTGTATGGGTGGAGCTACGGAATACCAAAGGGCAGAAAACGCTAGTGGGAGTTCTGTACAAACGACCAAACAGTAGTAGTGAGGTTGGGGACAGCATCAAACAAGAAATAATGGACGTGTGCAATAAAGGTACAGCAGTTATCATGGGTGACTTTAATCTACATATTGATTGGGCTAACCAAACTGGTAGCAATGCGGTGGAGGAGGGTTTTCTGGAGTGTAAAAGGGATGAATTTCTAGACCAATATGTCAAGGAACCAACTAGAGGGCTGGCCATCCTAGACTGGGTGATGTGCAACGAGAAAGGACTAATTAGTAATCTTGTTGTGCGAGGCTCCTTGGGGAAGAATGACCATAATATGGTAGAATTCTTTATTAAGATGGAAAGTGACACAGTTAATTCAGAAACTAGGGTCCTGAACTTAAGGAAAGGTAACTTCGATGGTATGAGACGTGAATTGGCTAACATAGACTAAAATGACTGCAAAAGCTTCCAAAGATTTGTGAAGAGAAAAAGATTAGAAGACAAACATGGGTCCCTTGCAGTCAGAATCAGGTGAATCAGGGGAACAAAGAATTGAACAAATACTTTAGTTCTGTCTTCACGAAGGAAGACACAAAGAACGTTCCGGAAATACTTGGGGACCGAGGGTCTAGCGAGAAGGAGGAACTGAAGGAAATCTTTATTAGTCAGGACATTGTGTTAGGGAAATTGATGGGATTCAAGGCCGATAAATCACCATGGCCTGATAGTCGACATCCAAGAGTACTTAGGGAAGTGGCCCTAGAAATAGTGGATGCATTGGTGAACATTTTCCAACACTCTATCGACTCTGGATCAGTTCCTATGGACTGAAGAGTAGCTAATGTAACACCACTTTTTAAGAAAGGAGGGAAAGAGAAAACGGGGAATTATAGACTGGTTAGCCTGACATCAGTGGTGGGGAAAATGTTGGAATCAATTATTAAAGATGAAATACCAGCACATTTGAAAAGCAGTGACAGGACCAGTCCAAGTCAGCATGGATTTTTGAGAGGGAAATCATGCTTGACAAATCTTCTCGAATTTTTTGAGGATGTAACTAGTAGAGTGGACAAGGGAGAACCAGTGGATGTGGTGTATTTGGACTTTCAAAAGGCTTTTGACAAGGTCACACTCAAGAGATTAGTGTGCAAAATTAAAGCACATGGAATTGGGGGTAATGTATTGACGTGGATAGAGAAGTGGTTGGCAGACAGGAAGCAGAGAGTCAGGCTAATCGGGTCCTTTTCAGAATGGCAGGCAGTGATTAGTGGAGTGCCGCAGGGCTCAGTGCTGGGACCCCAGCTATTTACAATATACATCAATGATTTAGATGAAGGAATTGAGAGTAATATCTCCAAGTTTGCAGATGACACGAAGCTGGGTGGTGGTGTGAGCTGTCAGGAGGATGCTAAGAGGCTGCAGGGTGACTTGGACAGGTCAGGTGAATGGGCAAATGCATGGCAGATGCAGTATAATGTGGATAAATGTGAGGATATCCACTTTGGTGGCAAAAACATGAAGACAGAATATTATCTGAATGGCGGAAGATTAGGAAAAGGGGAGGTGCAACGAGACCTGGGTGTCATGGTACATCAGTCATTGAAGATTGGCATGCAGATACAGCAGGCGGTGAAGAAGACAAATGGCATGTTGGCCTTTATAGCTAGAGGATTTGAGTATAGGAGCAGGGAGGTCTTGCTGCAGCTATACTGGGCCTTGCTGAGGCCTCACCTGGAATATTGTGTTCAGTTTTGGTCTGCTAATCTGAAGAAGGACGTTTTTGCTATTGAGGGAGTGCAGCGTAGGTTCACCAGACTGATTCTCGGGATGGCAAGACTGACATATGAGGAAAGACTGGATCGACTTGGCCTGTATTCACTGAAGAATGAGAGGTGATCTCATGGAAACATATAAAATTCTAACGGGACTGGACAGGTTAGATGCAGGAAGAATGTTCCCGATGTTGGGGGAGTCCAGAATCAGGGGTCACAGTCTAAGGATAAGGGTTAAGCCATTTAGGACTGAGATGAAGAGAAACTTCTTCACTCAGAGAGTTGTTAACCTGTGGAATTCTCTTCCGCAGAGAGTTGTTGATGCCAGTTCGTTAGATATATTCGAGAGGGAGTTGGATATGGTCCTTACGGCTAAAGGGATCAAGGGGTATGGAGAGAAAGCAGCTAAGGGGTGCTGAGGTGAATGATCAGCCATGATCTTATTGAATGTTGGTGCAGGCTCGAAGGGCCGAATGGCCTACTCCTGCACCTATTTTTTATGTTTCTATGTCTATGTTTCTATTAGCAGAGCTGGGAGCATTCTGTGCCCTCCGGCGAGGAGTCTCCACTGCTGGTCTTGTCTCCACCATCTCATCTTGTTCACTTATGACTTGTGTGACACCAAGTGACAACATTACTCTATCTTGTGTAGGATCCATCGAGGCGTGTGTATCGGTGACAATGCACCCTGAGAGGCTGGAGGTTCCTCTGAGGAGTTGTCTTCCTCTTCTTCCTGGACAGTAAGGGGTGGGGGGTGGTGATGGCTATCGCTCTTGATGGGCTTGTGGAAAATAAAGAAATGATTTAGAAATATTATATCAAGAATGCCATTATGCTCAAGATGAACATTCACTGGCTGCTGACGTCAGTCCCCACAGGAGTGACTGCTGTATGCCATGCAGGGATAGTGGATGCATTGGTTCCCTGGATTCCCTGGATTCTGAGGAGTTCCCAGCAGATTGGAAAACTGCAAATGTAATGCCCCTGTTCAAAAAAGGAGCTAGACAAAAAGCAGGAAACTATCGACCAGTTAGCCTAACATCTGTGATTGGGAAGATGTTGGAGTCCATTTTTAAAGAATTAGCAGAAGGACATTTGGAGAAGCAAAATGTGTTCAGGCAGAGTCAGCATGGATTTATGAAGGGGAAGTCATGTCTGACAAATGTGCTGGAATTTTTTGAGGATGTAATGAACAGGGCGAATAAAGGGGAACCAGTGGATGTGGTATATTTGGACTTCTAGAAGGCATTTGACAAGGTGCCACATAAAAGGTTACTGCACAACATAACATTTCACGGGGTTGGGGATAATATATTAGCATGGATAGAGGATTGGCTAATGAACAGAATCCAGAGAGTAGAGATAAATGGTTCATTCTCGGGTTGTCAGTAACTAGTGGGTTGCCGCAGGGATCAGTGCTGGGACCCCAACTATTTACAATCTATAGTAACGACTTGGAGGAAGGGACTGAGTGTAATGTAGCCAAGGTTGCTAACGATACAAAGATGGGAGGAAAAGTAATGTGTGAGGAGGACACATAAAGTCTGCAAAAGGACATAGACAGGCTAAGTGAGTAGGCAAAAATTTGGCAGATGGAGTATAATGTTGGAAAGTGTGAGGTCATGCACTTTGGCAGAAAAAAATCAAAGAGCAGGTTATTATTTAAATGGGGAAAGATTGCAAAGTGCTGCATTACAGCAGGACCTGGGGGTAGTTGTGCGTGAAACACAAAAGTTTAGTATGCAGGTACAGCAAGTGATCAGGAAGGCCAATGGAATCTTGGCCTTTATTGCAAAGGGGATGGAGTATAAAAGCAGGGAAGTCTTGCTACAGTTATACAGGGTATTGGTGAGACCACACCTGGAACACTGCGTGCAGTTTTGGTTTCCATATTTATGAAAGGATATATTTGCTTTGGAGGCAGTTCAGAGAAGGTTCACAAGGTTGATTCCGGAGATGAGGAGGTTGATTTATGAGGAAAGGTTGAGTAGATTCTACTCATTGGAATTCAGAAGAATGAGAGGTGATCTTGTCGAAACGTATAAGGTTATGAGACGGCTTGACAAGGTGGATGCAGAGAGGATGTTTCTACTGAGAGGGGAGACTCGAACTAGAGGGCATAATCTTAGAATAAGGGGCCGCCCATTTAAAACTGAGATGAGAAGAAATTTATTTTCTTAGAGGGTTGCAGATCTGTGGAATTCGCTGTCTCAGAGAGCTGTGGAAGCTGGGACATTGAATACATTTTCAGACAGAAAGAGACAGTTTCTTAAATGATAAGGGAATAAGGGGTTATGGAGAACGGGCAGGGAAGTGGACCTGAGTCCATGACCGTATCAGCCATGATCGTATTAAATGAGGGAGCAGGCTTGAGGGGTTGTATGGCCTACTCCTGCTCCTATTTCTTATCTTCTTATGTTTTTATGTGGTTGTATGAGATGTAATACTGTCATTAGGTTGCTAAGAGGTCCCTCTCTCGCCATCTCCCACCACCAGCAGTTCTGCAACTCTTGAGACCTCCAGGGTGATCTCCACTGCTGCTGTCAAAGTGGCGAAGAATGGAGGGCCACCTCCAGTTCTCTCCCTCGCCCTGTTATTGTGGGCTCTCTTCTCCTGCACGGAGGGAAAGAAGAGTATTTTGAGTGAAAGTGATGGCCTCCTTATGTGATGTTACTTGGTAAGATTGTATTAGGATGAGGGTGAATGTGAGGGGTGGCTAGTCAGTTGGGGATGTGATAATGTGGATAGAGAGGGATGGGTGGACGTGCAAGGTATGTTGGTGTGGTTGGTATGACGAGCGGTGCTCCTTCATGGTAAACGAACCAAAGGTAGGCAGCGGAAGCGTTACAAGGACACCCTCAATGCTTCCCTTGTAAAGTGCGACATCACCACTGACACCTGGGAGACCCTGGCCGAAGACCGCCCGAAGTGGAGAAAGTGCATCCGGGAGGGCGTGGAGTTCTTCGAGTCTCAACACGAAGAGCGTGAAGAGATCACGCTCGGAAGGAGCTCGCTGCAAACCAGCCCCACCTACCCATTCCCCCGACGAATGTCTGTCCCACCTGTGACAGGGTCTGTGGCTCTCATATTGGACTGTTCAGCCACCAGAGAACTCACTTTGGGAGTGGAAGCAAGTTTTCCTCGATTCCAAGGGACTGCCTATGATGATGATGATGATGTTGGTGTGAGTAATGATATGCGGGAGTGGACTTGGGAAGGCCAAATGATGGGAATGTGATGAGAAGCACAGTAGAATGAAGTTGAGTGTGGCTTTGCACTCACTTTCCTGACCTCATGAGATCATTGAAGTGCTTCCAGCTCTGCCCCAGGTCCTCCTCACCACATCTCTGGTGTTGATCCCCTCTGCAATTTGGAACCAGGCTCTTTTGGTCTCCTGGGGTGGTCTCTTGCGCACATCAGCAGGGAAGAGGCCCTCCTTGTGTGCTCTGTCTCCCTCTACAAGAATATGTAGGGAATATATTCCAAACAACCTGGGTACAGCCCTCTGTCTCTGTGAAGCCATCTTTGCAAGGCTCAGCAATAATCAGATGATGATATGAACTGCCTACACACTCATAGATGAATCTTCAAATGCAATGTGGCCAAGGCTGCTTTAAATATCCAAGCTGGAAATGCATCATTGATGACATCATCAAACCTACACCATTAAATAGGACCAAGCCTGCCTTAATAGGCACCATTAACAGAAAGTCGCTCAGAGGAGCGGGATGAAAAGAAGAATAGGGTTCCAAGCTGCCACACCCGACCATTCCCAGGTAATGAAAATTCCGGCCTACATTTTTGGGCACCCTAACAGTAATAAAAATGTTTTTGTTCTTTGTCAGTTGGGCAACTGATACACCGATCACCGTGATTAGCATCCTTCAATCAAGCTCCTGAGAAATCCGCACTGGCAGAGTTTTTGTCAGTGCAATATGGAGTGCACACTCTCTGTTCATAGGGATACATTCCGCTTAACTTAATTCAGTCTAGGAAAATGTTGGCTGTGCCAAGGCCTAGGGTTCGCCAGATGCTGCACAAGAGTTTAACCACCTAAAACCCTGCTGCCTGACAGCAGAGCAGTGGTAAGCTTCCTACTGTTTGTCCACTCTGATCATTAGGAGACTGGCTCGCAGAGTTAGCTCAAGTTGACTCGGAAGAATCCCAAACCCCAGTGACAAGACTTCCCCTCCAGGTTCCATTAATGAGCCGGTCTGGCTGTTTAATCACCAGCAGTGCTGTAGGATACTGCAGACCTGTCTAACTTAGGTCTCAGATTACTGAGTCTGCCACAGAAGAGTAACTAGTTTTTGAAATTTCCACCAGCAGACCTGAGATCCTGGGGCCAGCTCGACCCTAAAGAAATCTCACTTAGCTTCAACCCAAAGAGGTTAGTCACTAATTTCTCCCAGTGTTCTTGCAAACATTTATCCCTCAACAAACATCAATTAACAACAACAACTTGTATTTATATTGTTCCTTTAACGTAGTGAAACATCCCAAGGTACTTCACAGGATTAAAAATGTGACACCGAGCCGCATAAGTAGAAACTAGCGCAGGTGACCAAAAGCTTGGTCAAAGAGTTACATTTTAAGGGGCATCTTGAAGAAGGAAAGAAAGGTAGAGAGGTGAAGAGGTTTAAACAGGGAATTCCAGAGCTTGGGGCCTAGGCAACAGAATGCATGGCTACCAACTGTGCACCGAGGGTGCACTGTCACCAGACATAAGCGCCAATACACACACCTCGATGGGTCCTATGCAAGATAGAATAATGTTGTCACCTGGTGTCTCAAGTCATAAGTGAATAAGAGGAGATGGTAGAGACAAGGACAGCAGTAGAGACTAATCACCGGAGGATGCAGAATGCTCCCAGCTCTGCTCAAAAGGACAGAATTAGAGGAGCGCAGATATCTCGGGGGCGATTGTGGGGCTTGAGGAGATTACAGAAATAGGGAGGGGTGAGGCCATGGAAAGATTTGAAAATAAGGATGAGAATTTTGAAATTGAGGCATTGCTTAACTGGGAGCCACCAGAAGTCACAGGTCAGTGAGCACAAGGGTGATGGGTGAGTGGGACTTGGTGCAAGTTAGAACATGGGCAGCCGAGATTTGAATCACCTCTAGATTATGTAGAGTAGAATGTGGGAGGCCAGCCAGGAGTGCGTTGGAATAGTCAAGTCTAGAGGTAACAAAGGCATGGATGAGGGCTTCAGCAGCGGATGAGCTGAGGCAAGGGCTGAGATGGGCGATGTTACGGAGGTGGAAATATGCGGCCTTAGTTATGCTGCGGATATGTGGTCGAATTAAAACAGAAGAGATTTAGCAAAACATTTATCTCATTGCACTTTGTGGGATCTTACTATGCACAAACTAGTTACTACATTTCCTTACATTACAACAGTGAGTACACTTCAAAAATATTTTGTTGGCTCTCTTTCTTTCTTTCTTTCTCAGACAACAGGAGCTTCTCATGAGTGTCATGATGAGTAGCACATTGTGGACTAGAAATTCGGTGTTTGGTAATAGCGGTATTTTTTCACCAAAAATACCGCTATCACCGCTACGAGGCCTAAAATCCAGGCTTCAATGCGCCCAGCAGTAAAAATCGACGTTGCTCAAGGATTCGTGGCGTAAACAGCAAATTTTCTGCAACTTTTTTCTGAGGCCGATACCGCCACAAGTTGGGACTTGGGAGGGGGAAAACAACAAAAAAAATTGGAAAAAACACAAAATAAAACATCACAAAACATTCACAAGACACTTAACTATTGAATCACTGCAAAAGAATTAAAAAATAAAAACCTTAACTTACCTTTTTTGCAGGTCGTTATACCTACCACTGCTCCAAGGGCTGCAACGCAGGTTTTTCTCGGTTGTTATTTTTCATCCTAACTACGGGTGCGGTGAGAGCCAAATTTTTGGCGAAAGCGCTATTTCGAGTCTTGTACGCCTTCGGTCTGCTCCCCAGCGAATTTAAAAACCATAGGCGTAAGACTTCTCCGAATTTCGCCAAAAACGGCAAAATATCGCTGAAAAACTGGGCGAATTGTTGGCCAAATTTTAGCAATAATAATATACAATGTGTAAGTGCATTGTCAATATACTTATATTTTTTATTAATAATGTGCAGTCAGGAAAGAAGGATACTACCTGAGTTGCTTAAAAAAAGGGGCGGGCAGAATCTTATTGTTATCTAATAGTTATGAAGAACTTCATGGGAATTAGTTTAAACTGATCAGAACTTTTAAACAGAAACCACATCCTGTTTAAAACAAAAAAAAATCCACCATGTCTGTTACAGAGATTAGAAAGAACACACAGGCTGATTCTGTGCTTCACGGTTTGATCCACTTCAACATTTCCTTGAAAGAACTTCAGTAAGATCATAAAACATTGTCATGCATTTGTATTTTAGTGCAACAGTTTCCTTATAAGTCGGTTTGTGGTGTGTGTATTTACATACAGCAGCTCAGCCCTCGATATTAGCATGCTTCATTTGCTTGCAGGATCTATGTCCTGGTTAAAGAAGTCATTAGAATAGAAAGTAAAGCAAGTCCAGTGTGACCGTGTCAGTCGACTGTTTATACACTGTGCCTCAGCATACAACTCAGTTTAAACACTCAACTCTGGAGAAACAGGATCTCAGAGGCTGCACCGCTTGCTGAAAGTTTAGCATATGTTTGGGGAGTTTCTCAGATTCTTAAGGAAACAGATTATTCTGTGGTTCTTGGTCATTTCCACTCCTAATATTGTTATATACTGCGGTGAAATAAAAAAGATGAGCATATCAATCTGGCAGTGGACTACTTCTAAAACTAGATGATATGATGCATGACTGGCTTATTTGCATCATCTTATCACCAGTTTAAATTCAGCAATTCAAGCATTCTGCTGACCACTTTTTTAATGTCACCATGTGCAGTAAAGGTTAAGCCAATTTGTGTATCTAATTTATCTCAGATTACCTCATTTCTATTTAAAATTAACCTTTGAAAAATGTTTCTTCAGAAGCTGCATGTCAACAACTATGCTCATGCATGCTAAGATTTGTAGTGTAATTACAAGCTTGGTCTTGAAGGCCTCCAGCCAGATAACAGTACCTAGCATGCAGTTCAGGTCCTTTACTTAGAGAAAAGCAGAGGGAAGCTTGGCTAATAGCTATTGTTTGATAATGGCTTTTAAAATGTAATACAATGAGGCAGAATTTCCAATGTCCTGGGCCCATACGAAGTTTCTATGGACCCAGGAAGGCATCGGAAAAGCCGATTTTCAGCACGTAATGCGCATGTGCTGAAAACCGGCTTTTCTGATCTGTCAAGGAGCTTGACAGATTGTAGCCAGATCGGGAGCGAGGATATTTGTACAGGCAAGATTGGGCTATTTACCCATATCTTACCCGGCAAATGTCCTCAAAAAAAATTGCACCTGCCTACTTTTATAGGCGCAAGTGTTTTGAAACACACTAAAAGAATTGTAAAATAAAATTAAAAACACATCGTTTATTGTTAAAAACCCTCCCCACTACGTTAAGTTTATTTTTAACCATAATTAAAAAAAACTTTTTTAAAAATCGGGAAAATATTTTATTTTTATAAGACATAATAACGTTAATTTCAATTAATTTTAAATATGTGTGGTCTATTTTTTATTTTTTATTATTTTGTGTGATTGCTTTTGTTCCCATTACTAGCAGAGAACTCGTAGTTACGCGCGTCTCAGTGCTATTAACGGGAACCTGTGAAATACTTACCTGACTGGCTGAGCAGTCACACATGACTGCATCTTCTGCGTCGGGACCCTCTGCACGGGAGTGCGCTTCGCAGCGCGGGAGGAGAAGGCCTCCCCATTGGAAATCAGGGCGCCTCCTCGACCACTAGGTAAATTCGTAAAAAATATCCAGTGAGGAGGCAATTGCCCGCGGGAAGACCCCCAGAGGAATTTCTGGGTCAATATTTATCAGTTTTTCTCAGATTTTTTCTATCTCCTCTCTCCACCACCCCAAACCCCTCCCACAGAACAATGATAGGGTTCCCCTTGTCCTTATCATAAAATCAGACATCGCGGCTGCAAAACATGCCAGAGTCTCATGCATTTCTTGCTCTCCCTCCAGGTTCATCCTCGATCTCTAGATTCAGAGTCTGCATGCAGCTGAGCAAAGCTTGGAACATCCTGTACCCTCTGGTGAGGTATTTCCATTGCTTTTCCTGTCAACACCATTTACTCTTGCTCACTTGTGAAGTGTGAGACACCAGGTGACAGCACTACTCTATCTCAAATAGGACCCGCCGAGGTATGCATTTCTACCCTGGTGCTGGTTGCACTTGGGTCTGTTGACGGTGCACCCTCAGAGGCTGGAGGCTCCTCTGAGGAGTTGCTTTCCTCCTCCAGTTGGATAGTTGGGGTGTGTGTGTGTGGGGTGGGTGGGTGGGGGGAGGGCTCTTGATGGACCTATGTGAGAGTAAACAGATGATTTAGAAATGTTATATTAAGAATGGGTAACAATACCATTATGCACATGATGAACATTCACTGGCTGCTGACATCAGTCACCATATGAGTGACTGCTGCATGCCATGTAGTTGTATGAGATTTTTACTCTATCACCAGGTTGCTAAGCGGGCCCTCTCTCTCCAACTCTCACCGCCAGCTGCTCTGCAACTCTTGAGACCTTCAGGACCACCACCTCTGCTGCTGTTAAAGTACTGATGGATGAAGGGCCACCTCAGTTCTCTCTCTCTCCCTGTTATTGTCTGCTCTCTTCTCCTGCAAGGAGGGATAGAAGAGAAGTTTGAGTGAGAGTGATGGCATAAGTGTAAGGAATGTGTTGGTTATATCTGTAGAGGGTGATTATGAGGGAGTGTGGTACAAATGCCAAATGGCATGCCCAAATATCTTATGTGGCTCGATATATAATTTTGTTTGATATAACACTCCTGTGAAGTGCCCTGGGACTTTTTACTACGTTAAAAGCGCAATATAAATGAAAGTTGTTGGTGTTGTTGTTTGTGGTTTTCCATTCTGCTTCATTGTCTGTTTTTAAAAGCTGTCATCAGTTATTTTTTTCTAGTACTGATGAAAGGTAATACCTGATACATTACTTTGTCTGTTCTCGCCATAGTTGCTGACTGACATACTGAGTGGTTCGAACATTTTTGGGGTCGAAATTCGGTACCACCGTTTTTGCGGCGGTGTCACCTCCTGAGTGCTGATTTTACCGCCAGGCGTTAGGTGCAGGCTCAAACTGCCAAATTCAGTTTTTACGCCCAAAGATGGGAGAACAACGCTAAAATGTGATGCAGCATACTCATCCTCAGTGGGGAGCTCAGGAAGCCTACTGAATCTTGCATCAGGAGACTGACCCATGTTAGTTGGAAAACAGGAAGAAAAGGGAAGAAAAAAACCTCAAACTTCTCTGACCCACACACAAACTTTCCCACTGTTACAACTAACAAAAAATGAAGAAATAAATAAAGAAAAAAACTTACCATGCTCTCCGGCCGATTCCGCCCGAGTTCCGCTGTTTACTCACCACTTTTTCTCCATTGTAAGAACACCTGCTGGGAAGGCCGACATTCAAACTAAATATCATGATAGAGGCGCCAAGGAGGCGTTGAAATCACCACGCAGGTGGCGTTAGCCAAAGCAGCATTAGCTCTTGGTGCCTCTGCCCAAAGAGCCAACTGAATTTCTACACAGGCGTGGACGCCGCTTACTGTCGAAGGTAGAGTTTTGCCGCCCATTAGCCGTCTCCCGCATTTCCAGCATCTGTTGTTTTATCACTTCCTTTGTAGCTCTATATTTGTTGATTCCGGAGGAGGAAGAGGAGAATCTGAGGAGGCAAAAGAGGGAAATGAATTTACATCTTAGGCAGTCATGTTACACCCATCCTTACCTACCCATGCATACAGACCAAAGTGCACTCACTTGATGTGTTATTGATAGCAGGCGGGATCGATCACCATCAAAAGAAGGCCCACTTGCTTTCTTCTGGATATCAGAGCATAGTGGTTACATTCCTGGACTAGTAATCTAGAGGCCCGGACTAATGATCTGGAGAAATGATTCAAATCCCACAATGACAGCTGGGTAATTTAAATTCAGTTAATTAAATAAATCTGGACTAAAAAGCTAGTATCAGTAATGGTTACCATGAAACTACCAGATTGTCGTAAAAACCCATCTGCTTCACTAATGTTCTTTAGGGAAGGAAGTCTGCTGTCCTTACCCAGTATATCCTACATGTGACTCCAGAGCCATAGTAATGTGGTTGACTCTTAACTGCCCTCTGAAATGGCCTCGCAAGCCACTCAATTGTAGAAGGTGGCTCACCACCACCTTCTCAAGGGCAATTAGGAATGGGCAATAAATGCCAGCCTTGCCAGCAATGCCCACATCCAATGAATTCATTTTTAAAAATTAACTATCGCCTCATCTCCTCTTCAGCCCTTCCAGGGTCTCTGTTCTTCTCTTGGAGTTCATGGTGTCAGTCCAATTTTCCTGGCCGGTGTTGAAGCGGGCATTTCTGAACCCCTTACATATGTGAACTACTTACCTGATTAAGTAAATGATTCTGCTCCTGAAATTTGGGACAGAATCTGTATCCATCTCCACAGGCAGCTGGCAGTTCCACTCTGCTGCACTTCTGTCATCACAGCAAGACTGCCAGAATTTCAGCACTGTAATGTATTATCACTTGGTTTGCTATGAGCTTGCTCAGTTCACTTTGGCCTGATAAACCAGCACATGGACTTGCAACTCATCGGTGTCTCTGACCTTCATTTGGTTCACCCAAGTATATTAAATTTTGGCGACAAGGATGGGATCCCAAAGACATTTTTAGGGATCATGGAAGGACACAATGTTCAACCTTCGATTGGACAAATTTAACATGAATTTGTGACACCTAAACTGAATTTTTGCAATATTTTACCATTAATGCTCATGCAGAAACATCTGTGCTTCGCCTTCGCGTGTATGTTTACACAGCAACAGCGGCATTGATTCACACAGGTAGCATGCGGAGTCACTGTTCGACGGAATTGGGATAATCATGGCCGCGCCTATGGGATTCATCGGAAGCCTCGGCTTGTATGACCGAGCTGGCGAACCATTCAGTTCTTACATTGAGTGGATGGAGTTGTTTTTTTAGGGTCAATAACATTATTGAGACTGAAGGTGCAGATGAGAATGTTCAAGCTCAAAATAAAATAATTCGTGAACGGAAAAAAGCAATTATTTTAGCATAGATCGGGCCAGATGTCGACAGAACTTTGACAAACATACTTTCGCAGGGAAAGTCAAGGGCATGTCGTTTGAAGACATTGTTGTGAAACTCGAGGACTTTTTGACGCAAAGCCATTAGAACTAGCAGAGAGCTATAAGTTTGGTACCAGAAATCAAAAACAAAAAGAAACCATCAGTGAGTACGTTGCAGCTCTTAAGAACCTATCATTGTAACTTCGGCACATTTTTGAATCGTGCGTTGCACAATTAGTTTGTGTGTGGACCGGTGAATGAGTGCACACAGTCCAAGTTACTGAACATTCTGAACCTAACATTTGACATAGTTTGCAAAATTGCACTATCTATGGAGATGGCGTCTGAGAATGCTTGGGAGCTCCGTCCAACTCAAGTGACCAGTGCAACTGAGGTCGACAGTCTAAAGCTGTGAGACCGTGTCAAAAGCATGTTGGTGAGATCAATTTAGTGAATTGTTATCGCTGCAATGGAAATCACTCACCACAGTCCTGCCAATACAGAAATGTGAAGTGTTTTCACTGCCAGAAGCAAGGCCATATTTTGCAGGGCTAGATCTAAAGCAGAAAGGTAAGCATGATTCTAGTGGCAATCCAAAGCAGTAACAACTAAAGGGAGGTGTTCACAATATTGAAGTGAACACACCTGATGTTGAAGAATTAGACAGCTGCAGTATCTAGGCGACTAGTGGCTAGTAGTTGTGAGATAGACTTCCGTTCAAAACTTTTGATCAACGAAAATATGTGTATCGGCACGATGGTGGACTGCTCTATCATGAGTAAGGACATATATATAAGTAAGTTTGATCAATTACCACTTACAAAAAGAGTACTGTAGAGTTAAAAACCAACTCCGACGAAATCCTAGACAAATGTGGACAAATGGAATGTACAGTTCATTAACATGGCCAGTCAGTAAAGATGCCTATTATTGTAGCGAGCGACAGCAATAGGCCAACTCTCATGGGCCAAGACTGGTTGAGAAAGTTAAGAACATAAGAACATAAGAACATAAGAATTAGGAACAGGAGTAGGCCATCTAGCCCCTCGAGCCTGCTCCGCCATTTAATAAGATCATGGCTGATCTGGCCCTGGACTCAGCTCCATTTACCCGTCCTCTCCCTGTAACCCTTAATTCCCTTATTGGTTAAAAATCTATCTATCTGTGACTTGAATACATTCAATGAGCTAGCCTCAACTGCTTCATTGGGCAGAGAATTCCACAGATTCACAACCCTCTGGGAGAAGAAATTCCTTCTCAACTCGGTTTTAAATTGGCTCCCCCATATTTTGAGGCTGTGCCCCCTAGTTCTAGCCTCCCCTACCAGTGGAAACAACCTCTCTGCCTCTATCTTGTCGATCTCTTTCATGATTTTAAATGTTTCTATAAGATCACCCCTCATCCTTCTGAACTCCAACGAGTAAAAACCCAGTCTACTCAATCTATCATCATAAGGTAACCCCCTCATCTCCGGAATCAGCCTAGTGAATCGTCTCTGTACCCCCTCCAAAGCCAGTATATCCTTCCTTAAGTAAGGTGACCAGAACTGCACGCAGTACTCCAGGTGCGGCCTTACCAATATCCTATACAGTTGCAGCAGGACCTCCCTGCTTTTGAACTCCATCCCTCTCGCAATGAAGGCCAACATTCCATTCGCCTTCCTGATTAACTGCTGCACCTGCAAACTAACTTTTTGGGATTCATGCACAAGGACCTCCAGGTCCCTCTGCATCTCAGCATGTTGTAATTTCTCCCCATTCAAATAATATTTCCTTTTACTGTTTTTTTTCCCAAGGTGAATGACCTCACAGTTTCCGACATTTTATTCCATCTGCCAAACCTTCGCCCATTCGCTTAACCTATCCAAATCTCTTTGCAGCCTCTCTGTGTCCTCTACACAACCCGCTTTCCCACTAATCTTTGTGTCATCTGCAAATTTTGTTACACTGCACTCTGTCCCCTCTTCCAGGTCATCTATGTATATTGTAAACAGTTGTGGTCCCAGCACCGATCCCTGTGGCACACCACTAACCATCGATTTCCAACCCGAAAAGGATCCATTTATCCCGACTCTCTGCTTTCTGTTCACCAGCCAATTCTCTATCCATGCTAATACATTTCCTCTGACTCCGCGTACCTCTATCTTCTGCAGTAACCTTTTGTGTGGCACCTTATCGAATGTCTTTTGGAAATCTAAATACACCACATCCATCGGTACACCTCTATCCACCTTGCTCGTTATATCCTCAAAGAATTCTAGTAAATTAGTTAAACATGATTTCCCCTTCATGAATCCATGCTGCGTCTGCTTGATTGCACTATTCCTAACTAGATATCCCGCTATTTCTTCCTTAATGATAGTTTCAAGCATTTTCCCCACTACAGATGCTAAACTAACCGGCCTATAGTTACCTGCCTTTTGTCTGCCCCCTTTTTTAAACAGAGGTGTTACATTAGCTGCTTTCCAATCTGCTGGTACCTCCCCAGAGTCCAGAGAATTTTGGTAGATTATAACAAATGCATCTACGATAACTTCTGCCATCTCTTTTAATACCCTGGGATGCATTTCATCAGGACCAGGGGACTTGTCTACCTTGAGTCCCATTAGCCTGTCCAGCACTACCCCCCTAGTGATAGTGATTGTCTCAAGGTCCTCCCTTCCCACATTCCCGTGACCAGCAATTTTTGGCATGGTTTTTGTGTCTTCCACTGTGAAGACCGAAGCAAAATAATTGTTTAAGGTCTTGGCCATTTCCACATTTCCCATTATTAAATCCCCCTTCTCATCTTCTAAGGGACCAACATTTACTTTAGTCACTCTTTTCCGTTTTATATATCTGTAAAAGCTTTTACTATCTGTTTTTATGTTTTGCGCAAGTTTACCTTCGAAATCTATCTTTCCTTTCCTTATTGCTTTTTTAGTCATTCTTTGCTGTTGTTTAAAATTTTCCCAATCCTCTAGTTTCCCACTAAACTTGGCCACCTTATACGCATTGGTCTTTGATTTGATACTCTCCTTTATTTCCTTGGTTATCCATGGCTGGTTATCCCTTCTCTTACTGCCCTTCTTTTTCACTGGAATATATTTGTGTTGCGCACTATGAAAGAGCTCCTTAAAAGTCCTCCACTGTTCCTCAATTGTGCCACCGTTTAGTCTGTGTTTCCAGTCTACTTTAGCCAACTCTGCCCTCATCCCACTGTAGTCCCCTTTTGTTTCTGACACAACTTCCTCACCCTCAATCTGTATTACAAATTCAACCATACTGTGATCACTCATTCCGAGAGGATCTTTTACTTGGAGATCATTTATTTTTCCTGTCTCATTACACAGGACCAGATCTAAGATAGCTTGCTCCTTTGTAGGTTCTGTTACATACTGTTCTAAGAAACAATCACGTATGCATTCTATGAATTCCTCCTCCAGGCTACCCCGTGCGATTAGAGTTGACCAATCGATATGTAGGTTAAAATCCCCCATGACTACTGCCGTTCCTTTTTCACATGCCTCCATTATTCCCTTGATTATTGCCCGCCCCACCATGAAGTTATTATTTGGGGGCCTATAAACTACGCCCACCAGTGACTTTTTCCCCTTACTATCTCTAATCTCCATCCACAATGATTCCACATTTTGTTCATTAGAGCCAATATCGTCTCTCACAACTGTCCTGACATCATCCTTTATTAACAGAGCTACCCCACCTCCTTTCCCTTCTTGTCTATGTTTCCAAATCGTCAGATACCCCTGTATGTTTAATTCCCAGTCTTGGCCACCCTGCAACCATGTTTCTGTAATGGCCACCAAATCACACCCATTTGTAATGATTTGTGCCGTCAACTCATTTACTTTATTTCGAATGCTGCGTGTATTTAGGTAGAGTGTTTTAATCCTAGTTTTTATCCCATGATTTTTAGTTTTGCCCCTCCTGCAGCCCCTTTATATTCAATGGCCCTTTTTGTTTTTTGCCTTGGGTTTCTCTGCCCTCCACTTTTACTCATCTCCTTTCTGTCTTTTGCTTTTGTCTCCTTTTTGTTTCCCTCTGTCTCCCTGCATTGGTTCCCATCCCCCTGCCATATTAGTTTAACTCCTCCCCAACTGCACTCGCAATCACTCCCCCCAGGACATTGGTTCCGGTCCTGCCCAGGTGCAGACCGTCCGGTTTGGACTGGTCCCATCTCCCCCAGGACCGGTTCCAATGCCCCAGCAATTTGAATCCCTCCCTGCTGCACCACTGCTCAAGCCACGTATTCATCTGCGATTCCTACTCTGACTAGCACGTGGCACTGGTAGCAATCCCGAGATTACTACTTTTGAGGTCCGACTTTTTAATTTAACTCCTAGCTCCTTAAATTCATCTCGTAGGACCTCATCCCTTTTTTTACCGATGTCGTTGGTACCAATGTGCACCACGACAACTGGCTGTTCTCCCTCCCTTTTTAGAATGTCCCGTACCCGCTCCGAGACATCCTTGACCCTTGCACCAGGGAGGCAACATACCATCCTGGAGTCTCGGTTGCGGCCGCAGAAACGCGTATCGATTCCCCTTACAATTGAATCCCCTATCACTATTTTTCTCCCACTCTTTTTCCTGCCCTCCTGTGCAGCAGAGCCAGCCATGGTGCCATGAACTTGGCTGCTGCTGCCCTCCCCTGATGAGTCATCCCCCTCAACAGTACTCAAAGCAGTGTATCTGTTTTGCAGGGGGATGACCGCAGCGGACCCCTGCACTACCTTCCTTGCACTGCTCTTCCTGCTGGTCTTCCATTCCCTAGCTGGCTGTGGACCCTTCACCTGCGGTAAGACCAACTCGCTACACATGCTACTCACGTCATTCTCAGCATCGTGGATGCTCCAGAGTGAATCCACCCTCAGCTCCAATTCCGCAACACGGTCCGTCAGGAGCTGGAGGCGGATACACTTCCCGCACACGTAGTCGTCAGGGACACTGGAAGTGTCCCTGAGTTCCCACATGGTACAGGAGGAGCATATCACGTGACCGAGCTCTCCTGCCATGACTTAACCCTTCGATACCCTTAAATTGACAACAACAATGTTAAACGGTTACTTACTGATATAAAAAAGAAAAAGAAAAGCTACTCACCAATCACCAGCCAATCACTTACCCCCTTGGCTGTGACGTCACCTTTTGATTTCTTTCTACTTCTTTTTTGCCTTCTCTCCCTGCTGCAGCTGCACAAGTTCGCCTCTCGCTGCCGCTGGGCCTTTTGTCGGTCTCACCAACCACGAACTCCCGCCTCTCGGACTAAAACTAGACTGAAAAAATATCTTCAGTTTAGATGCTTCAAAGAAGTGACTCAAAGCAATGTTGACCAAGTACAAAAGCATGTCAGTTATGAAGACATCACCGGTTCTGACATGCATATCCGCATCAAGTCCAATGTGAAGCCTGTGTATTGTAAGGCAAGGTCAGTCCACTATGCATTGAAAAGTCAGGTGGAGGAAGAGCTAGCGAAGCTCAGAGAGAAAGGAGTGCGAGTAAAAATTGACAAAAGTGAATGGGCTACCCTGATTGTGGTAGTGCCCAAAGCAGACAAAACTGTATGATTGTGCGGTGACTATAAATTTACTATCAACCAAGCAGTTGACGATGAGCAGTACCCATTACCTACATCACAAGATTTGTACGCAGCACTTTCTGAGTCAAAGGTTTTCTCCAAGCTTGACCTGTCACACGCTTGCGCTCAGCTAAATGTTGACAAAGAGTCAACAGTATCTCACAATCAACACACACAAGAGACTGCACGCATACATCAAGCTGCCTTATGGTGTAAAGTCCTCTCCCAAAATCTTCCAGGCGATGATGGATAAGATATTGCAAGGAATTCCAAATTGCTTATACAATCAAGACAATATGCTGATCGCAACAAGCAGCGAGGAATAAAATCTAGAAATGCTAGATATAGTGCTTCTAAGGTTGAATGCCCACAATGTCAAATTGAAAAGGAGCAAATGTGCTTTTATGCAGCCCAAGGTTGTGTACCTTATTCTGAAAGTTGATGCAAATGGCTCGTAACCAGTGAAGGAAACAGTTGATGCTCCAAAGCCGCAGAACATGTCTGAATTAAGATCGCTCCTTCGAATGGTCCAGTACTACGCACGTTTCTTACCTGAGTTAGCAACCATGTTAGTTCCATTGTATGAGCTCCTGAAAAAGGATGTCCAGTGGAAGTGGATGAAAGTGCAACAGGAAGCTTACGATGCTTATGAGAAGTCTCTCTAGCAATGCTCTACTTGTGCACTACGACACAGAGCTTGAGCTTAAGTTAGCGTTTGATGCTTCGAACTATGGTGTGGGACCTGTCATAAGCCACGTAATGGATGACGGCCAAGAGAAACTAATCATGTTTGCATTGCGAACCCTCACAAAGAACTAAAGAAACAACGCTCAAATTGAAAAGGAAGCACTCGCTACAGTGTTTGGAATCAAGAAATTCCAACTGTTCTGATCGGCAGAAAGCTTACCCTGAAAAACAATTACAAAGTGCTCCGAGCAATATTGGGGCTCAAATCGTCCATCCCTGTAATGGTCTCATCAAGAATACAACGTTGGACAGTGTTATTGTCACAATATGACGACACGATTGAATGTCGAACTTCAAAGCAAAAGAATCACAGATGCCTTGACCAGGTTGCCATATGAGGACACGTGTTAGGAGTGAATGTGTGATTTCCACGCTAGATGCGGTTAACAAAGTCTTTTTGGTGAATGCAATTGAGATTGCAGACAAGACGTAAAAGGACTCAGTACTGAAAAGAGTGTATGGAAACACCTTGGATGGATGGACTGATCAGTGTATGGACACAGAATTGAAACCATTCCCCATAACCATCATACAGAATTGTCTTGTGAGCAAGGTTGTATCAAGTATCAAGTATCAAGTATCAAAACGATTGGTTTCTCTTGGCCGTCATCCTTTACGTGGCTAATGAAAGGCCCCACACCATAACTTCTTTGAGAACTGGAATTCTGGCCAAACTTCATACTCAACATCTAGAGTTCGTCAGTATGAAATCAATTGCAAAAAGCTTTGTTTACTGGCCTGGATTGGACAGTGATCTTGTATCACTTGTCAGCAAATGCAGCGTTTACGAAGGTTGCAGAAACAAACCATCCAAAACTCGATTACAACCCAGTGTGAGCTGTGAGGAGGATGCTAAGAGGCTGCAGGGTGACTTGGTCAGGTTAGGTGAGTGGGCAAATGCATGGCAGTTGCAGTATAATGTGGATAAATGTGAGGTTATCCACTTTGGTGGCAAAAACAGGAAGGCAGATTTTTATCTGAATGGTGACAGATTAGTAAAAGGGGAGGTGCAACAAGACCTGGGTGTCATGGTACATCAGTCATTGAAAGTATGCATGCAGGTACAGCAGGCAGTAAAGAAGGCAAATGGCATGTTGGCCTTCATAGCGAGAGGATTTGAGTATAGGAGCAGGGAGATCTTGCTGTAGCTGTGCAGGATCTTGATGAGACCACACCTTGAATATTGTGTGCAGTTTGGGTCTCCTAATCTGAGGAAGGACATTCTTGCTATTGAGGGAGTGCAGCGAAGGTTCACCAGACTGATTCCCGGGATGGCAAGACTGTCATATGAAGAAAGACTGGATCGACTAGGCTTATATTCACTGGAATTTAGAAGAATGAGAGGGGATCTCATAGAAGCATATAAAATTCTGACGGGATTGAACAGATTAGATGCAGGAAGAATGCTCCCAATGTTGGGGAAGTCCAGAACCAGAGGTCACAGTCTAAGGATAAGGGGTAAGCCATTTAGGACCGAGATGAGGAGAAACTTTTTCACTCAGAGAATTGTGAACCTGTGGAATTCCCAACCACAGAAAGTTGTTGAGTCCAGTTCATTGGATATATTCAAAAGGGAGTTAGATGTGACCCTTACGGCTAAAGAGATCAGGTGGTATGGAGAGAAGGTAGGAGTGGGGTACTGAAGTTGCATGATCAGCCAAGATCATAAAGAATGAAGGTGCAGGCTCAAAGTGCCGAATGGCCTGCTCCTGCACTACATATTATTTTTAAGGGGGGAAGCAGTGGTTTATCGTGTGGTTTGTTATAAGCATGCTCAGTTCACTCTGGCCTCAAACAACCACATGAACCAACAACTCATCGGGGCTGAAATTAAGCCCTGCCCCAAATGGGGTGCACCTACTGGATTTGAAAGTTTTGGACTGGGGCGGAGATACCGGAGAAATTCAGGACTCTGAAATTTTTTATGCCTCAGTGCCGGTCGGGTGCGGGGCGGAAGTGCCCTTGCAGCGGGTACGCAGCCTCAACTATTCATCAGCGCCGTGCTGTGACGTCAGCGTCTCTCCCCTTCAGTTAATGGGGAGAGCCTCTACGTAAGGTCCACTGGGCCCCCAGGGAGGGTTTCGGCCAGGCCGCCAGACCTTACATTTCCTTACATTATACTCCATCTGTAATCTTACTGCCCACTCACTTAGTCTATCTATATCCCTTTGCATACGCTTTGCGTTCTCCTCACAGCTTACTGTCCCACCTAGCTTTGTATTGTCAGCAAGCTTGGATACATTACACTCGGTCCCTTCATCTAGGTCATTAATATAGATTGTAAATAGCTGCGGCCCCAGCACTGATCCTTGCGACACCCCACTAGTTACTTCCTGCCAACATGAAAAAGACCTGTTTATCGATACACTTTGTTTTCTGTCCGTTAACCAATCCTCTATCCATACTAATAAATTACCTCCAATCCCATGAGCCCTTATCTTGTGTAATAATCTTTTATGTGGCACCTTATCGAATGCCTTTTGGAAATCCAAATATACTACATCCACTGGTTCCCCTTTATCTACCCTGTGAGTTACATCTTCAAAAAACTCTAATAAATTTCTCAAACTCAGGTTTCCTTTTCAAAAAACCATGTTGACTCTGCCTAATCATGTTATGATTTTCTAAGTGTCCTGATACCGCTTCCTTAACAATTTTCCCGGCGACTGAAGTCAGGCTAACTGACCTGTAGTTCCCTGTTATCTCTCTCCCTCCTTTGTTGAATAGCAGTGTTACATTTGCTACCTTCCAATCCGTTGGGACCATTCTAGAATCTAGAGAATTTTGAAAGATCAAAACCAATGCACCACTATCTCTGCAGCCACCTCTTTTAGAACCCTAGGATGTAGGCCGCCAGGTCTCAGGGATCTGTTGGCTTTTAGTCCCATTAGTTTCTCTGATACTTTTTCTCTATTTATATTAAGTTCCCCATCCTCATTAGCCCCTTGGTTCCCCACCATTTTAGGTATGCTTTTTGTGTCTTCTACTGTGAAGACAGATACAAAATATTTGTTTAATGTTT
Source organism: Pristiophorus japonicus (assembly GCF_044704955.1). NCBI lineage: Eukaryota > Metazoa > Chordata > Chondrichthyes > Pristiophoridae > Pristiophorus > Pristiophorus japonicus. The sequence goes on from NC_091977.1 coordinate 421,540,306, forward strand.
CTGCCATTTCCTTATTCCCCATAATAATTTACCCTGCCTCAGCCTCTGAAGGACCAATGTTTACTTTTGCCATTCTCTTCCTTTTTACATACTTGTAGAAGTTCTTAGAATATGTCTTTATATTTCTTGCTATTTTTCTCTCATAGTCTAATTTTTCCCTTTTAATACATTTTTTGGTCATCCTTTGCTGATTTCTGAAACTCTCCCAATCCTCAGGCTTATTATTATTTTTCAAAACATTATAAGCTTCTTCCTTCAATCTAATGCTATTCTTAACTTCTTTAGTTAGCCACAGATGAAAGAAGAAGAAGGAAGAGAGGGAGGAGGTGGAGAAGTAGGAAGACAATGAGAAGAAACTGCAAAGCCATGGCGGAGCGTCCTAAAAGGCATAGAGCCCTGAGATTTTCTAACATGGCTCTGGAAACACTGGCTGTGGCGTGGAGAGCTACACACTGGAAGAAAGCCCTTGCCACACACCTCGCAACGTCTGTGGAACGAGATAGACTGCCAGCATTGTAGTGCCAAGGTCGGCCGTCCAGTGACAAAATAAGTTTAATGACCTCACATGAATGGTCAAGGTGAGTGAAGGCTTCAGTAAATACAGTATCCCACCATCTGCACCACAAGCCTCACATACTGCTCAATGCATCACATCCCCAACACTCACCTACCAACAATCTCTACCTATCACACTCATGCCTCACAATCAGAGCTTCACTTTGCTTCCACAACCTTACCACTGTTGCAACACTCACACCCACATCTCACACCTTGCACACACTGACAGCTATTCAACTATGGCAGGCTCATCGCCCAAACACATTGCACGACACTCATTCACACATTTCTCTTTCTCTTGCAGGCCAAGGTCACACATAACCGGAGGGAGCAGCAGCAGACAGGCGGGGGTCAGGCTAACATCCATGACTTCAGCCAGCTGGAGAAGAGAATGCTGGACATAACTGGGCAGCAGATCGTAGAGGCCCATGGCAACCAGTGAGGTTGAACCCCTTGGGAACAACAACAGTATGGTCATTCCTAATCCTTCTTCTCACATCCCACTTCTCCCTCATCCCACAATCTCTTCTCACTTTCAAGCTGCTGATGCTGCATACATGCATATCTTGCTTCCTGCCCACCTCACCCTAACCTGACTCCTATGCCTTTCTGCTTTCAGATAATCAACAACAAGCACTCGTGCAGCCTGTCTCCGAGGCGATGCACGAGAGCGAGGGGTGAAATGAGATGACACAATTTCACTGCATCACTCACTCAAAGACACCAACTCAGAAACTGCCACTACATGGACTTGAGGCTAGTGTAGTAGTGGGATCTGCACTAGGTGAGGCACCAGGCTCAGTGGGCTACAGCAAGGCCAGGGAAAAAGGGTAGCTCAGGTGCCAACTCCCTGGGGCGCGAGTTTGCATGCGAGTTCTGTGGCATAGGACTCAGATGAGGACCTCGATGGACGGCTTTCAGATGAAGGGTGATGGGCATGCACACCAAATTGCTAGGTGCAATGGCAAGCCTGCCAGACAGCCTCTTGGCAATGTCAAGGAGCACGGAGCAGCCCACTTCCAACAATGCATGGGGCTCTGCACAGAGCTTGGCGCCCAAGATTCCCAGACTGGAAATGATGGAAAACTCCCAAAGAGACCGTGATGATGCATGCGATGTCGCGGCTGCCATTACAGTATAGGCAGAAGTGACCCACCACCTTAGTGCTGCAGTGGAAGTTCAGACCGCTCTCATGCAGTCTCTGCTTGGTGCTATCCAAACTCAGACTGCTGACATCGTGGCTGGGTTTAACACGGTCGACTGGGGCTTGCAGGATGTCGTAGCAGCCCAGCAATCTGTGCTCCAACAAATTGCTAGTAATGCCACTCTGCCTTTGCCCTTGCCGCTGCCTGTCAGCCAGACAGGCCAGATTGTTGCCGGGCATGCCGAGATGGTGCAGTCTACAGAAAATGCTGGAAATGCTCAGCAGGTCAGGCAGCATCTGTGGAAAGAGAAACAGAGTTAGTGTTTCAGGTTGATGATCTTCCTTCAGGCGGAAGCGACCCACCGCATTAGTGCAGCAGCGGAAGCACAGACTGCTCTCAAAGTCTCATGCAGTCTACAGCCGGGCCTCCTTGATCTAGAGCTGCTCATGGTCATCCTGCAAGGCCATCTACAGTCTCCCCCATAGAAACTCAGCGGCCTTCCACCAGCCATGCTGCAGCCACTGGGGGAGCACTTCATGGGAGCAGTCGATTAGGAAAGGCCACCTGAATGACAGGCACGAAGGGATTGCACAAGCGTGATTAGTTGATATTATTTGTGTAAGTATGTGTGAATCAATTTTGGATTAATTTATTAATTTTGGCTGGAATCTTTTGAGGTATCTCTCATTTCACCTTTGTGTCCATCAGGATACGGTGATGTTCTGTGACAGAGGAATGGTATGATGTGATGTGGTGAGCAACGGGGATCTGGGGTTTCACTCATTGGAATTGAGGCATTCAAAGTCAGCCTATCCACAAGGGGTATTGGCTGCCTGCCTCCCTCCCTCCTCATCCTCTTCCACTTGCTCGTCTTCCTCTTCTTCTTCCTCCTCCTCCTCCTCCTCCTGAGTTGGTCTCACAATCCCAGCTGGCAAGGACTGCCTCCTCTCTCTCTTCGAAAGGTACTTGAGCACGAGAGGAACTGCCAGTAGAGCCTCCATGACTGTTCTCCACTTAGAACCTTGAAAGAAGTTTATAAAGCTGCTGGAGTTTCAGAAAGTTGCACAGAGCCAGTTAAATTGAATAAACATGTAATTTCTGATGATCCCTTTAAATCCGCTGCTGGAGGCTCCTTCCTGCTTGTCAACGCTTGCTCAGCTGTTTGCACTTAAGGCATGTTGGTAAATGGAGCGGCACACTCCAACTCGCAGATCAGACATCAAGTGAGCATTGCACACTCACTGATGCACGATCTGCATGGTTTTCGTGATCGCTAATATTGGCAGCACTGCCTGCCATCCGAAAATGGTGGCCGCCACGGGACCTGCCGCAAGCTGGCCGAAGACCGCCATTTTTTCCGCCCAATTCTGGCGGTACCGGGTGGTGATACCTCTCCAATTTTTAGGCCATAGAATCATAGAAGCATACAGCAAATAAGGTGGTCTTTCAGCCTATCGTGCCTGTGTTGGCTCTTTGAAAAAGCTATCCAATTAGACACACTAAAATAAGAAACGCTAAATGTTGGAAACACTCAACTGGTCAGGCAGTATCTGTGTAGAGTGAAACACAGTGAACGTTTCAGATCAATAACCATTCGAATATTCAATTAGACACACTCCTCTGTAATTTCCCCATAGCGCTGCACTGTTTTCCATTTCAAGTATATATACAATTCCCTTTTGAAAGTTACTATTGAATCTCCTTCCACCACCCTTTCAGGCAGTGCATTCCAGATCACAATAATTCGCTGCGTAAATTGGTACCGGACATTGAGCAGTCTAACCAGTGGTCCTTAAATGGACTGTTGCAGACTGTTCCGGAAAAAGTTGGTGCTTTTTTAATTTTATGACTACTTTATATCTAATGCTGGCCGGCCGGCCGGGTGTCCCAAGGCTCGGGAAACTCTGCAACTAAATATAGATGGGAATAGCCGGATGAAACAGGTAAATGCTTTATGTAGCTCTGCTTGTGAGCTAGGAGAAGCAGGAATGCTCCCCTCCGGCTTCTCAAGCAAACCTTCTGCCACAATCGGCCACCCTCATCTTCAAACCCGTGAGCCCGAGCCTATGCCCTGCGCTCTTTGCTGACCCCCTATTTATACCCCGCAATCTTTGATAACATTTCTGATTTGATAACTTTTTGGCCGAGCTGCTTGAATTCTTGCCAACTACACGCCCTTCCTCCCCCCACATCCCCAGGCTGCAGGTGAAGGACATTGTGCCAATGTTCGCCCAGAGTTAAAATGAACCCAATGTGTTATATTATGTTGTAAAATTGTACTTTCATGATTGGACCATCACTCCCAAAACAAGGGTGAATAACCACCTGCCTCCTGCACTCAGCTACTATCATTCTATTTTTCTTTCTTGTGTTTGTTTAAAAAACAAGAGCAGTGAGCACACAGCCCACTAGGAATCCTCCCTTCTTGCACCCTAACTAGCCCACACCATGGAGGTAAAGATCACCAGTTTAAAACAGAAAAACTTAATGAAAAATAAAAAGGATTGCTTACCTCTCTTACGGTTATATCAACCTGTCCAACATGTAATAGCTGCCATTCATTTATTCACTGCTCCAATGGAAAATAGAGACTTTACTTGTGTTGAGCATAGCACTAGACAGTTCAATGTCGTTGTAAATCAAAACTGTTTGGGAGAGGAGCTTTTTTAATTATGTAATAAAAGTTAATTTACACCTGTGACTGTACTGTAGTTGGTATGTGTTATGTCTCAAATAAAGCAATCTGGCTGAGTACTGTAGACTTGAGTAAGTGTGACCGTAGTCTCTTTATTCTGACTCCAGAGTGCTGGCACAGCATGGGAGGCCTGCTTATATGCAGTGCTCCCAAGGGATGCTGGGATCCCTTGGGACTCCAACAGATGCGCCCTCTGGTGGTGGCAGAATGATGGTTATAGGGTGTTGCATACATAACATCACTCCCTGTCCCCCCCCTCCCCCTCCCAAGTCAATAGTACACTTATTTACAGGGTGAGACGATCTGGGGCTTTCTGCTGCCTAGTCGATCGTCTCGGTACAAACACAGGTGCAGGTGAGTTAGTTGGGCCTTCGCTGGGCTGCTGCACTGCTGGCCTTCCTGGGCTGCTGGAAATGATGAGTTCAGCTTCGAGGTCAACTGTGATGTCGGTTGCCACTTGTATGTGTATTGGAGGGTTGAAGTTGATGGTGTCCTCTTCAGATTGCTCGTGGTTGTCTGTGAATTGCAGTTTGGTTTGGTCCAAATGCTTTCTGCAAGTTAGTCCATTTGCAAGTTGGACCTCAAACACCCTACTCCCTGCTTTGGCTATGACAGTACCAGCAAGCCATTTGGGGCCATGTCCAAAGTTGAGTACAAATACAGGGTCATTGACTTCAATATCATGTGACAAGTTTGCGCAATCATGGTACATGCTTTGTCGATGCCGTCTGCCCTCAACATGAGCATGGAGATCAGGGTGGACTAGAGAGAGCCTTGTTTTGAGTGCCCTTTTCATGAGCAGTTCAGCAGGGGGAACCCCATTGAGCGAGTGGGGTCTTGTGCGGTAGCTGAGCAGGACTTGGGACAGGCGGGTCTGCAGGGAGCCTTCCAACAAGCGTTTCACGGTTTACTTGATGGTTTGGACTGCCCATTCTGCCTGGCCATTCGATGCGGGCTTGAATGGGGGGCAGATGTGACATGCTTGATCCCATTGCGGGTCATGAATTCTTTGAATTTAGCGCTGGTGAAGCACAGCCCATTGTTGCTGACAAGGACATCAGGCAAGCCATGCGTGGCAAACATCGCTCGTAGGCTTTTGCTGGTGGTAATGGATGTGCTTACAGACATTATTACACACTCAATCCATTTTGAATAAGCATCCACAACAATCAAAAAAATTTAGGCTAGAAATGGACCAGCGAAGTCAACATGGATCCTAGACCACAGTTTGGAGGACCATGACCACAAACATGGCAGTGCCTCCCTGGGTGCATTGCTCAGTTGAGTGCAAGTGTTGCATTGGCGCACGCAAGACTCCAAATCTGAGTCGATGCCGGGCCACCACACATGGGATCTGGCTATAGCTTTCATCATTACTATGCCTGGGTGGGTACTGTGTAGGTCGGGTATGAATGTTTCCTGCCTTTCTTAGGCAAAACCACGTGATTACCCGACAAAAGACAGTATGAATGTTTAGTCTTTGTGCCGCTGGATCGGCTTGAGCTTTTCATGCACCTCTGCTGGGATGCTGGACCAACTCCCATGGAGGACACAGTTTTTTTTACAAGGGTCAGTAAAGGATCCTGGCTGGTCCAGGTCCTGATCTGGCGTGCAGTTTGTTGGAACATAACAGATTTCTGGTTTTCTCAAAAGCAGTCTCTTGTGATTTCCCCCATACCCAGTCACCTCCCTTGCGTAGCAACACATGTAGTGGTTCTAGCAAGGTGCTTAACCAGGGTAGGAAATTACCAAAATAATTGAGGAGTCCCAGGAATGACCGTAGCTCTGTCACATTCTATGTCTCGGCACGTTCTTGATGGCCCCCATCTTGGCGTCGGTGAGTCTGATGCCGTCTGCCGCGATTCCTCTCCCTAAGAACTCGATCTCTGGTGCCAGGAAAACATACTTCGAACGTTTCAACCCGAGTCCTAAATGATCTAGCCGAATTAGAACCTCTTCCAGGTTCTTCAAGTGTTCGATGTTGTCCCGACCTGTGATCAATATGTCGTCCTGGAAAACCACGGTGCGCGGAACCGACTTTAGCAGACTCTCCATGTTTCTTGAAAAATAGCCGCGGCCGATCGAATCCCAAATGGGCATCTATTGTAGATGAACAGACCTTTGTGCGTGTTGATGCAGGTGAGGCCTTTTGAAGATTCCGCCAGCTCCTGCATCATGTAGGCCGAGGTCAGGTCCAACTTGGTGAACGTCTTCCCTCCTGCCAGTGTCGCAAATAGGTCGTCTGCCTTGGGTAACGGGTACTGGTCCTGCAGCGAAAAATGGTTAATCGTTACTTTATAGTCCCCATAAATTCTGAGTGTGCCATCGCCCTTGAGAACAGGAACAATCAGACTGGCCCACTCGTTGAACTCAACCGGCGTGATGATGCCCTCTCATTGCAGTCTGTCCAGCTCGATCTCCATTTTCTCTCACATCATGTAGGGCACTGCAGACATGCCTTGTGGTGGATGGGTTGCGTACCGGGAACCAAGTGGATCTGCACCTTCGCCCCAGAGAAATTTCCGATGCCTGGCTCAAACAACGACGGGGACTTGCTGAAAACCTGGGCACATGAGACAGTCAACAGATGAGAGCACTCGGATGTCGTCCTAGTTCCAGAGGATTTTTTTGAGCCAGCTTCCGCCGAACAATGTGGGGCCATCTCCTGGTACAATCCACAGTGGTAGTTTGTGCATCGCTTTTACTGCTGCACTGCCAATTACAGGGATCAGCTCTTTAGTGTAAGTTCTCAGCTTGGTATGAATAGGGCTCAGCTTTGGCTTGTGTGCCTTGTTGCACCACAGCCTCTCGAAGGCCTTTTTACTCATGATAGACTGACTGGCACCTGTGTCCAATTCCATGGACACTGGAATTCCGTTCAGTTCAACTTTTAACATGAGCGGTGGACATTTCGTGGTGAAGGTATGTACCCCATATACTTCTGCCTCCTTGGTTCGAGTCTCCAGTTCAGTTTGATCCATCATGATCCTCTGCATCGTGTTGGTTTGCAGCTCGTCTGCACATTCGCTGGAGGTGTCCCATTGTTCCATAGCCTTTGCACGCATAGTGTTTGAAGCAGCATTGATGGGCTCGATGATCACCTCCGCAGCACCAACGAAGTGTTAATTGCCTCACATTCACACTTGATGGCGGACTCTAAGTCATCTGAGGTTGTGCAGCTGCAGTTGTGTACATTCTACCATATGCATTCCTGCCTGAAAACGACATTACTTTGTGTACAGTACTTGCCAATGCATCTTTATACCGTGAAATTTGTTTGGTGTTATCGTTGGTGGACATAAATGCCTGGGCTATCGTTATGGCTTTGCTCAGGTTCGGTGTTTCAACAGTCAATAGTTTGCGAAGGATAACCTCGTGACCAATGCCAAGCACAAAAAAGTCTCTTAGCATTTGCTCCAGGAATCGACTGAATTCGCAATGTCCTGCAAGGCGCCTTAGTTCGGCGACGTAGCTCGCCACTTCCTGGCCTTCAAACCGTTGACATGTATAAAATCGATACCTTGCTATCAGAACGCTCTCCTTCGGATTTAGGTGCTCCCAGACAAGCGTACACAATTGTTCATACAATTTCGTTGTTGGTTTCACCGGAGCAAGAAGATTCTTCATGAGGCCATAGGTTGTTACCCTGCAGATGGTGAGGAGGATCGTCCTTCATTTGGCAGCGTTCACATTCCCTTCCAGCTCGTTGGCCACGAAGTATTGGTCGAGTTGCTCCATGAAGGCTTCCCAATTGTCACCTTCTGATAATTTCTCCAGGATACCAACAGTTCTCTGCATTTTCGCGTGATGGTTCGTTATCTATTACCTGTCGCCAGTTTTATGTCTCAAATAAAGCAATGTGACTGAGTACTGCAGACTTGAGTAAGTGTGACCCCAGTCTCTTTATTCTGACTCCAGAGTGCTGGCACAGCATGGGAGGCCTGCTTATATGCAGTGTTCCCAAGGAATGCTGGGATCCCTTGGGACTCCAACAGATGCGCCCTCTGGTAGTGGTAGAATGCTGGTTACAAGGTGTTGCATACATAACAGTATGCATATGATATAAAATGATTTTCTAACATTTGCAATATTTAATAATAGGAGAATTAATCTTGCTGCAATAGCAATCCAACATATTTATGCAACAGGGGAAAGTTTTATTTTTTGCTGGAAGTATGAACCCCAATATTTATTTTTTAAATTGTCTTTTTATTCGTTCACGGGATGTGGGCATCACTGGCAAGGTGAGCATTTATTGCCCATCCCTAATTGCCCTTGAGAAGGTGAAGGTGAGCCGCTGCAGTCCTGCTCCTGCTCCTATTTCTTATGTTCTTATGAAGGTACTCCCACAGTGCTGTACATTTCTTTGTAGTAGTTTGGTACATCTGAGTGGCTTGCTAGGTCATTTCAGAGGGCAGTTAAGAGTCAATCACACTGCTCTGTGTCTGGAGTCACATATAGACCAGAGCGGGTAAGGATGGTATGTTTCCTTCCCTAAAGGACATTCGTGAACCAGATGGGTTTTTATTCCAGATTTATTTAATTAACTGAATTTAAATTCCCCAGCTGCCATGATGGAATTTGGACTCATGTCTCTGGATTTTTCATCCAGGCCTCTCGATTACTAGTCCAGTAACACAACCACTATGCTACCATACCCCTGTATGGGAGGCGGGGAAGCATGTTCGCTGGTGGAAACCCAGAAATCCCGGGAACGTGGAGGTCCTGCCAAATAACGGCGTCACCTCATTATCCCTTTATTATTCTATTATCCACCTGGCAGCCAGTCAGATTGAGAGGCTGGCCGGCTGCCGGGTGGGAAAACCAATGGCAAAAGGCTGCAGCTGGTAATTGGAAAAGATTGCTGGGCATAAGTGGGAGGTCGCCAAAGATCGATGGGGCATATGGCTTGGGATTGCGAGTTTATAGATGGCTGTCAGCTGTTCACAGCAGAAGATTTGCTTGAGGAGCTGGGGGAAGCACTCCTGCTCCTCCTCTCCCACAAGCACTGCTGTAAAAAGCACTTACCTGCTTGATCTAGCTGCTCCCATCCCCATTTATCTGCCGGGTTTCCCAAGCGCTGGAAAACACGACTAGTGAGTGTTAAATTTAAATCAGGTTTCCAACTACAATATTTGAGTTTGATTTAATTATTAGAATAAGGTGTCCCGCCTCTCAAGGGTCACAGGCATGCCATGCAACCCACACTGTAAAATAAGGCAGCAGGCATGTACATGGTGGTTGGGGTTGCGTTACGTGATTTTTAATTTTTAAATCCTCTTCCCATCCTGACCCTCTCCTGCCTATTGTGGGTGGGATAAAACTCCCTTACTATGTTTCCACATCGTAGCATCTAACTGCCTTTGATTGACTCCAGAATTTTTGTACTGGATTATCCCTTACAATCTCTCCCTCTCCGCCCCCCCGCAAATTGGATAGGATACCAATAGGAAACAAGCAAAATCAGATGCCGCGACCTACTACTGCTTCTCCTCCTGAGCTGAGGTTTCTTTTCCCACCCACCCCCATCCCTGCTTTCCACATGTGAATGCCAGTGGAGAAGAGGGGCCTGGCGGATTACCACATTTTCCTGCTTCCTGCTGCTGTCTCCACCAACCGCAGAGAAAAGATGGTGGTGGTCCCTCTGGGAGTGGCAGTACGTACCGTAAGTCATTCCAAAAATAGAGAGGGCCTAGTAGTGGCCTCCCATTGAGCCATATCGGCCCCAGAAACCTATATTTTTTCAGGCCTATGTCTCGCCGAAAAAAATCCTGTCTTCCTCATTGGGACTCTTCTGCCTCCTCTAAATCTTCTCCAGGTGCTACAGGAGCAGCCCCAATGCAACATTTTCCTTCATGGGGCAATGCGGACTCCCTCCTGACAACAGGGATTCCGCTGGGTGCCCACTCTACATGCCTTATGTGCTCTGGCCCAGGAACATGGTTCAGAGTGGATTTCAACAGTATTGAATCAGTAAGCAGATGTCCGGCCCTGCTGCTACACCTCCAACAAGAGGGGAATCCAGCTCTTTGCCTACACTGCCTTACCCAAAATGTTTTCAAGATATTAAACATTTGCGAGCTATTGCAGGATAACCACCAGTCACATTGCAAGGCTGACACAGTGCCATCCATGAGAGTCATGGTCACAATGGCTTTGAATTTCTATGCCTCATGGGCTACTGGGAGGGAGATGGGGGCACAAGTGATATTTATAGCATTAGTCAGTCAGTGATTCAAGAAATTACTAATAAACTGTTCATCAGATCCAAATATTACATCAAAATACAAGAGGTGTGTAAGTAGTTTCCCTTAGGTGTTTTCGTCACACCCCCACGTTACAATAATTATAGACCTGGGAGTGATTACTGTACTGAACCATTGAATGAGTCACGGACAAATACCCCGGTCTCAACCGGCAATGCTTTATTCAAGTTAAAACACATCTGCACCCAGTAAGAACACACCCTGGTATTGTAATACAAACAAACAATACAACACACAGTTTGGCCTGTCTAGACAGGCCCCTATCGCTAAGTACCCAATGTCTAAAACCCTTACTTGGTTGGGAGAACACATGATGCCCCCTCACACCATGGCTGTGATCTTAAAATTGCGTGAGCAGAGATGATGTTCACTGATTCGTTGGCTTACTCGCTGCTTCTCCTGGTGAAAATGTGTCTCTTCTGATTTCTTCTCTCCATCCCAGTTCTTGTAGAGATGAAGCAGTGAGAGCAAGAGAGAGAGAGAGCAGTGGCCATATGGCTCCGTTTATATCCCCACACTGTTAGCCTTTTCAGGCCAAATAAAGTTTGTTCTTGTTTCGAGGCTTCCTGTCTGTGTGGCTTCTTCTGGCCCAATAAAGTTTTCCCTGTTTCGAGGCTTCCTGTTTTGTGTCCAGTGATGGGTTTTCGCTTCCGACCGGTCTGGGGCTTAATGGCTTTCTATTGTTCTGGTTTCCCGCCTCTCAGGGTTATCTCATCCAGGTAATAGCTCGATCACTGATCAGTTCATCTGATCAAACTCTGACAAGTTCACCTTGCTTAACAATGGACACTCCATTTGCCCATTACCTCTGGTAAGTTGCCTTATCCCTGGCCATTGTCTTCCCAGACCACCCCTGCCCATCAGATGGGGATTTCAAGTATACCACAGAAAAATACCTGGGCTCCTCCCACAAACAGGCTTCCAGTTTTTTTCTGTAGTGAGAAAATATTAAAACGCAATGTCCAGATAATGTCCAACAATTCTTGGGGGCCTGATGATTACAGGTGATAGATGGCACATTTGTAACCCTATGAACTTCCACAGAGTGGAATACTCCTTACATAAATTTTCCAAAGCCAATAAATTCATTCGACAGGTTAACGGCATAAAAGTACTCTGCGCCTTTAGTGCTGCTTCACCTGCCTAGCATCCAAACATTCTTCGGTTCATCATTCTCCTCCTCATCTAAATAGGATATATAGTTTACCAAAAGGCGCCCCATGCTACTGCAGTCGACCGCACCTGCCTGAACTCCCAGCCCTCACCTAAAATTAGGACGAGCAAAACAATCTTTCAGCAGAAGCAAAGTTGTTGTTATAAACACACCAGCAGTCCACAAAATGGGCTGTCTTTAAAGAGAAAATACTTCTGGTACAGTCGAGGTACAATGGGAAAATGCTGGAGTCCATTATTAAGGAAGCAGTAGTGGAACATTTGGAAAAGCATGATTCAATCAAGCAGAGTCAGCATGGTTTTATGAAAGGGAAATCATGTTTGACAAATTTGCTGGAGTTCTTTGAGGACGTAACAAGCAGGGTGGATAAGGGGAACCAGTGGATGACGTGTATTTGGATTTCCAGAAGGCATTCGATAAGGTGCCACATAAGAGGTTATTGCACAAGATAAAAACTCACGGGATTGGGGGTAATATGGAGAGAGGATTGGCTAACTAACAGAAAACAGAGAGTCAGATAAATGGGTGATTTTCCAGTTGGCAAACTGACGAGTGGGGTGCCGCAGGGATCAGTGCTGGGTCCTCAACTATTTACAATCTATATTAATGACTTTGATAAAGGGACCAAGTGTAATGTAGCCAAGTTTGATGATGATACAAAGATGGATGGGAAAGCAAATTGTGAGGAGGACACAAAAAACCTGCAAAGGGATATAGGCAGGCTAAGTGAGTGGGCAAAAGTTTGGCAGATGGAGTATAATGTGGGAAAATGTGAGGTTATCCACTTTGACAGAATTCATAGAAAAGCAAATTATAATTATAATTTAAATGGAGAAAAATTGCAAAGTGCTGCAGTATAGAGAGACCTGGCGGTCCTTGTGCATGAAATACAAAAAGTTATTATGTAGGTACAGCAAGTAATCAGGAAGGCAAATGAAATGTTGGCCTTTATTGCAAGGGGTATAGAGTATAAAAGCAGAGAAGTCCTGCTACAAATGTACAGGGTATTGGTGAGGCCACACCTGGAGGACTGCGTACAATTTTGGTCTCTGTATTTAAGGAAGGATATAGATGCATTAGAGGCTGTTCAGAGAAAGTTCACTAGGTTGATTCCGGATATGAGGCAGTTGACTTATGAAGATAGGTAGAGTAGGTTGAGCCTATACTCATTGGAGTTCAGAAGAATGATAAGATAATGAGGGGGCTCAACAAAGTGGATGCAGAGAGGATATTTCCATTCATAGGGGAAACTAAAACTAGGGGATATAGGGCTAGAAGCTCTACTTTTTTTGCATGCTTAACGCCCACTTAATGCCTATTTTACCGCTGAAATGACGTATAACGCCCATATATCGCCCATTTTGGCACAAAATGTAAACGGACGGGTATTTTTAGGAAACTTAACGCCGAGCGTTACTTTCCCCATGTGCTTAATGCCAGGAAAAATATTACCCCACACCTACTATTTTTGGGCGGAATCATCAGAATGGGTGAAATCAACGCCCATAATATCGCCAGCGTTAATTTCCGCATTGATTTAACTCTGAGATTCAATAATACTGCCCACCCACTTTTTTTTGTCGTAAAAAGCATATTTACCGAAAATAGTGGCCAGGAGATCCCCACCGTCAATTTCACCACCTCACACACATATTGCCCACAATATCGCTCGCCCAAAAAACCGCGCAGAATAAATGGAATTAACCGGAACTAATCACAGTGTTATGGACGCCATGTTTTAGATCTCATGTTGCATCCTTTAAAAGGCTGCTGTGCTTCAACCTCAGCGGAGTTTGGATGTACTCTACAAGTCATTGGAGTAGATGTGAACTTCTCTACAAACATCTTGACCATAGTGTGAACAATTGGAATTGAATAGGTATGTTCGTCAGGACATTCCTTGTTTGTGACCAATCGGTGGAAAACAAAGAGCTACTTCCTCACTGTCCTTTCTCACCCTCTCTTGGTGACCAATTACATGCAGCAGGCTCAAGATTGCCAAAGGTACACTCCACTGCATTATGTGCCCAATGTAAGATGTGACAGACTGATGAGGAGGACCTGACATTACACCCCCGTAAGAACAAGGAGAAGCATTCTTACCTCGACTTGTCCAACACCACCTGCCTTCGGAGACTGCGGTTCCACCAAGAGGTTATCACTGAGGTATGCCAGCTGATAAGGGCAGATCTGCCAACATCATAAGTACTGCACTGTCCGTCGAGGTCAAAGTCACTGCGGCACTGTCGTTCTACACCTCGGGTTCTTTTCAGGCCACAGCTGGAGACATTTGCGGACTTTCTCAGCATGCGACACATCACTGTATTAGACAGGTCCCTGAAGCCCTATACGCAAGCAGGAGGGACTTGATCAGTTTTCCTATGACCAGGGAAGCATAGAGTGAGAGGGCTCTAGGATTCTCCAGAATTGCAAACTTCCCCAAAGTGCAGGGAACAATAGACTGTACACACATCGCGATGAGGGCACCTTTTCAGGATGCAGAGGTTTTCAGGAACCGCAAGGGATTCCACTCCCTGAATGTCCAACTGGTTGTCGACCGCCAGCAAATTATACTGGTAGTGAATGCTCAATTTCTGGGCAGCATCCATGATGCTCACATCCTGCGAGAGAGTACTGTATCTGACTTGTTTAGCAATCAGCCACAAGGTCAATGCTGGATGCTTGGTAAGAATATGGACTTGTCATCTGGATGATGACCCCACTGCGTGACACCCACACTGAAGCCGAGAGGTGATACAACAAGAGCCACAGAGCAACTCGCAATATCATGGATAAAACCATTAGAAGCAGTGTTTTAGATGCCTGGACCACTTAGGAGGCGAGCTTCAATATCATCCTGTGCAGGTAGCTCAATTCGTGGTGGTGTGCTCCATGCTGCACAACTTACCTATCAGGAGGGGACAAGAATTGCCTGATGAGTCTGACAGTCCACCTCACCAGAGAGAGGAAGAAGAGGATGAGGAGGCAGACGCTGACATCGGCCCAGACAATCAGGCTGACGCTGAAGCCATGCCCCCTCCCCCCTGTAGACCACAATAAAGGGCCCGTGCTGGCATGATAGCTGCAAGAGCCTTATGTCAGGAGCTCATCAATGATCGCTTTGCCTGAAAGAACGTTGGTGTTATTTACAAGGCTGACATACTGCTGGGTGTGCAGGTCATACATCAATGGTGGGCATCACCTTGGTGACAGTTAAAGTTTATGTTGATTGATACACTTTGATGTTAAGGAATCACCAGCGTGTAACGGTGCAGCTATCTGAGCCAATTTGCGACAAGGTTTTGTGAAATAAAAAATAATTAAACTGAACATCAATCTGAAATCATCAGTATTTCTGTACAAACCAACCCTTTCCCCCCCGCCCCCCCCCCCCCCGCTTCTGCTCCCCACCTCTATCCCTTCTCCTGGCTCCAAGCCGCCTGACTGAGGAGCTTCTCAGGCGATGCTTCATTGGGTATGGGGGGTGACCGCCGAAATGCTGCTTGGAAGGATAAAGGAGAGGGCGGTCCCAAGGTGGGAACGTGCTCTGTGCCAGAAGCAAGATGTTGCTGCTGGCTCTCATGTGTGGTTGGCAATGGGGGTGCGGCACCTTGGGGTGCAGTGCCGCGCTCAGGGACCACTGGGAGCCCTCTGCCACCAATGTTCCTGGCTATCACCTCCAAGGCCTCCTCCATCCCTTCCATGTTATATCTTATTTGTTACATAAGAACATAAGAAATAGGAACAGGAGTAGGCTATACGGCGCCTCGAGCCTGCTCTGCCATTCAATAAGATCATGGCTGATCTGATCATGAACTCAGCTCCAGTTCCCCACCCGCTCCCCATAACCTCTTATCCACTTATCATTTAAGAAACTGTCTATTTCTGTCTTAAATTTATTCAATGTCCCAGATTCCACAGCTCTCTGAGGCAGCGAATTCCACAGATTTACAACCCTCTGAGAGAAGAAATTCCTCATCATCTCTGTTTTAAATGGGCGGCCCCTTATTCTAAAATCATGCCCTCTAGTTCTAGTCTCTCCCATCAGTGGAAACATCCCCTCTGCATCCACCTTGTCAAGCCCCCTCATAATCTTATACATTTCGATAAGATCACCTCTCATTCTTCTGAACTCCAATGAGTAGAGGCCCAACCTACTCAACCATTCCTCATAAGTCAACCCTCTCATCTCCAGAATCAACCTAGTCAACCTTCTCTGAACTGCCTCCAAAGCAAGTATGTCCTTTCGTAAATATGGAAACCAAAACTGCATGCAGTATTCCAGGTGTAGCCTCACCAATACTTTATATAGCTGTAGCAAGACTTCCCTGTTTTTGTACTCCATCCCCTTTGCAATAAAGGGCAAGACGCCATTGGCCTTCCTGATCACCTGCTGTTCGACAAAAACTCGGTGCCAACTATGGGCTTGGTGCTTAGTAGGATTTTTGCTGCTGGTGAATCTCCCTCATGCCTCCCACAACAGCCAGAGAAGCACACACCACAGCCACACACGCTTTTAGTGCCTCTGAGCTCCTTCTCTCTCTGTCTCCTCTTCTGCACATGTCATGATGACCCTTAAAAACCAATGCGTATAAAGTGGCCAAGGTTAGTGGGAAACAAAAAGATTGGGAAAATTTTAAACGACAGCAAAGAATGACTAAGAAAGCAATAAAGCAAGGAAAGATAGATTACGAAAGTAAACTTGCGCAAAACATAAAAACAGATAGTAAAAGCTTTTACCGATATATAAAACGGAACAGAGTGACTAAAGTAAATGTTTGTCCCTTAGAAGATGAGAAGGGGGATTTAATAATGGGAAATGTGAAAATGGCTAAGAACTTAAACAATTATTTTGCTTCGGTCTTCACAGTGGAAGACACAAAAACCATGCCAAAAATTGCTGGTCACGGGAATGTGGGAAGGGAGGACCTTGAGACAATCACTATCACTCGGGAGGTAGTGCTGGACAGGCTAATGAGACTCAAGGTAGACAAGTCCCCTGGTCCTGATGAAATGCATTCCAGGGTATTAAAAGAGATGGTGGAAGTTATAGCAGATGCATTCGTTATAATCTACCAAAATTCTCTGGACTCTGGGGAGGTACCAGCGGATTGGAAAGCAGCTAATGTAACGCCTCTGTTTAAAAAAGGGGGCAGACAAAAGGCAGGTAACTATAGACCGGTTAGTTTAACATCTGTAGTGGGGAAAATGCTTGAAGCTATCATTAAGGAAGAAATAGCGGGACACCTAGATAGGAATAGTGCAATCAAGCAGACGCAACATGGATTCATGAAGGGGAAATCATGTTTAACTAATTTACTGGAATTCTTTGAGGATATAACGAGCATGGTGGATAGAGGTGTACCGATGGAAGTGGTGTATTTAGATTTCCAAAAGGCATTCGATAAGGTGTCACACAAAAGGTTATTGCAGAAGATAAAGGTACGTGGAGTCAGAGGAAATGTATTAGCATGGATAGAGAATTGGCTGGCTAACAGAAAGCTGAGAGTCGGGATAAATGAGTCCTTTTCGGGTTGGAAATCGGTGGTTAGTGGTGTGCCACAGGGATCGGTGCTGGGACCACAACTGTTTACAATATACATAGATGACCTGGAAGAGGGAACAAAGTGTAGTGTAACAAAATTTGCAGATGACACAAAGATTAGTGGGAAAGCGGGTTGTGTAGAGGACACAGAGAGGCTGCAAAGAGATTTAGATAGGTTAAGCGAATGGGCTAAGGTTTGGCAGATGGAATACAATGTCGGAAAATGTGAGGTCATCCACCTTGGGAAAAAAAAACAGGAATTATTTGAATGGGGAGAAATTACAACATGCTGCGGTGCAGAGGGACCTGGGGGTCCTTGTGCATGAATCCCAAAAAGTTAGTTTGCAGGTACAGCAGGTAATCAGGAAGGCAAATGGAATGTTGGCCTTCATTGCTAGAGGGATGGAGTACAAAAGCAGGGAGGTCCTGCTGCAACTGTACAGGGTATTGGTGAGGCTGCATCTGGCGTATTGCGTGCAGTTTTAGTCACCTAACTTAAGGAAGAATATACTAGCTTTGGAGGGGGTATAGAGACGATTCACTAGGCTAATTCCGGAGATGAGAGGGTTACCTTATGATGATAGATTGAGTAGACTGGGTCTTTACTCGTTGGAATTCAGAAGGATAAGGGGTGATTTTGTAGAAACATTTAAAACAATGAAAGGGATAGACAAGATAGAGGCAGAGAGGTTGTTTCCACTGGTCGGGGAGACTAGAACTAGGGGGCACAGCCTCAAAATACGGGGGAGCCAATTTAAAACCGAGTTGAGAAGGAATTTCTTCTCCCAGAGGGTTGTGAATCTGTGGAATTCTCTGCCCAAGGAAGCAGTTGAGGCTAGCTCATTGAATGTATTCAAGTCACAGATAGATAGATTTTTAACCAATAAGGGAATTAAGGGTTATGGGGAGCGGGCGGGTAAGTGGAGCTGAGTCCAGGGCCAGATCAGTCATGATCTTTTTGAATGGCAGAGCAGGCTCGAGGGGCTCGATGGCCTACTCCTGTTCCTAATTCTTATATTATGTTGACCTCCTGAATCGCTGGAATCGAGCATTGCCATTCCGTTGCTAAGGATGGCGATACTTTACGGCAGAAGGTCAAAAAAACTTAACACGACCGCCCATTTCACATCACTCGCGGTAATGCCCATTTTCAAAAATGGAGACTAGATGCTTTGAGAATGGGTGAGAAGCCGGCGACCTGAAAATCCTTTGTTCCCGCCCACGCCGGAAATATCGCCCATTTTTGCGCGATAAGCACAAAAGTGGAGGTTCTAGCCCATAGTCTTAGAATAAGGGGCCGCCCATTTAAAACTGAGATGAGGAGAAATTTCTTCTCTCAGAGGGTTGTAAATCTATGAAATTCTCTATCCCAGAGAGCTGTGAAGGCTGGGTCATTGAATATATTTAAGGCAGAAGTAGACATGTTTTTGAGCAATAAGGGAATAAAGGGTTATGGGGAGCGGGCAGGGAAGTGGAGCTGATCCATGATCAGATCAGCCATGATCTTATTGAATGGTGGAGCAGGCTCGAGGGACCAAATGACCTACTCCTGCTCCTATTTCTTATGTTGTTATGTTCTTATGTACATTCCCACTAGAAGGAAAGGTAGGGTAACTAAAGTTAGAGCTCCCTGGATGACGAAACAGATAGCCAATATGATGAAACAGAAAAAGAGCACGTATGACAAATATCAGATTGCAGATACATCTGAGAATCAGGTTATATATTGTCAGAGAAGAAGTGAAAAAGATAAGAGGGCCAAAGAGAGGGTATGAGAATAGAATGTTATCCAACTTAAAAGGTAATCCAAATGTCTTGCATCGGCATATAAATAATGAAGAGGGTAGTAAGAGGAGGGGTGGGGCCGATTGGGGACCAAAAAGTAGACTTATGCATGGAGGCAAAGGGTATGGCTGAGGTACTAAATGAGTACTTTGCATCAAGGAAGAGGATGCTGTCATAGACATAGTGAAGGAGGAGGTAGTGGAGACACTTGATAGAATAAAAACTGGTAAAAAAAAGAGATATTAGAAAGGTTGGTTGTACTTAAAGTAGATTAATCACCAGGAGCAGATGGGATACATTCTAGGATGCGGAGGGAATTGAGGGTGGAAATCGCGGAGGTACTGGCCATATTATTCTAATCCTCCATACATACGGGGGTAGTGCCAGAGGATTGGAGAATTGCAAATGTTACACCATTGTTCAAGAAAGGGTGTAAAGATAATGCCAGCAACTACAGGTCAGTCAGTTTAACCTTGGTAGTGGAGAAGCTTTTAGAAACAGTAATCAGGGACAAAATTAACAGTCACTTGGATAGTAGTGGATTAATTAAGGAAAGACAGCACGGATTTGTTAAAGGCAAATCATGTTTAAACAACTTGATCGAGTTTTTTGATGAGGCAACAGAGAGGGTTGATGAGAGTAATGCAGTTGATGTAGTGTACATGGATTTCCAAAAGGCGTTCGACAAAGTGCCACCTAATAGGCTTGCCAACAAAATTGAAGCCCATAGAATAAAAGGGACAGCGGCAGCATTGATACGAAATTGGCTAAGTGACAGGAAACAGAGAGTTGTGGTGAACGATTGTTTTTCGGACTGGAGGAAGGTATACAGTGGTGTTCCCCAGTGGTGTTCTGGGACCACTGCTTTTATTCATATATATTAATGACTTGGACATGGGTGTGCAGGACACAATTTTAAAATTTGCAGATGACACAAAACTTGGAATTATAATGAACAGTGAGGAGGAGAGTGATAGACTTCAGGAAGACATAAACAGGCTGGTGAAATGGGCAAACACGTGGCAGATGAAATTTGATGCAGATAGAATGAGGAGAGGACATGTAAACAAAATGGTACAATCCTAAAGGGGGTGCAAGAACGAGAGACCTGGGGATATGTGTGCATAATTCATTGGAAGGTGGCAAGGCATGTTGAGAACGCATTTTAAAAGGCTTACAGGATCCTGGGCTTCATAAATAGAAGTACAAAAGCGTGGAAATGATGATGAACCTGTATAAAACACTGGTTCGGCCCCAACTGGAGTATTGTGTCCAATTCTGGGCACCACACTTTAGGAAGGATGTGAAGGCCTTCGAGAGGGTGCAGAAAAGATTTATGAGTATGATTCCAGGAATGAGGGACTTCAGTTATGTTGATAGACTGGAGAAGCTGGGGTTGTTCTCCTTGGAGCAGAGAAGATTGAGAGGAGATTTGATAGAGGTGTTCAAAATCATGAGGGGTCTGGACAGAATAGATAGAGAAAAACTGTTTCCATTGGCAGAAGAGTCAAGAACCAGACGACACAGATTTAAGATGATTGGTAAAAGAACCAAAGGCAAGGGAAGAAAAAACATTTTTACACAGCGAGTGGTTAAGACCTGGAAAGTACTGCCTGAAAGGGTGATGGAAGCAAACTCAATTTTATCTTTTAAAAGGGAGTTGGATAAGTATCTGAAGGAAAAAAAAATGCAGGGTTACGGGAAAAGAGCAAGGGAGTGGGATTAGCTGAGAGTCAGCACGGGCTCGATGGGCCGAATGGTTTTCTCCCATGCTGTACCCATTCTATGAGTCTATGAAGCTCAGCCCTTGTGACCAGTGTCCATGGCGTAGATAGCTTCCACATCTTTGGTGATCAGATCGGAGTGTAGTAATCAAGGTGTGGATCGTACACAATTATACAGCTTCAACATGGCAGCCTCAGATTTATACTCCACTGATTTAGCAATACAGTATAACATTTTGTTTGCTTGTGTATATATTGCAACATTCAGAGTGTGGGAAATAAATTGGGAGAATTAAAAACAATTATGTTGAAGTAAAATATAGATTTATGAGCACAAATTGTAATGGCTGCATACTGTGTAGGAATGGAAAATAAGTATGTTGGATAATAATATTTAGGATAGAATGGGTAATAAAGGAGCAGGAATGTCAATATTGTTGAAATAAGGAACATATGCTGTAGAGAGAGCTGATGTACATAAAAACGAGGTTTACTAAGAGTCAATATGGTTAGAGATCAAAGATAAAAATGGGATTGGTACTTTAGTAGGATTACATTACAGATCCACTAATTGTGGGAGGGAACTGGAAGAGGGGATCTGCAGACAGATCAGGGAGATGAGTGTGAATAATAAAATTATTGTTGTAGGAGATTTTAATTACCCCTCATAGAAACATAGAAAGTAGGTGCAGAAGTAGGCCATTCAGCCCTTCGAGCCTGCACCACCATTCAATATGATCATGGCTGATCATGCAACTTCAGTACCCCATTCCTGCTTTTTCTCCATACCCCTTGATCCCTTTAGCCAATTGGGACAGAGAGGGAGTATATGGAAAAAAGGGAATGGAATTCCTAAAATTTATGCAGCACTCCTGTCTCAAGTGATATGTTGATATGCCTACACGGGGAGAGGTGTTTCTAGAGAGGAGTTTTGAGTAGTGAAATAGATCAGGTAGATGAGTTAAAAGTGGATGATCCTATGCCGGCTCGTTGAAAGAACTATCTAATTAGTCCCACTCCTTGCTCTTTCCCTATAGCCTAACAAATGTTTTCATTTCAAGTAGATCCAATTTCATTTGGAAAGTTACTATTGAACCTGCTTCCAGCACCCTTCCAGGTACCGCACTCCAGATCATAACAGCTCGTTGCATAGAAACATTCTCCTCATCCCACCTCCATTCCACCTCCCTGCGCCCCCCCCCTCACTGACCCCCGCCACCCCCACCCCCCTTTCCTGCCCCACAGGAAAGTGCCTCTGGTTCTTTTTCCAATTATCTTAAATGTGTGTCCTCTAGTTATTAATCCTCCTGCCAGTGGAAATAGTTTCGCCTTACATTCTCTATCAAAACCCTTCATAATTTTGAACACATTTATTAAATCTCCCCTTATCCTTCTCTGCTCTAAGGAGAACAATTCCAGCTCCTCTGACTCTCACCACATAACTGAAGTCCCTCATCACTGGAGGCAGTGGACTTGCGTAGGACCAGCAGCGGGAGCTGAGGCAAGGCGGAGCACTTAAAAGCAAGGCTCAACAGACAACATTCGAGCGGGACGTCAGAGTTTAAAAGTGATGTCGGCACAAGGGCAGTTGCTGATTGGTGAGTAGTGGGTGTTTTTTTTCTGTTGTTAGCATTTAGTCTTTAAATAAAGGTTAGTTTTTAATCTTTTATATTATGTATGTAAACATTGTAAATGTGTAAGACTTTCCACCAGAGGGCGCAACTGTTGGAGGCCCAAGGGTCACCTGCACACCTCATGCAAGGGAGTATAAAAAATTGTCTGCCATGCTGCTTAGGCACTCTGGAGTTGTATTAAAGAGACTAAGGTCACATTAGTTTTAGCTCACAGTACTCAGTCTTGTGGAGTTCTTCCATACTTAACAATTGGCGACGAGTAACAGATTACGAACTTTCACATTGTCATGGCTGCCATTAGTATTTTAGAGAGATTTGTAGAGGGTGTGCTTGGGAAGCCTTCATTGAGTGTCTCGAACAGTACTTCGTGGCCAATGAGCTGGATGGGGACGATAAAGCGATCAAGCGCAGCGCGATTCTCCTCACCGTGTGTGGGTCCACAATTTACGGCCTCATCAAGAATCTGCTAGCACCAGAGAAACCAGCGGAGAAGTCATATATAGAGTTGTGTACGCTGGTTCGGAACCACCTCAAGCCAAAGGAGAGCGTCTTAATGGCCAGGTATCGCTTCTACACGTACCACCACTCCGAGGACTAGGACGTGGCGGGTTATGTCGCCGACCTGAGACGCCTTGCGGGAACTTGTGAATTTGCTGGATTTTTGGGGGAAATACTGCGGGACATTTTTGTGCTTGACATTGGCCACGAAGTCATTCTTCACAAGCTGCTGTCCGCCGAATCCCTAGACCTGAGCAAGGCCATCACGATAGCCCAGGCATTCATATCCATGAGCGATAATACCAGACAGATATCTTCCCAGCATCGATAGCTCACCGGCAAGTAAAGTGCGTAAAATAACGTCACTAGCGGGCAGAACTGCATATGGCAGGGCCTACACATCTGCAGCTGCAAGACCTAGGATGACTCAGAATCTGCCATTGGGCGTGAATGCAAATCCATTAGCACCATGTTGGTGCTGCGGCGGTAATCATTGAGCCCATCAATGTCGATTCAAGCACGATGTGTGCAAAGGCTGCGAAACAATGGGGCACGTCCAGCGAATGTGCAAGAGTGCTGCGACTCACCACGTGGCAGAGTCAGCAGAACAAACGAGAGGCAACTCAACCCGAGGAAGAAGTTTATGGGGTACACACCTTCACCACCAAGAGCCCTCCTATCATGCTGAAAGTCAAATTGAATGGTATTCCAGTATCAATGGAATTGGACACGGGGGTGAGTCAGTCAATTATGAGCCAGAAGGCTTTTGAGAAACTGTGGGGCAACAAGGCACAAAGGCCCAAACTGAGCCCAATTCAGATAAAGCTGCGTACCTCCACCAAAGAGCTCATACCAGTCATTGGCAGTGCGGCAGTTAAGGTATCGTACGATGGAGCTGTGCATGATTTATCACTGTGGATTGTACCAGGTGATGGGCCAACGCTATTTGGCAGAAGCTGGCTGGGAAAGATTTGATGGAACTGGGATGACATCAAAGCACTATCTTCAGTGGATGATGCCTCGTGTGCCCAAGTGCTGAGCAAGTTTCCGTCGCTATTTGAACCAGGCATCGGCAACTTCACAGACACCAAGGTGCAGATCCTCTAGTCCCCAATGCAAGGCCCGTTCATCACAAGGCTCAAGCGGTTCCATATATGATGAGGGAGAAAGTCGAGATTGAACTGGACAGACTTCAACGAGAGTGAATCATATCGCCAGTCGAGTTCAACGAGTGGCCAGTCCAATTGTTCTGGTGTTGAAAAGCGATGGCACAGTCAGAGTCTGCAGAGACTACAAGGTAACGATCAACCGAGTCTCGTTACAAGATCAGTACCCGCTACCCAAAGCGGATGACCTGTTCGCAACGTTAGCGGGGGGGGAGGGGGGAGGGGGGGGGGGAGTCTTTCACCAAGTTGGACCTAACCTCTGCCTACATGGCACAGGAGCGGGCTGAATCATCGCAAAGAGACTGACATGCATCAACACGCACAAAGGACTGTTTATATACCACAGGTGCCCTTTTGGGATTCGCTCAGCTGCTGCCATCTTCCAGAGGAACATGGAGAATCTGCTGAAATCAGTTCCGCGCACCGTTGTGTTTCAAGATGCCATTCTGATCACCGGTTCTGACACCACCGAACACCTGCACAACCTGGAAGAGGTTTTAAGTCAACTAGACAGAGTGGGACTCAGGCTGAAATGCTCCAAGTGTGTTTTCCTAGTGCCAGAGGTCGAATTTTTGGGGAGAAAGATTGCGGCAGACGGCATCAGACCCACAGACTCAAAGACAGAGGCCATCAAGAATGCACCAGACCACAGAATGTGACGGAGCTGCGTTGGTTCCTGGAAATCCTCAACTATTTGGTAACTTTCTACCCGGGTTAAGCACTTTTCTGGAACCGTTGCACATGTTGCTACGTAAGGGTGATGACTGGGTTTGGGGTAAATCTCAAGAGACAGCCTTTGAGAAGGCCAGAAATCTAATTTGTTCTAATTGGTTACTTGTACTGTATGACCCGTGTAATTGATTAGTGCTAGCTTGTGATGCGTCTTTGTACGGGGTCGGCTGTGTGTTACAGCAAATCAATGTATCGGGCAAACTTTAACCAGTTGCATACGTGTCTAGAAGTCTGTCTAAGGCTGAAAGAGCCTGCAGTATGGTCGAGAAAGAGGTGTTAGCATGTGTATATGGTGTTAAGAAAATACACCAATACCTACTTGGACTTCGGTTTGAACTTGAAAGCGACCACAAACCGCTCATTTCGCTGTTTTCAGAAAGCAAAGGTATAAACACCAATGCTTTGTCCCGCATCCAAAGATGGGCACTAACATTGTCCGCCTATGACTATGTTATCCGCCACAGACCAGGCACGGAGAACTATGCTGATGCCCTCAGTCGGCTACCATTGCCCACTACCGGAGTGTAAAAGGCACAGCCCGCAGACTTGCTTTTGGTCATGGATGCTGTTGAGAGCGAGGGTTCACCCATTACTGCTCGCCAGATCAGGACCTGGACCAGCCAGGATTCTGTGCTATCACTTGTAAAAAGTTGCATCCTCAATGGGAGCTGGTTGGCCGTTCCCGGGGAAATGCAAGATGAAATGAAGCCATTTCACCGACGCAAAGATAAAATGTCCATTCAGTCGGATTGTCTTTTATGGGGTAATCACGTGGTTTTGCCCAAAAAAGGTAGGGAAACGTTTATATGCGACCTACACAATACCCACCCAGGCATAATTATAATGAAGGCTATCGCCAGGTCGCATGTTTGGTGGCCCGGCATTGACTTGGACTTAGAGTCATGCGCACACCAGTGCAACACGTGCTCACAATTGAGCAATGTGCCAAGGGAGACTCCATTGAGTCTGTGGTCATGGCCCTCCAAACTGTAGTCCAGGATCCACGTAGATTTTGCTGGCCCCTTTCTCAGAAAGATGTTTTTAGTTGTAGTGGATGCTTACTCTAAATGGATTGAATGCATAATCATGTCATCCAGCACATCCACTGCCACCATTGAAAGCCTCCGGGCTATGTTCGCCACCCATGGCTTGCCCGACATCCTCGTCAATGTAAATGGACCGTGTTTTACCAGCTCGGAATTCAACGAGTTTATGACTCACAATGGCCATCAAGCACGTCAGGTCTGCCCCATTTAAGCCCGCATCCAACGGTCAAGCGGAACGGGCAGTCCAAACTATCAAGCAGAGCTTGAAACGCGTGACGGAAGGCTCCCTGCAGACCCGCTTATCTCGGGTTCTGCTCAGCTACCGGACACGACCCCACTCATTCACTGGGGTTCCTCCTGCAGAATTGTTAATGAAGAGAGCCCTCAAAATCAGGCTCTCCCTAGTCCACCTGGATCTAAATGATCATGTGGAAACCCGGCGCACCCAGCAAAACATGTACCACAATGGAGCGGCTGTATCGCGTGACATTGATGTTAACGAACCTGTGTTTGTCCTTAATTATGGTCATGGTGCTAAATGGGTCGCAGGCAATGTCTTGGCCAAGGAGGGGTTTAGAGTGTTTATCGTCAAACTACTGAATGGACAAATGCGCAGAAAGCATTTGGATCAGCCCAAACTGCGGTTCACCGACAACCAGGAACAACCTGAAGAGGACATCACCATCATCGATCCACCAACACACACCCAACCAGCAATCAAGCTCGCTGTCAATCATGAGGGTGAACCCACCATTCCCAACAGTCCTGTCAAACCAGCCGCACCACAGTGCGGCAATGGTCCGACCAACTCACCCATGCCAGAGTTTGAACTCAGACGATCAACCAGGGAACATCGGGCCCCGGATCATCTCAACTTGTAAATAATTTGTATCAAAGACTTTGGGGGGGGGGGGAGGAGTAATGTTATGTACATAAACATTGTAACTGTGTAAGACTTGCCACCAGAGGGCACAACTGTTGGAGGCCCAAGGGTCACCTGCACATCTCGTGCAAGGGAGTATAAAAGGTTGTCTGCCATGCTGCTTAGGCACTCTGGAGTTGTATTAAAGAGATAAAGGTCATATCAGTTTTAGCTCACAGTACTCAGTTTTGTGGAGTTCTTCAATATTTAACATTTTAAATAAAGGATCCACAATTAAATTGATAGGTGATATTTATCTAGTCTAAGAAACCTAATTCATTAAATCAGCTTATTGCTGAGTAGCTGCTGGGTGTGTTTTGCTAAGACTTAGAGTTCATTTTTGCTTGATAGTGCCAAGTCTAACTAGAGGGATGGCAGTCCAGCTCATTCCCATAGACTGCACATCCTGTGGCACGTGGGAAGTCCTGGACGCTTCACGCAGCCTGGACGACCATGTGTGCAGGACACGTCTCCAGCTGCACCAACTCGAACTCCACGTTTCGGAGCTTGAGCAGCAATTGGAGTCACTGTGGTGCATCCGCGAGACTGAGAGTTATGTGGATAGCACATTTCTAGAGGTAGTCACCCCGCAGCTTAAGAGTGTGCAGGCAGAGAGGGAGTGCGTGACCAGCAGACAGAAGAGGAGGAGGACCAGGCAGGTAGTGCAGAAGTCTCCTGCGTCCATCTCGCTCACCAACCGGTATTCTCTTCTGAGTACCGGTAGGGACGACGGTGCCTCTGGGGAGTGCAGCCAGAGCCAAGACCAAGGCACCCGGGTGCACAGGGTGGGGGGAGGAAGAAGAATGGAAGAGCTATAGTGGTAGGGGATTCAATAGTCAGGGGAGAAGACAGGCATTTATGCGGCCGCAGATGTGAATCTATGATTCTATGATAAATCTCCATACTCTCGCCAAAGCTATGACATCCTTTCTGAAGTGTGATGCCCAAAATTGGACACAATACTCAAGTTAAAGCCTAACCAGTGATTTATAAAGGTTCAGCATAACTTCTCTGTATTTGTATGCCATGCCTTATTTATAAAGACAAGGATCCAGTGTGCTTTTTTAACAACTTATCAACTGGTCCTGCCACCTTCAAAGAATTGTGTAAGTGAACCTCCAAGTTTTTCTTTTCCTCTATACCTTTAAAGATTGTAACTGATCATTCTTTCTTTTAAAATGCATCACTTCACACTTCTCTGCATTAAATTTCATCCACCATGTGACTGCTCATTTCACCAGTCTGTTTATGTCCTGAAGTCTGAAACTATCCTCTTCACTGTTTCATCTGCAGATTTTGAAATGATGCCTCCTATACTCAAGTCCATGTCATTAATATATATTTTTCATCAGAGCCTCTTTTGCCAATGAACTTAAATCTGTGCCCTCTCGTTATTGACACTTCAGCAATTGGAAACAATTTCTCTTTATTTACTCTATCGAAATCCTTCATAATTTTAAACACCTCTATCAAATCTCGTCTTAGCCTTCCCTGCTCCAAGGAGAACAACTCCATCTTCTCAAGTCTTTCCACGTAACTGTGATATATTCTTTACGACATCACTAAGCACACTGCACACAAGATGGCTCTACAGGAACTTGTGTCCATGATCTTTTTATTGTATTTACATGAGTAGTTGCATTACCACAGTAGTCCACTAGATGGAGCAGTAGTCGACTAGGTGGAGCAGTAGTCCACTAGGGGGAGCTTTCTATTACACTTCTCCCTCCATAATGAAGACTGTTTGTCTGCCTGACTCGGACTCAGATTTAACTTCTGACTTTCTCTTGGACTTGTCTCTCGTACATCTGATGCAGGATTTGCTACTGGCACTCTAACAAGACTATCCGACTCATCAGAAATAATTGAATCATTCCAACTTTTAACTCCTTCCACATCTGTTGGTAAAATATCAATGTGAACAAACCTAACCTTTCCATGATCAAACATTTTGACCAAATTATGTGTGAGGACCACATATCTTTACTATTCTTCTTGGTAACCATTTTAACCATTTACAGTGATGGTTCTTCTCTCTAACCTTCTGATTCAATTTCACACTTCTCTCTCTTACTCCACCTCTGTCATGATTCTCTTTCTGTCTTAATTGTTTCTCATCTACTGACAGTGCTAAGTTTGACTTTAACACCGAGAACCTGGTTTGTCGCCACTGTTTGAAAAACAACTCTGCTGGTGTTCTACATAGAAACATAGAAACATAGAAAATAGGTGCAGGAGTAGGCCATTCGGTCATTCGAGCCTGCACCACCATTCAATAAGATCATGGCTGATCATTCACCTCAGTACCCCTTTCCTGCTTTCTCTCCATACCCCTTGATCCCTTTAGCCATAAGGGCCATATCTAATTCTCTCTTGAATATATCCAACGAACTGGCATCAACAACTCTTGCGGTAGGGAACTCTCTGAGTGAAGAAGTTTCTCCTCATCTCAGTCCTAAATGGCTTACCCCTTATCCTTAGACTGTGTCCTCTGGTTCGGGACTTCCCCAACATCGGGAACATTCTTCTGCATCTAACCTGTCCAGTCCCGTCAGAATTTTATATGTTTCTATGAAACCCCCTCTCATCCTTCTAAACTCTAGTGAATACAGGCCCAGTCAATCCAATCTCTCCTCATATGTCAGTCCTGCCATCCTAGGAATCAGTCTGGTGAACCTTCACTGCACTCCCTCAATAGCAAGAACATCC
Source organism: Pristiophorus japonicus (assembly GCF_044704955.1). NCBI lineage: Eukaryota > Metazoa > Chordata > Chondrichthyes > Pristiophoridae > Pristiophorus > Pristiophorus japonicus. The sequence goes on from NC_091977.1 coordinate 421,569,905, forward strand.
TTCCTCAGATTAGTTGTATGAGGAATATTACAATAAGTAATTAGAAAATTTGCCAATTTGTGGTCCAACGACAACTGCCAGTTCCTTGGACTTGGATCCAGCATTTGTTTAATGAGAGCATATTTTACAATTTGTAGTGTGCGCTCTGCTGCAGCATTTGAAGCAGGGTGATATGGTGGAACTTTGGTATGTTTCACACCATTTCTGCTCATGAACTGTTCAAATTCTTCTGAACAAAATTGCAGCCCATTATCAGACACAATTTCTTCTGGGAGGCCGTATAAAGAAAACAATCTTCACAAATTGTCTAGTGTTTTACTTGTTATTATTTTCCGCATTGGAAAAACTTCTATCCACTCTAAATGGCGATCAATCACAATGAACAGTTGTTGTCCTTCTAGCCCAGCAAATCTATAAGTAACCTTTGCCACACCCTGGGAGGCCACTTCCATAGCTGTAATGGTACTTCTGGTGGCTTCTTGCATACCAATTGACATGTTGAACATTGATGTGAACGATGTAAGCTCTATCTTTATCTATATCTGGCCACCATAAGCAACTGCGTGCAAAACTCTTGGTCAAGCCCATTCCCAGGTCATGAAGATCTCCTAAAAATTTGGAGCTGAATTTATTTAGAATAAATACTCTTGCACCCCATATGATGCAATCTTTATCCACTGATAATTTATTCTGATGAACAAAGTATGGATGAATATCTTTCTCTGATACCTCGTTTGGCCAGCCACTTGCTATATAATCATGCATCTTTGACATAACTGGCTCATGTTTGGTTGCTCTACCAATCTCTTCAGCTGTGACTGGCAGTTCATCAATGTATGACAAATAGAACACTTCTTCCCTATTGGGTGTAACTTGTGATGGGAATGGCAACTTGGACATAGCATCAGCATTACTGTGATGAACTGATCATCTGTACTTAATGTCATACATATATGTTGACAAAATCAAAGCCCATCTCTGCATTCAGGCTGCAGCTAAGGTTGAAACTGGGGACTTTGGATGGAGGATTGCTGTCAGGGGCTGATGGTCAGTAATGACGGTGAACATACAACCATACAAGTATTTGAGGAACCTCTTGACCCCAAAAATTAATGCCAAAGCTTCTCTTTCAATCTGCGCACAATTAGGCTCACTCGCACTGAGAGTGCGTGAAGCAAAAGCAATTGATCTCTCCTTCCCATTAACTAGAGATCACTGCCCCAACTCTATAGGGAGAGGCTATCTTAGATCTGGTACTGTGTAATGAGACAGGATTAATAAATGATCTCATAATAAAGGTTCCTCTAGGAATGAGTGACCATAACATGGTTGAATTTCAAAGTAAGTTGGAGGGTGAGAAAGTTGGATCTCAAATCAGTGTCCTAAATTTAAATAAAGGAGACTATAAAGGTATGAGTGCAAAGTTGGCTCAAGTGGTCTGGGGAAATAAATTAAAGTATGGGATGGTTGATGAGCAGTGGCAGACATTTAAGGAGATATTTCATAACTCGCAACAAAAATATATTCGAATGAGAAGGAAAGACTGTATGAGAAGGGGTAACCATCCGTGGCTAACTAAGGAAATAAAGGATGGTATCAATTTGAAAACAAGAGCATACAATGTGGCCAAGACTAGTGGGAGGCCAGAGGATTGGAAAACTTTTAAAGCAAGCAAAGAATGACTAAAAAAATGATAGAGAGGGAAGATAGATTATGAAAGTAAACTAGCAAGAAATACAAAACAAATAGTAAGAGTTTCTACAGGTAGATAAAAAGGAAAAGAGTGGCTAAAGTAAATGTTGGTCGCCTAGAGGATAAGACTGGGGAATAAATAATGGAGAACAGGGAAATAGCAGAGACGTTGAACAAATATTTTGTATCGGTCTTCATGGTAGAAGATATTAAAAACATCCCAATAGTGGATCATCAAGGGACTATAGGGAGGGAGGAACTTAATACAATCACTATCACCAATGAAGTAGTACTTGGTAAAATAATGGGACTAAAGGCAGACAAGACCTGATGGCTTACATCCTCGAGCCTTAAAAGAAGTGGCTGCAGAGATAGTGGATGCATTGGTTGTAATCTACCAAAATTCCCTGGATTCTGGGGCGGTCCCAGCAAATTGGAAAACCACAAATGTAACGCCTCTAATTAAAAAAGGAGGCAGACAAAAAGCAGGAAACTATAGATCAGTTAGCCTAACATCTGTCATTGGGAAAATGCTAGAGTCTATTATTAAGGAAGCAATAGCGGGACATTTGGAAAAGCATAATTCAATCAAGCAGAGACAGCATGGTTTTATGAAAGGGAAATCATGGTTGACAAATTTGCTGGAGTTCTTTGAGGATGTAACAAGCAGGGTGGATAAGGGGGAACCAGTAGAAGTGCTGTATTTGGATTTCCAAAGGGCATTTGATAAGGTGCCACATAAAAGTTTACGACACAAGAGAAAAGGTCACGGGATTGGGGATAATATATTAGCATGGATAGAGGATTGGCTAACTAACAGAAAATAGAGAGTCGGGATAAACGGGTAATTTTCCAGTTGGCAAACATTAACTAGTGGGGTGCTGCAGGGATTGATGCTGAGTCCTCAACTATTTACAATCTATATTAATGAGTTCGATGAAGAGACCAAGTATAATGTAGCCAAGTTTGCTGATGATACAAAGATGGATGGGAAAGCAAATTGTAAGAAGGACACAAAAAAATCTACAAAGGGATATAGACAGGCTAAGTGAGTGGGCACAAATTTGGCAGATCGAGTATAACGTGGGAAAATGTGAGGATATCCACTTTGGCAGAAAAAATAGAAAAGCAAATTATAATTTAAATGGAGAAAAACTGCAAAGTGCTGCAATACAGAGGGACCTGGGGGTCCTTGTGCATGAAACACAAAAAGTTACCATGCAGGTACAGCAAGTAATCAGGAAGACAAATGGAACATTGGCCTTTATTGCGAGGGGGATAGAGTATGAAAGCAGAGAAGTCCTGCTACAACTGTATAGGATATTGGTGAGGCCACACCTGGAGTACTGCGTACACTTTTGGTTTCCGTATTTAAGGAAAGATATACTTGCATTGGAGTCTGTTCAGAGAAGGTTCACTAGGTGTATTCCGGAGATAACTTATGGAGATAGGTTGAGTAGGTTGGGCCTATATTCATTAGAGTTCAGAAGAATGAGAGGTGATCTTATCGAAACATGTAAGATAATGAGGGGGCTCGACAAGATAGATACAGAGAGGATATTTATACTCATGGGGGAAACTAAAACTAGGGGACATTGTCTCAGAATTAGGGGCCGTCCATTTAAAACTGAGTAGAGGAAGAATTTCTTCTCTGAGAGGGTTGTAAATCTATGGAATTCTCTGCCGCAGAGAGCAGTGGAGGCTAGGTCATTGAATATATTTAAGGTGGAGATGGACAGATTTTTGAGTGATAAGGGAATGCGGGGTTATGGGGAACGGGCAGGAAAGTGGAGCGGAGTCCATGATCAGATCAGCCATGATCTTATTAAATGGTGGAGCAGGCTCAAGGGGCCAGGTAGCCTACTCCTGCTCTTTTTTCTTATGTTCTTATGTTAGCTTAATCTCCTTAGATGCGTCATAGTGAACTAACATGGTACTCGCTACCGAGTGGCTTTTACGCTCCTTGAATGCTGCATCGCATTCTTCTGGCTACTACTAATATATCTGTTTTTTCAACAGCTCATTCAGTGGATGTAACACTGTAGCAAAATCGAATAGGTACTTCCCATATCATTTCAAAAGACCCAAAAATGATCGAAGTTCAGTGACATTCTTGGGAGTGGGTGCATTTCCAATTACATGCAGTTTTCCCTTGATTGGATGTAAACTATCTTTGTCTACTCTGTGCCCTAAGTATTCCACTGAACTTTGAAATAACTCACACGAACAAGCAGTCACTTGTACTCTGTGCTTCTCCAGCCATTTGAGCGCTTCATTCAACACCTTATTGTGGATTTGCCTGTTTGGTGCTGAAATGAGTATGTTATCTAAATACCATACCACCCCTTCAATGCCTTGCAAAATCTGGTTCATCACCCTTTGGAATGTGGTGGGGGCGGAAGACATTCCAAATGGTATGTCATTGGACTCTCATCTAGCTCAAGTTGTAAGTAGGCATTTGTAAGATCTAACTTTGAGAAGATCTGGCCACCTGTCAACGTTGTGAACAAATCTTCTACAATTGGCAAGTATTGGGCAGATTACACTCTAGAACTTGGTTTATGGTTACTTTATAATCACCACACAACCTTACCTTACCATCTGAATTAGGTACAACAACAATGGGTGTAGTGCAATTACTTAGAACTACCTTAGAGATAATGTTCTCAGTCTCTAGTCTTTTGAGTTCTTGCTCAACTCTTCAGTGCCTATGGTACGGGACGTGGCTTGCAGTAAACTGGTCTAGCACCCTTCTGCACTCTGACACTCGCCTTGAAGCCGTGGATCAGACTCCCTGTTTCGCGGAACAACTTTGGATACTGTTTGATGACATCATCCTTCAATGCAAATCTTGGTTCAACACAAAAAATCACATTCCATTCCAGCTTCGGTGATCCCAACCAATTTCTACCCATTGAGGCAGGCTTGACTCCTGCTAAGAGAGGCAAGCTCTGCAACTGATCCTTGTATTTCACCGGTACAGTGATATGTCCTACCACAGGGATTTGCTCTCCTGAGTAGCTTCGCAGCTCTATCTTCGACTTCTCCAGTGCAAAATCACGTAACTTGTCGAGATATAGCGATTCTGGTACAACGCTCATGGATGCACCAGTGTCGATTTCCATGGGTATCCTGATTCCTGCAATGTCTACTTGAATGACGATATTTTGCGAATCACTTTTAGATATCCTTGTGCTCCTGGTGATGTTTATTTCCAGAACGTCCTCATCCTGTTGCTTCTCTTCAATGCTGTGTAGTCTCTGGTGATTGCCACTTCTAGCATTGAACATCGGTTTACTCTTCAGTCGGCATGCCTTCACAAGATGCCGAGTTTTCTTGCAGTAGAAACATTCTGCCTTCACATATGGACAGCTTTGAGCAATGTATTGTCCCAGGCACTGATAGCATGACTTCAATGCTCGGTTACCTTGGCCAGTTGCTGAGGCCTTGGGGCCCAACTTCCTTTTACTTTTAACCTGCAGGTGATTCACCTCGGTTGTCTGATGACTAGAAATGGTGCAAAATTCTCAGGAGTATTGGTCGGCCATATCCATCATCATAGCTGTCTGACAAGCTAAATCAAAAGTCAAGCTAGGGGTTGTCAACAATTTTCTTCTGATTGCTTCATTTTTCATCCCACAAACAAAGCGGTCACGTAATGCTCGCTCCTGGAAGTTTCTGAAATGACAGTGAATGCACAGCTTTTTTAAAGCTACAATGTATTCAATGATACTTTCATCAATGAATTGATCCCATATTCCAAAACGATAACTTTCAGCAACTTCCAGGGGCTCAGTATTGTAGTGCTGTTCTCCGTCAGTGGCGTATCCTTCTGCTTGATGGGAACAAGTACATTTTTCAGTGTTTAATATACCTCGGGGCCTGCTTCAATCAGTAAAATAGCCTATTTTCTTTCTACCACCACCCGGTTACGGTTTTCATCATCGGGGACTTCGATGATACTATTGGCGGTGAATAACTTTTCTAGCCGCTCCACATATGCTCCGAAAGTCTCTCGGTCACGATGGAACTCAGCCAAGTGCCTTATTATTTCCATAGGCGTGGCCATCTGGACTCTTCAGTTCAGCCAACTCTGCTTGTAATTCACCTTGAATTTTTAGCTGATCTGCGAAACAAAGGCTCCCTGTTGTTTGGCTGGATGATCCACCAACAAAACTTTCAGCTAAGGAATCCAATTACCCTAAATTCATCACCAATGTGATATATTCTTTACGACATCATAAACACACTACACACAAGAGGGCTCTATAGGAACTTGTAATGTGACCTTCTCATCTGATCCTTTTATTGTGTTTACATCATTAGTTGCGTTACCACAGTAGTCCACTAGGTGGAGCAGTAGTCCACTAGCGGGAACTCTATTTTACAGTAACTGTAATCCCTCAACCCTGGAACCATTCGAGCAAATCTCTTCTGTACCCTCTCCAAAGCCTTCACATCTTTCCTGAAGTGTGGTACCCAGAATTGGACACAATACTCCAGCTGGGGCCGAACTAGTGTTTTATATATGTTCTGCATAACTTCCTGGCTTTTGTACTCTTTGTCTCTATTTATAAATCCCAGGATTCCATATGCTTTATGAACTGCTTTTTTAATCTGTCCTGCCACCTTCAAAGATTTGGACACAAACAATCTTCGGTCCCTCTGTTCTTGTACCCCCTTTCAAATCGTTTCATTTTGCATATACTGTCTCTCTGAATTCTTTCTTCCAAAATGTGTCACTTCACACTTTTCTGCATTGAATTTCATCTGTCATGTGTCTGCCTATTCTACCAGCCTTTCTATGTCCTCTTGGAGTCTATTACTATCTTTCTCACTGTTTACTAAACTTCCAAGTTTCGTGTCATTTGCAAATTTCAAAATTGTGCCTTGTATCCCCACGTACAAGTCATTAATGTATATAAAAAAATAATAATATCACAAGCAGCTGTGGTCCCAGTAATGAACCTTGGGGAACTCCACTGTATACCTCCCTCCAGTCTGAAAAACAGCCATTCACCATAAATCTGCTTTCTATCCCTTAGCCAATTTTGAATCCATGCTGTTTCTGCCCCTTTTATCCCATGGGCTTCAATATTGCTAATAAGCCTAATATGTGGTACTTTATTAAACGCATTTTGAAAAATCAAATAAACACAACATCCACTGCACTGCCCTCGTCCACATTCTCTGTTACCTCATCAAAAAACTCAATCGAGTTAGTCAAACATGATTTTCCCTTAACAAATCCGTGCTGGCTCTCCTGTATTACTCCATGCTTGTCTAAGTGGCTGTTAATTCTATTCCAGATTATTGGGCCCAAGTTTCCACATGCGCCTAGAACGGCGCAGTCCTGACCTGGACGCCCGTTTTTCGCGCCACAAAGTGCGCCTAAATAAATCTTCCGTATTCTCCACCTCCCTGCAGGTCCTCTGGCCCTCGGCGCAGCCACCACGAGCTGTGGGGGGGCGGAGCCAGGTCCCTGCACCGAAAACAGTGCCGGGACCTCTGCACATGTGCGCTACAGTGGGGACGCAAGCGCAGTAGCTCCAGGCGCCGAACTGTGTGGGAGGGGCCCGAAGCACGCAGCCCCTAGCCTGGCTGAATAGCCTCACTGGGGCTGCGTGAATAAGGCTCCTCCCATGGCCAGCTCCTGCTTCCCCTCCCCCAACCAGACCTGACACCCGGCTCCCCGCCCCCCCCCCCCTGCCTCCTGACCAGACCCGACACCCGCTCCCCGCCCCCCCCCCCCCCGCCTCCGGACCAGACCCGACACCCGCTCCCCGCCCCCCCCCCCCCTGCCTCCTGACCAGACCCGACACCCGCTCCCCGCCCCCCCACCCCCGCCTCCGGACCAGACCCGACACCCGCTCCCCGCACCCCCCCCCTGCCTCCGGACCAGACCCGACACCCGCTCCCCGCACCCCCCCCCTGCCTCCGGACCAGACCCGACACCCGCTCCCCGCACCCCCCCCCTGCCTCCGGACCAGACCCGACACCCGCTCCCCGCCCCCCCCCCCCCCCCCCGCCTCCGGACCAGACCCGACACCAGCTCCCCCCCCCCGCCGACTGACGCGACCCGAGCTCCTGTTCCCGCTCCCCGCCTCCCCGACTGGACCCGACCCTCGCTCCTGCCTCCCGACCCGACCCCCCCCCACTGGACCCGACCCGACTCGCGCTCCTGTTCCCGCTCCCCGCCTCCCCGACTGGACCCGACCCGACCCGCGCTCCTGTTCCCGCTCCCCGCCTCCCCGACTGGACCCGATCCGACCCGTGCTCCTGTTCCCGCTCCCCGCCTCCCCGACTGGACCCGACCCGACCCGCGCGCCTGTTCCCGCTCCCCACCCCCTCAACTGGACCCGACCCGACCCGCGCTCCTGTTCCCGCTCCCCGCCTCCCCGACTGGACCCAACCCGACCCGCGCTCCTGTTCCCGCTCCCCGCCTCCCCGACTGGACCCGATCCGACCCGCGCTCCTGTTCCCGCTCCCCGCCTCCCCGACTGGACCCGACCCGACCCGCGCGCCTGTTCCCGCTCCCCACCCCCCCAACTGGACCCGACCCGACCCGCGCTCCCGCCCCCCGACCCGGCACCCCCCACTGGACCCGACCCGACCCGACTCCCGCTCCCGGACTGGATCCGACCTGACCTCCCCCCCTCCCTCTCTCTCTCTTCCTCCCTCCCTTCCCCCCCCCCCGCGACCCGAACCGAACCTCCCTGACCCGACCCAACCCAACGCCACCTACCTGTAAATCTGGTGCTGGGGACGGGCCCTGCCCGAAGTCACGGGCCGGCCCGTTCAGCCTTCGGTCCCGAAAGGCCTGCCTGAAGCACTTTCACACAGGTAGGAAGATGGTTTATTTAATCTTTTCTTTGCTTATAAATGTTTATTCAGGTTGGATTTATTTGTACAATATTTGTATAAGTATAAATAAGGATTTATTATAGAATTTAATGACGTCCCTTCCCCCTCCCCCGCCCCACCTCGTTCTGGACGCCTAATTTGTAACCTGCGCCTGATTTTTTAATGTGTATAACAGGTTTTTTCAGTTCTACAAAAATCTTCTCTTGCTCCATTCTACTTTAGTTTGGAGTACGTTTTCACTGTGGAAACTTTCAAATCAGGCGTCAGTGGCCGGACACGCCCCCTTTCGAAGAAAACATTCTGTTCCAAAGTAGAACTGTTCTACCTGACTAGAACTGCAGAAAAAAAAATGTGGAGAATTGCGATTTCTAAGATAGTCTGTTCTCCACCAGTTGCTCCTAAAAATCAGGCGCAAATCATGTGGAAACTTGGGCCCATAGTTTCTAAAAACTTCCCCACTAATGTTAAACTGATAGGCCTGTAATTGTCAGATTTATCCTTTTCCCCTTTTTTGAACAAGGGTGTAACATTTGATTTGGCACCACCCTTGTGTCAAAAGAGGATCGGAAGATTGTGGGCAGCACCTCTGCAATTTCTACCCTTACTTCCCTCAGCAACCGAGGATGAATCCCATCCGGACCGGGTGACTTATCTATGTTAAGTACTGCCAGCCTTCCTAGTATTACCTCTTTATCTATTTTTATCTCATTCAGTATCCCAGCAACCTCTATTTACAATGGCTCTGGCAAAGTCCTTTTCTTTGATAAACATCGATTCAAAGTAATCATTTAGGCCAGGATTTTATTATCAGCAAATCCGTGGTGGATGACGTCGGTGGTGGGTCTCAACACCGCTGCTGGCTCCATCCCGCTGTCTAAAATGAATTTCTCTTGATGAAGCTCAAGCCCGGGCAGCACATTTCCTGAACAATTCGAGGAAGTGAATCTGGTGACATCATTTGACGATGTGTCTTCAGTTTTTTTTTAAAATTCATTCATGAGATGTGGGGGTCGCTGGCAAGGCCAGCATTTCTTGCCGATCCCCAATTGCCCTTGAGAAGTTGGTGGTGAGCTGCCTTCTTGAACCGCTGCAGTCCGCAGGTACAGCAAGTCATCAGGAAGGCCAATGGTATCTTGGCCTTTATTGCAAAGGGGATGGAGTATAAAAGCAGGGAAGTCTTGCTACAGCTATACAAGGTATTGCTGAGGCCACACCTGGAATACTGCATGCAGTTTTGGTTTCCATATTTACGAAAGGATATACTTGCTTTTGGAGGCAGTTCAGAGAAGGTTCACTAGGTTGATTCCGGGGATGATAGGGTTGACTTATGAGGAAAGGTGGAGTAGGTTGGGCCTTGTAATGTCTGTAAGCTTGTAATGTTTGTAGCTCCACACTGTGGATGTGGACGTATTGTCTACTGCAAGTGCAGGGTTAATAATAAACAGAACTAGGCAGATCTCCGGAGACTTCGAGAGAGCTGCTTGCCATGTTAGGAAGCTGTGCATGCTGTGTTCTGTGCAGTTATCACATTTTCTATTTTTCTATTTTCTATTTGTCAACTGAGATGGGAATTTTTGGATGATTTAAAGCTGAAATTTTGTTGGTGAAGGATTCAGACAGCTGATAGAAGACTTTGGAAGTTTCTGTCTTTGAAAAAAGCTACAAAAATCCAAGGTGAAATACAGCACACAGTGTGAACAGCTAGAGATTAAAATGGCAGGTATATTGGGATATTTGGGTGAATATGGATACGACCGGGAACGTTTTAAAACGTATGTGGATCGGCTAGAAATGTATTTCACTGCAAATAACATAATCGAAGTTTCAGACAATGCAGTCCAGAACCGGGTTGTGTTGAAATGTAAGAGAGCAATCTTCTTATCGGAGGCAGGTCCGGCATTATATGATACTCTTGTAAATCTTCTTGTGCCTGACGAGCCAAAGGACACAACGTCTAAAGAGATTTTAACAAAACTGGAGCAGCACTATAGCCCCAAACTATTTGAAATTGCTGAAAGCTTTCATTTTGGGATTCGGAATCAAAAGCCTGATGAATGTATCAGTGATTACATCATTGCATTAAAAAAGCTATCGATGCACTGTAATTTTGGAAACTTTCAAAACCGAGCATTACGGGATCGTTTTGTTTGTGGGCTGAAAAATGATACGATCAGAATGCAGTTATTGACGACGGATGACTTGACTTTTGAGATTGGTTGTCAGACAGCGAGGTCGATGGGCATGGCCGAACAATATTCCCGAGAATTAAATAATGATAACGGTCGTCAGTCAACCGAGGTAAATCACCTTCAGGTTCAAAGTAAAAGACGATGGGGGCCCAAAGTCTCAGAAACTGGAAATTCTAACAGAGCGTTGAAGTCATGCTATAGGTGCCTGGGACAACACATTGCTCAAAGTTGTTCATACGTGAAGGCAGAGTGTTTCTTCTGCAGCAAAACTGGGCATCTTGCGAAGACATGCCGACTGAAGGGTAAACCAGTTTTTAAAGCTATGAGTCCAGCGTTCAAAGTTATGAGCAGAAATCCCAAGAGACTACATAGCATGGAAGAACAGCAACTGGACGAGGAGATGTTAGAGTTACACGTCATCAGGAGCACGAGGTTAACAGACAGCGATTCGGAAAGCATCAAAATCCACATAGACGTTGCGGGATTCAAGATACCAATGGAAATTAACACGGGTGCATCCGTGAGTGTAGTACCGGAGTCACTGTACCTCGACAAATTGCGTGATTTCCAACTGGAGAAATCCAAGATATAGCTGTGAGGCTACTCGGGAGAGAAAATTCCTGTGGTAGGTCGTATCACCGTACCGGTGAAATATAAAGATCAATTTCAGAACTTGCCTCTAATAGTAGTGAAAGGAGACAAGCCGGCCTTACTAGGAAGAAATTGGTTGAGCTCACTGAAGCTGGATTGGAGGAAGATTTTCTGTGTGGAAGTGAGATTTTCATCAACGGATGAGGTTATCAAGAAGTATCCGAAGGTGTTCTGTGAATCGGGCAGTCCGATCCAAGGCTTCAAGGCAAGTGTCAGGGTACAGAAGGACGCTAGATTGGTTCACTACAAGCCACGTTCTGTACCATATGTACTCAAGGAGAAAGTTGAGCAAGAACTCAAAAGACTAGAGACTGAGAACATTATTTGTAAGATAGATCAATTTAATTGGGCTACACCCATTGTTGTTGTACCTAAGTCCGATGGTAAGGTAAGATTGTGTGGTGATTATAAAGTAACCGTAAACCAGGTTCGAGAGGGTAATGTCCCCAATACATTGCCGAATATAGAAGATTTGTTCACAACACTGAGAGGTGGTCAGATCTTCTCAAAACTGGATCTTACGAATGCCTACTTACAGCTTGAACTAGATGAGGAGTCCAAGTCATGTTTGACTATAAATACTCATCTAGGCCTATATCAATTTAATAGGCTACGGTTTGGAGTGTCTTCCGCCCCTACCATATTCCAAGGGGTGATGAACCAGATTTTGCAAGGTATTGAAGGGGTAGAATGTTATTTGGATGATATACTAATTTCAGCAACAAATAGGCAAATTCATAAAAACATATTGAATGAAGTCCTCAAATGGCTAGAGAAGCACAGAGTACGAGTGTCTGCTCGTAAGTGTGAGTTATTTAAAAACTCAGTGGAGTACTTAGGATACAGAGTAGACAAGGATGGTTTACATCCATCCATGGAAAATAGGATGCAATTAGAAATGCACCCACTCCCAGGAATGTCACTGAACTTCGTTCATTCTTGGGTCTTTTGAACTATTATGGGAAGTTCCCACCAAATATGGCTACATAATTTCATCCACTGAATGAACTTTTGAAAAAACAGGTCCATTGGAAGTGGTCAAAAGAATGCGATACAGCATTCAAGGAGTGTAAAAGCAAATTGGTAGAGAGCACCATGTTAGTTCACTATGACACATCTAAGGAGATTAAGCTAGCATGTGATGCCTCTCCGTATGGAGTTGGGGCAGTAATCTCTCATGTATTAAGTAGTGGAGAGGAGAGACCAATTGCTTTTGCTTCACGCACTCTCAGTGCAGTAAGAGTAATTATGCGCAAATTGAAAGGGAAGCTTTGGCATTAATTTTTGGGGTCAAGAAGTTTCACAAATACTTGTATGGTCGTAAGTTTACCATCGTTACGGACCATAAGCTCCTAACAGCAATCCTCCACCTAAAGTCCCCAGTTCCAACATTAGCTGCAGCCCGAATGCAGAGATGGGCTTTGATTTTGTCAGCATATACATATGATATTGAATACAGACGATCAGCTGATCACAGTAATGCTGATGCAATGTCCAGATTGCCTTCACCATCACAAGTTACACTGGGTAGGGAAGAAGTATTTTATTTTTCATACATTGATGAACTGCCAGTCACAGCTGAAGAGATTGGTAGAGCAACCAAACGTGACCCAGTGATGTCAAAGGTGTATGAGTATATTGCAAATGGATGGCCAAACCAGGTAACAGACAAAGATACACATCCATTCTTCATTCATAGGAATGAATTATCAGTCGATAAAGATTGTATCATGTGGGGTGCAAGAGTGGTTATACCAAATAAATTCAGGTCCAACTTATTAGGAGACCTCCATGACCAGCACCTGGGAACGTGCTTGACCAAGAGTTTTTTTACGCAGTTACTTATGGTGGCCAGGTCTTGATAAAGATATAAAGTACATCGTGAGTCAGTGTACAACATGTCAATCAGTAAGCAAGCAACCACCACCAGTACCATTATAGCCATGGAAATGGCCTCCCAGGTTGTGGCAAAGGCTACATATTGATTTTGCTGAGTTAGAAGGACAACAATTGTTCACTGTGATTGATAGCCATTCGAAGTGGGTTGTGGTCTTTCCAATGTGGAAAGTAACAACAAGTAAAACATTGGACATTTTACGAAAATTATTTTCTTCATTTGACCTCCCTGAAGAATTGTTTTGGATAATGGACCACAATTTCATTCAGAAGAATTTGCACAATTCACAAGCAAGAATGGTGTGAAACATAGCAAGGTTCCACCATACCATCCTACTTCGAATGGTGCAGCAGAGCGCACTGTACAAATTGTAAAACGTGCCCTCATAAAACAAATGTTGTTTCCTTGGATTTGGGTCTGACAGTTGTCATTGGATCACAAATTGGCTAATTTTTTGATTACATATCGAAATATCCTCGTACAACTACTGGTAGAACACCAGTAGAGTTGTTTCTCAAACGACAGCCACAAACCAGATTCTCGTTGTTAAAACCAAATTTGGCACAGTCCGTAGAAGAGACACAATTAAGACAGAAAGAGGTAGAGTAAAAGAGAGAAGTGTGAAATTAAACCAGAAGGTGAGAGTGAAGAACCATCACTATAAATGGTTAAAGTGATTACAAGGAAGAGTGATGAAGATATGTGGTCCTCGCACATATTTGTTTGATGTTTGATAATGGACAGGTTAAGTTTGTTCATATTGATCATATTTTACCTGCAGACATGGAAGGAGTTGAAGGTGGGAATGATTCAATTATTTCTGACTCGTCAGATAGTTTTGATACACCAGTAGCAAATCCTAAATTCAATGTATTGGAAACAAATCCAGGAGAGAATCAGAATGAAAGTCTGAGTCCGAGTCAGGAAAAGAAAGAGCCTGAAGTTAGAGTGAGTTCAAATGAAAATCAAGGAAATTCCGTGGAGGAAAACATTCCTCAGCATGAGCCTCGAATGAGTTTAGATGCGAGACCATGTTTGGAAGGTTCTGTTCGAGACCGAAGGTATCCTCTTCGAAACAGAAAATGTGGTAAAGTTAAATTTGTAAATATGGAAAAAAAAAAGTTTATATCCTGTGTTATGTATGAACATGAAAGTTATGTATGATGTTTGTTAGATGGCTTCTTCATTAAGGAGGGAGAAGTGCCATGCCTGTAACCTTGTAATGTTTGTAGCTCCACACTGTGGATGTGGACGTATTGTGTACTGCAAGAGCAGGATTAATAATAAACAGAACTAGGCAGATCTCCGGACACTTCCGAGAGAGCTGCCTGCCATGTTAGGAAGCTATGTGTGCTGTGTTCTGTGAAGATATCACAGGCCTCTACTCATTGGAGTTCAGAAGAATGAGGTGTGATCTTATCGAAACATATAAGATTATGAGGGGGCTTGACAGGGTAGATGCAGAGAGGATGTTTCCGCTGATGGGGGAGACTAGAACTAGAGGGCATGATCTTAGAATAAGGGGCCGCCCATTTAAAACAGAGATGGGGAGGAATTTCTTCACTCAGTGGGTTGTAAATCTGTGGAAGCTGGGACATTGAATAAATTTAAGGCAGAAATAGACAGTTTCTTGAATGATAAGGGGATAATGGATTATGGGGAGCGGGCGGGGAAGTGGAGCTGAGTCCATGATCAGATCAGCCATGATCTTATTGAATGGTGGAGCAGGCTCGAGGGGCCATATGGCCTACTCCTGTTCCTATTTCTTATGTTCTTATGTTCTTATGTGTGGTGAAGGTACTCCCACAGTGTTGTTAGGGAGGGAGTTTCAGGATTTTGACCTAGCGACGATGAAGGGATGGTGATATACTTCCAAGCCAGGATGGTGTGTGACTTGTAGGGGAACGTGGAGGTGGTGGTGTTACCATGCGCCTGCTGCCATCCTCTTTCTAAATAGTAGAGGTCATGGGTTTGGGAGATGCTGCCGAAGAAGCCTTGGTGAGTTGCTGCTGTAAGTGGTTTTGCCCTTGGTGGTTTCAAATCACTCCCCTTATAACAGTTCTGGACACTGGAATTATAGTAGTGAGCAGAAATATAGAGTTATAGCCAGATCTTTCGTTCTCGACCATCACAATGCTTTTATTCAAGATAAAGCACGTACCTGCACCCAGTAAAACACACCCTGGTGGTGTAAAACAAACAAACACAGTACAACACACAACACTGGCTCGTCTGAACAGGCCCCTATCACGGACTATCCATGACTAAAACACCTCTGCTTGGTTCTATAGGACACCACCGAATCTGTCCAACAGAATGTGTGTACGCCTTTGATCCATGCAGAAACCTCCCCATTAAACCCCTAAGGCTTAGTTGGGACACACGACACCCCTTCACACTATGCAGTGCATGTATAGAATGCGTGGGCTGGGATAATGTTCATCAGTTACCTCTTTGGCTTACTTGCTGCTTCTCCCGATGAGTGAGGCTCTCTTTGCTTATAGATGGTGGTTTCTTCTCTCCGTCCCAGACGAAGTGTTTGGTCTTTGAGTGCGTTGAACAAAGCAAGCAAGTGTAGAAGAGGAGAGAGAGAGAGAGAGAGAGAGAGATGGCAGCCAAATCTGCCTCTCTTATACCTGCAAAAATGCTTCTTCTCACACCAAAAGTTAGCCCTTCGTCTAAGGCAGTACAACTATAAAGCAAATGAAACACCTTTTCGCCCGGTGTCTTTGTCAACTGATTGTTCCTGGGGATAAGGCTTCAATAAGTCTGGGTGGCTGAAAAACTTCCACTGTGTCTTGAACACCGACCAATCTTCCTGATGGGTTCCCATTACATGACAAAGGGTCCTCCATTAGGTTTCTTCCTGCGATACTTTCTTGCATTCAGCCATCGACCCATCCCTGCCCACCTGGTGTGTATTCCTGTGGAACATGTCTGGACCTGTCCCATATCCTGCTGTCTGCTTTTCTGCAGTAACAGCAAAGTTAAAAGCAATGTCCAAAACTTAAAGTCCAATAGTTTATGCTTTTGCTGTCGATGTTTTCGCCGAATCCTTACACTACAGTGCATCAGTAGATGGTACACACTGCTACGTTGGTGGTGGAGGGAGTGAATGTGTAAGGTGGTGGATGGGGTACTCATCAAGCAGACTGTTACTCATGAAGCCTCCTCCTCCCTTTAGTTGTTTAACGGTCCACCACTATTCACAACTGAATTTAGCAGGACTGCAGAGCTTTAATCTGATCCATTGGTTGTGGGATTGCTTCACCTTGTATATAGCATGCTGCTTCACTTTTTATCCTGTGTTGCAGCTTCCCCAGGTTGGCCCTTCATTTTTAGGTATGCCTGGTGCTGCCCCTGGCATGCTCTTCTGCACTCCTGATTGAACCAGGTTGGTCCCCTGGCTTGATGGTAATGGTAGAGTGAGGGATATGCGGGGCCATGAGGTTACAGATTGTGGAGGAATATAATTTTGCTGCTGCTGATACCTCACAGTGCCTCATGGAGACGCAGTTTTGAGCTGCTAGATCTGTTCTGAATCTATCCCATTTAGCATTGTGGTAATTCCACACAACACGATCAAGATTGTCCTCAGTGTGAAGACGGGACTTCGTCTCCACAATGACTGTGCGGTGGTCACTGCTACCAATACTTTCATGGACCAATGCATCTGTGACAGTTATACTGGTGAGGACGAGGTCAAGTAGGTTTTTCCCTCGTCTTGGTTCTCTCACCACCGATTGCAGGTCCAGTCTGACAATTGTCCTTCAGGACTTGGCCAGCTTGGTCAGGAGTGTGCTACCGAACCACTCTTGGTGATGGATATTGAAGTCCCCCATTCAGAGTACATTCTGTGCCCTTGCTACTTTCAGTGCATCTTCCAGGTAATGTTCAACATGAAGGAGCACTGCTTCATCAGCTGTGGGAGGGTGGTAGGTGGTAATCAGCAGGAGGTTTCCTTGCGCATGGTTGGCCTGAAGTCATGGTATCCGGAGTCAATCTTGAGGACTCCCAGGGCCACTCATTTCTGACTATATACCACTGTGCTGCCACGCCGGTTGGGTCTGTCCTTCCAGTGGGACAGGAATGGTAATGGAGGAGTTTGGGATATTGGCTGAACGATATGATTCTGTGGAAAGACTAATTCAGACTTTGGACAGCTCTCCCAATTTTGGCACAAGTCCCCATATGTTGGTGTGGAAGATTTTGTTGGGTCAATTGGGCTGGGAGTGCTGAGCCATGCCAAGTGGTCCATCCAGTTTTATTCTTATTATTTTTCATAGCGGATTTTTATGACTGAGTGGCTTACTCGGCCATTTCAGAGGGCAGTTAAGAGTCAACCAAGTTGCTGTGGTTACAGACCAGGTAAGGATGGCAGATTTCCTTCCCTAAAAGGGCATTAGTGAATCAGATAGGTTATTACGACAACCTGATAGTTTCACATTCAACATTACTGATACCAGCATTTTATTCCAGATTTTATTTAATTAACTGAATTTAAGTTCCCCAGCTGCCATAGTGAGATTTGAACTCACATCTCTGGATCATTAGTCCAAGCCTCTGGATTACTCGTCCAGTAATATAACCATTATGCTACCATTTCCTTAAAGGGACCATGTCCAAATTTATTTGAGGTGCTGAAAACACTGACAATGACTGCAGAGGTATAGGGTTGTACCCAAGCTCTCCCATGACACCATCCATATGCTTATAGTGGGAATCACAGCATGCGGGGAGGTCCTCTTGGCTTCCCATGGACGGAAGAGGCCTCCCCAGGAAATGTTAGGACAAAATCACAGTCAACCTCATCCTGCTGTGCCACTCATCGCATTTCCATCACTCTGCCTTCCCTACCCTACTCCTGCACATCCTTACTCACACCAACTTACCTTGCACCTCTATGATATCTATATTATATGAGGGTACAGCTGAATGAAAATTTAAGCAGTCAAAGAATAATGAGAAGGCAACAGAACAGGGTAGCACTGGGGGAAACGAAAACCAAAGCATGACAGGAAGGGACAGAATGTATAAACATAAAAGTCAATCAGAAAGTGCGGTCAAAGCAGGAAAAAAGGGTGCAAAAACAAATTTATAAGCTCTTTATCTGAATGCATGCAGCCTTCGTAACAAAATAGATGAGTTGATGGCACAAATAGATACAAATGGATATGATCTGATAGCCATGACATCATCATCATCATCATAGGTGCTCTCTCAAACGAGGATGACTTGCTTCCACGAGAGTTAACAGCTGTTTCAATGAAGGTCCCGATGTTCCAGTCCTGAACTCCAGTTGAGGAGGTGGGAGATGCCGGTGCATGAATTTTTTTAACATGTGGTGGCCGTTGCACATCAGCCAGCACACGGGCTTGACAGAGCTAGGTCTTGGTCCAGTGGCAAGGATTACCCAGGACAACTGGACACCTGCTCTGCTGCACGGACCCAGTTCGGTAACATATCGCAGGGTGGGCTGGCCCGTGCTGTCCCTGGCCCCTCGGCTCTTCTGGGCTCCGTACCTTCATTCGCCGCACCTCTGCCACGATGTTCCAGGGCCCGGCACTACAGCTCTATTTATAGCCCCGACCTGCGGTGGTGTTCTTACACAGGTCGGGAAGGCCCACACCATTACAGAGACGTGGTTGAAAAGCGACCAAGGCTGGGAACTAAATATTCAGGGGTATTTGACAATTCGGAAGGATAGGCAGAAAGGAAAAGGAGGTGGGGTAGTTCTATTAATAAAGGATGAGATCAGTGCGTTAGTGAGAAACTATATTGGCTTAGACGATCAAGATGTTGAATCAGTTTGGGAGGAAATAAGGAATAATAAAGGGAAAAAGTCACAGGTGAGCGTAGTCTATAGTCCCCCTAACAGTAGCTACACTGTTGGACGGAATATAAATCAAGAAATAATGAAGGCTTGTAAAAAAGGAACGCAATAATCATGGGCGATTTGAACCATCATATTGATTGGGCAAAGCAAATTGGCCAGGGTAGCTTGAGGAAGAGTTCATAGAGTGTATCTGGGATAGTTTCCTTGAACAGTATGTTGCAGAACCAACTAGGGAGCAGGCTATCTTAGATCTGGTACTGTGTAATGAGACAGGATTAATAAACAATGTCCTAGTAAAGGATCCTCTAGGAATGAGTGCCCATAACATGGTTGAATTTCAAATTCAGTTGGAGGGTGAGAAAGTTGGATGCCTAACCAGTGTCTTAAGCTTAAATAAAGGAGACTACAAAGGTATGAAGGCAGAGTTGGCTAAAGTGGACTGAAAAAATAGATTACACAGTGGGACAGTTGATGAGCAGTGGCAGACATTTAAGGAGTTATTTCATAACTCTCAATAAAAATATATTCCAATGAGAAGGAAAGGCTGTAAGAGAAGAAATAACCATCCGTGGCTAACTAAGGAAATAAGGGAGGGTATCAAATTGCAAACAAGGGCATACAATGTGGCCAAGATTAGTGGGAGGCCAGAGGATTGGAAAAATGTTAAAAGCCAGCAAACATAGAAACATAGAAAATAGGTGCAGGAGTAGGCCATTCAGCCCTTCTAGCCTGCACCGCCATTCAATGAGTTCATGGCTGAATATGCAACTTCAGTACTCCCTTCCTGCTTTCTCGCCATACCCCTTGATCCCCCGAGTAGTAAGGACTTCATCTAACTCCCTAAAAAAATAATGAGAGGGAAAATAGATTATGAAATTAAACTAGCAAGAAATATAAAAACAGATAGTAAGAGTTTCTACAGGTACATATAAAGAAAAAGAATGGCTAAAGTAAATGTTGGTCCCCTAGAGGATGAGACTGGGGAATTAATAATAGGGAACAGGGAAATGGCAGAGACATTGAACAAATATTTTGTATCGGTCTTCACAGTAGAAGACACAAAAACATCCCATGAGGGGATAATCAAGGGGCTATAGGGAGGGAGGAACTTAATACAATCATTATCACAAAAGAAGTAGTGCTCTGTAAAATAATGGGATTAAGGGCTCAATTTTGCCCAGGAGTTGCTCCAGTTTTTTTGGAATAACTTGGTTTTTCTGGCGTAATTTAAAAATCCCTATTTTTCACAATCAATTTGCACCAATGTAAGTGAGTTAATTACGATTTTTTTAGTTTCGCTTTTTTTTCTCAAAAGGGGCGTTACCAGCCACCTATGCCAGTTCTTCCCATTTAAGCAACGTTGGCCAGCTAATAGTTACTCCAAATCTACTTAGGCCAGAGTATGTGGCCACTTCAGAAAACGCTTGCGGAGAGTTAAAGAAATCGGCGCAGGAAGATATACCGGAGGCCATTCGGCCTGGGATAGGGGCGGGAAGGAAAGCAGAGAAGACCTGCACCAAACCTCGCAAACGAAAAGTTCTAAGAATTCACTAACAAATAAAAAATTGAAGTAAGTCCCACCTTCATCTTAAAACTTGGCCTGGGAAGGCAACGGGCCAGCCGATAGAAATCATCCAGGCAGGGGCATTTTCATTTCTTCGGCCGGCCCGTCCCTAGCCCTGGCCGAGTGGCCTCCCGGTGCGATTTCTAAGATTAAATTGATTAAAGCTTCAAATCGATACATTTACCAAAGTAGGGTTAGGTTAAGGATTTTCAACGTGGGTATCTAAAGAAACATGCTACTTAAACTGACTGCATCACCTGTTAATGCACACACAGTTCCCCAATAAGCAATGTATTTTCCAATTTGTCCATAAATAGGCATTTTCCAACCAAATGGAACTAAGCAGTCTGTGTAATTGCTACTTCATACCCCTACTCACAACATTTGGCCAGCATCGGGTCCCACAGTGGCTGCAGCAAGCACACGGAGAGGCTGGGGGCGAGGAGCTACTGCGCATGCACGGACACTCCACTGCGCATGTGCAGATGTCCCGGCACTGTTTTCGGCGCAGGACGCTGGCTCCACCCCTGACTCGACTGGCCACGCTGCGTGACCACAGGGAGGAGACCGGACAGCGGCCAAAGTGGGAAGAACATTTTTCGGCGCACTTCTGAACGGAGAAAAGCGCCGCATCTCCAGTAAGTGCTCCAAAAAACGGCTGGGCCAAAATTGAGCCCTATAAGTAGACATGACCCCTGGACTAATGGCTTGCATCCAAGGGTCCTTAAAGAAGTGACTGCAGAGACAGTGGATGAATTGGTTGTAATCGAACAAAATTCTCTGGATTCTGAGGAGGTCCCAGCGGATTGGAACAGGGCAAATGTAATGCTCCTGTTTAAAAAAAAAAAGGAGGCAGACAGAAAGCAGGAAACTATAGACCGGTTAGCCTAACATCTGTTGTTGGGAAAATGCTGGAGTCCATTATTAAGGAAGCAGTAGCAGGACATTTGGAAAAGCATAATTCAATCAAGCAGAGTTAACATAGTTTTATGAAAGGGAAATCATGTTTGACAAATTTGCTGGAGTTCTTCGAGGATGCAATGAGCAGGGTGGATGAGGGCGAACCAGTGGATGTGGTGTATTTGGATTTTCAGAAGGCATTCGATAAGGTGCCATGTAAAAGGTTACTGCACAAGATAAAAGTTCAATGAGTTGGGGGTAATATATTAGCACGGGTTGAGGATTGGCAAACTAACAGACAACAGAGAGTCTCGATAAACGGATCATTTTCTGGTTGGCAAACATTAACTAGTGGGGTGTCGCAGGGTTCGGTGCTGGGGCCTCAAACTATATATAATCTATATTAATGACTTGAATGAAGGGACCAAGCATAATGTAACCAAGTTTGCTGATGACACAAAGATGGGTTGGAACGCAAATTGTGAGGAGGAGACAAAATATCTTCAAAGGGATATAGAGAGGCTAAGTGTGTTGACAAAAATTTGGCAGATGGAGTATAATGTAGGAAGATGTGAAGTTATCCACTTTCATGGCAGAAAGAATAGAAAAGCAGATTATTTTTAAATGGAGAAAAATTGTAAAGTGCTTCAGTACAGAGGGCCCTGGATGTCTTTGTGTATGAAACACAAAAAGTTATTATACAGGTACAGCAGGTAATCAGGAAGGCAAATGGAATGTTGGCCTTTATTGCAAGGGGGATTGAGTATAAAAGCAGAGAAGTCCTGCTCCAAATTTACAGGGTATTGGTGAGGCCCCACCTGGAGTACTATGTGCAGTTTTGGTCTCCGTATTTAAGAAAGGATATACTTGCATTGGATGCTGTTCAGAAAAGATTCACTAAGTTGATTCCGGAGATGAGGGGGTTGAGCTATGAGGAAAGGTTGAGTAGGTTGGGTCTATACTCACTGAAGTTCAGAAGAATGAGGTGATCTATGTCCTTTTGCAGATTTTGTGTGTCCTCCTCACAGGTTGCTTTTCCTCCCATTTTTGTATAGTCAGCAAACTTGGCTGCGTTACACTCGGTCACTTCTTCCAAGTCATTAATATAGATTGTAAATAGTTGGGGTCCCAGCACTGATCCCTGCGGCACCCCACAACTTACTGATTGCTAACCCGAGAATGAACCATCTCAACTCTCTGTTTTCTGTTAGTTAACCAATCCTCTATCCATGCCAACCCCATGAACTTTTATCTTGTGCCTTTTATGTGGCACCTTGACAAAAGCCTTCTGGAAGTCCAAATACACCACATCCACTGGTTCCCCTTTATCCACCCTGCTCATTACATCCTCAAAGATTTCCAGCAAATTTTTCAAACATGACTTCCCCTTCATAAATCCATGCTGACTCTACCTGTCCGAATTATGCTTTTCCAAATGTCCTGCTACTGCTTCTTTAATAATGGACTCCAACATTTTCCTAACCACAGATGTTAGGCTAACTGGTCTATAGTTTCCTGCTTTTTATCTGCCTCCTTTTTTAAATAGGGGCGTTACATTTGCAGTTTTCCAATCTGCTTGGACCTCCCCAGAATCCAGGGAAATTTGGTCAATTACAACCAATGCATCCACTATCACTGCCACTACTTTTCTTGAGACCCTAGGATGCAAGCCATCAGGTTCAGGTGATTTATCCGCCTTACGTCCCATTATCTTATTGAGTAACACCTCCTTAGTGATTGTGATTGTTTTAAGTCCCCCCCACCACCTCCCCCCCACCGCCACCCCGCTCCCCGCTATAACTCCTTGACTATCCACTGTTGGGATATTGTTTGTGTCCTCTACCATGAAGACTGATACAAAATATTTGTTCAGAGTTTCCACCATTTCCATGCTCCCCATTACTAATTCCCCAGTCTCATCCTCTAAGGGACCAACATTTACTTTAGCCACTCTTTTCCATTTTATGGGCCAAATTTCCCCAAGAGTTACCCCATATTTTTTGGAGTAAGTAGATTTTTTTTTAAAAGAGTAAATTAAAAATCGCAAATTTCCTCACTTGCTCCAATGTAAATCAGTTAGATAGCTTTTTATTTAGTTTAGAAACATAGAAACATAGAAGAGAGGTGCAGGATAGGTCATTCGGCCCTTCAAGCCTGCACCACCATTCAATAAGATCATGGCTAATCATTCACCTCAGTACCCCTTTCCTGCTTTCTGTCCATACCCCTTGATCCCTTTAGCCGTAAGGGCCATATCTAATTCCCTTTTGAATATATCCAATGAACTGGCATCAACAAATCTCTGTGGTAGAGAATTCCACAGGTTAACAATTCTGAGTGAAGAAGTTTCTCCTCATCTCAGTCCTAAATGGCTTATATCTTATCCTTAGACTGTGTCTCCTGGTTATGGACTTCCCCAACATTGGGAATATTCATCCAGCATCTAACCTGTCCAGTCCAGTCAGAATTTTATTTGTTTCTATGAGGTTCTCTCTCATCCTTCTAAACTCCAGTGAATACAGGCCCAGTCGATCCAGCCTCTCCTCATCTGTCAGTCCGGCCATCCCAGGAATCAGTCTGGTGAACCTTAGCTGCACTCCCTCAATAGCAAGAACGTCCTTCCTCAGATTAGGAGACCAAAACTGAACACATTATTCCAGGTGAGGCCTCACCAAGGCTCTGTATAACTGCAGAAAGACTCCCTGCTCCTATACTCAAATCCCCTGGCTCTGAAGGCCAACATGCCATTTGCCTTTTTCTCCACCTGCTGTATCTGCATGCCAACTTTCAATGACTAATGTACCATGATACCCAGGTTTCATTGCACCTCCCCTTTTCCTAATCTGCCGCCATTCAGATAATATTCTGCCTTTGTATTTTTGCCACCAAAATGGATAACCTCACAGTTATCCACATTATACTGCACCTGCCATGAATTTGCCCACTCACCTAACCTATCCAAGTCACCCTGCAGCCTCTTAGCATCCTCCTCAAAGCTCACACCGCCACCCAACTTAGTGTCATCTGCAAACTTGGAGATATTATACTCAATTCCTTCATCTAAATCAATGATGTATATTGTAAATAGCTGGGGTCCCAGCACTGAGCCCTGCGGCACCCCACTAGTCACTGTCAGCCTTTCTGAAAAGGACCCGCTTATCCTGACTCTCTGCTTCCTGTCTGCCAACCAGTTCTCTATCCACGTCAGTACATTACCCTCAATACCATGTGCTTTAATTTTGCACACCAATCTCTTTTGTGGGACCTTGTCAAAAGCCTTTTGAAAGTCCAAATACACCACATCCACTGGTTCTCCCTTATTCACATTATTAGTTACATCCTCAAAAAATTCTAAAAGATTTATCAAGCATGATTTCCCTTTCATAAATCCATGCTGACCTGGATCGATCCTGTCACTGCTTTCTAAATGCGCTGCTATTTCATCTTTAATAATTGATTCCAACATTTTCCCCACTACCGATGTCAAGCTAACCGGTCTATAATTCCCTCTTTTCTCTCTCCCTCCTTTTTTATAAAGTGTTGTTACATTAGCTACCCTCCAGTCCATAGGAACTGATCCAGAGTTGATAGACTGTTGGAAAATGATCACCAATGCATCCACTTTTTCGAGGGCCACTTCCTTAAGTACTCTGGGATGCAGACTATCAGGCCCTGGGGATTTATCGGCCTTCAACCCCATCAATTTCCCGAAGACAATTTCCCGACTAATAAGGATTTCCCTCAGTTCCTCCTTCTCAGTAGACTCTCGGTCCCCTAGTATTTCCGGAAGGTTATTTGTGTCTTCCTTCGTGAAGACAGAAGCAAAGTATTTGTTCAACTGGTCTGCCATTTCTTTGTTCCCCATTATAAATTTACCTAATTCTGACTGCAAGGGAGCTATGTTTGTCTTCACTAATCTTTTTCTCTTCACATATCTATAGAAGCATTTGCAGTCAGTTTTTATGTTCCCAGCAAGCTTCCTCTCATACGTTATTTTCCCCCTTCCTAATTAAACCCGTTGTCCTGCTCTGCTGAATTCTAAATTTCTCACAGTCCTCAGGCTTGCTGCTTTTTCTGGCCACTTTATATGCCGCTTCATTGGATTTAACACTATCCTAAATATCTCTTGTTAGCCACGGTTGAGCCACCTTCCCCGTTTTATTTTTACTCCAGTCAGGGATGTACAATTGTTGAAGTTCATCCATGTGATCTTTAAATGTTTGCCATTGCTTATCCACCATCAACCCATTAAGTATCATTCGCCAGTCTATTCTAGCCAATTCACGTCTCATACCATCGAAGTTACCATTCCTAAAGTTCAGGACCCTAGTCTCTGAATTAACTGTGTCACTTTCCATCTTAATAAAGAATTCTACCATATTATGGTCACTCTTCCCCAAGGGGTGTCGCAAAACAAGATTGCTAATTAGTCTTTTCTCATTACACATCACCTAGTTTAGGATGGCCAGCCCTCTAGTTGGTTCCTGGACATATTGGTCGAGAAAACCATCCCTAATAGACTCCAGGAAATCCTCCTCCACCATACTGCTATTAGCTTGGTTAGCCCAATCTATATGTCGATTAAAGTCGCCCATGATAACTGCTGTACCTTTATTGCACGCATCCCTAATTTCTTGTTTGATGCTGTCCCCAACCTCACTACTACTGTTTGGTGGTCTGTACACAACACCCACTAGCATTTTCTGCCCTTTGGTATTCCTCAGCTCTACCCATACAGATTCCACATCATCCAAGCTAATGTCCTTCTTTACGATTGTGTTAATTTCCTCTTTAACCAGCAATGCTACTCCAGCTCCTTTTCCTTTCTGTCTATCCTTCCTGAATACTGACTACCCCTGGATGTTGAGTTCCAAGCCTTGGTCAGCCCGGAGCTGTGTCTCCATAATGCCAACTATATCACATTTGTTAATTGATGCCTGCGCAGTTAATCCATCCACCTTATTACGAATACTCCTCGCATTGAGGCACAGAGCCTTGACTTTTTAAACACACTTTGCCCATTTGGAATTTTGCAGTAATGTGGCTCTTTTTGATTTTTGCCTTGGGTTTTTCTGCCCTCCACTTTTACTTTTCTTCTTTCTATCTTTTGCTTCTGCCCCCATTCTACTTCCCTCTGTCTCCCTGCATAGGTTCCCATCCCCCTGCCATATTAGTTTAACCCCTCCCCAACAGCACTAGCAAACACTCCCCATAGGACATTGGTTCTGGTCCTGCCCAGGTGCAGACTGTCTTGTTTGTACTGGTCCCACCTCCCCCAGAACTGGTTCCAATGTCCCAGGAATTTGAATCCCTCCCTCCTGCAACACTCTTCAAGCCACGTATTCATCTTAGCTATCCTGTAATTGCTACTCTGACTAGCACGTGGCATTGGTAACAATCCTGAGATTACTACCTTTGAGGTCCTACTTTTTAAATTTAACTCCAAGCTGCCTAAATTCAGCTTGTAGGACCTCATCCCGTTTTTACCTATATCGTTGTTACCTATATACACCACGACAACTGGATGGTCACCTTCCCACTCCAAAATGTCCTGCAGCCAATCCGAGACATCCTTGACACTTACACCAGGGAGGCAACATATCATCCTGGAGTCTCTATTGCGGCCGCAGAAATGTCTATCTATTGCCCTTACAATAGAATCCCTTACCACTATAGCTCTCCCACTCTTTTTCCTGCCCTCCTGTGCAGCAGAGCCACCCATGGTGCCATGAACTTGGCTGCTGCTGCCCTCCCCTGTTGAGTCATCCCCCCAAGGCGGTGTATTTGTTTTGGAGGGGGATGACCGCAGGGGACCCCTGCACTACCTCCCTTCCACTGCTCTGCCTGATGGTCACATTCACTATCTGCCTGTATAACCTTTACCTGCGGTGTGACCAACTCACTAAACATGCTAGTCACGACATCCTCAGCATTGCAGATGCTCCAGAGAGAATCCAAGCGCAGCTTCAGTGCCGCAATGCAATCTGTCAGGAGCTGCAGCTGGATACACTTCCCGCACATGTCGTCGTCAGGAACACTGAAAGCGTCCCTTGCTTCCCACATAGCATGGGAGGAGCATGACATGTGTCTGGGCTCTCCTGCCATGACTTAACCCTTAAATTAATTTAATTTGGCAACAAGTTCCCACACAAGAGATTGGTGTGCAAAATTATAAATCACATGGTATGGGGGGTAATGTATTGACGTGGATAGAGAACTGGTTGGAAAACAGGAAGTAGAGAGTTGAGATAAATGGGTCCTTTTCAGAATGGCAGGCAGTGACTAGTTGGGTGCCGCAGGGCTCAGTGCTGGGACCCCAGCTCTTTCCAATATACATTAGTGATTTAGATGAAGGAATTGAGTGCAATATCTCCAGGTTTGCAGATGACACTAAGCTGGGTAGCAGTGTGAACTGTAAGGAGGATGCTAAGAGGCTGCAGGTTGACTTGGACAGGTTAAGTGAGTGGGCAAATGCATGGCAGATGCAGTATAATGTGGATAAATGTGAGGTTATCCACTTTGGTGGCAAAAACACGAAGGCAGAATATTATCTGAATAATGGCAGATTAGGAAAAGGGGAGATGCAATGAGACCTGGATGTCATGGCACATCAGTCATTGAAAGTTAGCATGTAGGTACAGCAGGCGGTTAAGAAGGCAAATGGCATGTTGGCCTTCATAGCTAGGAGATTTGAGTATAGGAGCAGGGAGGTCTTACTACAGTTGTACAGGGTCTTGGTGAGGCCTCACCTGGAATAATGTGTTCAGTTTTGGTCTCCTAATCTGAGGAAGGATGTTCTTGCTATTGAGGGAGTGAAGCGAAGGTTCACCAGACTGATTCCCGGGATGGCAGGACTGACATATGCGGAGAGACTGGATCGACTGGGCCTGTATTCATTGGAGTTTAGAAGGATGAGGGGATCTCATAGAAACAAATAAAATTCTGACAGGACTGGACAGGTTAGATGCAGGAAGAATGTTCCCAATGTTGGGAAGTCCATTACCAGGGGACACAGTCTAAGGATAAGGTGTAAGCCATTTAGGACTGAGATGAGGAGAAACTTCTTCACTCAGAGAGTTGTTAACCTGTGGAATTCTCTACCGCAGAGAGTTGTTGATGCCAGTTCATTTGATATATTCATCAGGGAGTTAGATATGGCCCTTATGGCTAAAGGGGTCAAGGGGTATGGAGAGAAAGCAGGAAAGGGGTAGTGAGGTGAATGATCAGCCATGATCCTATTGAATGGTGGTGCAGGTTCGAAGGGCCAAATGGTGTACTCCTGCACCTATTTGCTATGTTTCTATGTTTCTTACTGATAAAGGAAAAGAAAAACAAGAAAAACTACTCATCCAACACTAGCCAATCACTTACTCCCTTTGCCGTGATGTCACACTTTGATTTCTTTTTACTTCTTTTATGCCTTCTCTCCCTGCTGCAGCTGCACCAGCTAGCCTCCTCCTTGTCGCTGCCACTCACTCCGACTGCTGGGCCTTCCCACGATTCACCATGACTCCTCCTCGACGTTGCCGCTTCCTCCGACTGCTGCGCCTTCCTATGACTCACTGCGCCTCCTCCTGGACGCTGCAGTTCCCTCCGACTGCTGGGCCTTCCCATAACTCACCGCGTCGTTCTCTCCAAAAGGGGGCGAGACAAGCCATTTACACCTCTTGTGGCCATAGAAGCAAATTTGGCCAACTGAAAGTTAATCCAAACTAATTTAGGCCAGTGTATCTGGCCACTTTTATTTTTAGGCACAGAAAAACCTTACCTACATTTGAGAAATCAGCGCAGGTAGCCTGAGATAGGGCAGAGGTGGGGGGAATGCCACGGGGGCTGCGGGGGGGGGGGGGGTGAGGGAAAGATGAGTTAGAGTATTCCAAAGCTCTAAAGACCTTCACAACATCAGCACAACATTTCAACATCTTCAGCACAACAGCTGCACAACATCACCACAAATAAATGAAAGATAAATCAGCTACAGAAAATAGAGCAGTCCTACCTTGCCAACTGCAGAACGTACTGGCTAGCCCTCCCGCCTGGGCTAGGGGCGGCAGGAACGCATTACTGTAGGGGCGAGGGATTTTTACTTTTTACAGTTGACCCTAAATGTTGCATGGTCCTAATGGAGGATGATTCAGTTTTGATGCAAAATATCTTTTATTGTGAATTTTACACTGCACTTCAATGATACCAACAACAACAGCCACAACAGGAAAGAAAGTCTGCAACCATCCCTCACCCACATCTCGGGGAAAGTGCACTTCCTTATAGGGTCGGTGATGGTGGTGGGAGGGGGGGTGGTGAGAGGGTGGGGGTTGCGGGGGGGGGTTGGGGGCCCGGCTTGGGTCTGACCGGTGGGTGGTGCGTGGAGTGAAGTGGGAGTGGCATTTGAGTCTCCGGCCTTTGTGCAGAAGCCGGCTCCCTCATGGCATCTGCCATCATCTGCCCAGCCTCTGAAATGCCCGCCCTGACTTCCCATCTAGTGCAGAGATTTCACCCGATCGTGTGGCAACCTCATCACGCACCCCACTGACGGCCGCCACGAGTGATCTTGTGAGGGCATTGGTCTCCTCACCCAATGAAAAAACCTGATTAACTTCTGCTGAGGGCTGCCTCTCAGGAGAGACTGGTCGGATTCTCCTTCCCCTCTCCATGGGTCTACCTAGTGGCACCCCTCCAGTGCGAGGCGCAGGCTGCAACGGTGGGGGACTGGGTGTCCCAAGATGCATTCCTGGACCGCCATTCGGACCCGCGACCTCGGAAGGTGTGAACCCATGAAAGGTTGCCGAGGAACTAATGGAGGGTTCTGGCTGTGTGATGCCCTGTGATATGTCCTGATCGATATCGCGGTCAGCATTCTCCTAAGCACATATTTCCATGGACCCCTCCTCCCCCCACCCACCTTGGTCTGGAGCGCACGCATCTGGATCTTCAGGATCTTGAGGAGTGTCATCTTCTTTTGCAAAAGACAACATAACAGTCAAATGGTTAGCAGCACAAATGGTTAGAGGAGGGGGCAGGATGGGTGGCATGAGTAATCTCACGCGTAGCAGGCCAGTCAGCAGGTTGATTTGAAGGGCCACTATGCATTTTAATGACTCACCCTCACCCTCGCGTGTGGGTCCAGCTTGTGCAGAGCTTATTCTTTTTATGCCAGTGCGAGTCAGAAAAGCAGCAACCCTTTGTTCCAGGGATGTCAGTTGGTGCAGATTTGGCGGACCTCCTCCTGTTCTCGTTCTTTCCCTCTTGTTGTGGGCCAATTTCTGCAAAGATGAAAATATTAATTGTCAGACATGATGAGCTTCTGATGGGTGGGACACATACAGATGCTCAAATTTTCCACTGCAATTCAATTTAAAGATGAAGATATTACTTACACTCACTACTTGACCAACGTCCTGCCATTTCTCCTTGCACTGGCTTCCAGATCTTGCGGTGTTGACCCTAGCTGAGAATTCTTCGGCAACGAGGTTCCACCTTTTTCTCATTTCCTTGGGGGAGAGCTTTGATGGACTACTCTTGCTGATATCCAGCTCCAGCGTCAATAAGCGTCACTAATTTCTCCACTTCCTCATGGAGGAAATTCTTGGTTCTTCTTGCACTCTCTTGCTCCATTCGTCTATTGGACTCAAACGCAGGTAATGTTCAAAGATCACACTTACACCTCTCTTACACCTATCCAACAATCCTTTCCACTCCCTCAGCCACACAAAAATCAATATTCAGACCTCAACTTTATATATGCTCCATAGTCGCTTATTCTGAGGACGCTCTCCCTTTAATTGACCAATTGCCAAGCTTCCTGTTACACTACGCATGCGCGCAGACTGAACTGCGCCCCCCCCCCCCAGACTCTGCTGCACGACGCCAATGGATCCAGATGACAAGGAAGTGGCCAAATTCCAAGGTAGATTTTTGGGGCTTTTTTTCCTCCAGGAAGTCGGCGCACCCCATCGAGATATGCCAGTCTAAGCGGCTGGGAAATTTAGGCCAATATACCTATAAAAACTCTTGCTATCTGTTTTTATATTTCATGCTAGTTTACTTTCATCATCTATCTTCCCTTTCTTAATCATTTTTTTAGTCATTCTTTGTTGGCTTTTAAAAGCTTCCCAATCTTCTGTCCTCCTACTAGTTTTGGCCACTTTGTATGCCCTTGTTTTTAAATTGGATACCGTCCTTTATTTCTTTAGTTAGCCACGGATGACTATCTTTTCTTTTACACACTTTTCTCCTCACTGGAATATATTTTTCTTGAGAGTTGTGAAATATCTCCTTCAATGTACGCCACTGTTCATCAACCTTACACTTTAAATCTTTTTTCCGAGTCCACTTTAGCCAACTCAGCCCTCATACCTTCATAGTTTCCTTTATTTAAGCTTAGTACGCTAGTTTGAGATCCAATTTTCTCAACCTCCATCTGAATTTGAAATTCAACCATGCTATGATCACTCATTCCAAGGGAATCCTTTACTGGTAGATTGTTTATTAATCCTGTCTTATTACACAGGCCCAGATCCAAGATAACCTGCCTCCTGGTTTGTTCCGTTACATACTGCTCAAGGAACCCTTCCCTTATGCACTCTATGGGCTAGACTTTCCACCTCACATCGCCCATATATCGCCCAAAACGGACGTCTATCACCCATTTTGAGCAAAAAATGAAAATTCAGACCTCAACATTGTCGGAAAATTAAGCCCCCAATTATCGGTTTACTTCGCTGAACTGTTCGCCGAGCTGATCGCCCACACATTGCCGATTTGAACATCGGGCACATCATCGTCACATCGCCGGGCTGATCGCTCACCAAGAACATCACTGTAAAATAGTTGCTTTTCCCAGGCTTTCCTGATCGAACTGGGTACTAGCTAAGATATTTGTGAATTAATTAAGGGTCTTTTATCGATAGATCCACTCAGATTTATACTTATATTTAATTGTACTAATAGTAGCTTAGTAGATTAGGCTATTTTTACTGAAAAGTGCACTTATAGCAAGTGAAAATAATTATTGATAGTGATGGGGCCTATTTTTCTATGCCATTACTCGTAACTGCTCACATGCTGGTTTCTGAAAGGATCAATCGAAGAGGTGGCAGAGTAATGCATAGACGGAGACAGAGGAGGCGAGCATACAGCCAATGAAGGTACAGAGAAATGCAATCTTACCTCAACTTGTCTGAAAACGCGTGTCTTAGGAGGCTGCACTTCTGGAAGGAGGTCATCGATAAGATTTGCCATCTCATCAAGCGGGATCTGCAGCCTTCCAGCACAATCAGAATCACACTGTCCGTTGAGGTGAAGGTTACTGCGGCACTATCCTTCTATGCGTCAGGATCCTTTCAGGCTTCAGCTGGCGACATCTGCCGTATCTCTCAGCATGCCACACACTGCTCCATTCGGCAGGTGGCTAAAGCCCTGTACACTTGCAGGATGGACTTTATAAGCTTTCCTATGACCAGAGAGGCACAGACCGGGAGGGCTTTGGGTTTCTCGAGAATAGAAAACTTCCCCAAGGTGCAGGGAGCAATAGATTACACATACATTGCCCTGAATGCCCCTTTGTTTGAACTGCTCATTCTGCCTGACTGTTGGACGCTGGTTTAAACGGGGCAGATGTGACATGTTTGATCCCATTGCGGGTCATGAACTCCTTGAACTCGGCACTGGTAAAGCAGGGCCCATTGTCACTTACAAGGACATCAGGCAGGCCGTGCATGGCAAACATGGCCTGTAGGCTTTCAATGGTGGCAGCAGACGTGCTTGCCGACATTATCACGCATTCAATCCATTTGGAGTATGCCTCTACAACCACTAAGAACATTACAGGTTTACATACATAATAATTTGTCCAACCAATATGGAGGTTAAAATCACCATGATTATTGCTGTTCCCTTTTTACAAGCCCCCACTATTTCCTGGTTTATACTCCAACCAACAGAGTTGCTATGGTTAGGGTGCCAATAGATTACACCCACCAGTGACTTTTTCCCCTTATTAGTCCTTATCTTCACCCAAACTGTTTCAACATCCTGATCATTTGAGCCAATATTGTTTCTCACTATTGCAGTGATTCCATCCTTTATCAATAGAGCTACCACACCTCCTTTTCCTTTCTGTCTCTCCTTCGAGATTGTCAAATATCTCTGAATATTTAACTCCCAGTCCTGGTCACCTTGCAACCAAGGGTTATGGGGAGCGGGCAGGGAAGTGGAACTGAGTCCATGATCAGAACAGCCATGATATTAAATGGTAGAGCAGGCTCCTGGGGCCATAAGGCCTACTCCTGCTCCTATTTCTTGTGTTCTTGTGTTCTCCATAACTAATCTAAACCTTACGATACTGTGATCACTATTCCCGAGGTACTCCCCACTTGACTCATTTAATTCCCCAGGACTAGATCCAGCAATGTCTCCTTCCTCATTGGGCAGGAACCATACTGATCAAGAAAATTCTTCTGAACACAAATGCTTGGAAATCCAAAAAATGCAGATCTCTATGATCTGCGTGGCCCTTTAAATACTGTTTCCAATGGCCCTCTGCAACCAATCCCACTACAGTTTATTTAATAATTGAACAAGTACTTTGGTTCGGTATTCACTAAGGAGGACACAAACAACCTTCCGTATATAAAAGGGGTCGGAGGGTCTAGTAAGGAGGAGGAACTGAGGGAAATCCTTATTAGTCGGGAAATTGTGTTGGGGAAATTGATGGGATTGAAGGCCGATAAATCCCCAGGTCCTGATGGACTGCATCCCAGAGTACTTAAGGAGGTGGCCTTGGAAATAGTGGATGCATTGACAGTCATTTTCCAATATTCTATTGACTCTGGATCAGTTCCTATGGAGTGGAGGGTAGCCAATGTAACCCCACTTTTTAAAAAAGGAGGGAGAGAGATAACATGGAATTATAGACCGGTCAGCCTGACATCGGTAGTGGGTAAAATGATGGAATCAATTATTAAGGATGTCATAGCAGTGCATTTGGAAAGAGGTGAAATGATAGGTCCAAGTCAGCATGGATTTGTGAAAGGGAAATCATGCTTGACAAGTCTTCTGGAATTTTTTGAGGATGTTTCCAATAGAGTGGACAAGGGAGAACCAGTTGATGTGGTATATTTGGACTTTCAGAAGGCTTTTGACAAGGTCCCACACAAGAGATTAATGTGCAAAGTTAAAGCACATGGGATTGGGGGTAGTGTGCTGAAATGGATTAAGAACTGGTTGTCAGACAGGAAGCAAAGAGTAGGAGTAAATGGGGACTTTTCAGAATGGCAGTGGGGTACCGCAAGGTTCTGTGCTGGGGCCCCAGCTGTTTACACTGTACATTAATGATTTAGACGAGGGGATTAAATGTAGTATCTCCAAATTTGCGGATGACACTAAGTTGGGTGGCAGTGTGAGTTGTGAGGAGGATGCTATGAGGCTGCAGAGCGACTTGGATAGGTTAGGTGAGTGGGCAAATGGATGGCAGATGAAGTATAATGTGGATAAATGTGAGGTTATCCACTTTGGTGGTAAAAACAGAGAGACAGACTATTATCTGAATGGTGACAGATTAGGAAAAGGGGAGGTGCAAAGAAACCTGGGTGTCATGCTACATCAGTCATTGAAGGTTGGCATGCAGGTACAGCAAATGGCATGTTGGGCTTCATAGCGAGGGGATTTGAGTACAGGGGCAGGGAGGTGTTGCTACAGTTGTACAGGGTCTTGGTGAGGCCACACCTGGAGTATTGTGTACAGTTTTGGTTGCCTAACCTGAGGAAGGACATTCTTGCTATTGAGGGAGTGCAGCGAAGGTTCGCCAGACTGATTCCCGGGATGGCGGGACTGACCTACCAAGAAAGATTGGATCAACTGGGCTTGTATTCACTGGAGTTCAGAAGAATGAGAGGGGACCTCATAGAAACGTTTAAAATTCTGACGGGGTTAGACAGGTTAAATGCAGGAAGAATGTTCCCAATGTTGGGGAAGTCCAGAACCAGGGGACACAGTCTAAGGATAAGGGGTAAGCCATTGAGGACCGAGATGAGGAGGAATTTCTTCACCCAGAGAGTGGTGAACCTGTGGAATTCTCTACCACAGAAAGTTGTTGAGGCCAATTCACTAAATATATTCAAAAAGGAGTTAGATGAAGTCCTTACTACTAGGGGGATCAAGGGGTATGGTGAGAAAGCAGGAGTGGGGTACTGAAGTTGCATGTTCAGCCATGAACTCATTGAATGGTGGTGCAGGCTAGAAGGGCCGAATGGCCTACTCATGCACCTATTTTCTATGTTTCTATGTTTCTATGTAATAGGTTCAGTGCTGCATGGGACCTCCACTATTTAGGGCCCGAATTTGATCAAAACCAAGTTCCGCCCATTTACCGTCGAAAAGACCATAAGATCCTGACAGTACTTTTGGCAGAAGTTTGGTCTAACAAAATAGGAAAAAAAATGCTCAGCGGAAAAAGTGGGCGTTACACGGCGACTCTGGGTGGTTGAGGGCAGTAGGTAGGATTCTGGGCGACAAATGCAATCATTGACAAAGTCACATTGAGGCTGGAGTTGGGCGCAGGGAGGGGGTGGGAATGCCAAAAAAAAAATGTTCAATAAATAACAACAAAACATGACAAAACCTTCAGGAGGACCCTTTCAAACAAAATTGCTGCAAAAGAATTAAAGAAAAACATCTCACTGACCTTTTCTTGCAGGTCTTCATACATCCAGGCCACATGGCGGTCTTTTCTCCTGCATAGCGGAGGACCGCTCGGATGAATCTCGGGCGGCAGCGGGTGGAGAGACTTCTTTCGGCGTTGCACGCCGGCGCACGCCAGAGGACACTTCCCAGCGATCCTTTCAAACCGACGGCGTGAAGGCCTCACCAATATCCCACGGAGGGGAGCGCCGAGAAAACGCGGATCAAATTCGGACCCTTAGTGTTAATATTATACCATAGGACCCTGATTTCTTCTTATTCATGGAGTACCGGCCGACTCCTGGCAGGCGATTCACAAGAGTGAGCTGGTTTGACTCACCTTTTACTTGTTCCTTCCATATGTAGAACTGCCTCTATTTCCCTAACATTCTACCAAGATTAAGATCTCGCTCCGCAAGAAATAGCAACCTGACACCAACCAGCATACTACTGCACTGTCACACAATATATCGCCACAAGATTACCAGATAAAGCGAATGTAGTTAGAAAACAATTAACAGCTGGTGAATTGCCTGGCAGTGCAAATAAGAATTCTATTACTATCTTAATAACACAGAAGTAGAATGAAACAAAGCTTAAAGTAACAAATTTCACGAGTGTAAATGATAATATGAAAGAATGGGTAAAAGTAACTTAACAAGAAAAACACAACCAACACAAATAGTAAGAAGGGGGTCTGGTTGTCACTATAGTCATTGACCCAGGATGTTTCAGTTCTGCTGTGTATTTTAATTTTGTTCCTCACACTATCAAGATTGGTAATTTCTCCAATACCTTGTCATCGGTGTCCACTAGTTAAACAAATATTTAAATAACCATCAGAAACAGAAGTTAACCTAAATCTCTGTTGTTTTTCATGTTTTAAAAAGAATGCTCATGATATAACTCTGTCTGTAAAGTCAAAGCTGGATCAATATAAAGTTTGCAGCATATTTCTGCAAGGAAGCAATTAAACGATCAGCAGCTACTTGTTGAAAAAGTCAACTGATAAATACAACAGCCAAGTCATCAATCTCACTAAAATGCATACTGCACATTTTATTTAACATTCTATTTTCAGCTACTGATGAAGTCGTTAATGTCTTAACATGACAGAGAAATCTGTGACTTTATCACATTGCAATAAAGATAAAGATCAAATTTAAATGACAAAAAAGAATGTTTGTTAAAATATACACAGTATGAATCCAAAATGTCATCACTCACAGATACACTGCAGGGAAATTTGAGAAGTTGAAACTAAGCTGTTCCCACATCAAGTTCTATTCACTCTGACATTCTGAGAGAGCCATCCTGTGTGTAGTTATTAAGTGTATGTCATGAGTGTGAGTGCCCCCTTCCCCCATTTCCCTCGCCCTCCTTCACCTTCCCTCTCCCCCCCACGATGTAAGAATTGTGATCTCCCATAAAATTCTCCCACCTTATAAGACTAAACACCCTATCATTATAAAGATAGTTATAGCCGAGTTCATGCAGTGGCCTATCAGACTGTTCAGACTATTCAGCCTGCAAGTCCTCACCACTACTTCACACTATTCTCCAAGTAGTGCCACCACTGCGCATTATGTTATTGGTAGTAAGGTGGTGAACGATAGGCTTAGCAGTGTAGGGTGATCAAATATCCATTTATTCAAGACATGGCAGGCTGATCAGGAAAGTAAAAGCCCATGGTGTCATGTATGTAACCTTCATGTAACAACACTGCAATACTGTATATACTTGAGAAATGCACACATTAACCACAGGGGGTGAACTTGTGGGAGACACTCCTCACCTGGTCATCCAGGTATATAAAGGGAGGTCCCACGCAGGGTCATCACTTCTTGGTCCTGTGAATAAAGGTGCAGGTCACAGAGTGACCTTGTCCATAGAATGTGCCTCATGTGGATTTGTGGTATTGTGTAAGGACTTTATAGTGGCGACGAGAAACGGGAATCAATGGCCCATGAGAATGGCTACCGGTAGCACAGAGGAATGGTACTGTGTTGGTGAGGACTGGGACGATTCCATTGAGAGGCTTCATTAGAGCTTTGTCATGAAGGACTGGCTGGGGGATGCAGCGGCCGACAAGCGAAGGGCTCATCTACTGACCAGCTGTGGATCTAGGACTTACGCGCTCATGAAAGACCTGCTAGCACCCGAGATGCTGGCGGACAAAACCTTTGAAGAGTTCAGCAAGCTAATCA
Source organism: Pristiophorus japonicus (assembly GCF_044704955.1). Classification (NCBI taxonomy): domain Eukaryota; kingdom Metazoa; phylum Chordata; class Chondrichthyes; family Pristiophoridae; genus Pristiophorus; species Pristiophorus japonicus. Next base: position 421,608,384 of record NC_091977.1, read on the forward strand.
GTGAGCACCTCAAACCGGCGAGCAGCATACACATGGCCCGACACAGATTTTGTACCCATCGATGTCGGGAAGGACAGAGCATATTGGACTTCGTTGCGGACCTCCGGCACTTGGCCAGCCTCTGTAAGTTCACAGTCGCCCGCAGTGGGGGAGATGCTAAGGGATTTCTTTATTGAGGGCATCGGTCATGCTGGGATTTTCAGAAAGTTAATCGAGACCAAGGACTTGACCTTGGAAGCGGCGGCATTGCTGGCTCAGACTTTTATGGTGGGGGAGGAGGAAACCAAGATAATATACACGCGCAACTCTGACTCCAATGTGGCGATGAATCAGCGGGTCAATATCATAAACGCGACTCAGAGCCCAGCAGGCAGGCAAGGGCCCTTTGACACACCCCAGGCAGCAATAGACCCCAGAACAGGTTTTCTACATGGACAATGGCAAGCTGAACGGACATTTACGCCATCCCAGTAGACAATGCATTCTGGGATGGAGCCATTGGCACCCACTAACAGGGTGCTCAAGAGCAGTCAAAGGGACAATCAGTGAGGAATGCCTGGTAACAGCTCTTTTGTTCACAACAATGGGCATCTCAGTTCATGCTGGAGGTGTGGGGGCAGACATGCTGCTAGGACATGCAGGTTTCAACAGTTCGCCTGCAGAAATTGTAACCTCAGTGGCCATTTAGCTCGAATGTGCAGGAAGCTTGCGACCAGGCTAATTTACGAGGCGGATGGACCAGAAGAGGGGTCTGCGAGGCAGGATGATGCATGGGGAAAATCAATGGACGCTGAAGTTCAGCGGGTTCATGTTGCAAACATTCACAGTTCATATACCAAAACGCCACCTAGGATGATGAAGGTCCTATTAAACGGCATCCCGGTATGCATCGAGCTGGACACGGGAGCCAGCCAGTCACTCATGAGTGTTCAACAATTCAAAAAGCTATGGCTACTCAAAGCCAGCAGACCCAAACTAGAACGCATTGAGACTCAACTACGGACGTACACCAAAGAAATAATTCCAGTGCTAGGCAGTGCAATGTTGACTGTCACACACAATGGGTCAGTGAGCCGGTTGCCGCTCTGGATTGTCCCGGGCAACGGTCCCGCACTGTTGGGGAGGAGCTGGTTAGCTGAACTGGAAATGGGGGGATGTGCATGCAGTGTCATCTGTGGAGCAAAGTTCATGCTCACAGGTCCTACAGCAATTTGAGTCGCTATTCCAACCTGGCGTCGGGACGTTCAAAGGTACCAAAGTAGTGATTCGCATCACCCCGGACGCCAGACCAGTGCACCACAAAGCCAGAGCTGTACTGTATGTGATGCGGGAGAAAATTGAAAGCGAATTTGATCGTTTGCTGAGAGAGGGCATCATCTCGCCTGTTGAATTCAGTGACTGGGCGAGCTCCATTGTTCCCGTTCTAAAAGCAGATGGCTCGGTCAGGATCTGTGGCGAATACAAGGCCACTATCAACCGGGTGTCCCTACAAGACCAATACCCACTTCCGAGAGTGGAGGATCTTTTTGCCATGCTGGCAGGCGGCAAGCTGTTCACCAAGTTGGACCTCACTTCAGCCTACATGACCAAAGAACTGGCCGACACATCCAAACTACTGACCACCATCACTACGCACAAGGGACTGTTCGTTTACAACAGGTGCCCGTTTGGCATTCGATCAGCAGCCGCGATCTTTCAAAGAAACATGGAAAGCCTGCTCAAATCCATTCCTGGAACGATTGTATTCTAGGACGATATCCTCATCATGGATCGGGACACCGAGGAAAACCTCCACAACCTGGAAGAGGTGCTACGCCTACTGGACTGGGTAAGCCTGCGACTCAAGAAACCTAAGTGTGTGTTTTTAGCTCCCGAAGTCGAGTTTCTGGACAGGAGGGTTGCTGCAGACTGGATTTGGCCTATCGAATCCAAAACAGAGACGATTCGACGAGCGCCCAGGTCCTGCAACACATCGGAGTTGCGTTCATTTCTGGGACTCCTGAACTATTTCGGGAACTTTCTGCCGAACTTAAGCACATTGTTGGAGCCGCTATACGTGCTCCTGCGTAAGGCTTGCGATTGGTTTTGGGGGGACTGTCAAGAATGGGCTTTCAATCGGGTGCGTAACTTACTCTGTTCAAATAGTTGTTGACCCTGTACAACCCCTGTAAGAAATTGGTTCTGACATGTGATGCATCGTCCTATGGGGTTGGGTGCATGTTGCAGCAGTGCAATGCTGAGGGACAATTCCAACCTGTGGCTTATGCCTCCAGGTCGCTCTCTCAAGCAGAACGTGGATATGGGATGGTTGAGAAGGAAGCACTCGCATGTGTCTATGGGGTGAAAAAGATGGCAGCAGGTTCGAATTAGAAACGGACCACAAGCCGTTAACATTCCTGTTGTCAGACAGCAAGGCTGTCAATGCCAATGTGTCAGCTCGCATACAGCGATGGGCTCTCATGCTGGCTGCGTATGACTACACCATCCGGCACCGGCCCGGCACTGAAAATTGCGCTGACGCGCTCATCAGGCTTCCACTGGCCACTACTGAGGGGGCAGCGGAGCAAAGCGCTGAGATAGTCATAGCCGTTGATGCCTTTGACAGCGCAGGCTCCCCCATCACAGCCCGCCAGATCAAAATCTAGACCAATAGAGAGCCCCTCCTATCTTTGATTAAGAAATGTGTCCTGACTGGGGATTGGGCGCCCGCACACGGAGCATGCCCTGAGGAGGTCAGACCGTTTCACAGGCAGATGGATGAGCTCTCCATCCAAGCCGACTGCCTACTATGGGGCAGCCGGGTAGTCATGCCCCAGAGAGGCAGGGAAGCTTTCATCAGGGAACTCCACAGCGAGCACCCAGGCATCGTGCTGATGAAGGCCATTGCCTGGTTACATGTTTGGTGGCTGGGACTTGATTCAGACCTGGAACACTGTGTTCGCAGGTGCATGACGTGTGCTCAGCTGGGAAATGCCCCCAGGGAGGACCCGCTCAGCCCGTGACCCTGGCCCACCAGGCCATGGTCACACATTCACGTTCATGGGGAAAATGTTCCTCATCGTGGTTGAAGCGTACTTGAAATGGATCGAGTGCATCATTTTGAATTCATGCACAACATCCATCACTGTGGAGAGTCTACGTGCGGTCTTTGCGACCCACGGTTTGCCGGACATCCTTGTTAGCAATAATGGCCCATGTTTCACTAGCTACGAATTCCGGGAGTTCATGTCGGGTAATGGCATCAACCATGTCAGGACAGCACCATTCAAGCCAGCCTCCAATGGCCAGGCGGAACGTGCGGTCCAAATCATAAAACAAGGCATGCTCAGGATTCAAGGTCCTTCCCTTCAATGCCGCCTATCGCGCCTCCTGCTGGCCTATAGATCCCAATCGCACTCGATCACAGGGGTCCTTCCCGCGGAGCTCCTTATGAAACATACACTCAAAACTCGGCTGTCCCTCATTCATCTTGTTTTGTCCGACATTGTTGAAGGCAAACGCCAGTCCCAAAATGAATACCATGACCGTAATTCAAGGGGGAGATGTATAGAAATTGGTGACCCTGTATTTGTTCTCAATCACGCTTTGGGGCCCAAATGACTTGAAGGTACTGTAATTGACAAAGAGGGGAATAGGGTCATCATGGTTAAACTTAACAATGGGCAGATACACAACAAGCATCTGGACCAAGTAAAAAAAAGGTTCCGCATGGACTCTGAGGAATCTGAGGAAGATCATGAGATGGTACTCACACCACCGCCAGTGAACGAGCAACAAGAACCGGAATCACCACAGGGGACAGACACGCAGGCCAAGGCTCAACAGCTAGAGCCCCAACTGCGGCACTCCACGAGGGAGCGCAGACCACCCGAAAGACTTAACCTGTGATCCCAATAAGACGTTGGGGGGGAGGTGATGTCATGTATGTAACCTTCATGTAACAACACTGCAATACTTGAGAAATGCACACATTGACCACAGGGGGTGAACTTGTGGGAGACACTCCTCACCTGGTCATCCAGGTATATCAAGGGAGGTCCCACGCAGGGTCATCACTTCTTGGTACTGTGAATAAAGGTGCAGGTCACAGAGTGACCTTGTCCATAGAATGTGCCTCGTTGTATTTGTGGTATTGTGTAAGGACTTTACACATGGGATCCAAGGGAGAGTGGCTTTTTCAAAATTGGCTCAGTGGCAGGAAGCAAAAGGTAATAGTTGACGGGTGTTTTTGTGACTGAAAGGTTGTAGGGTTCCACAGGACTCAGTACTCAGTCCTTTGCTTTTTGTAGTATATATTAATGATTTAGACTTAAATGTCGAGGGCTTGATAAAGAAATTTGCCGATGATACAAAAATTGGCCGTGTGGTTGAGGAGGAAAGCTTCAGACTGCAGGAAGATATTGATGAACTGGTCAGTTGGGCAGAAAAGTGAAGAATAAAATTCAATCCGTTGTAATGCATTTGGGGAGCAGCAACAAGGCAAGGGAGTACACAATAAATGGGAAGATACTGGACTTAATTTTGGCCACCATTCTGCGCTGTTCTTTTGGCGTATGCAGCTTTTTTTTGGAGCAGACAATAATCTGCAAGTTTGACCAAAGTTTCTGCGCTGTTCTAAAGTAGGTACGTCCGATTTTTTTAGATCCCGATTTTTTTACGTCACTGGGGGCGGAACTTGCTGTGTGCGCCACTTCTGGCCATTTTAGAGAGTTTGGTCAAGTATGATTTTTTTTGAAAATGACGCACTGCACGCTTGTGAAAAACCTTCTCTACACTTAAGGAAATCGCCACAGAGAAGAGTAAGTTGGCAGAGAGAAAACGCCATTGGTCAGCGGAGCTGAGGACAGGGCAGATAGGTGGGGGGGTGGGTCATTTAGGCCTGGGAGAGGTGCAGCCTGGCCCGCTGCCTTTCTGGGCCATAAGGACCCTGCACCGGCCCAGTGCTTTCCTGGGCTGAAAGGACCCCGCACTGGCCCGCTGCCTTCCCGGGCCATAAGGACACCGCACCAGCCCGGGATGGAAGGGGTTTCAGTTTCCAGCCCAGCCTCAGCCCTTTTTCAGTTTCTAACCTCAGCCCTTCTGAGCGTCCCTCGTTACCCTAGCAACATCAGTTTTTGGCGCAGGCCTTAAGCTCCACCCACAAAGCTTAAGGCCAATCTGCGCCGCCCCAAATTCAAAGTTAATTCCGGCGAAATTGGATTTTTTTTTGGGTGCATTTGGGCCACTAAAAAATCATGTGGAAAATTGAGCCCATTGAGAGGTGTGGAGGAACAAAGGGGCCTTGGAGTGTATGTCCACAGATCCTTAAAGGTAGCAGGACAGGTTGATAAGGTATTTCAAAAGGCATACGGAATGCTTCCCTTTATTAGCTGAGGCATAGAATACAAGAGCAGGGAGGTTATGCTAGAACTGTATAGAGCACTAGTTAGGCCACAGCTAGAGTACTGTGTCTTCTCCTTAGGCGGCCTCTCGTATCGAGGATGACTTGCTTCCACACCAAGAAGGGATGAGTTCACACTTGTTTCAATGAAGGACCTGACATTCCTGCATATTAAAAGGTGGAAGATGCCTGTGCGTGGATTTTTTTAACGTGTGGTGGCCGTTGCACACCAGCCACCACATGGGTTTGACAGAGCTTGGCCTTGGTCCAATGGCATGGATTAACGAAGATGACGGGAGGCCAGCTCTGTTGCACGGATCTAGTACGCACACATATTGCAGTGTGGGCTGGCCCGTGCTGCCCTGGGCCCTCGTCTCTTGATTGGTGTCAGTGACCGTGGAGTTGGTTTATATCAGATGGGAGGAGATTGGTGTCAGGGCGACTGGATTGGAAAATCAAGGTCAATGATTGGAGCGTGGGCAGGTGCAGCAGGAGAGGCGGAAAGCAGCAGAGGAGCGGTGAGGTCAGGGCGAAGGATCGGCGAGAGATTGCACTACCGTGTGCAGTTCTGATCACCACAATCCAGGAAGGATGTGATTGCACTAGAAAGGGTGTAGAGGAGATTTATGAGGATGTTGCCAGGGCTAGAAAATGTTAGCTATGAGAAAAGATTGGATAGGCTGGGGTTGTTATGTTTGGAACAGAGGAGGCTGAGGGGAGATTTAATTGAGGTGTTTAAAATTATGAGGGGCTTGGATAGAGTGGATAGGAAGGAGCTATTTCCCTTAGCAGAGGGGTCAATAATCATGGGTCATAGATTTAAAATAATTAGTAGAAGGATTAGAAGGGAGATGAGGAAACAAATTTTGACCCAGAGGGTGGTGGGGGTCTGAAACTCACAGCCTGAAAGGGTGGTAGAGGCAGAAACGTTCATCACATTTAAAAAGTACTTGGATGTGCACTTAAAGAGCTGTGACCGACAGGGCTATGGACCTAGAGCTGGAAGGTGGGATCAGGCTGGATAGCTCTTTTTCGACCAATATGGACACGATGGGCCAAATGGGCTCCTTCTGTGTCATAACTTTCTTTGATTCTATGATTCTACGATAATTCTTGCCAGATCTACGGCAGTTCAAAGAGGCAAGAAACATGCATTAATGGTGATTTCCCCCAAGATAATTAGACACAAGAGATTACATTCACAACTAATGATTAGGGTGTGGTAGCTTTGACTGTCTCAAAATAAATTTGTAAACAAAGACATTACTCATCATCGTCATAGGCAGTCCCTTGGAATCGAGGAAGACTTGCTTCCACTCTTAGCATGAGTTCTTAGGTGGCTGTACAGTCCAATACAAGAACCACAGTCTCTGTCACAGGTGGGATAGATAGTGGTTGAAGGAAAGGGTGAGGGAGAGGGAGAGTGAACAGCCAGTTGTCGTGGTACATGTAGGTACCAATGATACAGGTAAGAAGTGGGAAGAGGTCCTAAAAGCTGAATTTAGGGAGCTAAGAGTTAAATTAAAAAGTAGGACCTCAAAGGTAGTAATCTCTGGATTGCTACCAGTGCCATGTGCTAATCAGAGTAGAGGGAGCAGGATAGTTAGAATAAGTACGTGGCTTGAGCAGTGGTGCAATAGGGAGGGATTCAAATTCCTGGGACATTGGAACCAGTTCTAGGGGAAGTGGGACCTGTACAAAAGGGACGGTCTGCACTTGGGCAGGACTGGAACTGATGTCCGAGGGGTAACATTTGTGAATGCAGTTCGGGAGTGTTTAAACTAATATGTCAGGGGGATGGGAACCTATGAAGCGAGATAGGCCGAAGTAATATGGAGTCAGAAACAGATGATAGAAAGGTAAAAAGCAATAGTGGAAGGCCGAGTAAACAAAGGCAAGAAACAAAAAGGGCCACACTACATCATAATTCTAAAAGGACAAAGGGTATTAAAAAAACAAGCCTGAAGGCTTTGTGTCTTAATGCAAGGAGTATCCGTAATAAGGTGGATGAATTAACTGTGCAAATAGATGTTAACGGATATGATGTGATTGGGATTACAGAGACGTGGCTCCAGGATGATCAGGGCTGGGAACTCAATATCCATGGGTATTCAACATTCAGGAAGGATAGAATAAAAGGAAAAGGAGGTGGGGTAGCATTGCTGGTTAAAGAGGAGATTAATGCAATAGTTAGGAAGGACATTAGCTTGGATCATCTGAAATCTATATGGGTAGAGCTGCAAAACACCAAAGGGCAAAAAACGTTAGTGGGAGTTGTGTACAGAGCTCCAAACAGTAGTAGTGATGTTGGGGAGGGCATCAAACAGGAAATTATGGGTGCATGCAATAAAGGTGCAGCAGTTATCATGGGTGAATTTAATATGCATATAGATTGGGCTAACCAAACTGGAAGCAATACGGTGGAGGAGGATTTCCTGGAGTGCATAAGGGATGGTTTTCTAGACCAATATGTCAAGGAACCAACTAGGGGGGAGGCCATCTTAGACTAGGTGTTGTGTAATGAGAGAGGATTAATTAGCAATCTCATTGTGCGAGGCCCCTTGGGGAAGAGTGATCATAATATGGTGGAATTCTACATTAGGATGGAGAATGAAACAGTTAATTCAGAGACCATGGTCCAGAACTTAAAGAAGGATAACTTTGAAGGTATGAGGATGAAGAGGCTAGGATAGATTGGCGAATGATACTGAAGGAGTTGACAGTGGATGGGCAATGGCAGACATTTAGAGACCGCATGGATGAACTACAACAATTGTACATCCATGTCTGGCGTAAAAATAAAAAAGGGAAGGTGGCTCAACCGTGGCTATCAAGGGAAATCAGGGATAGTATTAAAGCCAAGGAAGTGGCATACAAATTGGCCAGAAATAGCAGCGAACCCGGAGATGGGAGAAATTTAGAACTCAGCAGAGGAGGACAAAGGGTTTGATTAGGGCAGGGAAAATATAGTACGAGAGGAAGCTTGCAGGGAACATTAAGACAGACTGCAAAAGCTTCTATAGATATGTAAAGAGAAAAAGGTTAGTAAGGACAAACATAGGTCCCCTGCAGTCAGAATCAGGGGAAGTCACAACGGGGAACAAAGAAATGGCAGACCAATTGAACAAGTACTTTGGTTCGGTATTCACTAAGGAGGACACAAACAACCTTCTGGATATAAAAGGGGTCAGAGGGTCTAGTAAGGAGGAGGAACTGAGGGAAATCTTTATTCGTCGGGAAATTGTGTTGGGGAAATTGATGGGATTGAAGGCCGATAAATCCCCAGGGCCTGATGGACTGCATCCCAGAGTACTTAAGGAGGTGGCCTTAGAAATAGCGGATGCATTGACCGTCATTTTCCAACATTCCATAGACTCTGGATCAGTTCCTATCGAGTGGAGGGTAGCCAATGTAAACCCACTTTTTAAAAAAGAGAGAGAAAACAGGAAATTATAGACCGGTCAGCCTGACATCGGTAGTGGGTAAAATGATGGAATCAATTATTAAGGATGTCATAGCAGTGCATTTGGAAAGAGGTGACATGATAGGTCCAAGTCAGCATGGATTTGTGAAAGGGAAATCATGCTTGACAAATCTTCTGGAATTTTTTGAGGATGTTTCCAGTAGAGTGGACAAGGGAGAACCAGTTGATGTGGTATATTTGGACTTTCAGAAGGCTTTTGACAAGGTCCCACACAAGAGATTAATGTGCAAAGTTAAAGCACATGAGATTGGGGGTAGTGTGCTGACGTGGATTGAGAACTGGTTGTCAGACAGGAAGCAAAGTGTAGGAGTAAATGGAGACTTTTCAGAATGGCAGGCAGTGACTAGTGGGGTACCGCAAGGTTCTGTGCTGGGGCCCCAGCTGTTTACACTGTACATTAATGATTTAGACGAGGGGATTAAATGTAGTATCTCCAAATTTGCGGATGACACTAAGTTGGGTGGCAGTGTGAGCTGCGAGGAGGATGCTATGAGGCTGCAGAGTGACTTGGATAGGTTAGGTGAGTGGGCAAATGAATGGCAGATGAAGTATAATGTGGATAAATGTGAGGTTATCCACTTTGGTGGTAAAAACAGAGAGACAGACTATTATCTGAATGGTGACAGATTAGGAAAAGGGGAGGTGCAACGAGACCTGGGTGTCATGGTACATCAGTCATTGAAGGTTGGCATGCAGGTACAGCAGGCGGTTAAGAAAGCAAATGGCATGTTGGGCTTCATAGCGAGGGGATTTGAGTACAGGGGCAGGGAGGTGTTACTACAGTTGTACAGGGCCTTGGTGAGGCCACACCTGGAGTATTGTGTACAGTTTTGGTCTCCTAACTTGAGGAAGGACATTCTTGCTATTGAGGGAGTGAAGCGAAGGTTCACCAGACTGATTCCCGGGATGGCAGGACTGACATATGAAGAAAGACTGGATCAACTGGGCTTGTACTCACTGGAGTTCAGAAGAATGAGAGGGGATCTCATAGAAACGTTTAAAATTCTGACAGGTTTAGACAGGTTAGATGCAGGAAGAATGTTCCCAATGTTGGGGAAATCCAGAACCAGGGGTCACAGTCCAAGGATAAGGGATAAGCCATTTAGGACCGAGATGAGGAGAAACTTCTTCAATCAGAGAGTGGTGAACCTGTGGAATTCTCTACCACAGAAAATTGTTGAGGCCAATTCACTAAATATATTCAAAAAGGAGTTAGATGTAGTCCTTACTACTAGGGGGAATCAAGGAGTATGGCGAGAAAGCAGGAATGGGGTTCTGAAGTTGCATGTCCAGCCATGAACTCATTGAATGGCAGTGCAGACTCGAAAGGCCGAATGGCCTACTCCTGCACCTATTTTCTAATTTTCTATGTTTCTATGTTTCTATGTGAGCGGGGAGTCTGGTTTGCCACATGAGCACTACTGATCCCTGCCACAGGAGAGGTGCTAAAGAGGTCTGATTTATTGTACTATTGTGCAACCACGGAATTTTTTTAAAATCAAGATCTTAAGTACTGCTCAATTCCATATTGGACTCTATAAAGGAACATGTTTTTATTATATTATTGATATTGGGCCTGAAAATCTATGGCCCTTTCAGCATACACCCACTGTAATTTTGGCAGGAATTCATCAGAAAGGCCAGATACAAGGTCAGAACCTGGAAACATCAAATTTTGGCCTATGATGGCCTGCTAATGGTTTAGCCTCCGCCCACTCCAAATATGACCAATGATGAAGGAAGGGACTGAGGGCTAGACTTTCCACTAGGTGACCAAGGCCCAACATAATGGGCCTTGTTCCAACGATGTGGGAAGTCTCAGCCTTGCTGATCGCTGGTGCAAGGCCCATTTTTTTTTCCGATTTTCCACTCATCCTTAGTCCGGCGATGTGGAATGGGCGATGTGGTTTTTCAGTGATCTCACGATCGCCCACCAAAAAAAAAGCTTCCCTAGCAACGGCCTTGTTTGCATGTGTGAGTTTTTTTTCCGGCTGATTGGTTTTACCGCGTTTTGGTAGGTCAGGAGTCATCACACATGCTCAGAAGGCAGAGGGAGGGGTTGGAGAGAGAGAGAGAGTATTTTGTGATCGAGGAGGAAGGCAGTATTGTGAAAGATGTGTTTGCTTGATTATTGGGAGTTTATTTACAGTTTATTAAGAGTTCATTGTTTATTGTTGAGTTTGTTGTTTAATTAATGTCTGAAATAATGTCTGACTCAGAGAGGATAAAGGCAAAGACCTTCAGCAAAGAGGCCAATGAGGCCTTAGTGAATGCTGTCGAGTCACGGTGGGGTGACTTGACTTGGGGTATGCACGGCAAGACCTCACCCCGTGTATATAAAAAAATATGGGGGGAGATTGCTGTGGAGGTGTGCATAGAAACATAGAAACATAGAAACATAGAAAATAGGTGCAGGAGTCGGCCATAATATCATCAAAGTCCCCAATGATGAAAACCATAAAGGGATGGTGTTGGAAAGACAATGGGCGATTTTCTTAACTGAAGCAAGGCCTGAGGTGTATGACACCCTGAAAAATTTGCTTGTGCTTGTCAAGCCAAAGGACATAACTCTTAAGCAGATTCGAAATAAGTTAGAACAGCACTACAGTTCTGAGCCCCTGCAAATTGCTGAAAGTTATCATTTCAGAATACGAGATCAGTTAACCAAAGAAAATATCAGTGAGTACATTGTAGCATTAAAAAAGCTATCTATTCACTGTCATTTCGGAAATTTTCAGAACCGAGCATTGCGTGACTGCTTTGTTTGTGGGATGAAAAATGATGCGATCAGAAGAAAGTTATTGACAACTCCTAACTTGACTTTTGATTTAGCTTGTCAGACAGTTATGTCAATGGACATGGCCGACCAATATTCCCGAGAATTTCATACTAGTTCCAGTCATCAGACAACCGAGGTAAATCGCCTGCAGGTTAAAAGTAGAAGGCAGTTGGGCTACAAGGTCTCAGAAACTGGCCATGGTAACAGAGCATTGAAGTCCTGCTTAATGTTGTCCATATGTGAAGGCAAAGTGTTTCATCTGCAGGAAAACTGGGCATCTTGCAAAGGCATGCCAACTGAAGGGTAAACCAGCTTTCAAAGCTACAAGTAAAAATCCCCAGAGACAACCTAGCATGGAAGAAAAACAACATGGCGAGGAGGTTTTAGAGCTACACATCATCAGGAGCATGAGGTTAACTAACAGCGATTCGAAAAGTATCATAATCCACATAGATGTTGCAGGAACCAAGATACCCATGGAAATCGACACTGGTGCATTCGTGAGTGTAGTACCGGAGTCGCTAGACCTCGACAAATTGCATGATTTCCCAATGGAGAAATCCAAGATAGAGCTGCGAGGCTACTCGGGAGAGAACATCCTGTGGTAGGTGATATCACCATACCGGTGAAATACAAGGATCAATTCCAGAGCTTGCCTCTATTAGTAGTGGCAAGAGACAAACCTGCCTTACTAGGAAGAAATTGGTTGGGATCACTGAAGCTGGATTGGAGTGAGATTATTTGTGTTGAAACAAGATTTGTATCAATGGATGATGTCATCAAGAATTATCCAAAGATGTTCTGCGAAACAGGCAGTCCGATCCAAGGCTTCAAGGCGAGTGTCAGGGTACAGAAGGACATAGAAACATAGAAAATAGGTGCAGGAGTGGGCCATTCGGCCCTTTGAGCCTGCACCATCATTCAATAAGGTCATGGCTGATCATTCCCTCAGTACCCCTTTCCTGCTTTCTCTCCATACCCCTTGATCCCCTTAGCCGTAAGAGCCATATCTAACTCCCTCTTGAATATATCCAATGAACTGGCATCAACAACTCTCTGCGGCAGGGAATTCCACAGGTTAACAACTCTCTGCGTGAAGAAGTTTCTCCTCATCTCAGTCCTAAATGGCCTATCCCTTATCCTAAGACTGTGTCCCCTGGTTCTGGACTTCCCCAACATCGGGAACATTCTACCCGCATATAACCTGTCCCGTCCCATCAGAATCTTATATGTTTCTATGAGATCCCCTCTCATCCTTCTAAGCTCCAACGTATAAAGGCTCAGTTGATCCAGTCTCTCCTCATATGTCAGGCCTGCCATCCCGGGAATGAGTCTGGTGAACCTTTGCTGCACTCCCTCAATAGCAAGAACGTCCTTCCTCAGATTAGGAGATCAAAACTGAACACAATATTCCAGGTGAGGCCTCACCAAGGCCCTGTACAACTGCAGTAAGACCTCCCTGCTCCTATACTCAAATCCCCTAGCTATGAAGGCCAACATACCATTTGCCTTCTTCAACGCCTGCTGTACCTGCATGCCAAATTTCAATGACTGATGAACCATGACACCCAGGTCTCGTTGCAACTCCCCTTTTCCTAATCTGCCGCCATTCAGATAATATTCTGTCTTCACGTTTTTGCCCCCAAATCGGATAACCTCACATTTATCCACATTATACTGCATCTGCCATGCATTTGCCCATTCACCTAACCTGTCCAAGTCAACCTGCAGACTCCTAGAGAACCCTCACAGCTCACACTGCCACCCAATTTAGTGTCATCTGCAAACTTGGAGATATTACATTCAATTCCTTCATACAAATCATTGATGTATATTGTAAAGAGCTGGGGTCCCAGCACTGAGGCCTGCAGCAATCCACTAGTCACTGCGTGCCATTCTGAAAAGGACCCGTTTATCCCAACTCTCTGCTTCCTGTCTGCCAACCAGTTCTCTATCCACGTCAGTATATTACCCCCAATACCATGTGCTTTGATTTTGCACACCAATCTCTTGTGTGGGCCTTGTCTAAAGCCTTTAGAAAGTCCAAATACACCACATCCACTGGTTCTCCCTTGTCCACTCTACTAGTTACATCCTCAAAGAATTCCAGAAGATTTGTCAAGCATGATTTCCCCTTCATAAATCCATGCTGACTTGGACCGATCCTATCACTGCTTTCCAAAAGCGCTGCTACTTCATCTTTAATAATTGATTCCAACATTTTCCCCACTACTGATGTCAGGCTAACTGGTCTATAATTACCTGCTTTCTCTCTCCCTCCCTTTTTAAAAAGTGGTGTTACATTAGCTACCCTTCAGTCCATAGGAACGGATCCAGAGTCGATAGACTGTTGGAAAATGATCACCAATGCATCCACTATTTCTAGGGCTTCTTCCTGAAGTACTCTGGGATGCAGACTATCAGGCCCCGGGGATTTATCGGCCTTTAATCCCATCAATTTCCCTAACACAATTTCCCACCTAATAAGGATATCCTTCAATTCCTCCTTCTCACTGGACCCTCGGTCCCCTAGTACTTCCGGAAGGTTATTTGTGTCTTCCTTCGTGAAGACAGAACCAAAGTATTTGTTCAATTGGTCTGCCATTTCTTTCTTCCCCATTATAAATTCACCTGAATCCAACTGCAAGGGACCTACGTTTGTCTTCACCAATCTTTTTCTCTTCACAATCTATAGAAGCTTTTGCAGTCAGTTTTTATGTTCCCAGCAAGCTTCTTCTTATAATCTATTTTCCCCATCCTAATTAAACCCTTTGTCCTCCTCTGCTGAATTCTAAATTTTTCCCAGTCCTCAGTTTTGTTGCTTTTTCTGGCCAATTTATATGCCTCTTCCTTGGATTTAACACTATCCTTAATGTCCCTTGTTAGCCATGGTTGAGCCACCTTTCCCGTTTTATTTTTACTCCAGACAGGGATGTACAATTGCTGAAGTTCATCCATGTGATCTTTAAATGTTTGCCATTGCCAATCCACTGTTAACCCTTTAAGTATCATTTGGCATTCTATTCTAGCCAATTCATGTCTCAAACCATCGAAGTTACCTTTCCTTAAGTTCAGGACCCTAGTTTCTGAATTAACAGTGTCATTCTCCTGTGTTACTACTACTGTTTGGTGGTCTGTACACAACTCCCACTAGCATTTTCTGCCCCTTGGTATTCCACAGCTCCACCTATACCGATTCCACATCATCCAAGCTAATGTCCCTTCTTACTATTGCATTAATTTCCTCTTTAACCAGCAATGCCACCCCGCCTCCTTTTCCTTTCTGTCTATCCTTCCTAAATGTTGAATACCCCTGGATGTTGAGTTCCCACCCTTGGTCACCCTGGAGCCATGTCTCCGTGATGCCAATTATGTCATCCTCGTTAACTGCTGTCTGCGTAGTTAATTCGTCCACCTTATTCAAGATACTCCTCGCATTGAGGCACAGAGCCTTCAGGCTTGTCTTTCTAACACACTTTGCCCCTTTAGAATTTTGCTGTAATATGGCCCTTTTTGCTTTTTGCCTTAGGTTTCTCTGCCCTCCACTTTTACTTTTCTGCTTTCTATCTTTTGGTTCTGCCCCCATTCTACTTCCCCCTGTCTCCCTGCATAGGTTCCCATCCCCCTGCCATATTAGTTTAACTCCTCCCCAACAGCACTAGCAAACACTCCCCCAAGGACATAATTTCCGGTCCTGCCCAGGTGCAGACCGTCCGGTTTGTACTGATCCCACCTCCCCCAGAACCGGTTCCAATGTCCCAGTCCTCCCTTGTGCACCACTCCTCAAGCCACGTATTCATCTGAGCTATCCTGCGATTCCTACTCTGACTAGCACATGGCACTGGTAGCAATCCTGAGATTACTACTTTTGAGGTTCTACTTTTTAATTTAGCTCCTAGTTCCCTGAATTCGTCTTATATGACCTCATTCCATTTTTTACCTATATCATTGGTACCTATGTGCACCACGACAACTGGCTGTTCACCCTCCCTTTTCAGAATGCCCTGCACCCGCTCTGAGATATCCTTGACCCTTGCACCTGGGAGGCAACATACCATCCTGGAGTCTCGGTTGCGGCTGCAAAGCCGTCTATCTATTCCCCTGACAATTTAATCCCCTATCACTTTTGCTCTCCCACTCTTTTTCCTGCCCTCCTGTGCAGCAGAGCCACCCAAGGTGCCATGAACTTGGCTGCTGCTGCCCTCCCCTGGTGAGTTATCCCCCTCAACAGTACCCAAAGTGGTGTATCTGTTTTGCAGGGGGATGACCGCAGGGGACCCCTGCACTACCTTCCTTGCACTGCTCTTCCTGTTGGTCATCCATTCCCTATCTGGCTGTGTAACCTTTACCTCCGGTAAGACCAACTCACTAAACGTGCTATTCACGACATATTCAGCATCACGGATGCTCCAGAGTTCATCCACCCGCAGCTCCAGTGCCACAATGTGGTCTGTCAGGAGCTGCAGGCGAATGCACTTCCCGCACACGTAGTCGTCAGGGACACCAGAAGCATCCCTGACTTCCCACATAGTACAGGAGGAGCATAACACGTGTCCAAGCTGTCCTGCCATGACTTAACCTTTTGATAAACTTAAATTGGCTACAACAATGCTAAAGGTTACTTACTGATAAAGAAAAGAAAAAGAAAAACTACTTACCAATCACTTACCCCCTTAGCTGTGTTGTCACCTTTTGATTTCTTTCTACTTCTTTTTTGCCTTCTCTCCCAGCTGAAGCTGCACAAGCTAGGCCTTTATAGGCCTCTCCAACGCTCCCCGGACTGCCCGAACTCCTCCGACTGCATCCTCTCTGACGCGCTGAGACTTTATAGGCCTCTCCGACGCTCCCCGGACTGCCCGAACTGCTCCGACTGCCACCTCTCCTACGCGCTGGGCATTTATAGGCCTCTCCGACGCTCCCCGGACTGCCCGAACTCCTCCGACTGCTAGATCAGTTTACTTCAAGCCAAGTCCCGTACCATATGCACTCAAGGAGAAAGTGGAGCAAAAACTCAAAAGACTAGAGACCGAGAACATTATTTCTCAGATAGATCTATATAATTGGGCTACACCCATTGTTGTTGTTCCTAAGTCCGATGGTAAGGTAAGATTGTGTGGTGATTATAAAGGAGCCGTAAACCAGGTTCTAGAAGGTAATGTCCCCAATACATTGCCAAATGTAGAAGATTTGTTCACAACACTGACAGGTGGTCAGATCTTCTCAAAGTTGGATCTTTTGAATGCCTACTTACAGCTTGAACTAGATGAGGAGTCCAAGTCATGCTTGACCATAAATACTCATCTAGGCCTATATCAATTTAATTGGCTACCATCTTCTGCCCCAGCCATATTCCAAGGGGTGATGAACCAGACTTTTCAAGGTATTGAAGGGATAGTATGTTATTTAGATGACATACTAATTTCAGCACCAAATAGGCAAATTCATAAAAACATATTGAATGAAATCCTCAAACGGTTAGAGAAGCACAGAGTACAAGTGTGTGCTTGCAAGTGTGAGTTATTTCAAAACTCCGTGGAGCACTTAGTGTACAGAGTAGACAAAGCTGGTTTACATTCAACCAAGGGAAAGCTGGATGCACTCTGAAATGCACCCACTCCCAAGAATGTCACTGAACTTCGATCATTTTTGGGTCTTTTGAACTATTATGGGAAGCTCCTATCAAATTTGCCTACAGTGTTACATCCACTGAATGAACTATTGAAAAAACACATCCATTGGAAGTGGTCAGAAGATTGCAATACAGCATTCAAGGAGTGTAAAAGCAAATTGGTAGAGAGCACCATGTTCGTTCATTATGACGTATCTAAGGAGATTAAGATAGCATGTGATGCCGCTCCGTATGGATTTGGGGCAGTGATCTCTCATGTACTACATCGTGGGGAGGAGAGACCAATTGCTTTCAGGGAAGGGAGATTGGGACCAGAGGATTGGGCGGAGAGTCAGGGAAGGGAGATCGGGGTCAGAGGATTGGGCTGGGGATCGTGGAAGGGAGATCGGGGCCTGAGGATTGGGCGGGGTGGGGAGGGCGGGGAAGGGGGATCGGGCGGGGGGTCGAAGAAGGGAGATCGCCCCAGAGGATTGGGCGGGGGATCTGGAAAGAGAGATCGGGGCCAGAGGATCGGGCGGGGGGGTCGGGGAAGGGAGATCGGGGCCACAGGATCGGGCGGAGGAGCAGGGGTTGGGAGGAAAGATTGGGGCTGGCCACTGGAGGATTGGCATGGGGGTGGGGGCGGGGGCCCGGACGATCGGGGTCAGCCTCCAGATCATTGGTGGGGTGGTGAGAAAATTGGGGCCGGCATCCGGAGGATCAGAGGGAGTGGAGAATGATCAGGGCATAAGGATTGGGGCTGGCCTCAGATTCATCGGTGGTGGGTGGGGTAGGTCCCGGAAGGTGATTGGAGGCTTCATGAGGGGGTATCCGATCGCGCGGATGGTCTAGACAGGGACCCTGGATCCAGGAGATAGGTGTAAAGGTACTTACCTCCTGAATGCAGCAGTCCTCACTTGATGTAACTGACGGGATTTACGAGGTGTGCCAGCCCCTGTTCCGGCTCCTGTCTTACCTCAGTTAAAAGTGGAAGTGTGCGAGTTGGGGTCGGGAATTCTGATTTTTAATAATTAAGCTATCCCCATGCTCCAAACCCTCCTGTTTTCTTAGGTTAAAATGTGCAGTTTCAGTGGCTGAGTTCCAAACATCACTTCCAAAAACAATGCTGCTGTTCACAGCTAGTTTGAGGTTTGCTCTTTTAGAAACTATGGAGGAATTTTAACCCCAAATATCGGGTGGGTTGGGGTCAGGTGGGAATTTAAAATGTTAAAAATGTGAATCCTGACGCCAACCTGCATAAAAACTGCTCATTTCCAGTTTTAATCGGTGGGCAACTAACACGCTCCCGGGAGGTGGGTTGGTCATTTAAATAATATAATGAGGCTACGTGCCTCATCGTGATCCACCATTTTAAATTTAACTTTAGGTTGGCAGATTTTCCTGGCCTGAGGGAACCCGCCAGCTCAATGAAAGTGAAGACTGCTGAATTTACAACTTTCCACTTACCTGCCGAATCCAGTGTGCAACCCCCGCAATCGGACATGCTCCTCCGTGCCTTTCAATCTGCCCCGACTTTCCCTCTGAGACCTGTGATTCCCTCCACCCAGCCTCCGCCTGCCCCCCGAGGTGTCTGATTCCCTGCACCATCATCAATCTTCCCCTCAGACTGATCACTGCACACCCCCCTGATCTCAAACCCCACCCATACCCACCATCCCGCTTCGATCCTGGCTTTCCAACCCCATGCCCCGCAATGATCCTGGCCTTCCTCCTCCTCTGAAGATCCCGGCTTTCCTCCACCACCAATAATCCTGGCCTTCCATCACCTCCGAAAATCCCAGCCTTCTGCCACCTCCGAACATCCCGGCCTACCTCCTGCACCGACGATCTCATCCTTCCACCACCTCTGAACATCCCAGCCTACCTCCTACACCAACGATCCTGGTCTTCCACCAGCTCCGAACATCCCGGCCTTCCACCACCTCCGAAGATGCTGGTCTTCCTCCTCTCTGCTCTCTAGGCCTACCCGCCCGACAGCCAGCCAGTCTCTCAATCTGGCTGGTTGCGGGCAGGAAACAGATTAATAAAATGTAAATCAGACCCTGAAATTAAATTTGGCAGAGCCTGAGGGAAACCCGTCCTCCCAGGATTCCTATACGTCCCTAGTCCCTACCTGCCTTCAAGTTAAATTCCTTGCCTATGATCTAGGTTTTCCTCAGCAATAAGATTCTTCTTTCCAATGTTTAGAAGATTCTGACTGATGACATACTGACATATTGAACTTTGTGGTACTAGAACTATGTTGTGTTCACAGAGTAAAGTTCACAGGTTGAATTTCAGTAGGGGTTCTCCCTTCTTCTTAGGCAGTCCCTCAGAGTCGAGGATGACTTGCTTCCACACTAAAAATGAGTTCTCAGGTGACTGATGAGTCCTATGCGGGACCTATAGTCTCTGTCACAGATGGGGCAGATGCTGGTTGAAGCAACGGGTGGGTGGCGTGCTTGGGTTGCCATGCACTGCTTCCACTGTCTACGCTTGGCTTCAGCTTGCTTCCGATGAAGAGACCCGAGGTGTTCAAGGTTTTCAAGGAGGCTTTGAGGGTGTCCTTGAAGTGTTTCAATGGCCACCACACATTAAAAAAATCCACGCACAGGCATCTTCCGCCCTCCAAGATGTAATTCTGGATCTGGAATATTAGGCCTTTCATTGAAACACCTGTGAACTTATTCCTTTTTGGTGTGGAAGCAAGTCATCCTCACTTCGAGGGACTGTCTATGATGATGATGATGATGATGATGATCTGCCCACCTGGGACTCACTTGCCGTGTCGGAGCTCTGAATAGAGCGCTTGTTTTGGCATCTTGTATCGGGCATGCGGATGATGTGGCCCGTCCAACGGAGCTGATTGAGCGTGGTCAATGCTTCGATGCTGAGGATGTCAGCCTGAGCGAGAACACTGATGCTGGTGCGTCTATCCTGCCAATAGATTTGCAGGATCATGCGGAGGCAGCGTTGGTGGTACTTCTCCAAAGTTTTGAGGTGCCTGCTGAAAATAGTCCATGTCTCTGACCCATATAAGAGGGCTACTGCTGCTGTGTAGACCTTGAGCTTGGTGCCAGTTTTGAGGTCCTGGTCTTCAAACACTCTCTTCCTCAGGTGACCAAAGGCTGCACTGGCACACTGAAGGCGGTGTTGGACCTCGTTGTCAACGTCTGCCCTTGTTGACTGTAGGCTTCTGAGGTATGGAAAATGGTTCATGTTGTCCAAGGCCTCATCGTGGATTTTGATAATCGGGGGCAGTGCTGTGTGCCGGTGGCAGGTTGGTAGAGGACCTTTGTCTTACGGATGTTTAGTGTAAGGCCCATGCTCTCGTATGCTTCAGTGAAGGTGTTGACGATGGTATGGAGTTCGGCCTCCGAGTGTGAGCAGAAGCAAGCATTGTCTATGTACTGTAATTCAACGGGATGACCTTGGATCTGGCCTGGAGACAGCAGAGGTTGAACAGTTTCCCATTTGTTCTGTAGATTAGTTCCACTCCAGCGGGGAGCTTACTGAATGTGAGATGGAGCACTGTAGCAAGGAAGATTGAGAAGAGCATTAGTGTGATGAAATAGCCTTGCTTAACCCCAATCCGAACGTGAATTGGGTCTGTGATGGATCCGTTGGTCAAGATCACGGCTTGCATGTCATCGTGTACCAGGTGAAGGATGGTGACAAACATTTGAGGACAGCTGAATTTGAGGAGGATGCACCATAATCCCTCATGGTTGACAATGCATGTCTTGTATGTAGACCATGTATACTAACTGTTTCGTCACATAATGTGTGCCACCAGAAGGCACTGCGGTGGGAGACCTGAGGATCACCTGCATAGGTGTGCAGGGCCCAGTATAAAAGTCTGCCCATCATGCTTGTGCCTCACTCTGGAGTTACAATAAATGGGACTAACGTCACAACAGCTCAAGTACAATTCTAGACCTCATGGAGTCATTCATAAGAGTATTAAAGACATAACAATGCCGAAGGCCTTCGTGAGGTCAAAGAAGGCCATGTACAAGAGTTGCTGCTGTTCCCTGCATTTCTCTTGTATTTGCCGCACGGTGAAGATCATGTCCATTGTGCCGGACATCCGCATTGCGACTCTTGGAGGAGCTCCTCAGCCACAGGAAAAAGGCGATTGAGGGGGATTCTTGTGCTGACTTTCCCTGTGGCAGACAGCAGGGTAATTCCTCTATAATTACCATAATCGGACTTGTCGCCTTTCTTGAAGATGGTCACGATTACGGCATCTCTGAGATCCTCTGGTATGCTCTCCTCCTTCCAGCTAAGAGAAATGAGATTGTGCATTTGCGCCAATAGTGCTCCTCCACCATGTTTTAGTGCTTCAGCAGGCCTTGTTGTTCTTCAGTTGTCGGATAGTCTTTTCTACCTCATGTCGGACTGGGGTTGAACTGAGATGGTGGTGCGTAGCATGCTGTGGGATGGAGTTGAAGACACTCACGTCGAAGACAGATTCTCGGTTAAAGAGATCTTCGAAGTGCTCCTTCCAGCGAGCACTGACTGCCTCTCTGTCCTTGATGACTACCTCTCCGTTCTGGGCCAGCAATGGGGTGGGACCTTGCGTGCTTGGGCTGTAGGTGGTCTTGACTACGCTAAAGAATTCTTGCATGTTATGGTTGTCGGCTAGTTGCTGGATCTCCTGCGCGTTCTCCACCCACCATTTGTTCTGTTGGTCGCAAGTTTTTTTATTGAACCTTGGCCGTCAGACATCTGTAGAACTGCTTTCTTGCTCTCGAGTTATGTTGCTGTTTCCACTTCAAATATGCCCTATGCTTGCAGTTTATTAGCTCCTGGATCTCCTATTTATTCTCGTCGAACCAGTCTTGGGGCCGGAATTTGGTGAGACACAAGTCCGCCCATTTTTCGGCGGTACCCGGACAGTGTGTCATTTTTTACCGCCTGGTACCACCGGGGCCAAGTGGGCGGGAGTTTCATCACACTTTTATCAGCGGTGGAAGAGCGAAAAACCTTAATCAGGGGTAAAGTAATTTGGTGTAATTAAAATAAAGTAAGAAAGACTGAGAGTAAGGTTTCAAATGCGTTCATGGTAGAATAGCTGAATTAGGCAGAAACACTCAGGTCAGAGAAATTCTCTTGGGAGACAAGAACACCCACAAGATGTATGTAGACAGCTCACAGAAATAATGAGAGGAGGCCACGATGTTCCAGCCACATGAGATAACAGGGACAATGCCTCTTTTAAGCAGAGGGTAGCCATATGTCTGTCAAAGACATTAGTCTGAGAATTAGCCTGGGAAGACTTTCCCAGAAATGTAACACATAACCTGTAGGGGGCTTTTCCCTTGCAACAGTCGCCAGAACTGAATGTACCAATGGAATCATTAGAAATTACTGTAACCAATAAAATGTATGTAACTGTACCACCCAATGAAATTGCTGTAACCTGTATTAACCAATGGAACACTTCCCTACGTAGTTCCACTATTTTGACTGTATCTAAACTGTATAAGAATGCAACTGCGTAGCTTGTCCCATGAGATCGGTATTGAGAGCACTCAGTAACGGTACTGATGAGGCCGAATCTCCCTTATTAATCAAGTTTTAATAAACAACTCTTTTCTCTATAAAAGACCTTTCGTGTCACTACATTATGGCGTC
Source organism: Pristiophorus japonicus (assembly GCF_044704955.1). Classification (NCBI taxonomy): domain Eukaryota; kingdom Metazoa; phylum Chordata; class Chondrichthyes; family Pristiophoridae; genus Pristiophorus; species Pristiophorus japonicus. The sequence continues at coordinate 421,631,275 of NC_091977.1, forward strand.
ATGAACAGGATTACAATGGGCAGCCTACAGACGGACGTATACGAATCCATCACGAGTGAGTATCTTCAAGTACCACTCATAATCTGATGTGAGCCGTTACGAGACGTCTGTTGCCCGATGTACTTGAATCTGTCAAAGGTCTGTTTTGGTGTAAAAGACTTGGGGGGAATTGAGAAGTCACGATAGATACTATCAGAAGGCATTGATGTAGAAGTGGCCTCTAAGTTCAAGGGGAACCGGGTAGAGGAACCATTAGTATCTAGAATACAGATAAATCGATAAGGGTGTCGATGGGATTGCAGGCTTTAGGGGTAAGGGAAACCGATTAGAAGGACAATCAGTATCTAGAGATACAGTTTAAATCGTTAAGAAGTCGGTGGGACCGTTGACACCGGGGTTAAGTGATACAAGTGGGAAGACGGTCAGTATCTGAGAAGACAGTGAAACCGATATAAGGGTAGACCTACCAAATTGAGTATGGCATGAAAAGATATACTAGATTGGGTGCCGGATGGCTCGCTTAGTAGATATTTTTTGGACGACCATAAAAAAACCTGATAGTGATTATCTTAAGTGACGAATGGATCCAAAAATAGAGCCGGCTAAACAATAAACTTTGTTGAATGAAGAGAGACTTTTGTGAATGTCTGTCTTTGAATGAAAGTGCTTGTGTGATTTTTGACTGCAGAATATTTGAGGTGGGAATTAATGAATTTTTCATGTATCTGAAAGCCTGTTTATAAAATGGTGGAGCTGTCTGTTTGTTTTAGCTCCACCCACTTTTTCAGACAGAGCATAAGTTTTTTTAACCCTTTGTAGTGTTGTCCTGTATGTGGGAAATTTTAAGAAAGTGTGAACCTAGAATTGAATTACATTTTAAGTTAGAAACGCAGGTGCGGATTTATTCGGATGATAAGTTACGGAGCTAGGAAATGCACAAAGGATAGGTTTGCTGAGCAACAGGTAAAAAATGCGTGGTCCCATTGGTTTAAAAAAAAAATTTTGGCATGCTCACTTACTTGTCAAAAGAAAACATGTAATCATTGATTTAATTGGGTTGAAAGACAATAAATTTAGTCTAGGAATGAGATAAAGAACAGAGAAGGGAAGTTGTAATGCCTTTTAAAAAAGCCTGCATGAGTCTCTCGAGGCTGCGTGCTGGGGAAGTATGCTCCAATTTTCCTTTGTGTAAAACCTTGATGCGAAAGCTTCTAGCTCAGTAAAAAGAGTTTTAAATAAAAGATTGGCAGTGCAATATTTGAATTGGGATTTTGAGATATTTCATGTGATTCTCCTTGATAAACATTTTGGTTGTATTGGAAAATCTTGGGTTTGGAAGCCTTTTAATAAAAGTACACATACTGCGTCAGAAGCTGAAGCTTAAAAAGATGTAATTTATGAGATACTGTATCACAAAATTGAAGTTACAGAGCAAAAGATTAGAGTTTTTGATGTTCAGCTTCTAAAACAGAAGTTAGGCACATAATTATAAAACAAGTACTTTGCATTCTGTGATCTGTGAATCACTATAAGTATAAGTGAGAAGTCCGATATTAAAAAAAACAGTATTATCATATTTGATATTTTGTAATCCAACAATAAATACAAATACTACAAAAGGGGAGGAGAAATTAGGATAGGAACAGTGAAGAGATAATTTTGTTGTGAAGGTTTCAAGTACCACTGGTTAAGAAAAGGCACAACAAAATGAGATACATTTAAAATAAAAAGTTAAATCTGATCTCTTAAACAAATCGAAATAAAACTAAAAGCTTTGGAAACAATCTAGAAATACCTTCAGGGATAAGGTCAAACTCCTGGGCAAATGGGGAGCTATTTGCGAAAGTGTAAGAGGGACTTTGGAAAAATTAAAATGTTAAAACGGTAGGCTTTAGCAGCTTAGAACAAAGGACAATATAAGGTGAACTTGTGACTTCAGAGATGGTGGTTGAAGAACCACAGAAAGTGAGATGTAATGGCCTTGAAACTGGAACATTTGAGATAACGGAAAGCAGCTTTCAAAGCCTCTGTTCTAGTTATGGAAAAGACATTTGAGATAACGGAAAGCAGGATTTAAAGTAAATCCCAAAAAGACACAAATCGGATAAGCTGTGGTACAGTACATGGGACACGAAATATCCCAAGGAACTAGGACCATGTCCAATGACAGGAAGGAGGCCATTAGGATTATGCCCTGACCAAAAACAGTCCAAGGGGTGCATAAGGTACTGGGGCTCTTTAACTATTGCAGGAATTTTGTACCTAACTTCGCGGCAATTGCAGAACCAGTACAGCAGCTAGTGAAAGGGGGAAAATCATCCTTAGAAACTATAGAGTGGGGCCCCGAACAAGAAGTGGCATACGGTAATCTGAAGGAAGTCTTAATGTCAGCTCCAATGGAATCATTAGAAATTACTGTAACCAATAAAATGTATGTAACTGTACCACCCAATGAAATTGCTGTAACCTGTATTAACCAATGGAACACTTCCCTACGTAGTTCCACTATTTTGACTGTATCTAAACTGTATAAGAATGCAACTGCGTAGCTTGTCCCATGAGATCGGTATTGAGAGCACTCAGTAACGGTACTGATGAGGCCGAATCTCCCTTATTAATCAAGTTTTAATAAACAACTCTTTTCTCTATAAAAGACCTTTCGTGTCACTACATTATGGCGTCATGAACAGGATTACAATGGGCAGCCTACAGACGGACGTATACGAATCCATCACGAGTGAGTATCTTCAAGTACCACTCATAATCTGATGTGAGCCGTTACGAGACGTCTGTTGCCCGATGTACTTGAATCTGTCAAAGGTCTGTTTTGGTGTAAAAGACTTGGGGGGAATTGAGAAGTCACGATAGATACTATCAGAAGGCATTGATGTAGAAGTGGCCTCTAAGTTCAAGGGGAACCGGGTAGAGGAACCATTAGTATCTAGAATACAGATAAATCGATAAGGGTGTCGATGGGATTGCAGGCTTTAGGGGTAAGGGAAACCGATTAGAAGGACAATCAGTATCTAGAGATACAGTTTAAATCGTTAAGAAGTCGGTGGGACCGTTGACACCGGGGTTAAGTGATACAAGTGGGAAGACGGTCAGTATCTGAGAAGACAGTGAAACCGATATAAGGGTAGACCTACCAAATTGAGTATGGCATGAAAAGATATACTAGATTGGGTGCCGGATGGCTCGCTTAGTAGATATTTTTTGGACGACCATAAAAAAACCTGATAGTGATTATCTTAAGTGACGAATGGATCCAAAAATAGAGCCGGCTAAACAATAAACTTTGTTGAATGAAGAGAGACTTTTGTGAATGTCTGTCTTTGAATGAAAGTGCTTGTGTGATTTTTGACTGCAGAATATTTGAGGTGGGAATTAATGAATTTTTCATGTATCTGAAAGCCTGTTTATAAAATGGTGGAGCTGTCTGTTTGTTTTAGCTCCACCCACTTTTTCAGACAGAGCATAAGTTTTTTTAACCCTTTGTAGTGTTGTCCTGTATGTGGGAAATTTTAAGAAAGTGTGAACCTAGAATTGAATTACATTTTAAGTTAGAAACGCAGGTGCGGATTTATTCGGATGATAAGTTACGGAGCTAGGAAATGCACAAAGGATAGGTTTGCTGAGCAACAGGTAAAAAATGCGTGGTCCCATTGGTTTAAAAAAAAAATTTTGGCATGCTCACTTACTTGTCAAAAGAAAACATGTAATCATTGATTTAATTGGGTTGAAAGACAATAAATTTAGTCTAGGAATGAGATAAAGAACAGAGAAGGGAAGTTGTAATGCCTTTTAAAAAAGCCTGCATGAGTCTCTCGAGGCTGCGTGCTGGGGAAGTATGCTCCAATTTTCCTTTGTGTAAAACCTTGATGCGAAAGCTTCTAGCTCAGTAAAAAGAGTTTTAAATAAAAGATTGGCAGTGCAATATTTGAATTGGGATTTTGAGATATTTCATGTGATTCTCCTTGATAAACATTTTGGTTGTATTGGAAAATCTTGGGTTTGGAAGCCTTTTAATAAAAGTACACATACTGCGTCAGAAGCTGAAGCTTAAAAAGATGTAATTTATGAGATACTGTATCACAAAATTGAAGTTACAGAGCAAAAGATTAGAGTTTTTGATGTTCAGCTTCTAAAACAGAAGTTAGGCACATAATTATAAAACAAGTACTTTGCATTCTGTGATCTGTGAATCACTATAAGTATAAGTGAGAAGTCCGATATTAAAAAAAACAGTATTATCATATTTGATATTTTGTAATCCAACAATAAATACAAATACTACAAAAGGGGAGGAGAAATTAGGATAGGAACAGTGAAGAGATAATTTTGTTGTGAAGGTTTCAAGTACCACTGGTTAAGAAAAGGCACAACAAAATGAGATACATTTAAAATAAAAAGTTAAATCTGATCTCTTAAACAAATCGAAATAAAACTAAAAGCTTTGGAAACAATCTAGAAATACCTTCAGGGATAAGGTCAAACTCCTGGGCAAATGGGGAGCTATTTGCGAAAGTGTAAGAGGGACTTTGGAAAAATTAAAATGTTAAAACGGTAGGCTTTAGCAGCTTAGAACAAAGGACAATATAAGGTGAACTTGTGACTTCAGAGATGGTGGTTGAAGAACCACAGAAAGTGAGATGTAATGGCCTTGAAACTGGAACATTTGAGATAACGGAAAGCAGCTTTCAAAGCCTCTGTTCTAGTTATGGAAAAGACATTTGAGATAACGGAAAGCAGGATTTAAAGTAAATCCCAAAAAGACACAAATCGGATAAGCTGTGGTACAGTACATGGGACACGAAATATCCCAAGGAACTAGGACCATGTCCAATGACAGGAAGGAGGCCATTAGGATTATGCCCTGACCAAAAACAGTCCAAGGGGTGCATAAGGTACTGGGGCTCTTTAACTATTGCAGGAATTTTGTACCTAACTTCGCGGCAATTGCAGAACCAGTACAGCAGCTAGTGAAAGGGGGAAAATCATCCTTAGAAACTATAGAGTGGGGCCCCGAACAAGAAGTGGCATACGGTAATCTGAAGGAAGTCTTAATGTCAGCTCCAGGGCTGGGACTCCCGAACATGGATCTCCCATTCCATATATATTGTGAGAACCAGGAAGGCTTCGATGGAGCCGTAGTGACACAAATGTATGGGGATAGGATGAGACCCATAGCTTACTACTCGACACAGTAATCACCAATGGCTGCCGGTCTCTCAGGGTGCGTGGCCACACTGGATTGTGCCACTTGGGTAGTCAAAATTAGCGAGCCTGTCATAATGACAGGAGAAATAATACTGCACACAAAACACACACTGATGGAAATGCTAAATGGGAAGCAGTCCTAATACCACATGATTGACTCGGATCAAGGGACTCATTTCACAGGTCAAGTGATGAAAGAAACTTGTAGAATATTCGATATTAAGCAGAAGTTTCACATACCATATCACCCCTCGAGTTTATAAATATGAAAGGTAGAGGTCGATGGAAACACTGGTCCCAGCTGAAAGAATATAAAGGTACGACAGATGGACTTTTTAGAGGAAAATATATTATTAGGATGTATATTTGCAATATTAGGGGTACTGGCTATAATAAAATGGATCTGGAAAAGGGCACATGCCCGGAGAAATGGTGCAAACAATCCAGTTGAAATAGAAATGATAAGACTCTAACTAAAAACCTGGAATATCCAGGATGTGTTTTATCAACAGAATGTATATAAACGTGATCACCACCACCCTTATGAGTCTGCATGAACAAGCTACAAGGCTGCCCTTAGGAGGCCCAGAAGCATATACCCAAACCAGAGGGTACAACAACTACATAAAGCAGCCCCTATGGGGTGGCATCCGAGTGTCAGGAGCGTTTATTCTGAAGCCATAAGATAAGTGGGTAACAAAATATTACCTGAATATTGTAAACCAGGGGAATTAACCTTGGGAAAGCGTGTGATAGTTAAACCTGGAACAGAAGCAATAGTACATTGTCTGGACCCAGAGAGGGACACGGTCTTATGGCCGTCCTCGCTAAGAGCAATAGAATGGGTCATATGTCAGGAAGAGAGAAAGTGTTCAGGTTCAGCAGTGATGATTAATATTCACGACCCCAGGACTAACAACACTACCACCAATTACTTGGCCCACCTTACTGAAGGCCAGCCGAGCGGGTTGGTGATGAGATCGGAGGGAATTATTTGACAATGAGCAGCATGTAATACTACCTGTGAGCATAAATTTAACAGCCCTATACCTGCCAGAAAAGTTTAGCCACAAGACTAAAACGTTGCACACACAATTGTTCGACACAAACCTGAGAAAAGCTAGTGACACATCAGGAGCAAGGGAGTATCACAAGCAGCTGAGACACAAAGGAGGAAGATAGAGGAAATCTATAGGGAATGATGTATTAACTGGAGTAAGTACAGGGACCTCTCTAGTAGATGCACTACATATACAGGCGATCCAGGCAGGAGTAGATAGTTTGAAGGAAATGATGGAGGTACTAATGAGGAAACAGGCCAGGATAGGGATAAAATCTTCAGAGTTAGGATCTAAAACATCCAAAAAACTGCTGGAGAGTATATCCATATTGGAAGGCCATGTACGAACAATTACCGAGGTAAATAAGCAGGAATGAGAGGACGATGCCGAGGACAGGAAAAGAGACACATGTCATGCCTATGGGAGATGGATGATTGGTCAGGTGTGAGACACAATATGGATCAGATATAAACCGGGCGAGTTCCAGATTGGATAAATAACACCCAGTTAAAAGAAATGGCACAGCACACTGGGCTATTAGACGCCTGCACCCTGAAAGGAATGACTAGGGTGTATGTGGTTATAGGAGGATGTAGGGGATACAAACATAATACGAGGGGAAGAGTACATCCGCGATGGACCAGTATGAGATCAAAAAAAATGGAAATATAAGGGGAATATCTTTATCCGGGTGTCGGAGAGAAGGAAGCCTAACTATATGCCCTCGCCCAGTGGGAGACAGGAGCAAGGATGGCTGCGGGTTTGATAATACTATGGAAGAATGTGTCATTGGAGTAAGCCCTGCCTGAACCGAACCCATACATTATGCCTATCAAGGGCGAGGAGAATATTGTGTGGTAACTAGCCTGGAAACTTACGATTATGGAGGCTTGACTTGTAGCATTACAATGCCTAACTTTTGCTTTACTCCCAGAGTGCGGTGGCAGTGGGAAAAGCACGCATGACGTATATACACACCAGGAAGACAATGACATTAAATATAAGCGATGAGATGAAGCAAGATATTGATGATTACATGGAAGAGCAATCACCACCAATTCCCCTGTTACTTGAAGATTTAACTGAGCTCAAAGAACTATTAAGAAATAACATGAAAAGATATTATGAGCTAAAGGATGAAGGCAAAGAACTGGACAATAAAAAAAAGGATAACCTGAAAAATCCACCTTAGTACTTGAGATTATACATGCGTGGATAAGAATCCTTTCACATATCCCAGTGGCAGTACAGATAGTAACAGCCTTGAGTTGGTTGGTGATGTTATGTAACATGTGCAAAGACAGGAGAGGCATACACGAGTAAAGTTACAAAATAGGGATTAGAATTATATCCCATGTGTTAGTCCTGGTGCAGCTGATAGTGGTGCTGATGCTCCTGGGAGAATGTGCAGGCAGATACAAGAGGCGCAGAGCGAAGAAGTTGGCCAAGGCCCGCAACCAAGAATGCAGAAAGCCTTTGCTAGATCCAAAGAGGGGTAATTAAACATAAAGACGGCATGAATACCTGATATGAGTCGTGAATGTCCCAATCCTATCGCCTGATCAATGAAACCGAGGTGGGAGACACATGAATCAAGACAGGAAAAGGCAGGGAAAGGAAAATTATTGTTCATGGTAGGTGTTATGTACGGAGAAAGCGTCAGACTGAACACTGTGAACTCAAAGTAAAGTGTGATCTTAGTCTTTTATTGCAGGTCTCCAGAGTGCCTCTTCAACCTGTGAGGCCTCCCTTGGGATTCCAGGGGATGAGCCCTCTGGTGGCTGTACAGAGTAAATACAAGTTTATATATATAACAACGCTCCCCCCACAAAATCAATACTGTAACTATTTACAATGTGAGAGTATCTGGGGCCCTTCTTGTCCTGGTTGATCGTCTCGGTGTGAAAGCTGGTATTGTTGAATCATTTGTTGGGCCCTCGCTGGGCTGCTGTGCAGCTGGCCTTGTTGGGCTGCCTGGTGTGTTGGGTCCTGCTGGGCTGCTGTGGATGATAGGTTCTGCTTCGTGGTCAACCCCGGTGCCGGTTGCCATTGGTGTGTAGTTGGGGGATCAAAAATGGTAGGGTTGCTCAGGATTGTCCGTGAATCTGAGTTTGATTTGGTCCAAGTATTTCCGGTGAATGAGTCCATTTGAAATTTTGACCCAAAACACCCTGCACCCTTCTTTGGTCATGACAGTGCCGGGAAGCCATTTGGGACGTTGTCCATAATTCAATACAAATACAAGATCATTGATTTCAATCTCGCGTGACACATTTGCGCTATCATGGCATATACTTTGTTGAAGCCGCCTGCTCTCTACCTGTTCATGTAGATCAGGGTGAACTAACAAGAGCCTTATCTTAAGTACTCTTTTCATGAGCAGTTCAGCAGGTGGGATCCCAGTGAGCAAGTGGAGTCTCGTGTGGTAGCTAAGCAGGACTCGGGATAGGCAAGTCTGCAGTCAGCCTTCAGTTATTCTCTTCAAGCTTTGCTTGATGGTTTGCACTGCTCTCTCTGCCTGACCATTGGACGCTGGTTTAAATGGGGCAGATGTGACATGTTTGATCCCGTTATGGGTCATGATTTCTTTGAACTCAGCACTGATAAAACATGATCCGTTGTCGCTCACCAGGACATCGAGTAGGCCATGTATGGCCTGCAGGCTTTCAGTAGTGTCACCAGACATGATAGCCGACATTATCTCACATTCAATCCACTTGGAGTACGCGTCTACAACCACAAGGAACATTTTACCCAAGAACGGGCCTGCATAGTCGACGTGTACCCTAGACCACGGTTTGGAGGGCCAGGACCATAAACTTAGCAGCGCCTCCCTGAGTACATTGCTTAGGTGCAAGCATGTATCACATCTGTGAATGCAGGACTCTAAGTCCGCATCGATATCGGCCACCACACATGGGATCTGGCTATCGCTTTCATCATTACGGTGCCTGGGTGGGTACTGTGGAGGACCTTGATGAAGGTATCTCTGCCCTTCTTGGGAACCACTACTCGATTGCCCCACAGAAGGCAGTCTGCCTGTATAGACATTTCATCTTTATGCCGCTGGAATGGCTTTATCTCTTCCTGCATTTCCACTGGGACACTGGACCAGCTCCCGTGAAGCATAAAGTTTTTGACTAGGGTTAATAAGCGGTCCTGGCTCATCCAGGTTTTGACTTGCTGGGCAGTGATGGGTGATTGCTCACTCTCAAATGCTTCCATAACCATGGCTAAATCTGCGGGCTGCGCCATTTCCACCCCTGTGGTGGGCAATGGCAGCCTACTGAGAGCATCAGCGCACTTTTCTGTGCCTGGCCTGTGGCGGATGGCATAGTTGCATGCGGACAACGTGAGCGCCCATCTCTGGATGTGGGCTGATGCGCTGGTATTTATCCCTTTACTTTCGGAAAACAGGGATATGAGTGGCTTATGGTCAGTTTCCAATTCAAATTTTAGCCCAAACAGGTATTGATGCATTTTCTTTACCCCATAGACATACGCTAACGCTTCTTTCTCAATCATGCTGTCGGCTCTCTCAGCCTTCGACAGACTCCTGGGTGCATAAGCAACCGGTTGCAGTTTCCCAAAATCATTAGCTTGTTGCAATACACACCTGACGCCATATGACGACGCATCACATGCTACTACCAAACGCTTACATGGATCATACAACACAAGCAATTTGTTTGAGCATAACAATTTTCTTGCTTTTACAAAGGCATTTTCTTGGATTTTGCCCCAAACCCCTTCGTCGTAAGGCTTTTTCTTAATAAGACATGCAGTGGTTCTAACAGTGTCTTGGACCTGGTAAGAAGTTACCAAAGTAGTTCAGGAGCCCCAGAAATAACTGCAGCTCCGTCACATTTTGTGGCCTTGGTGCGTTCTCGATTGCCTCCGTCTTCGTATTGATGGGTCTGATGCCATCCGCCGCAATCCTCCTTCCAAAGAACTCCATTTCAGGCGCCAAGAAAATGCACTTTGAGTGTTTTAACCTGAGCCCCACGCATTTGAGTTGAATAAGAACCTCGTCCAGGTTCTGCAGATGCTCGACTGTGTTCCGACCTGTGACCAAAATGTTGTCCTGGAAGAGCACGGTGTGCGGGACCGACTTCAGTAAGCTTTCCATGTTTCACTGGAATATCGCCGCCGTTGATTGAATTCCAAATGGGTATCTGTTATAAATAAAAAGATCTTTGTGCTTGTTGATGCAGGTGAGGCCCTTCGATGATTCCTCCAGTTCCTGCGTCATGTAAGCTGAAGTGATATCCAGCTTCGTGAATGTCTTTCCTCCTGCCAGTGTTGCAAAGAGCTTGTCGGCCTTTGGTAGTGGGTATTGGTTCTGCAGGGAGAAACGATTGATTGTTACTTTGTAATCGCAACAGATTCTGATGGTGCCGTCTCCCTTGAGGACAGGAACGATTGGGCTGGCCCACTCGTTGAACGGAATTGGTGAAATGATGCCCTCTCATTGCATCCGATCTAGCTCAATCTCTACCCTTTCTCTCATCATGTACGGTACTGCTCTCACCTTGTGATGGATGGATTGTGCCCCTGGAATTAGGTGGATCTTCACTTTTGCTCCTTGGAATTTTCTGATGCCTGGTTCAAACAGCGAAGGAAACTTGTTTAAGACCTGGGCACACGACGTGTCATAAGCGGGCAATAGCGCTCGGACGTCGTCCCAGTTCCAATATATTTTTCCCAGCCAGCTCCTGCCGAGCAGCATGGGACCATCGCCCGGTGCCACCCAGAGTGGTAGCTTGTGCATCGCTCTATCATAGAAGACCTTTACAGTAGCACTGCCAATTACGGGAATCAGTTCTTTTGTGTAAGTTCTTAGTTTTGCACGAATTGGAGTTAAGACTGGCCTTGAGGCCTTGTTGCACCACAATCTTTCAAAAGCTTTTTCCCATGATGGACTGGCTCACGCCCGTGTCCAGTTCGATTGACACCGGGAGTCCATTTAGTTCAACATTCAGCATTATCGGGGGACAATTTGTGGTGAATGTGTGCACCCCATATACCTCTGCCTCCTCGGTCTGAGGCTCTGGTTTGTCATGATCCTCCATGGCTCTGTCCTCCTCTGCAACATGGTGGTTTGCAGGTTTAACAGGATTAGCAGTTCGCCTGCACATATATTAGAGGTGTCCCATTGTTCCATAGCACTTGCAAACATATCCTTAGAATCGGCATGAATGGAAATGATGATCACCCCCGCAGCGCCAACAAGGTGTTAATGACCTTGCATTCATCACCCTTGATGGTGGACTCTGAGACATCTGCAGACGTGCAGCTGCAGGCATGTGTGACCTGCCGTGTACGTTGCAATTCGAAAACAACATCACTTTGTTCACAGTACTTGTAGCATAACTTGTGTGCTGAGAGATTTGCTTCGTATTGTCACTGGTGGCAATGAATGCCCGGGCTATCGCTATGGCCTTACTCAAAGTTGGGGTCTCTACAGTCAAAAGTTTGCGAAGTATGGTTTTGTGGCCAATGCCAAGTACGAAAAAGTCTCTGAGCATGTGCTCCAAATGTCCTTCAAATTCATAATGGCCTGCAAAGCGTCTTAGATCAGCGACATAACTCACCACTTTCTGGCCTTCAGACCTTTTGTAGGTATAGAACTGATACCTCACCATCAGAACGCTTTCCTTCGGGTTCAAATGCTCTCGGACCAGTGTGCACAAATAATCGTACGATTTCTCCGTGGGTTTCGTTGCAGTGAGCAGATTCTTCATGAGGCCATATGTTGGTGCCCCACAGACGGTGAGGAGGATCGCCCTTCGTTTGGCAGCGTTCCCTTTCCTATCTCGCTCGTTGGCCACAAAGTATTGGTCGAGTCGCTCCACAAAAGTTGCCCAATCATCTCCCTCCGAGAATTTCTCCAGGCTGCTCACTGTTTTCTGCATCTTTGGGTTCGCTATCTGTATCTCATCGGCAGTTGTTATGTATGGAGAAAAACACTGTGAGCTCAAAGTAAAATTTGATCTTAGTTTTTTATTGCAGGTCTCCAGAGTGCCTATCCAACCTGTGAGGCCTCCTTAAATACCTGTGCTCCCAAGAGATTATGGGATACCTTGGGACTCCAGGGAATGAGCCCTCTGGTGGCTGTACAGAGTAAATACAAGTTTACATATATAACAGTGGATATTAGGGGTTACCACCTGATCAAATGGGGGATTGTAAGAGCTAAAAACCTTAATCGGGTAAAGTAATTTGGTGTAATTAACATAAAGTAAGAAAGACTGAGAGTAAAGTTTAAAATGCGTTCATGGTCGAATAGTTGAATTAGCCAGAAACACTAAGGTCAGAGAAATGCTCTTAGGAGATAAAAACACCTACAAGATGTATGTAGACAGCTAACAGAAATAATGAGAGGAGGCCACGATGTTCCAGCCACATGAGATAACAGGCACAATGCCTCTTGTAAGAGGGAAGCCATATGTCTGCTAAGGACATTTGTCTGAGAATTAGCCTGGGAAGACGTTCCCAGAAATGTAACACATAACCTGTAGTGAGCTTTTCCCCAGCAACACTCGCCAGAATTGAATGTACCAATGGAATCATTAGAAATTACTGTAACCAATAAAATTAATGTAACTGTACCACCCAATGAAATTGCTGTAACCTGTTTTAACCAATGGAACATTTCCCCGTGTAGTTCCACTATTTTGACTGTATCTGAACTGTATATGAATGTAACTGCGTAGTTTGTCCCATGAGATCGGCGTTGAGAGCACTCAGTAACTGTACTGATGAGGCCGATCTCCCTTGATTAATCAGGTTTTAATAAACAACTCTTTTCTGTATAAAAGAACTTTCATGTGAGTGTTATATTTTTAATACTGCACAACAGGCGGTAACCGGAGTGGCGTGCAGCAGGCGGTGGCCGGCGGAGGAGACCTTTCGACCCGGGAATCTTCAGCTCCCGAGTTGTGTACACATGCACGCGGCTGTCAAGCACCGCCCCCCAAGAGGCACCAACGAGAGGCTAGAGACTTCTGACCAGGGATCGCATTGGGGGGGAAGAAATTACTGTGGGGGAGGCGGGGGGGATGGGTGGGGAAGAGTTTGCTGTGGGTTGCGGGGGGGGGAGAGTTTGTTGTTGGGGGGGGAGAGTTTGCTGTGGGGGGGCAGAGTTCGCTGTGGTGGGGGGGCGAGTGGAGAGCCTGCTGTTGACGGGGGGGAGAGAGTTTGCTGTAGGGGGGGAAGAGTTCGCTGTGGTGGGGGGTGGGAGAGTTTGCTGTGGGGGAGGAATAGTTCGCTGTGTGGGGGGGGGAAGAGATCACTGTGGGGGGGAAGAGATTGCTGTGGGATGGGGGAAGGGAGATCACTGTGGAGGTGGGGGGAAAGAGCGTTCGCTGTGGGTGAAGAGAGATCGCTGTGCGGGGTGGGAGGAGAGATCGCTGTGGGGGGCGGAGAGATCGCTATGGGCGGATGGGGGAAAGATCGCTGTGGGGGAGAGAGATCGCTGTGGGGGGTTGGGGGCAGCGAGAAATTGGGGGGGTGAGTGATACTGGGGATGGTGAGAGAGAATGGGGAGGGGGGGTGAGAGAGACTGGGGAGGGGGGTGAGAGAGACTGGGGGAGGTGAGGGAGACTGGGGGGAGGTGAGAGAGACTGGGTGGGTGAGAGAGACTGGGGGTTGGTGAGAGAGACCGGAGGAGATGAGAGAAACTGGGGGGGAGAGAGACTAGGGGTGGGGGTGTGAGATAGACTGGGGGGATGAGAGAGACAGGGGGCATGAGAGAGAGACTTGGGTGGGGGTGTGAGAGAGACTGGGGGTGAGAGAGACAGGGGTGGGGTGAGAGAGACTGGGGTGGGGTGTGAGAGAGAGACTGGGGGGATGAGAGAGAGACTGGGGGGATGAGAGAGAGACTCGGGGTGGTGAGAGAGAGACTCGGGGGTGAGAGAGAATGGGGAGGTGAGAGAGAGATTGGGGGGTTGAGAGAGAGACTGGGGGGGGTGAGAGAGAGACTGGGGGTGAGAGAAAGACGGGGTGAGAGAGAGACTGGGGGGTGGTGAGAGAGAGACTGTGGGGGTGAGAGAGGGACGAGGGTGTGGGAGAGACTGGGGTGTGGGAGAGACTGGGGGCTAGGAGAGACTGGGGAGTGGGTGAGAGAGACGGGGTGGTGAGATAGACTGGGGGGGCGGTGTGAGAGCGAGACAGGGGGATGTGTGAGAGAGAGACTGAAGTGGGGTGTGAGAGAGAGACGGTGGGGGGGAGGGAGGTGGGTGAGAGAGAGACTGCGGGGATGAGAGAGAGACTGGGGGGTGAGAGAGACTGGTGGGTGAAAGAGGGACTGGGGTGTGGGAGAGACTGGGGGTGAGAGACACTGGGTGGGTGAGAGAGACTGGGGGATGAGAGAGACTGGGGGGGGTAAGAGAGACTGGGGAGGGGGTGAGAGAGACTGGGGTATGAGAGAGACTAGGGGGTGAGAGATATTGGGAGGGTGAGAGAGACTGGAGGGGTGAGAGAGACTGGAGGGGTGAGAGAGACTGGAGGGGTGAGAGAGACTAGGGGGGTGATAGAGACTGGGGGGGATGAGAGAAACTGGGGGGTGAGAGAGACTGGGGGCGAGAGAGACTTGGGGGGGTGAGAGAGACTGGAGTGTGGGAGAGACTTGGGGTGAGAGAGACTGGGAGGGTGAGAGAGACTGAGAGATGAGAGAGACTAGGGGGTGAGAGAGACTGGGGGGGGTAAGAGAGACTGGGGTGTGGGAGAGACTGGGGGGTGAGAGAGACTGGGAGGGTGAGAGAGACTGGGAGGTGAGAGAGACTAGGGGGCGAGAGAGACTTGGTGGGGTGAGAGAGACTGGGGTGTGGGAGAGACTGAGATGTGGGAAAGACTGGGTTGTGGGAAAGATTGGGTTGTGGGAGGGACTGGTGGGGTGAGAGAGACTAATAACATTTTTATTATTATATTTCATTAATAAATGAGTAAATAAGGCTTTATTAGACAATTTATATTATAGCCTAACACTAGAAAATACTACAATCCATTTAAAAATACATAAAACTGTGGAGAACTTTAAAGATTTGTGTAATATCAAACTAACCTGTCAGCTCTATGTACATACTGCCTACTTAAGATTCACTTTGAAGCCCCTTCTGCAGGACGGTATGCAGTTCTAGCGGTATGTCGGTGGTATGTCATGAAACTTGCATTTTCAGGCGGTATGTGGGTGGTCTGCATGAGTGGGCAGTGTGCATACTGCCCGACAGTATGTCACTCATGAAACTTTCGCCAGGCGGTATTTCAGCGGTATGTACTTGTTTATTGATGGAAACTTGTGTTTTTGGCAGGGAAGCGGGCAGTACATAAGAACATAAGAAATAGGAGCAGGAGAAGGCCATACTGCCCCTCGAGCCTGCTCCACTGTTTAATACGATCATGGCTGATCTGATCATGGACTCAGGTCCACTTCCATGCCCGCTCTCCATAACCCCTTAATTCCCTTATCGTACAAGAAACTGTCTATTTCTATCTTAAATGTATTCAGTGTCCCAGCTTCCACAGTTCTCTGAGGCAGTGAATTCCACAGAACCACAACCCTTTGAGAGAAGAAATTTCTCCTCATCTCAGTTTTAAATGGGGGGCCCCTTATTCTAAGATTATGCCCTCTCATTCTAGTCTCCTCGATCAGCGGAAACATCCTCTTTGCATCCACCTTGTCAAGCCCTCTCATAATCTTATATGTTTCGATAAGATCACATCTCATTCTTCTGAATTCCAATGAGTAGAGGCCCAACCTACTCAACCTTTCATCATAAGTCAACCCACTCATCCCCGGGATCAACTTAGTGAACCTTCTCTGAACTGCCTCCAAAGCAAGTATATCATTTCGTAAATATGGAAACCAAAACTGCACACAGTATTCCAGGTGTAGCCTCACCAATACTCTGTAGAATTGTAGCATTCTCCCAACCACGGATGTTAGGCTAACTGGTCTATGGTTTCCTGCTTTTTGTCTGCCTCCTTTTTGAAATAGGGGTGTTACATTTGCAGTTTTCCAATCTGCTGGGACCTCCCAGAATCCAGGG
The DNA here is from genome assembly GCF_044704955.1 of Pristiophorus japonicus. NCBI lineage: Eukaryota > Metazoa > Chordata > Chondrichthyes > Pristiophoridae > Pristiophorus > Pristiophorus japonicus. The sequence continues at coordinate 421,647,605 of NC_091977.1, forward strand.
AATTTTGGTCAATTACAACCAATGCATCCACTATCCCTGCCGCAATTTCTCTTAAGACCCTAGATCCAGGGGCTTTATCCGCCTTTAGTCCCATTATCTTATTGAGTAACTTCGTGATTGTGATTGTGTTAAGTTCCTCCCCCCTGTAGCCCCTTGACTATCCACTGCTGGAATATTATTAGTGTCCTCTACCGTAAAGACTGATACAAAATATTTGTTCAGAGTTTCTGCCATCTCCATGCTCCCCATTACCAATTCCCCGGTCTCGTCCTCCAAGGGATCAACATTTACTCCAGCCACTCTTTTCCTGTTTTTATACCGATATAAACTCTTGCTATCTGTTTTTATAGTTCGTGCTAGTTTACTTTCACAGTCTATCTTCCCTTTCTCAATCATTTTTTTAGTCATTCTTTGTTGGCATTTAAACGCTTCCCAATCTTCTGCCCTTCCACTCGTTTTGGCCACATTGTATGCCCGTGTCATGCTCCTTCTGTGCTATGTGGGAAATCAGGGACGCTTGCAGTGTCCCTGACTACTATGTATGCAGGAAATGTATCCGGCTGCAGCTCCTTACAGACCACATTGCGGCATTGGAGCTGTGCATGGATTCACTCTGGAGCATCCGCGATAATAAGAACATAAGAACATAAGAATTAGGAACAGGAGTAGGCCATTTAGCCCCTCGAGCCTGCTCCGCCATTCAATAAGATCATGGCTGATCTAGCCGTGGACTCAGCTCCACTTACCCGCCCACTCCCCGTAACCCTTAATTCCCTTATTGGTTAAAAATCTATCTATCTGTGACTTGAATACATTCAATGAGATAGCCTCAACTGCTTCCTTGGGCAGAGAATTTCACAGATTCACAACCCTCTGAGAGAAGAAATTCCTTCTCAACTCGATTTTAAATTGGCTCCCCCATATTTTGAGGCTGTGCCCCCTAGTTCTAGTCTCCCCGACCAGTGGAAACAACCTCTCTGCCTCTATCTTGTCTATCCCTTTCATTATTTTAAATGTTTCTAGAAGATCACCCCTCATCCTTCTGAACTCCAACGAGTAAAGATCCAGTCTACTCAATCTATCATCATAAGGTAAACCCCTCATCTCCGGAATCAGCCTAGTGAATCGTCTCTGTACCCCCTCCAAAGCCAGTATATCCTTCCTTAAGTAAGGTGACCAAAACTGCATGCAGTACTCCAGGTGCGGCCTTACCAATACCCTATACAGTTGCAGCAGGACCTCCCTGCTTTTGTACTCCATCCCTCTCGCAATGAAGGCCAACATTCCATTCGCCTTCCTGATTACCTGCTGCACCTGCAAACTAACTTTTTGGGATTCATGCACAAGGACCCCCAGGTCCCTCTGCACCTCAGCATGTTGTAATTTCGCCCCATTCAAATAATATTCCCTTTTACTGTTTATTTTCCCAAGGTGGATGATCTCACATTTTCCAACATTGTATTCCATCTGCCAAACCTTAGCCCATTCGCTTAACCTATCTAAATCTCTTTGCAACCTCTCTGTGTCCTCTACACAACCTGCTTTCCCACTAATCTTTGTGTCACCTGCAAATGTTGTTACACTACACTCTGTCCCCTCTTCCAGGTCATCTATGTACATTGTAAACAATTGTGGTCCCAGCACCGATCCCTGTGGCACACCACAAACCACCGATTTCCAACCTGAAAAGGACCCATTTATCCCGACTCTCTGCTTTCTGTTCGCCAGCCAATTCTCTATCCATGCTAATACATTTCCTCTGACTCCGCGTACCTCTATCTTCTGCAGTAACCTTTTGTGTGGCACCTTATCGAATGCTTTTTGGAAATCTAAATGCACCACATCCATCGGTACACCTCTATCCACCATGCTCGTTATATCCTCAAAGAATTCCAGTAAATTAGTTGAACATGATTTCCCCTTCATGAATTCATGCTGAAGATGTTGTGAATAGCATGTTTAGTGAGTTGGTCACACCGCAAGTAAAGGTTACACAGGCAGATAGTGAATGGGTGACCATCAGGAAGAGCAGTGGAAGGAAGGTAGTGCAGGGGTCCTCTGGGTCACCTCCCTCCAAAACAGATATACCACCTTGGGTACTGGCTCATCAGGGGAAGGCAGCAGCCGCCAAGTTCATGGCACCATGGGCAGCTCTGCTGCACAGGAGAGCAGGAAAAAGAATGGGAGAGCTAAAGTGGTAGGGGATTCTATTGTAAGGGGAATAGGTAGGCATTTCTGCGGCCACAAACGAGACTCCAGGATGGTATGTTGCCTCCCTGGTGCAAGTGTCAAGGATGTATCTGGAGGGGGAGGGTGAACAGTCAGTTGTCATGGTGCATATAGGTATCAATGCTATAAGTAAAAAGCGGGATGAGGTCCTACAAGCTGAATTTAAGGAGCGAGGATTTAAATTAATAAGTAGGACCTCAAAGGTAATAATCTCAGGATTGCTACCAGTGCCACGTGATAGTCAGAGTAGAAATAGCAGGAGAGTTAAGATCAATATGTGGCTTGAGGAATGGTGCAAGAGGGAGGGATTCAAATTCCTGGGACATTGGAACCGGTTCTGGGGGAGGTGGGACAGTGTGCACTTGGGCAGGACTGGAACCGATGTCCTAGGGGGAGTGTTTGCTAGAGCTGTTGGGAAGGATTTAAACTTATAGGGCAGGGGGATGGGAACCTATGCAGGGAGACAGAGGGAAGTAAAATGGGGTCAGAAGCAAAAGGTAAAAAGGAGAAAAGTAAAAGTGGAGGGCAAAAAAATCAAAGGCAAAAATCAAAAAGAGCGACATTACAACATAATTCTAAAAGGAAAAGAGTGTTAAAAAAACAAGACTGGGGGCTCGATGTCTCTATACGAGGAGCATTCATAATAAGGTGGATAAATTAACTGCGCAGATAGCTGTTAACAGATATGATGTAATTGGGATTACGGAGACATGGCTCCAGGGCGACCAAGGCTGGGAACTCAACACCTAAGGTTATTCAATATTCAGGAAAGATAGACTGAAAGGAAAAGGAGGTGGGGTCACGTTGGTGGTTAAAGAGGAGATTAATGCAATAGTAAGAAAGGGCATTAGCGTGGATGAGGTGGAATTATGGGTAGAGCTATGGAACACCAAAAGGCAGAAAACACTAGTGGGAGTTGTGTACAGGCCACCAAACAATCATAGTGAGGTTGGGGATGGCATCAAACAGGAAATTAGGGATGCGTGCAATAACGGTACAGCAGTTATCATGGATGACTTTAATCTACAGATACATTGGGCAAAACAAACTGGTAGCAGTACGGTGGAGGATGATTTCCTGGAGTGTATAAGGGATGGTTTTCCAGATCAATATGTTAAGTAACCAATTAGAGGACAGGCCATCCTAGGCTGGGTAATGTGCAATGAGAAAGGACTAATTAGCAATCTTGTTGTACAAGTCCCCTTTGGGGAAGAGTGACCATAATATAGTAGAATTCTTCATTAAGATGGAGAGTGACACAATTAATTCAGAGACTAGGGCCCTGAACTTAAAGAAAGGTAACTTCGACGGTATGTGATGTGAATTTGTTAGGTTAGACTGGTGAATGATACTTAAAGGGTTGACGGTGGATAGGCAATGGCAGACATGTAAAGATCACATGGATGAACTTCAACAATTGTGCACCCTGTCTTGCGTAAAAATAAAATGGAGAAGGTGGCTCAACCATGGTTTACAAGGGAAATTAGGGATAGTGTTAAATCCAAGGAAGAAACACATAAATTGGCCAAAAATGTAGCAAACCTGAGGACTGGGCGAAATTTAGAATTCAACAGAGGAGGACAAAAGGTTTAATTAGGAGGGGGAAAATAGAATATGAGAGTAAGCTTTCAGGGAAAATAAAAACTGACTGCAAAGGCTTCAACAGATACGTGAAGAGAAAATGATTAGTGAAGACAAATGTAGGTCCCTTACAGTCAGAATCAGGTGAATTTATAATGGGGAACAAAGAAATGGCAGAACATTTGAACAAATACTTTGGTTCGGTCTTCACTAAGGAAGACAGAAATATTAGGGGACCGAGGGTCTAGCGAGAAGGAGGAACTAAAGGAAATCCTTATCAGTCAGCAAATTATGTTAGGAAAATTGATGGGATTAAAGGCCGATAAATCCCCAGGGCCTGATAGTCTGCATCCCAGAGTACTTAAGGAAGTGGCCCTAGAAATAGTGGATGTATTGGTGGTCATTTTCCAACATTCTATAGATTCTGGATCAGTTCCTATGGACTGGAGGGTAGCTAATGTAATACAACTTTGTAAAAAAGGATGGAGAGAGAAAATAGGGAATTATAGACTGGTCAGCCTGACATCGGTGGTGGGGAAAATGTTGGAATCAATAATTAAGATGTAATAGCAGCGCAATTGGAAAGCAGTGACAGGATCGGTCCAAGTCAGCATGCATTTATGAAAGGGAAATCAGGCTTGACAAATCTTCTGGAATTTTTTGAGGATGTAACTAGTAGAGTGGACAAAGGGGAGCCAGTGTATGTGGTGTATTTAGAATTTCAAAAGGCTTTTGACAAGGTCCCACACAAGAGATTAATGTGCAAAATTAAACCACATGTTATTGGGGGTAATGTACTGACGTGGATAGAGAACTGGTTGGCAGACAGGAAGCAAAGAGTAGGAATAAACGGGTCCTTTTCAGAATGGCAGGCAGTGACTAGTGGGATACCGCAAGGATCAGTGCTGGGACCCCAGCTATTTACAATATACATTAATGATTTAGACGAAGGAATTGAATATAATATCTCCAAGTTTACAGATGACACTAAGCTGGGTGGCAGTGTGAGCTGTGAGGAGGATGCTAAGAGGCTGCAGGATGACTTGGACAAGTTAGATGGGCAAATACATGGCAGATACGGTACAATGTAGATAAATGTGAGGTTATCCACTTTGGTGGTAAAAACAAGAAGGCAGATTATTATCTGAATGGTGATAGATTATTAAAAGGGGAGGTGCAATGAGACCGGGTATTTTGGTATGTCAGTCATAGAAAGTTGACATACAGGTACAGCAGGCGGTGAAGAAGGCAAATGGCATGTTCGCCTTCATAGCGAGAGGATTTGAGTATAGGACAGGGAGGCCTTACTACAGTTGTACAGGGCCTTAGTGAGGCCACACCTTGAATATTGTGTACAGTTTTGGTCTCGTAATCTGAGGAAGGACATTCTTGCTATTGAGTGAGTGCAGCGAAGGTTCACCAGACTGATTCCTGGTATGACAGGACTGACATATGAAGAAAGACTGGATCGACTAGGCTTATATTCAATGGATATTAGAAGAATGAGAGGGGATCTCATAGAAACATATAAAATTCTGACGGGATTGGACAGGTTAGATGCAGGAAGAATGTTCCCGATGTTAGTGAAGTCCAGAACCAGGGGTCACAGTCTAAGGATAAGGGGTAAGTCATTTTGGACCGTGATGAGGAGAAACTTCTTCACTGAGATAATTATGAGCATGTGGAATTCTCTACCACAGAAAGTTGTTGAGGCTAGTTCGTTAGATATATTCAAAAGGGAGATGGATGTGGCCCTTCGGGCTAAAGGGATCAAGGGGTATGGAGAGAAAGCAGGAATGGGGTACTGAAGTGCATGATCAGCCATGATCATATTGAATGGTGATGCAGGCTCGAAGTGCCGAATGGCCCACTCCTGCATCTATTTTCCATGTTTCTATGTTTCTATGCCCTTGTTTTTAATTGGATACCGTCCTTTATTTCTTTAGTTAGCCACGGATGGGTGTGGGTAGTGGGTCGTGGACAGTATGTCGATAATTTTGGGCCCATGGTGTTTCCTGGTCGAGGGGTTCTCCCAATTGTTTGCTGTCACTACGGGGAAAGATGTTGCAATTTAGCGGACCATTGGGAGAAATCTGACAGAAATGCACTCGTCGTGTCTTTATGTTATATTTTGAACTCTCAGTGCCTTTATTACATTTCCTATATCAGTAATACTTAAATGTTTATGGGGGTGAAACTGTGTACTGCCAGCTAAATTGGGCTTACTGCCCCCCAAGAGGAAGTGTGCACAAAATCTTGTGCTCCACTTTCTCTCAGGTGCGCGACTGGGGCTCTAACCATTGCAAATTTTCTAGCACTACGTGGAGAGGCCTGTCGCGCTGGTGAGAACACAGGGCCCTCCCCTTCCATTAAAGGGCAGTGCACGCTTTGGACTTGGCATTTGGGAGAAGGGGCCATCCCTGGACCACAAGGGAGTGGGGTGCCGTGGCAGCAGCCGAGCATACAAGCGGAGGGCTGCAACATCGCAACTCGGACCCCGCGATTTGAAGCTGAGAAGGCCGCAACCAGTATGTCAGCCATCGCTGCACCTCCCCTTTAATTTTCGCCCCGCGAGCAACCTAAATCCCTGTATGTGCCCCCATGGAGCTGTCGCGGGCATCACCCACGGCAGCCTCACAGAACGCTACCAAATTTTCGCTCTGGGATGTAAATGCATCATTATGCATGGTGATGACGTTGTCATTGCCGGTGCATCAGCCCGAGGCACTACCAACAGCAGCAGGACACTACTGGTTAGCGCCACCGCTAAACCCCGATGGAATTTCGTGGGAATCGATAGCAGCACTGTGCCCCAGGGAGTAGGTCAGGAACTTGGGTTGGGGGAGATGGTCAAGAACTTGAGCAGGGGAGAGAATGTCAGGAACTTGGAGAGAGGGAGATAGTCAGGGACTTGGAGACGGGGAGAGAAGGTCAGGGACTTGGAGAGAGGGAGAGAAGGTCAGGGACTTGGAGAGGGGGAGAGAAGGTCAGGGTCTTGGAGAGGGGAGATAGGCAGGGACTTGGAGAGGGGGAGAGAAGGTCAGGGACTTGGAGAGTGGGAGATAGTCAGGGACTTGGAGAGGGGGAGAGAAGGTCAGGGACTTGGAGAGGGGGAGAGAAGGTCAGGGACTTGGAGAGGTGGAGAGAAGGTCAGGGACTGGGAGAGGGTGAGATAGTCAGGGACTTGGAGAGGGGGAGAGAAGGTCAGGGACTTGGAGAGGGGGAGAGAAGGTCTGGGACTTGGAGTGGGGGAGAGAAGGTCAGGGACTTGGAGAGGGGGAGCTAGTCAGGGACTTGGAGAGGGGGAGAGAAGGTCAGGGACTTGGAGAGGGGGAGAGAAGGTCAGGGACTTGGAGAGGGGGAGATAGTCAGGGACTTGGAGAGGGGGAGAGAAGGCCAGGGACTTGGAGAGGGGGAGAGAAGGTCAGGGACTTGGAGAGGGGGAGAGAAGGTCAGTGACTTGGAGAGGGGGAGATAGTCAGGGACTTGGAGAGGGGGAGAGAAGGTCAGGGACTTGGAGAGGGGGAGAGAAGGTCAGGGACTTGGAGAGGGGGAGATAGTCAGGGACTTGGAGAGGGGGAGAGAAGGTCAGGGACTTGGAGAGGGGAAGAAGACCAGGAACTTGGAGAGGGGAAGAAGACCAGGAACTTGGAGAGGGGAAGAAGACCAGGAACTTGGAGAGGGGGAGAGAAGGTCAGAGACTTGGGGAGGGGAAGAAGTGTAGTGTATGTAGGCACCTTTAGTAATGACTCCCTGAGGCAGGGTATGGTACTTAAACTGTGCAGACCTGCAGTGCTTTATTAGCAACACCTGAGTGCTGACATCAAGCTGTGTGTTCCTTTTTATACTGGGTTATCTGCCGTGTGCAGGCAATTTCTGGGTCTCCAGCAACAGCACCCTCTAGTGTACCGGTAAGGTGTGTACAGTACAAGGGTACATTCAATGTTGCATGACAGTGTTACAGACATCACACAATGAACAGGCATGCCGACACAACAATACTCCCCCCTGAGCATTTTTAATATCCTAGTTGTCATGACATGGGGAGGTGATCAGTGGTGGGCTATGGGAGGTTGTGGTGAGGGTTGTGTGGTTGCCAGGTGTGACCCCTGTGCTTGAGGCTGGCCTCGTATGTTTCCCCTCCCTCACACACAAACCAAGTGGGTGTCACTGTTGTGGGATCCTTCGGGGAGGTAGCCACGGCAGCAGTGGGTGGTGTGTATACACTGTGATGTGGGTAGTTGTGAGGTGGTGAGCAGGGCCACAAGACTGGGTGGGCTCCTTGTCCAACAATGGGGATGAGGGTCAGGTCATCCCAGAGTTTGCCAGGGAAGCTGAAGGGTATTGGCCTCATGCTTCTGGTGTTGGCCCTGGTGGCCAAGGGCTGTAGGGCTGGTCTGGTGCCGGTTGCCATTGGTGGTGGCTGGGCTGGCCATTGACCACTGTCGCTGTAGTGGGTCTGCTCCCACTGCCTATGTGTGTGTCCTGCAAGGGGCATCACATTTGTTCCAAAGGTCCAGACTATATGGTCAGGTAGCCTGTTGGACCTGGGGTGTCCCACAGGGGGATTCCATTGGCATTAGCATGGTCCCTGTAGGACCCAATGTCCTTTGGCAGTGTCCTACCGGTATACATGGCACCTTGGTCCTGATCACACATAGTCGAGCCTGCATTATACATTCTAGCACTTGCATCACTTTTGGGTGTCCTGGTTTCAACAGACATGGTTACATTAGGCATTACACAATCTCTATCATTATTGTTAAGCATAATAAACTTGTTCTTAACCTTACTGACACATGCATTCATCTCATTAGTCAAACCAGCATCACAATTCATAGTTACTTTGCATATATTTTCATACTTGCACCCTTTAATTGCATCTTTAGCTTTAAAGTCTGTGTACTTAAATAGTTGGAACTTCCCCTTTAAATGTTTTTGCTTACCGGTCTCCTTTAAGGGAGCTTTCAAATCCGATTGGCCGCTCGATGTCACATGATGCTCCTCCATGTTGACTCGTGGCATGGAGGAGGCCACTTTGAATGCAGGTCTGCTGCTTGTGCTGCAGCCATTTTGTGGTGCTCTTTTCTTCCACATGCTTGTGGTGCTGCAGCCATTTTGTGGTCTTGTTGCAGGCAGGCTGTGGTGCTCTTTTCTTCCACAACACCACTTCACCTGATGTGGACCCGGTTCATCCAATTCCTGCCTAGCAGCGTGGGACCATCGCCAGCTATAATCCACAGGGGGAGTTTGTGCAACACGCCACCCTGGGAGACCTGGACGTCTACGCTGCCAATGATTTGGATTTTACCTTTGGTATAGGTGAGCAGCTTTGCCTGGGCAAGAGACAGTTTAGGTCAAGTGGCAGGATTCCTCCAAATTTTTTCAAATGTCTTTTGGCTCATCACAGACTGGCTCGTCCCTGTGTCGATCTCCATGGATACTGGGACCCCGTCGATGTCCACTTCCATCATCCAAGGAGAACTTCCGGTGGAGCAGGTAAAGATTCCATACTCCTCTCCCAGGGTTAGAGCAGTTTCATCTTCATCTGTGTCGGAGCCCAGTTGATTAGCCAACTCATCAGAGACACAGTGAGTACAGGCTTTTCTGCACATTCTCTGAAGGTGCCCTTTTTCTTTGTAGCCTTTGCATGCATAGTCTTTGTAGCAACACTGGTGGGCCCTGTGGTTTCCTCCACAGCACCAGCATAGGGCCATCTGGTTTGCCCCATGTGGCGAACTCAGGGTTGCGGGACTTGGGGCAGCATTTCTGCCTTTAGAAGTGCCCATGCGGTGCACTGCACTCGCCGGTTTAGAGTCCTGGGTCAGTATTCGCCTGGAGTCACTGACCCAAATCACGTAGGCCTGGCTCACTTAAATTGCTTTCTGCAGGGTGACCATGATGTCAGCCAAGAGCAATTTGTGCAGGAAGCCTTCGTGGCCGATTCCGATGACAAATATGTCCCTTAGTGCTTCATTAAGGTGGTCGCCAAACTCACACGGTGCAGCTAGTCTTCTTAAGTGTGCAGCACACTTGGCAATTTCTTGGCCCTCAGGTCGCCGGTAAGTGTGGCTGTGAGGATGCTTTCTTTCGGTTTTAGTTGTTCCTGTATGATTGTTACAAGTTGCTCAGAGCTCTTGGTGGTTGTCCTCTCCGGGGCTATTAAGTCCCTGACGAGACCGTAGATGGTGGGCACACAACTGCTAAGCAGGATGGCCCTGCGTTTGTTCGGTAGTATGGCCGGTGTGTCCCCGTCCAGGTCGTTGGCTATAAAGAAGTGTTCCAATCTTTCCACAAAGGCATCTCAATTCTTCCTCTCCGTAAATTGCTGAAAGTTGCTGAGGTTAGACATGTTGAGCGTGTAGTTCATGATCCCATATTCCCGTCGCCAGTTGTAGTGTATGTAGGCACCTTTAATAATGACTCCACGAGGCAGGGTATGGTACTTAAACTGTGCAGACCTGCAGTCCTTTATTCGCAGCTCCTGAGTGCTGACAACAAGCTGTGTGTTCCTTTTTATACTGGGTTACCTGCCGTGTGCAGGCAATCCCTGGGTCTCCAGCAACAGCACCCTCTAGTGGACCGGTAAGGTGTGTACAGTACAAGGGTACATTCAATGTTGCATGACAGTGTTACAGAAATCATACAGTGAACAGGCATGCCTACACAACAAGAAGGTCAGGAACTTGGAGAGGGGGAGGTGGTCAGGAACTTGGAGAGGGGAAGAAGGCCAGGAACTTTGGCAGGGGGAGAGAAGGTCAGGACTTGGGGAGGGGCGAAGGTCAGGAACTTGGAGCGGGGAAGAAGGCCAGGAACTTTGGCAGGGGGAGATGGTCAGGAACTTGGAGAGCGGGAGAGAAGGTCAGGGACTTGAGGAGGGGCGGAGGTCAGGAACTTGTTGGGGAGGGAAAAGGTCATAAATTTGGGGTGGTGAGGAAGGTTAGAAAGTTGTTGGGGGGGCGGGGGAGGGGGAGCAGGAACTTGCTTGAGGGGTGGGAGAATGTCTTCACCCATGAGGGTGAGCCCTGTCTGTTCTATGTGAGTTCTGTTTTGTCAGGAGCAAAGCAGCCAGAATGGCTTAAATTGCACTTTGCAAATTAATTGATTATTTGTAGGGTAAATGACACATTCCAGAGAAACCGCTGGGCGTGTCGAGTCCTTCAATGTGACCAATCTGAGATCTGGTGTTGGAAATAAACGTAACAAATCAAAATCACCTCACACCTACAGTGGTGTGATGTTACTCATCCCGGGGCTTGGCACAAGGTATCTGGTAGACCTTCCTTTTTGCCATGAAGAGAGGGAGAAATAAAAATAAAAGAAATAGAGACAATATCAGTCAGGCCCAGCAAAGGTTGCAAGGTTGGTCATGTTTATTAAGGGGAAAGCTGTGAGGACTTTTACTGAGATTAGGAAATAAGAAATGCGGAAAAATAATTAGAAGCCATTGGGGTATAAATTGGTATGTGTTGCAACCATTTAACGGGCTTCAAATGGTGCAAAGCACATCAATCTAGCAGTGGTCTGCGTCCAATCTGTGCAGGCATGGTCCCATTGCCAAATTAATGAGGTCCATTTTTTAATTGTCCTGGGCATGTTCTTTATTTTGTATTATTGTGTGAAGGTAAGGTGTATCTGATTCAGTTAAGTGAGTTGGATCATTACTGCTGTTAACGTATTCACGAGCTGCCTTCAGAAAGATTGGAGAGGCATGTGCAAGTGACATGAGTATCTAGTTCAGGTAACAAGGAGGCACTATTATTAAGTCCCAATGTTACATTATTGTACAAATAGTTATAGGGCAGTGTGAGTCAATTAGCATGAAGGCACTCAGACCACTTATTACTCTCACTTTGGGATGCTAGATATTATGCATAAACAAAAGCTTTCACAAACTATAGCAACTGATGCATTTATTCATAATTAACATAAAACAGAGAAAACTATTGAACATAAATACAATGAAAAAGGTATGTAATGTCCCCTACATAGGAACTGATTCTGAATAACAAAGATAGGGTTCTAATCAACATCCTGGTTGCCTGCAAAAATATATCAGGTGCATATTCTTGCACCATATTTGGCACTAGCCTAACATAAATTGAAACATCTACCAAGAGTAGGGAGTTAAATGGGAGACTTTTAGTTTGTTCAAATAACAGAAGTCATCAGAGCTGCAATGCTTTTCAACATTCTGTTTTCAAGTACTCAGTCCTTTCGAAGTTAGGTTTCCAGGCAACCTAATTATAATTAACAAAACAATTGTACACGTACGGATTCGGAACACTGGAAGTAATTCATGTTAGTTGATATTGTTAAATGTTCCCTCTGCTCTGGTACCCTCCCCCTCCCTTTCAAATCTGCCGACATTATCCCCTTAATAAAAAAAACAACCTTGACCATTCTGCCCTTGCAAATTACCATCCCATCTCCACCCTCCCTTTGCTCTCTAATGTGTTGTCACCTCCCAAATCCATGTCCTTCTTTCCTGTAACTCCATGTTTGAATCTCTCCAATCAGGTTTCCTACCCTGCCACAGTACTGAAATGGTGTTTATCAAAGTCACAAATGACATTCTATGTGACTGTGACTAAAGTAAACTATCTCTCCACATCCTTGACAACCTGTGTGCTGTTTAAGACCCATTTGACCACAATGCCTCTCCTCCATTGTCGAGCTGGGTGGGGCTGCACTCGCCTGGCTCCATTCTTATCTATCCAGTCGTAGTTAGAGACATATGCAAGGGCTTCGCTTCCCACTCTGGCACCATTACCTCTGGAGTTTCCTAAGGATCTATCCTTGGGACCCTCCTATTTCAGATTCTGAAAGCACGTCAGATTCAGCAAGTATGCTGACAACACCAAGCTCTACCTCACCACAACCTCTCTCAACCCCTCCACTGTCTTTGATTTATAACACTGCTTAACCAACATCCAGTACCGAATAAGCACATATCACCTCCAGCTAAATATTGGGAAGACCAAAGCCTTCATCTTTGGTCTCCGCTACGAATTCCATTCCATAGCCACCGACTCCATCCCTCTCCCTGACAATAGTCTGAGGATGAAATAGACCATTCGCAACCTTGATGTTGTATTTGACGCCAAGATGAGCTTCCGACCACATATTCACTCTATCACCAAGATCGTCTACTTCTACCTTTGTAACATCACCCATCACTCTGCCTCAGCTCATCTGCTGGTGAAACCCTCATCCATGCCTTTGTTACCTCTAGACTTGACTATTTGAATGCTTTCATAACCGGCCTTTCATCTTCCACCATTCATAAAGTTGAACTTATCCAAAACTCGGCTGCCCATATCCTAGCTCACATCAAGTCTTATTCATCCATCACCCCTGTGCTTGCTGACCGAAATTGGCTCCGAGACTGGCAACGCCTCAATTTAAAAATTCTCATCCTTGTTTTCAAATCCCTCCATGGCCTCGTCCCTCCCTATTTCTGTTACCAGCTCCAACCCTAAAACCCTCCGAGATCGCTGCACTTCTCCAATTATGTAGTCTTGCACACTCCCGATTTTAACAGTGTAACTATTTGTGCTGCACTTTTTTTGACAGACATGCGTCTGTAAAGCCCCGCCCCCTGTCAAGCTCCACCCCCCTCCTGGCCTCGAATCATTACCTCCACGTGGTGCTGAGAAGCAGGCCCTGAGTCCCGAGACTCCGCTAAGGTCCCGACTCTCTTCCCCACCGACTCTCTTAACCGACTCTTCCCCCCACTCCCCGCCTCTCTCCCACCCCGCGACTTTCTTTCCACCCCTGACTCTCTCTCCCCCCCGACTCTCTCTCCCCCTCCCCCCCGACTCTCCCACCCCGACTCTCTCTCCACCCCCGACTTTCTCTCTCCCCTGCCGACTCTCTCTCCCCCTCCCCCTGATTCTCCCCCTCTGACTCTTTCCCCCCCAACTCTCTCCCCCTCAACTCTCTCTCCACCCCCGACTCTCTCTCTCCCCCCCCGACTCTCTCTCCCCCTCCCCCCTGACTCTCCCCCTCTGAATGTCTCCCCCCCAACTCTCTTTCCACCCCCAACTTTCTCTCCCCCGGCCGACTCTGTCTCCCCCCGCTCCCGACTCTCTCCCTCCACCCCCGACTCTCTCCCCCCCCCGTCAACCCCCCCGAATCTCTTCGCCTGTTCAGGCCCCAGCCCTGACTCTCTCCCACTCGACTCTGTCCCACCGAACTCTCTCCCCCTCCGACTGTCTCCCACCCGACTCTCTCCCCCCGCCTCTCTCCCCCCAACCCTCTCCCGACCGACTCTCTCCCCCCCAACTCTCTCCCACCCGACTCTCTTTCACTCAACTCTCTCCCCCCGGACTCTCTCCCTGCCCCCCACCTCCCCACTGTGGACAGCCGAGAGTGGTGGCCGGGGGCCGAGAGTGAGGTGGAAGAGAAAGAGAGACTGGGGGAAGGAGAGGGAGAGAGAGACTGGGGGGAGAGAGAGACTGGGAGGGAGAGAGAGAGAGAAGCTGGGGGGGAGAATGAGAGACTGGGGGGAGAGCGAAAGCATCCAGGGAAGAGAGTGAGAGACTGGGGGGAGAGTGAGAGAGGATGCGGGAAGAGTGAGAGAGGCTGGGGAGAGAGAGAGAGGCTGGGGGGAGAGCGAGAGAGACTGGGAGAAAGAGAGAGGCTGGGGGAAGAGTGAGAGAGACTGGGAAAGAAAGAGAGAGAGACTGGGAGGGAGAGAGATACATGTGGGCGGGGAATCGGAAGGGAGAGAGGGAACTCGGGGAAGACGGGTCACATTCTTCCAACCCCCTACAAGGGACATTGTTGGAGTGGATAATATCCAGAAGTCACGACACTGACTATACAATTCATACCCAATAAACCTGTTTACAATCCATACACAATGCCTGCCCCATATAGAAACATAGAAGAAACATAGGGCTAGACCCTCCACTTTTTTTGCTTAATGCCCACTTAACACCCATTTAACTGCTGAAATGACATATAACGCCCAGATATCGCCCATTTTGGCACTAAAAGGAAACTGATGGCCTTTTTTAGCAGACTTATCGCAGAGCATTATTTTCCCAATGGGCTTAACGCCGAGAAAAATATTACCGCCTGCCCACTATTTTTGGGCAGAATCAGCCCATATTATCACCCAGCATTACTTTGCTCACGGACTTAACGGCGAGCTTCAATAATGACGCCTGGCGACTGTTTTTTGTCGTAAATAGCATAGATTGTTAACAGGTTTATTGAGTATGAAGTGTATAGTCAGTGTCGTGACTTCTGGACATTATCCACTCCAACAATGTCCCTTTTAGGGGGTTGTAAGAATGTGACCCGTCTTCTCCGAGTTCCCTCGCTCCCTTCCAATTCCCCGCCCACATGTATCTCTCCCCCTCCCAGTCTCTCTCTCTTTCTTTCCCAGTCTATCTCACTCTTTCCCCAGCCTCTCTCTTTCCCCCAGTCTTTCTCACTCTCCCCCCAGCCTCTCTCCCCAGCCTCTCTCACTCTCCCCCCATCCTCTCTCACTCTCTCCCTAAATTAGCGGCCATGGAAATCGGCCAGCATTAATTTCACCACCTCCCACACATATCGGCCAGAATATCGCCCATTCAAAAAAACGCCCACAAAAAGTGGAACTAATCGGGACGGACACCAGCAGTGTGGCTGGCATTTATTAATTCCCACTCCTACGTGAGGAGCTGATATCGGAAAGATTTGCCTGAAAGAGTGCTGATGTGAGTGACAACACTGACACACTGCTGTGTGTGTGCAGCTCAGACATCAATGGTGCCCATCACCTTGGTGCCAGTTAAAGTTTACGTTGATTGATGTTAAGTTGTATTTAACCCTTTCACGGTAAGGAATCACCAGTGTGTAATGGTCCAGCTATCTGAGACAATGCGCATCAAGGTTATGTTCAATAACAAAAGTTTAATACCAACATTGGTCTGAAATCGTAAGTATCACAGCCAATAACACCCAACCCCCGCCCACATCCCACTTTTTCCACTATTGACATAAATCACATGGTCAACATGTCCAGCAACACAGAATACAAAGGCAAAGCAGGAACATGGTCCCCAGACCCCATACATTGCAACAAATTGCATACACCCAGATGGAGATATAACAGCCATCACCTGCGCACATGCACCTCACTTTCCTTCCCCCCTCTCTTTCTTCTCCCCACCTCTATCCCTTCCCCTCCTTGCTCCACGGCACCTGGTCAAGGAGCTCGCAGGCAGTGCCTCATTGGGAGGGATGAAGGCAGATGAGTTGGTTGAACGGGTATGGGAGTGGGGGCTGCCAAGGGGGCAACATTCTCTGATGCAGAAGCAAGATCTTGGTCCTTGCTCGCATCTGTTATTCGCAGTGGTAGTGCCGAACATAGGGGTGGAGTGCCGCGCTCTGGGACCGCTGGGAGGGCTGTGGCAGCAGTGTTCCTGGCTATCAAATCCAGGGACTCCGCTATGCATGGAATGTACTTGGACATGGTGGCCAGGTGTCAGGGTATGCCTCCCAAAGCTTCAATGAGCTGGTCACCAATGTCTACAATCCTCCTGGACAACTGTACCATCTCTCCGCTATCATGTCACGCTCGTGGAACAGACCTGCTGCATCCATGAGGCTTCTGTGAGGTCGGCGCCGCCCTGGGGACAAATGGGGTGCCCTGTGGAGAGGTGCTTGGGGCCGGCAACTTCAGAGTAGAGGCGGGAATGATCGGAGGACCAATAGATGGCCTTGGGGTGGAATGGGTTCAGCAGCATGGCGATGCAGATTCTTCGAAGTCCGCGCTCTCAGTTGTCGAGAACAGACCCAGCAGATTGACGGGTGACAATCGGAGCTCCTCAGCACCAGATGTAGTAGGATCGTCCGCCGACTCCTGCCCTGCGCCCCCATCTTCTGGCCTCTGTGGTCTTGCCAGGGGCCACGCTGCTGACTGAGCTGCAAGACACAAATTAGGTTGTTAGAGGAGAGGGGGGTGCTCGGGTGACAAGGTGAATCTAGCGCTACACACAGCATATGCACGACAAAAGCACCATCGCTCTCAAAATCATCGCAGACATCACATTTCATGACCATCAATGCATTGTGGATTGCAATGATTTTCATTACGCCAGCATTATTTCTATGTCACTTTTAGAAATCATCTATCATATATGGCTGGTCGGATATGAGTTGGTGTGGCATCTATTGACTTTACATCACGCAATGGTGTAAGCTTTACTCACGTGGCATCACTTCACGGTTGGCAGATGCATCCATAGCTGTCCAGAGGTGCTTCCCCAAGAGTGCTAGCACTCCCTCCTCCATCTCAGTGATGTCGCTGGGGACTGGTGGACCACCGCCCATTCGCCTCTGCATGGACCTCATCGTCAATAGCTTCTTCTGTAAAAGGTGACAGGACGACATGGCATGAGGTCATTGCATGATATCATTGCTAGGTACCATCACAGACACTGATATAACACATAATCGACAGATGTAATCATGAGTATTATGATTATTATCATTCTTTACTTAAAGACTTACACCGTGACCACAGGCTTTGAGTTAAACATTCCTGGTCAAAGTGCAGGACCTTACATCTGCTGATAGTCATTCATGACTGTTACAAATCAAATTATATAAATACATAAGTACATGTAAATCAATGTAATACTTAATCTTGTGGATCCCACAAGGTCGTTCCATCGTTTGCGGCATTGGTTGCCCTCACACACCTTGGTGGTCGCCGACGAGATCACCTCTGCTATCTCGGTCCATATCCTCTGATAGGCCTTTGAGTTGGACTTCCCACGTCCTCCCTGTATCAAATCACCCCAGTGTGAATCTACCTCCTGCAGGAGGGAGGCATTTGTCCCGTCCGAGAACCTCCTGGCTCTTTTGCGGCCTCCAATGTGCTCCTCTCCCAGTTCACTGCTCTTTCCAGCATCAGCCTCCACAGTGTGCTGTGATGCCTCCTCTTCTCCCTCCATTATAGGGCAAATTCGGTCAAATAAGCTACTTTTTGTTTGCCTACTTGCTGTGAAGCTCTAAAGTCTCCCTCCTTCCTCCCACAGCAGCCACACCACACCCAGACACGCCTTCAGTCCCTCTGAGCTCCCTCTCTCTCTGTCTCCTCTTCTGCGCATGTCATGGTGACCCTTGACCTCCTGAATCGCGGGAATCGAGCGTTGCCATGCTGTTGCTAAGGACGGCCATACTTTACGGCAGAAGGTCAAAAAAATGTAATGCTACCGTCCATTTGATATCGCTCACAGTAACGCCCATTTTCATAAATGTAAACTAGGTGTTTTGAGAATGGGCGAGAAGCCGGCGATCAGAAAACCCCTTTTTAGCACCTACGCCGGAAATAACGCCCATTTTTGGGCGATGAGCTCAAGAGTGGAGGTTCTAGCCCATAGAAATCTACAGCACAGAAGGAGGCCATTTCGGCCCATCGTGTCTGCGCCGGCCAACAAAGAGCCGCATGGCCTTTGGTCAGCAGCCCTAAAGGTTACATATAAACCTATGAACAATGACGGAAAGGCAACCAGCCCAAGCAGTCCGCTTCACACAACTGCGACACCCCTTATACTGAAACATTCTACACTTCACCCCAACCGCAGCCATGTGATCTCCTGGGAGAGGCAAAAAACAGATAAAAACCCGGGCTAATTTAGGGAGAAAAAATCTGGGAAAATTCCTCTCCAACCCATCCAGACAATCGAAATTAGCCCAGGAGATCACCCCTGGCCGTCCGTATTCTATTCCCTGCAGTACTTACCATTATATCTGTGCCATTCAACAAAAGGTCATCTAGTCTAATCCCAATTACCAGCTCTAGGTCCGTAACCCTACAGGTTACTGTACTTTCAGTGCCCATCCAACCATCTCTTAAAAGTGGTGAGGGTTTCTGCATCCACCACTCTTCCAAGCAGCGAGTTCCAGATCCCCACAACCCTCTGCGCTTCCCCTCTAAACCTTCCACCACCCACCTTAAAACTATGCCCCCTCATAATAGAGCTCTCCACCAATGGAAATAGACCCTTACTATCCACTATGTCCAGGCCCCTCAATATTTTATACACCTCAATGAGGTCTCCTCTCAACCTCCTCTGTTCCAATGAGAACAAACCCAGCCTATCCAATCTGTCCTCATAACTAAGATTCTCCATTCCAGACAGCATCCTAGTAAATCTCCTCTGCACCCTCTAAAATGCAATCACATCATGCCTATAATACAGCGACCAGAACTGCACACAGTACTCCAGCTGTGGCCTAACCAAAGTCTTATACAATTTAAGCATAACCTCCCTGCTTTTATATTCTATGCCTCGGCCAATAAAGGCAAGCATTCCATATGCCTTCTTAACCACCTTATCCACCTGGCCTGCTACTTTAAGGGATCTGTGGACAAGCACTCCAAAGTCCCTTTGTTCATCTACACTATTAAATGGGCTACCGCTTAATGTGTATACCCTTTCCTTATTAGCCCTGCCATGGTGGGGTTGGGGGGGGATGCATTTGCGCTGGGGTAAGGCACTTTGATGGGGGAGGGATGCACTTGGACTGGGATAAGGCATTTCGGCTGGCCCTTGCTGTCTTCTGGCGAGCTCTGTCCTGTCACTTCAGGAAGTTAAAGTGGATCGAGTTTCAATTTGCAAAGTCAGTGAGAACTTGGGATGGGCAGTTCCAGTTACACATTCCTATGAAACTTCAGGGTTTGGCTTATCCTATAAGGGGACCAATCATTAGAAAAAGTGTGGCGATTTTTGCAGTACAAATTAGCGCATCCCATTTTAATTATTCAATCACTGGTGGTCGTGTCTTCAGCTGCATAGACCCTAAGCTCAGGAATTCCCTCCCTAAACCTCTCCACGCCTCTCTCTCCTCCTTTAAGACACACCTTAAAAACTGCGGTGTTGATCAAGCTTTTTGTCACCTGTTCTAATATCTCCTTATGTGGTTTGGTGTCAAATTTTTGTTTGATATGAAGCTCCTATGAAGTGCCTTGGGATGTTTTACTACGTTAAAAGCACTACATAAATGCAAGTTGTTTATCATCGACCTGCTGACCCCGCGACATCATCCAAAAACACAGCATCAGTTTCCACATGTACACAGACGATATCCAGCTCTACCTCACCACTACTTCTCTCATCCTCGCCACGGTCTCTAAATTGTCAGACTGCTTGTCCGACAGCTAGTACTGGATGAGCAGAAATGTTCTCCAATTAAATATTGAGAAACCGAATCCATACTCCATTCCCGAGCCACCGACTCTATCCCTTTCCCTGGCATCCGTCTGAGGCTGAACCACAATGTTCGCTACCTTGGTGTCATATTTGACCCTGAAATGAGTTTACGACCACATATCCGCATCAAAACTAAGACCGCCTATTTCCACCACCGTAACATCACCCATCTCCGTCCTGCCTCAGTTCATCTGCCAGTTCATTGGATATATTCAACAGGGAGTCAGATAAAGGGCTAAAGGGATCAAGGGGTATGGAGAGAAAGCAGGAAAGGGGTACTGAGGTGAATGATCAGCCATGATTTTATTGAATGGTAGTGCAGGTTCGAAGGGCCAAATGGCATACTCCTGCACCTATTTTTCTATGTTTTCTATATTTCTAACTTCCCGTGAAATCTGCACTCCTCTAATTCTGCCCTCTTGAGCATCGCTGATTATAATCGTCCAACCATTGGTGGCCATGCCATCAGCTACCTAGGCCCTCAGCACTGCAATTCCCTCCCTAAACCTCTCCACCCCTCTATCTGTGTTTCCTCCTTTAAGACACTCCGTAAAACCTACCTCGTTCACCAAGCTTTTGGTTATCTGCCCTAAATTTTGTTTATGTGGCTCTGTGTCAATTTTATTTGGTCTTATAACAACAACAACAACTTGTATTTATATAGCACTTTTAACAGTGGAAAATCCCAATGCACTTCATAGGAGTATTATGAGGTAAAACAATTTGACACCAAGTCACATAAGTAGAAATTAGTGCAGGTGACCAAAAGCTTGCTTTAGGCAGGGAGTTCCAGAGCTTGGGCCTATGCAACAGAAGGCACGGGCAAGCACCTTGGGACATTTTACTATGTTAAAGGCGCTATATAAATACTTGTTATTGTTCTCATCGGGAATATCACTTTCAGTCTCTAAATACTGATTCAATGCATAAGTTTCTAAACATTCCCAATAGATAAGTAATTCATTCATTCAAAACACAAGAAATTCTGCTTTTTACAATGATAGAGCCATTTGAATCTGTGATCCATACTATTCTTGGATCAAAGCCCCATTAAAGCAGCCACACACTGGCCACAATTCCACCAACCAGGATGGCTCGGGTCGGTGGCGGGTTGCGACCCCGCTCCTGGCTTCAGCCAGCACTGTGAAAAGAATCTTCCCTAGATTGGGCTTATTAATCCCGCCCTGTGAGGTTCTGCGTCACTTAAATAAAGTGGATCTGATGACGCCATTTGATGACACGTCATCAGCAGGTTTCCTTAAAGGGACCATGGCCACATTGATTTTGACAATTGTTCTGTCAATGTTCTGCAACATTGAGCTGCTGCAAAGACTGATAAGCACTGCACAGAGGTGCACGGCTGCACTCAGGCTCTCCCATGCCTCCCTCCAGATCTGGTCCTGTGTAATGAGACAGGAATAAAAATAAACAATCGCCTAGTAAAAGATCCTCTCGGAATGAGTGATCGCAGTATGGTTGAATTTGTAATACAGATTGAGGGTGAGGAAGTAGTGTCTCAAACGAGCGTACTATGCTTAAACAAAGGGGACTACAGTGGGATGAGGGCAGAGTTGGCTAAAGTAGACTGGGAACACAGACTAAACGGTGGCACAATTGAGGAACAGTGGAAGACTTTTAAGGAGCTCTTTCATAGTGCTCAACAAAAATATATTCCAGTGAAAAAGAAGGGCGGTAAGAGAAGGGATAACCAGCCGTGGATAACCAAGGAAATAAAGGAGAGTGTCAAATTAAAAACCAATGCGTATAAGGTGGCCAAGGTTAGTGAGAAACTAGAAGATTGGGAACATTTTAAACGACAGCAAAGAATGACTAAGAAAGCAATAAAGAAAGGAAAGATAGATTATGAAAGTAAACATGCGCAAAACATAAAAACAGACAGTAAAAGCTTTTACCGATATATAAAACGGAAAAGAGTGACTAAAGTAAATGTTGGTCCCTTAGAAGATGAGAAGGGGGATTTAATAATGGGAAATGTGGAAATGGCTGAGACCTTAAACAATTATTTTGCTTCAGTCTTCACAGTTGGAAGACACAAAAACCATGCCAAAAATTGCTGGTCACAGGAATGTGGGAAGGGAGGACCTTGAGATAATCACTATCACTAGGGGGGGTAGTGCTGGTCAGGCTAATGGGACTCAAGGTAGACAAGTCCCCTGGTCCTGATGAAATGCATCCCAGGGTATTAAAAGAGATGGTAGAAGTTATAGCAGATGCATTTGTTATAATCTACCAAAATTCTCTGGACTCTGAGGAGGTACCAGCGGATTGGAAAGCAGCTAATGTAACGCCTTTGTTTTAAAAAGGGGCAGACAAAAGGCAGGTAACTATATGCCGGTTAGTTTAACATCTGTAGAGGGGAAAATGCTTGAAGCTATCATTAAGAAATCGCGGGACATCTAGATAGGAATAGTGCAACCAAGCAGACGCAACATGGATTCATGAAGGGGAAATCATGTTTAACTAATTTACTGGAATTCTTTGAGGATATAACGAGCATGGTGGATAGAGGTGTACCGATGGATGTGGTGTATTTAGAGTTCCAAAAGGCATTTGATAAGATTGCCAGCACTGAGCCCATTGCCTCCGCAAGCACAAGCTCCACAATGAGGCCTCTGTGTTGTCGAGATTGAGGACTACAGCCCACTAGCGTTCATTCCCCCTCTCAACAAGGCAACTGGCAAACTTGTAAAAAGGCTGAAAACATCTCGGCAAATAAAATGGAGATACACGCAGCACGCCTTTAAAGTCTGCTGGAGGTCTTGAGCTTGCACTGTGTACCGACCCAAAAAATTGTTAGGGGCACCAACAGGTGGCCAGAAGAATATTTCACCTGAATTTACTTTCCGGGGCGGAGTGGCTGCGATGCGTGGTCTGCTGCCGTTGTTAACAACGCATTTGCAGGAGCGGGGCGGAAGTGGGGGGAGCAGGGCGAATCCTCATACTGCAACGAAAACCCCTGAAGGCAATTGCGCGAACGTTGGTCAGTCCACCACAAGTTGGCGGCCATTCCGTGCCGCCCCATGGTCGCCGCTTTCAGGCGGCCAGAGGCCTTATCGGGAGGTGCAATTTCGGTCTCAAAAAATACTGCGTCCCGCTCCCGACCCGTCTGCCGCATTACCGCCCCAGAAAGGATGTGGAGCGCATTATTTTGTGCTCCATTTCTGTTCGGAGGTGGTAACACAAATTTTTCGAACAGGGTGGGATTTACACACCTAGCGCAAATTGTCCCACCTTCCAAATGTTACTGCCCCCAAACAGAATGTTACCCTCTTTGTGGGTAGAAGTGTTTCCTGATTTCACTCCTGAAAGGTCTGGAACTACTTTTTAGATTATGCCCCCTAGTGCTAGATTCACTAACCAGCAGAAATAGCTTCTCTCTATCTATCCTGTCTGCTCCCTTTAATATCTTGAAACTTCGGTCAGATAACTCTTTAACTTTCTCATTTTAAGGAATGCAACCCTAATTTGTGTAATCACTCTTTGTAACTTAACCCTTGAAGTCTGGGTATCATTCTGGTAAACCTACGTTGCACTCCCTCCAAGGCCAATATATCCTTCCGAAGAACTGCTCATGGTACTCCAGGTGTGGTCTAACCAGGGTTTTGTACAACTGCAGCATAACTTATACCCCCTTGTATTCTAGTCCTCTAGATATAAAGGCCAGCAGTCCATTAGCCTTTTTTGATTATTTTCTGTACCTGTTCATGACATTTTAATGATCTATGTACCTGAACACAAAAAGAGTTCTATGTACCTGAACCCCCAAGTCTCTTTGGAGCTCCACTGTTTTTAGCTTTTCACTCTTTAGAACATACCCTGTTCTATCCTTTTTAGGTCCAAAGTGGATGACCTCACATTTGCTTATATTGAAATCCATTTGTCACAGTTTTTCCCATTCACTTAATCTTTCAATATCCCTTTGCAATGTTATGCTTTCATCCACACTACCTACAATGCTCCTATCTTTATGTCATTGGCAAATTTAAATATATGACTTTCTATGCCATCATCCAAGTTATTAATAAATACTGTGAATAGGTTCCTGCCACGCACAATGTGCAGGAGGCGTTCCGCTGCCAGCACTGAGCCCAAACAGATTCCTGCGGGACACTACTAGTCACATCCTGTGGGACACCACTAGTCATCCTGCCAATTTGAGTACCTACCTATTATCCCTACTCTCTGTCTCCTGCCACTCAGCCAACTTCCTAACCAAGTCAATAATTTGCCCTCAATTCTGTGGGCTTCTACCTAGTTAACAGTCTCTTATGTGGGCCTTAAAATGCCTTCTGGAAGTCCATATAAATAACATCCATAGACATTCCCCTGTCCACTGCTTCAGTCACCTCTTCAAAAAATTCAATCAGGTTTGTCAGGCATGATGTACCTTTCACAAATCCATGCTGGCTCTCTCTGATCAACTGAAAATTTTCGAGCTGTTCAGTCACACTATCCTTAATTATGGACAACAGATGTTAAGCTAATTGGTCTATAATTCCCTGGTTTCCCTCTCTCGCCATTCTTAAATAGCGGAGTAACATGGGCATTTTGTCAATCTAATTAATCCACACTTGTCCAAGAAGTGACTGTTCATTTTGTCCCGAATTATCATTTCTAAAAGCTTCCCCACTACCGAGGTTAAACTGACTGGTCTGTAGTTGTTGGGTTTATGCTTACACCTTTTTTTGAACAAGGGTGTAACATTTACAATTCTCCAGTCCTCTGGCATCACCCCTGTATCCAAGGAGAATTGGAAGATTATGGCCAGAACCTCAGCAATTTACACCTTTACTCCCCTCAGCATCCTAGGATGCATCCTATCCGGTCCTGGTGATTATCTATTTTGCTTGGTTTAAGTACTGCCTCCTCCACTGCTGCTGCCACTCGGGTCCACTAGACCTTGCTGTGCGCAAATTGGCTGCCGCCTTTGCCTATGTAACAATGTTGACTTCACTTTTAAAATACTTAATTGGGTGTGAAGTACGTTGAGACATCCTGAGGACATGAAAGACACTGTATAAGTTCTTTCTTTCTAACATGCAATTAATTGCCCCCAGCTGAACGTTCACTATCTCTCTAACATTGTAGATGGTTTTCTCTCCTCAAGCACTTTCCCCCTTCTCTCCAAAACTACTGCCTCAAAAATCCCATCCTCGACCTCTCTACCTCATCTTAAAACTTCCATTCCTCTACAAGGCCCTTAAATGCATTGTTTCGCCTATCAGCCCTGTGCCCATCTCTAATGCAACACCCTGTTTGAATCCCTCTAATCAGGTTTCCACCCTTATAGTACTGAAATATCCCTAAACAAAGTCACAAATTACATTTTTGTGACTGTGACTTCTTGTCCTCCTCGACCTCTCTGCAGCCTTTGGCATACTCAACCATGCCATTCTCACCGGCTGTTCAGTTCGATGGAATTGCCCTTCTTTGTTTCAACTCTTCTCTATCTGATCATAGTGAGAGCATCTCCAGCATTTGCTTCTCTTCCTACCCCCATACCATTATTTCTGAAAATCCCTCCTCTTCCTCATCTACATGCTGCCCTTTCATGTCATCACCTGCAGACATGGGGTCAGTTCCCACATGTACGCAATGCCATGCAGCTCTACCTCTCCACCACCTCCCTCAACCCCTTTGCTCCCTCCGAGTTGTCAACAACCCCAGTCTTGGATTAACCATAATTTCTTTCAGCTGAGCATTGGGATATCTTCATCTCCACCGCAAACTCTGTACTCTATTCCCTTTCAAGTGGCAAGTGGCAAGCTGAGCCAGACTGTTTTCAACCTTGGTGTGCTATTCAGCCCCGAGCCGAGCTTTTGATCTCATCTCATCTCCACTACAAAGACAGCATCCCCCTACATGGCATGACCTGCCTTCATCCATCAGCCATTAAAACCCTCATCCATGCCTTTTTCACTTCCAGATGTTGCTATTACTATACTATCCTGGCAGACCTCCCAATCGCCACCTTCTGTAAACTTAAGCTCATCCAAAATTCTGATGTCTATATCCTTTTCCACACCAAGTCTCGCTAACAAATCACCTCTACTTTTGCTGATCCATATTGGTTCCTTGTTCTCTAATGCCTCCAATGTAAAATTCTCTTCCCCATGTTTAAATCCCTCTAAAGCCTCACTTGTCATTAACTCTACAACCTTTTCCAGCATTACAACCACCCAAACGCTCCACTTTTCTGACTTCAGTCTGTTGTGCATCCTCCCTTTCTTTGCCGCACAATGGGTAGCCACACCTTCAGCTGTCTTGGGCCCACACTCTGAAACTCCCTCCCCACTTCTCCATCTTACTCTACTTTTTCAATCCCCCTTAAAACCCACCTCTTTGACCAAATTTTTGGTCATTCCTTCACTCCTCCTGCTTTTTAAAAAATTATTCCTCTGTGAAATATCTAAGAACGTTTTATTACATTAAAAGTGTTTTATTGCAAGTTATTGTTGTTTAAAATAAACTCCATATGTACTATATATTTGCTATAATAAAACCTTTTACAATCTGGGCAGTGAAGTGCTATGATTTGTTCTGAAGCTGTTTCTGGCTGTGTAGGAGTGATATGAAATAATGTGCAATGAATTTGGTCCTCAGTGGGCTGTGAGAAATATATTAAGCGAATAGATTGGCGTAATTAATGTGCCTGATACAGTTAGGGTAATTGTTCAATTTGATCAGTTGAATAGGGAGATAATAATAATTACATAAACAAAAATAGTCCATATCATATAGTCTATGTTTTGATCTACATCAATGCATAAACAGTGTGATCATCAGCCAGAAAACCAGGATCTCAAAAGTTGACAGGTTTCATGCTGTGAGAGTGATTAGATTAGATGAAGCACATGACTCCCCAAATTAGCTTTCCTGCTATTTCCACACTAGTTTAAGCTGCCTTTTACACTGGAAGGAATTTAAACTGTTGAAAGACATTGTAGAAGCAAGTTTCTCCCAACCCCACATTAAAATTAGGGCCACGGTCGGCCATCATTGGCCCTCCCCACCCCCACTCTTCGGTAGCGACATCAAACACCCGACCTCCCAATTGCAACTTCAACCCCTCTCGATCCTGACCTTGATCCCCCCACCCCCCGATCATGACCCCCATCGCCCCCGCACCCCCATTCGTTGCTGTCACCCCTTCACTTTTCCACCACCAAGACCCCTTCTGATCATCCCATTCCAGTCGCTCCCTTCCAGGTCAACCCCATCCCCGGGTCCCCATCCCAGTCAACACCTCTCCAAATTGCCCACTCCAGGTCCCATCCCCAGGTCCCCCTCCAGGTCCCATCCCCGGGTCCCCCTCCCAGTCAACACCTCTCCCAATCACCCACTCCAGGTCCCATCCCTGGGCCTCCCTTCCCAGTCAACAGCTTCCCAATCGCCGCCTCCTGGTCCCCATCCCCAGGTCGGCTTTAAGGACTAACCTGAATGTCGCTATCTGAAACCTACAAGGCTTCTTCTTCAACGGGTTTCCTGGGGATGCCCATTAGATGTCCGCAGCTCGCCAGTCCAATGATTGAGGCCTGAGGCCCAATATAATGTACCGTTCAAGCTTATCGATTCAGGCCCAGAGATCACTCCCTGGACCCCCTGCATGCCTGGCATGAACAAATTTATACCCCAACGTGTACCTAAATGTACTTCAACAAGCTTATACTCAATGTGAGAAGGTCATACCCTCTATAGTGTGCAATGTCCTCTTACAAAATTGCAATGAACAAGAATAATATATCATATAAAGGGTATCAAAACGATTGAAATATTTTTCACATGTTAGCGAGATGACTGTAGCACAATCATGATGGTCAAATAGATGACCTATGCCCTATTTACTTGATCAACGTTTCAATCTCAAATATTCATATTAGGCTTGTTTTTGCTCCACTGCACACATTTTAAAATTTAAATGCACTTAATGAGCTTGGTACCAGATTACTGTCTGCAATATTTTAACGGAGGTGTTAACCCATTTAAGAGTTCACTGATGAATTTTATAAAACCATTTGTACTTGTACATCTACAGAAGAAAGCTTACCGAGCTGTGTTTCAATGCACATCATGGATTCAGATAGCATTCATTCTTACAGTTTAAAATGTCCTTTGAACCTTTGAATCAGTTTATTTTTAACCATGTGTGATAGAGCAGTTGGTGAAAGGAGCACTGTTAAGAATGTCAAACCATAAATTAGTTGAGAATGCCAAATATATTTCCACATAGTTCATGTGCATTACTACAAAGAGGGGAATCAACACAGCATATCAATATTTCCTACTCTCTATGTATCTGTATGATGGATTCAAGCACAACTGCTCCATTATCCCGAGTAGCATTTATCATAGCAATTAGGCCTGCTACAGTGTCCATTCACAAGTATCTTACATTCTGAAAATTAGCTTGGTATATATTGTGCTGGTCCTCCAACATCGAGATGCATCTGAGATCTCTCCAGTTCACTTTCTTGCAGTCGCAGTGGACATGTCTTCTCTGCCAGGATAGTTTCTACAGGGTTGAGCAGGTGCCTGAATATCATGTATCATGTTGCAGTAATATTTACACTGCGTGATCTGTCGCTCTGTCACTTCAAATTGTTCAGCTTCATTAGTCAAGAGAGAAAATGATGGATGGTAACACCTTTTAATTATATCTGCAAGAAATAAAATATTTTTGACAAAAGGTAACATATTACTTCAGACATGTACTATGCATTTGTAGAATTTAACAAATATTTCCTGTTACATATATGTTGTATATGGCAACAGCACACATTGAGCTGGAACCTACCAGTTTCAGTGATGGTCATCATCATCATCATAGGCAGTCCCTCGAAATGAGGATGACTTGCTTCCACACCAAAAAAGGATGAGTTCACAGGTGTTTCAATGAAGGACCTAATATTCCAGGTCCTGTACTACATCCTGAAGGTGGAAGATGCCTGTGCATGGATTTTTTTAACGTGTGGTGGCCGTTGCACATCAGCCACCACACGGGCTTGACAGAGCTAGATCTTGGTCCAATGGCAAGGGTTATCCAAGACGACTGGAGACCAGCTTTGCTGCATGGACCTAGTGGGCACAAATATCGCATGTGGGCTGACCCGAACTGCCCCTGGGCCTCTGACCTCGAACTCACGCGTCTCCTGGGCCCGATCACATCCCTCTATAGTCTCTTGCCACTCCTGCTGTATCTGCCCAAGCTCCAATCACCGACCTGGACCTTGATGACGTCACTCTTCGCTGCCGTTGCCCTCCTGCACCAGCTTGCGCTGCTCCCTGAAGTGGCATGCCTCCACGCTGCTCCCAGGCCGCCGCACCTCCACTTCTTTTATGGCCTTGACCTGCCGCTGGTGTTCTCACGCAGGTCGGGGCCTCCACGCTGCTCCCGGGCCGCCGCACCTCCGCTCCTTTTATGGCCCCGACCTGCCGCTGGTGTTCTCACGCAGGTCGGGGCAGGTGGGTTGATGGTATGTCCCACATCAACCACTGTAGCACACTTCATGCCCAGGTCGGTGATTGGAGCGTGGGAAGGTACAGCAGGAGCGGCGAGGTTGGGACGCAGGAGCGGCGAGAGATTGCAATGCGCTGTGATCGGGGCCCAGGAGACGCATGAGTTTGGGGCCAAGAAGAGGCGTGGGCCCAGGAGCAGCATGGGCCAGCCCACACTGCGATATGTGTGCGCACTAGACCTGTGTAGCAGAGCTGGTCTCCAGTCGTCTTGGTTAACCCTTGCCACTGGACCAAGACCAAACTCTGTCAAGCCCGTGTGGTGGCTGGTGTACAACGGCCACCACACGTTAAAAAAATCCATGCACAGGCATCTTCCACCCTTCAATATGCAGTTCAGGACCTGGAGTATTAGATCCTTCATTGAAACACCTGTGAACTCATTGAACACATCCCTTTTTGGTGGGGAAGCAAGTCATCCCTGATTTGAGGGACTGCCTAAGAAGAAGAAGACTTTCTAAACTAAAGGGTCTACAATACTGAGCTGTGCCAGTCCCACCTCCTTCAGCTGTGTGGGTTCCCTCCACTTGGTCTTCTTTCTTGGGTTGAGCACAATCTTTTCCTTACTGGTATTCATTAAATCTTTTCCTGGAGATTGTGTTCAACCCCTGAGGAACTTAATCCCAGACGTCCCTCTTAGTTGTTGTACTGACAGAATGGCGCCAGTCCAAATAAACCTAAACATTTGGCAGAAATTTAAATCAAATGAATAGAGGAGATGTCAGGAATAGCCAACCAATATATTGACTGCTGTATGTGACTATTGCATACCCTACACTCCAATTTCTTCTATCATGCAATAAGGGACTTTAGGCAGGTTTGCAGTATAACGACAGCTTTTCTTTCCTCTCCTCCACCACTCTCAAATCCATGGCCACCTTTTTGTTGTCTCTGTCTAGTAGCACTAGTATGGGTCTCAGAATATAAAAAGCACCTTAAGTAGCACATTTACTTTGTAACTGTACTCTCCACTTTGAATTCCCTGCAAATTTTTGGCATTGTAAGTGCAGATGGTAATCAATTTGTCCGAGCAGCAGACTGGTAGCAGGATCAGGAGGATACAGTTGACCCCTTATGAAAAAGCAATCAATCAATTGTTTAGGAAGAGCTGTATAGCAGTAAGGCAAGAGTATGCATGCAAAGTCATAATTTGTAACATTATACTGACATCTTACAGTTGGGAACATTAAAGGATGACTCATGTAGGTACCTGAAATAATCTTGAGATACCACAGAGAGTCATAGCTTCTGAATGTGCTGCTGCGATATGGGCAAATAAGGCTATTTGCTCAAAATATGATACCTTTTATGTTTTCAGCTCTGCAGGAAGGCAACAATAATGAAACAGACCCCAATCACCAAAATCTTGCAGTGTAGCACACTGCGTCACCACCACCATCACAACCAAGCAGCATCTCATGTATATTAACTTTGAATTATCACAATAGTGGTTTAAGGTGGGAAAAAAAGGTGAATCACAAAATAAAACAGGTGAGGAAGGGCCAAGAATGTTGACTAGTAAAGGAAACATTGATCCTCGATCCAGCAGTTACTAGCCACCATGTTTGATCTATGTGCTGACAACGAATCAGAGATACATTGAAGAGAAATCAAAAGGGGTCCTGGTGTGCTTATCATGATTATAATTATCTCTCTTCATTCTCCACACAAATAAAATGGCAACTGGATGACTTGTGTAAAGAACATACGATGTTTTTGAAAAAAAAAACGCAAAACGCATTAAGTTTTACAGTTACGCAAAACCACTTAAAATAGTCTTATGGTTTTATATAGCGCCTTTCATGACCACCTCAAAGTGCTTTACTCCCAATGAAGTATCTTTCGAGTGTAGTCACTGTTATAATGTAGGAAATGCGGCAGCCAATTTGCGCGCACAAGCAAGTTCCCACAAACAGTAATGTGATAATAACCAGATAATCTGTTTTTTGTTAGGTTGATTGAGGGATAAATATTGGCCAGGATACCGGTGATAACTCCCCTGCTGTTCTTCGAAATAGTGTAGTGGGATCTTTTACATCCGCTTGAGAGGGCAGATTGGGCCTCGGTTTAAGGTCTCATCCGAAAGACAGCACCTTCGACAGTGCAGTGCTCCCTCAGCACTGTACTGGAGTGTCAGCCTAGATTTTTTTGTGCTCAAGTCCCTGGAGTGCTCCTTAGGGGTATACACTGGTTCTGTATCACATTAAATTATTTTTTGAACACGTCTCACTGATCTTCTCTCATTTTACCTATTGTGTATCTGTGAAGCATGCACTCCCATGTTCCGCCACCAGGGAGCTCATCTCCTGAAGTCCCAAGGGATCCCACCATCCCTTTGGAGCACTATATATAAGCCGGCCCCTAAGGCCTGTTCCTCACTCTGGCGTGTCTTATTAAATTCTGAGGTCACTGTTATTTTAACCTCCCTGTTGCAGCCTCATCTGTGTTAGGAACACAATAACTGGCGACGAGAATATGAATCCAAAGCAAAGATGCAGCAAACTGTGGGCATCCTGGAGAAGTTCTCGGAGGGTGAGGACTGGGAAGCCTATGTCGAATGCCTAGACCAGTACTTTGTAGCCAACGAGCTGGACGGAGAAGGAAGCGCTGCAAAAAGGAGAGCGGTCCTCCTCACAGTCTGTGGGGCACCAACCTACACTGTGAAGAGTCTTCTGGCTCTGGTGAAACCCACAGATAAGTCGTATGAGGAGCTGTGTACACTGGTTCGGGAGCATCTTAACCCGAGGGAGAGCGTGCTGATGGCGAGGTATCGGTTCTACACGTGCCAGCGAACTGAAGATCAGGAAGTGGCGAGCTACATCACCGAGCTAAGGCAACTTATAGGACAATGTGAGTTTGATGGCTACCTGGAGCAAATGCTCAGAGACTTTTTTGTACTGGGCATTGGCCACGAGACTATCCTACGAAAACTTTTGACTGTAGAGACACCGACCCTCAGTAAGCCATTGCAATAGCACACCAAACAAATCTCTCAGCACACAAGTGCTAGCAATGTTCATAAATTAACTGGAACTGTGTTGGCGAGCAGAAATGTACAGGGCAGAAACCACAAGTCTGCAACTGCCAGCAGGCCTCAGGTGACCCAGATGACTCAGAGTCCACAACAAAGGATGAATGCAAGGCAATTCACACCTTGTTGGTGTTGTGGAGGCTTCCATTCAGCCTATTCATGCTGCTTCAAAGGGTATGTTTGCAAGAGCTGTGGAACAATGGGGCACCTCCAACGAGCTTGCAAATGAGCTGCAAGCTCTGCAAAACCTGCTAACCACCATGTGGCAGAGGAAGATCGGTCCATGGTGGATCAAAGCAATTTCGAGCCTCAGAAAGAGGAGGAAGATGCTGAAGTATACAGGGTGCACACATTTTTGATGAAATGTCCACCTATAATGCTAAATGTAACATTGAATGGCTAACCCGTAGCCATGGAACTGGACACTGGCGCGAGCCAATCCATCATGAGTAAAAAGATGTTTGAGAGACTGTGGTGCAACAAGGCATTCAGACCAGCCTTGAGCCCCATCCACACGAAACTGAGAACGTACACCATAGAGCTTATCACTCTCCTGGGCAGTGCCATGGTCAATGTCACCTACGAGGTCACGATGCATGAACTGCCACTCTGGATTGTCCCGGGCGATGGCCCCACACTGCTTGGAAGGTGCTGGCTGGGCAAATTCTGCTGGAATTGGGATGACATCCGAGCGCCATCACATGTTGATGAGGTCTCATGTACCCAGGTTCTTAACAAAGTTCCTTCCCTCTTTGAGCCAGGCATTGGAAACTTTTACGGGACGAAGGTGCGGATCCACTTGGTCCCAGAGGCACGACCCATTCACCACAAGGTGCGAGTGGTACCGCACATGATGAGGGAGAAAGTGGAAATCAAGCTGAACAGGCTGCAACGCGAGGGCATCATCTCCCCAGTGGAATTCAGTGAGTGGGCCAGCCCGATTGTTCCAGTACTCAAAAGTGATGGCACGGTCAGGATTTGCGGCAATTATAAAGTAACTATTAATCGTTTCT
Organism: Pristiophorus japonicus; assembly: GCF_044704955.1. Lineage (NCBI taxonomy): Eukaryota > Metazoa > Chordata > Chondrichthyes > Pristiophoridae > Pristiophorus > Pristiophorus japonicus. The sequence continues at coordinate 421,681,210 of NC_091977.1, forward strand.
CGCTACAGGACCAATACCCGCTACCTAAGGCAGACGATCTATTTGCGACGCTGGCAGGAGACAAGACGTTCACCAAGCTCGACCTGACTTCGGCCTACATGACGCCGGAGCTGGAGGCATCTTCGAAGGGCCTCACCTGCATCAACACGCACAAGGGACTGTTCATCTACAGCAGATGCCCGTTTGGAATTCGGTCGGCTGCAGCGATCTTCCAAAGAAACATGGAGAGTCTACTCAAGTCGGTACCACACACGGTGGTCTTTCAGGACGATATATTGGTCAAGGGTCAGGATACCGCCGATCACCTACAAAACCTGGAGGAGGTCCTCCAGCGACTGGATCGTGTAGGGCTGCGGCTGAAGAGGCCGAAATGCGTCTTCATGGCAACAGAAGTGGAGTTTTTTGCGAGAAAGATCACAGCGGACAGCATTCGGCCCACAGACGCCAAGGCAGAGGCTATCAGGAACGTGCCCAGGCCACAGAAAGTCATGGAGCTGCGGTTGCTCCTGGGACTCCTCAACTATTTTGGTAACTTCCTAGCAGGGTTAAGCATCTTTTTAGAGCCCCTACATGTGTTATTGCGCAAAGGTGAGAACTGGGTATGGGGAAAAAAACAAGTAATTGCTTTTGAGAAAGCCAGAAACATTTTATGCTCCAACAAGCTGCTTGTATTGTATAACCCATGTAAAAGACTTGTGCTAGCATGTGACACATCGTCGCACGGAGTCGGGTGTGTATTACAACAAACTAAGTTACAACCTGTCGCCTATGCTTCCAGGAGCTTGTCTAAGGCTGAGAGGGCCTGCTGCATGATTGAGAAAGAGGCATTAGCGTGTGTGTTCGGTGTAAAGAAAATGTATCAGGAGCTGTTTGGCCTCAAATTTGACCTGGAAACTGATCACAAGCCCCTCACATCACTGTTCGCTGAAAACAAGGGGATAAATACTAATGCCTCAGCCCGCATACAAAGGTGGGCACTCGCGCTATCAACGTATAACTATACCATCCGCCACAGGCCAGGCACCGAGAACTGTGCAGTTGCTCTCAGTTGGCTACCATTGCCCACCACAGGGGTAGAAATGGCGCAGCCTACAAACTTGTTGATGGTGGCGCAGCCTGCAGACTTGTTGATGGTCATGGAAGCATTTGAAAATGATAAATCACCTGTCACGGCCCGCCAGATTAGAACTTAGACCAGCCAAGATCCTCTGCTGTCCCTCGTAAAAAACTGTGTACTGCATGGGAGCTGGGCCAGCATCCCCGTTGAAATGCAAGAGCCAATCAAGCCGTTCCAGCGGCGAAAGGACGAGCTGTCCATTCAGGCAGACTGCATTTTGTGGGGTAACCGCGTAGTGCTACCAAAAAAGGGCAGGGAGATGTTCATCTCAGATCTCCACAGCACACACCCGGGTATAGTAATGATGAAAGCGACAGCCAGATCCCACATGTGGTGGCCTGGTATCGACTCTGACTGAGAGTCCTATGTACAGCAATGTGCTCAGTTGAGCAACACGCCCAGAGAAGCACTACTAAGTTTGTGGTCCTGGCCCTCCAGACCATGGTTGAAGATCCATGTCGACTATGTGGGCCCGTTTCTCGGTAAAATGTTCCTGGTGGTGGTGGATGCTTTTTCAAAATGGATTGAATGTGAAATAATGTTGGGAAGCACCGCCACCGACACCATTGAAAGCCTGAGGGCCATGTTTGCCACCCACGGCCTGCCTGACATACTGGTCAGTGACAACGGGCCATGTTTTACCAGTGCCGAATTTAAAGAATTCATGACCCGCAATGGCATCAAACATGTCCCCTCAGCCCCATTTAAACCAGCCTCCAATGGGCAGGCAGAGCGGGCAGTACATACCATCAAACAGAGCCTTAAACGAGTCACAGAAGGCTCACTCCAAACCCACCTGTCCCGAGTACTGCTCAGCTACCGCACGAGACTGCACACACTCGCAGGGGTGCCCCCGGCTGAGCTACTCATGAAAAGGACACTTAAAACCAGACTCTCGCTGGTTCACCCCAACCTGCATGATCAGGTAGAGAGCAGGCGGCAGCAACAAAATGTAAATGATGGTCGCGCCTCTATGTCACAGGAAATTGATCTGAATGACCCTGTGTATGTGCTAAACTCTGGACATGTTCCCAAGTGGATCGCGGTCACGGTGATAGCTAAAGAAGGGAATAGGGTGTATGTAGTCAAACTAGACAATGGACAAATTTGCAGAAAGCACCTGGACCAAACGAGGCTGTGGTTCACAGACTGCCCTGAGCAACCCACAGCAGACACCACCTTTTTCGAGCCCACAACACACACCCAAAGGATCAACGACACCACGCTGGACCAGGAAATCAAACCCATCACGCCCAACAGCCCGGCAAGGCCAGGCTCACCTAGCAGCCTTGCAGGGCCAACAATACGCCAGCCCAGCAAGGGCACAGCCAACACACCAGAACAGACATTTGTACCGAGGCAGTCCACCAGAGAAAGAAAGGCTCCCGACCGCCTCACCTTGTAAATAGTTTTCACTTTGACTTTGGGGGGGGCAGGGAGTGATGTTGTATATCTGTAAAGCTTGCACTCTCATGTTCCGCCACCAGGGAGCTCATCTCCTGAAGTCCCAAGGGATCCCAGCATCCCTTGGGAGCACTGTATATAAGCCGGTCCGTAAGGCCTGTTCCTCACTCTGGAGTGTCTTATTAAAGACTGAGGTCACTGTTACTTTAACCTCCCTGTGGTGTAGCCTCATCTGTGTTCGGAACACAATATTACCCATTAACAGATTTTCCCAGTTTATTGTGGACAGTCTCTGTCTCATCACATTGAGGTCAGCCTTACCTAAATCTAGAATCTAAGTAATTGTTAGCAGGATTATAGGGGAGTTGAGGAGAATTTTTTCACCCAGAGGGTGGTGGAGGTCTGGAACTCACTGTCTGAAAGAATGGTAGAGCAAAAACCCTCATTGCACTTAAAAACTACTTGGATGTGCACTTTAAGTGTCATACCCTACAAGGCTATGGGCTAAGAGCTGGAATTTGGGATTAGGCTGGATAGCTCTTTTTCGGCCAGCATGGACAGAATCGGCTGAATGGCCTCTTTCCGTGCCATAAATTTACATGGTTCTATGATTCAGCTACCAGTCCACATCGCACCCTGAATATAATCACAGGTTAAAACCACTGATTGAACCTATAAACCTGTAATGTACCTCTGATACAGGTGCCATCGATGTTGTTCCGTACCAGATCTGTGCAGCAGAACTGGTCTCCAGTTGTCTTGGTTAACCCTTGACACTGGACCAAGACCAAGCTCTGTCAAGCCCGTGTGAATTGGTCACCAAACGTTAAAAAAATCCACACACAGGCATCTTCTACCCTTCAATATGTAGTTTGGGACCTGGAATATTAGATCCTTCATTGCAACACCTGTGAACTCATTTTTGGTGTGGAAGCAAGTCATTCTCGATTCGAGGGACCACCTAAGAAGAAGACATGATACTCCATGAGGGACTGACACTGCTAAAAGACTAGAGAAAATAGCTCTGAGTTTCCTTGCTATCTTCAGCATTTATGTCGTATTGCACCAAAGAGTTTGTGTAAATTTGCATTTTAGAGAAATCTGCCTTTTTTGTGTCATTTAAGTGCTAAACATGAATTTCTTCATCCTTTATACCATACACCAAAGTCCTGTGGGGCTCAGTGACATACACGTGCTAATCACCTGTGACACTGTGAATAAGAATTTCCTGTTTTTATGCTACTACTGCATTCTGGTAACTTACATCCATATAAAACAGGTGCTGTTGCTCCTCCAGTTTCAGGTGGAAGTGAGTAGTTTGAGAGCTTTAAAGAGTCTTCAAACTATATTTGTGGATTTCTGACTCTACAGAATCTTTTCTCAACACATTTTCTGTAGGTTGTGCTCACTGAGACTTACATTCCCCCCTAACCCCCCCTCCACCCGCCACACAGCACTACAGTCCCATCCCACCCTACAGTTTTTACTCCCAACCCCTCTGATGCCCTGCCACACTCAGAACGACTCTGGAGATGGTGTAGCATCCCCCATGGCCATACCTCTCTTTGCCATCTTTATAGAGGAAGAGGAACAACCCCCCTTGGAGCCAAGGAAAATAAGGCAACACAGCAGAAGACACCAGCTCACAAGGTACTATTATCTACAGTGTCTTTATCGGATACACAATGACTTCTTGGAGGAGCTCTGCATTAGAAGGGTGAGATTCTATAATGCTGCCATTGGACATGTGTGCAACCTTCTATGTGAAGATCTACAGCCTTCTACTGTCAGAACTGTTCTGACTGTGGCTATGAATGTTTTGGCTCCAGATCATTCCAAGTTACCACTGTGCAACATCACTCAGGGAACAGTCAGGGCAGCCATTTGGCAGGTCACAGATGTGCTGTCAACAGAGCAACGGAGTTAATTAACTTCAGCATCACACCCATGCAGAACAGGGAGAAAACCAAGGAGTTGTACCAGCTATCTGCTTTCCCCAGCGTGATATAAATGGCATGCATGTGGCACTGCAGATTAGCCTTTGATGTATGTGAACAGTAAGGGGTTCCATTCACTCAATGTACAGACTCTCTGAAGTGCATGTCAAAACCCAGCATGCAGGCTGCTGCCACAATGTATTTATTCTCCAACTCTCGGAGCTCCCTGCCCTCTTCCATGAGGAGAACCATGTGAATGGATGGATGCTGAGAGACAAGACGTACACCCTTCTGAGGTGGCTCATGACTCCAATGTGACAATTGAGAAACCAGGCAGATAAAACCAGGCCCATTCAATAATAAGGCTTGTGTTGGAGGGGATCATAGAGGTCTTGAAGAGCAGATTTCAGTGTCCAGACAGTTCTGATGGAATCCTACAGTACATGCCCCAAAGAGTAGCATGGATTCTGATGGCATAGAATCAGAGGGGGCAAAATTGCCCCTTTTAATAGCTATATTAGTGCCTCCGGGGGGGTCACAAGGCAGTTTTCGCCCAAGGGAGGGGGCGCTACCGCCTCCTGGGAAATTGCCTGGGAGTTTGTGGCGGCCACCACATTTTGATGTTTTTTAACCGCAGCTGCAGTACAGGTCGCCTCTTGAGCGACATCGGCTCTTTGTTTTTTTTTGTTTTGATCCGGAAGTCGGTGTTACTGGGGGCAGTGACAACACTTGAAGGGCGGAAACACGATGGTGACAACAACTGAGGGGTGGAAGTCAGGTGCGCTGCGGGGTTACTGCCGCGATGTTGTGGTCACCGCCGCTATGATGTCATCACAGCGCCGCGTCACCACGGCTCTCCCCTTCACTTAAAGGGGAGAGCCTCCGCGCTTTTAAAACTTCAGCCCAATGGGCCACCAGGGAGGTTTTCGGCCGGGCCGGAGGCCTGACACCCAAGAGGGGATGCCAGGCTGCCTGTTGGTGGCCGGGCCGAACCCTGGGGCGTAATTGTCGGGCCGACACGGCAGTCAGCCGATTAAAAAAAACATGGCGGCAGGGCATCCTCCCCTTTAAGGGAAGCCGCACCACCGCTGCAGATAGCCACAGCCTCGCTGGACCACCGGGAAAAAGCTTGTTTGGGCACCACCAAGCAGGCCAAAGATTTTCCGAGCGGAATGTCGCCGTCGGGGGGGTGGGGGGGGCAGTGGGGGGGTTGGGGGTGGGAGTGTGGGGTAGATCGGCGGTGCGCACGGGGATGATGCACTTAAGCCAGATCAGCAGCAGCAGAGTGGATAGGGGGGGATTCGGGGCACCACCAGGAAAACTCGGGAGGGCAATTGGGTTATCAGCGGCCATTCCATGAAAAGTCGTCAGCCACAACACTCCGCAGCAGGGCCGCTGATTTTTGGGGCTAACAGACCTTAAGGAAAGGGGCAATTTCGGCCCCAGAGTCCCTGCGAGATTGTCCCATACCCTCAGAACCACCTTCAGTCGGCTGTATCTGAGTTGGTGGGCATATGGACGTTGTGTCCGTTGAAGTGTTTGGACCTGCCAACTCACTCTGATCATCGTCCAAATCAGGATCATAATTAACTCGTGGTACCGCTGAAGGTGCATCACTCGCTAGCAACATTTGATCCACATGAACCTCCCTGATATATTCACCAATTTTGACCAAGTACTGCTTGGTGCCGCATATCTGAATAATTGTACCAATGTCCCATTTGCGTGGACTTGCCCTTTTCGACAGACTGAGAACTCTGACATGATCACCCTTCTGAAAGCACTGCTCTTTAGGACCGGAATGATAATAACGTCTCTGCACTGATTGTGCCTTCTCTACCTTATCAGACAAGTTCAGTTGCAATAAACAATAAGGGAATAAGGGGTTATGGAGAGCGGGCAGAGAAGTGGACCTGAGTCCATGATTGGATCAGCCATGATGGTATTAAATGGCAGAACAGGTTTCAGGGGCCGTATGGCCTAATCCTACTCCTATTTCTTATGTTCTTATGTTCTAATACTTCTAAATCTTTATCCAACCCAGGTCATGCCTACGATATCAGTATGCTCACCGTGAAGTTCTGTCAAGACTTTGACCCATAGAGCACTGGGAATGACTGTTCCCAGGCCCCATTTTAGACATCCTTGCTCACATGATAATTTATGCCGATGACGATAAAAAGGCTTTATCCCTTCACCTAAATGCTGTAAGTGGTTTCCCTTCGGTGATTTTGACGCACCCCCACGTTACAATAATTCTACACCTGGGAGTGATTACTGTACTGAACAGATGAATGAGTCACAGACAAATACCACAGTCTCAACCGGCAATGCTTTATTGAAGTTAAAACACACTTGCACACAATAAGAACACACGCTGGTAGTGTAATACAAACTAACACAATACAACACACAGTCTCGCCTGTCTAGACAGGCCCCTATCGCTAAGTACCCAACGTCTAAAACTTCCCCCTTAAAACCCTTACTAAGATTTGGTTGGAAGATCACACGACATCCCCTCACACTGTGGCTGTGATCTTAAAATTGCGTGGGCAGGGATGATGCTCACCGATGTAAGAGTCTTGCAGCTATGTAGCCACCACGTGGCTCACATCCTGCGTGAGAGCGCTGTCTCTGACATGTTTAAGAGTCAGCCACAAGGAAAATGCTGGATGCTTGGTGACAACCGATATGCCTAGCCACCTGGCTGATGACCCCCCTGCGTGACACCCACACCGAGGCCGAGAAGTGATACAACCAGAGCCACAGAGACACATGCAATGTGGTCCAGAAAGCAATTACTGTGCTTAAGCAACGCTTTAGATGCCTGGAGCATTCAGGAGGAGAGTTACAATACAACCCTGAGCAAGTAGCTCAATTTGTGGCCGTGTGCTCCATGCTGCACAACCTGGCTATCAGGAGGGGCCAAGAATTGCTAGAAGGGACTGATGGTCCACCTCAGGAGAGAGAGGAAGAGGAGAACGAGGGGCTGGACGCTGACCTAGGGCCAGACAATCAGGCTGACTATGCAACCATGCCCACGCCCCCTCCAGACCGCAGGAAAGGACACATGGTGGCTACATAGCTGCAAGATTCTTACATCAGAAGCTCATAAATGAGCGATTTGCCTGAAAAAATTTTGCTGTAATTGACAAAACTGACACACTGCCGTGTGTGTGCAGCTGAGACATCAATGGTGGACATCACCTTGGTGCCAGTTAAAGTTTAAGTTGATTCAAGTTAAGTTTTATTTAACCTATTCATGTTAAGGAATCACCAGTGTGTAACAGTCCAGCTATCTGAGACAATGCGCAACAAGGTTATGTTGAATAAAAAACATTTAATACGACCATTGGTCTGAAATCATAAGTATAACGGGCAAAAACACCCCACCACTACCCCACTTTTTTGACCATTGACATCAATCAAATGGTCAACATGTCCAGCAACACAGAATACAAAGGCAAAGCAGGAAGATGATCCCCTCCCCCATACATTACAACAAATTGCATACACCCAGATGGAGATATAACACAGCCATCACCTGTAGATATGCACCTCACTTTCCTTCCCCCCTCCCCTTCTTCTCCCCACCTCTACCCCTTCCCCTCCTCACTCTACGCTGCCTGGCCGAAGAGCTCCTCAGGCGGTGCCTCATTGGGGGGTTGAAGGCAGAGGCGCTGGGTGCATGTGTACAGGAGCGGGAGGTGCCGAGGGGGGAACATTCTCGGATCCAGAAGCAAGATCTTGGTCCTGCCTCTCATGTGCCATTGGCACTGGTGGTGCGGAACCTAGGGGTGGAGCGCCATGCTCTGGGACCACTGGGAGGCCTGTGCCAGCACTGTTCCTGGCTATCGCCTCCAGGGCCTCCGCCATCCGCAGAACATACTCAGTCATGATGCCGGAGATGGTGGACAATTGTCGGGATATTCCCCCCAATGCATTGAGGATCTGGTCACCAATGTCTACAGGTCTCGTGGACAACTTAACCATCTCTCCGCTCTCATCTGACACTCGCGGACCAGACCTGCCACGTCCACGAAACCTCCGCGGGGTCGGCGCTGTCCTGTGGACAAATGGGGTGCACTGTGGTGAAGTACTTGGGCCCGATACCTCCAGAGTGGAGGCGGGAATGACTGGAGGAGCACTAGATGGCCTTGGGATGGAATGCCTTCTAGAGCCTGGCAATGCATTTTCCTCAAAGTCAGCACTCTCATCCATAGAGAACAGACCCAGCAGATTGACGGGCGAGAATCGGAGCTCCTCAGCACCAGATGTAAAATCGTCCATGGACTCCAGCCACACCCCCACCTTCTGGCCTCTGTGGTCTTGCCTGGGGCCATGCTGCTGACTGAGCTGCAAAGCACCAATGAGGTCACGAGAGGAGAAGGGGGTGCTCGGGTCACAAGGTGAGTCTAACGCTACTCACAGCATATGCACGACAAAAGCACCACCGCTATCAAAATCATCACAGACGTCACATTTCATGATCAGCAACACATTCTGCATTGCAATGATTTTCATTCGGCCAGCATTATTCATAGGACAATTTTGGAAATTATTTATCATATATTATTTTTCGGATATGAGTAGTGTGGCATCAATTGACTTTAGATCACCATTCGAAAGGCAATGGTTTATAGTTTGCTCATGTGGCATCACTTCAGGGTCTGCAGCTGCTTGCATGGCCATCCAGGTGTGCTTCCCCACAATTGTGAGCACCCGCTCCTCGATGTCAGTGATGTAGCTGATGACTGGTGGCCCCCCCCCACTACCCGTTCGCCTCTGCGCGTCGATAACTTCATCTGTAAAAGATGACAGGATGACATGGCTTGAGATCATTGAGTGATATCATTGTTAGGTATTGTCACAGAGACTGATACAACACATAACCGACAGATGTAATCATGATTATTATGATAATTATCTTTATTTACCTGAAGACTTACACCATGAACACAGGTTTTGAGTACATTCCCAGTAAAAGTGAAAGACCTCACATCTGATTATCGTCATACATGTCTCTTACAAATCAACTTATGTACATGCAACTAAATGTAATACTTACTCTTCCGGATCCAACAAGGCTGTTCCATCACTTGCGGCATTGTTTGCCCTCAGTGGTCGCCGACGAGACCACCTCTGCTATCTCGGCCCATATCTTCTGGTAGGCCTTTGGGGTGGGCTTCCCACTCCCTCCCTGGGTCAAATTACCCCAGCGTAACTCGACCTCCTGCAGGAGGGAGGCATTTGCCTCGTCCGAGAACCTCCTCGCTCTTTTGCACCCTCCAATGTGCTCCTCTCCCAGCTCACTGTTCTCACCAGCATCAGTCTCCACAGCGTGCTATGTCGCCTCCTCCTTTAAAACCGAGTTGAGAAGGAATTTCTTCTCCCAGAGGGTTGTGAATTTGTGGAATTCTCTGCCCAAGGAAGCAGTTGAGGCTAGCTCATTGAATGTATTCAAATCACAGATAGATAGATTTTTAACCAATAAGGGAATTAAGGGTTATGGGGAGTGGGCGGGTAAGTGGAGTTGAGTCCACGGCCAGATCAGCCATGATCTTTTTGAATGGCGGAGCAGACTCGAGGGGCTAGATGGCCTACTCCTGTTCCTAATTCTTATGTTCTTATATTCTTATGTTCTCCCTCCATTATAGGCACCAAATTCGGGCAAATATCTGGCTGGTAACAGCTAATTTTTTTTCCCAATTTGCTATAAAGTTCAAAACTCTCCCTCCTTCCTCCCAAAGCAGCCACACCACACGCACACACGCTTTCACTCCCTCTCAGCTCCCTCTCTCTCGGTCTTCTCTTATGCGCATGTCAAGTTGACCCTTGACATCCTGAATCGTGGGAATCGAGGGTTGCCATGCCATTGCTAAGGACGGAGACACTTTACGGCAGAAGGTCAGAGAGATTTAATGCTAACGCTCATTTCATATCGCTCGCCGCCAATTTCAAAAATGGAGACTAGAGGCTTTGAGAATGGATAACAAGTCGGCAATCTGAAAACCCATTTTTACCGCCCACGCCAGAAATAACGCCCATTTTTGGCTGATCTGCACAACAGTGTAAAATCTAGCCCTTAGCCTTTACAAATCCATGTTGGCTCTATTTGATCAGCTCATATTTGTCCAAATGCTCAGCCACTCTGTCCCTACGAACAGATTCTAGTAACTTCCCAAAACTGATGTTAGACTATAGGCCTATATTTTCCAAGTTTGTCTCTCCTACCCTTCTTAAATAGTGGAGAGACATTGGCAATTTTCCAATTCAAGTGGATATTTCCTGAATTGAGAGAGTTTGGGAAAATCATGACTAATGCATCAACAATTTCCTCACCAACTTCTTTTAATACCCTGTGTTAAAAACCATCAGGTCCTAGAGATTTGTTTATCTTTAACCTCATTAGTTCCTCCATCACCAATGTTTTACTTATATTGCATCTAATTAGTTCCTCCTCTTGATTTATTTTTAGTTTTCACTAAAACAAATGTAATTTTAACATAAATAAATAAATGTGGCATTTAATAATGTTACTGCTTCTTGTTGCAATTTAATTCCTCCACCTCCACCACAGATTTTTCAGATTTTTAACTATTTGGCTTGAAAGACATTTTGGTTCAATTAATATTATGATGTTGCCATGAATTTAAATTCAGTTCACAAAGTGTTCATTCCTGGAGACACACAGATTATTAAACATTTTGATCAGGAGTTAACTGAAGAAACCAGACAAAACAGCGATTAAGAATTGTATATTCTTGTATCAGCAATGTTGACTTGTAAAATGAGTTAAGCCCACATCAAAGGGAAAAATTGCATAATTGATTATTTTAGTGTTACAATGAGCACTAAGAAATTGATTGAATCTCAGTGGAAAATTATATTCTGTTCACTCATATATTTAATGTAAAAAGATAGAAGTTGGCTTACAATTAGCCTCATCTCACTGAAGCTGTCTTAAGGTGTAATCATAGAATCATTGGGGCTGAAATTGGTGGAGGTTGCGCCCGCAGCCACCAAGGCTTGGCCGGAAATGTAGTTTTTCTGGGCAATTCCTCTGGCGCCCGTCTGCCGTCCATGTTCCGCCCGGCACGAGATTGGTCACGGAGGGATCCGCCAGCGTGATGTCATGCTGCCCTCCCATGCCGGATGCTGCAAATCGGCCATTTTGATGAGGGATGCTGACCTCAGATTGACCTGCCGCCCGCCAGAAGGACCGCTCGCAAAAAGCAGGTCTGACCTGGCCGTGAGTCGGGTGGCAGGGAGAAGGGCTCCCAGTGCTGCAGCACGGCACATCGCCGCTATGGTGCAGGTGCTGGACCATTATGAGTGGGACTGCTGGAAGAAAGTTAGGTGGATGTTGTTTTACTTTATTGCTGATGGTCATGTTTAATTTGGATGTGATAAAAGTGATGTAATAAATCTGACAGATCGAATAACCCTCACAGCACATATGGGCCCAAATTTCTCCATGAGTTGCACCGTTTTTTTGTTGTAACTTGATTTTTCTGGTGTATCTTTTTAGTTGCAAATATCGCTATTTAATTTGCGCCAGTGTAAGTGAGTTAGTTAGGTTTTTTGTTAGGTCAGTTTGTTTTCAAAAGGGGGCATTCCCAGCCACTTACACCATTTATGCCAATTTGGCTAGAAAAAAGTTGTACTAAACTAACTTAGGGCAGCGTATGTGTCCACTTTTGTCCGCACAGAAAGACCTTACTTACAGTTAAAGAATCGGCGCAAGTAACTACATTTCAAGTACCACCAAGCACCAAACAAAGCACAAGCAGTAATAACAATTCAATAAAAAATAAAGAAGTGAAGTAAAGAATTAAATTAACAAATAAAAGTTCTGAATCAAATCCTACCTTAACCTGAACTATGCAGCGGCTGGCCATGCTGGAGTCCGTTCGGCCAGGGCAAGGTGCGGGACACCAGCAAGCCCTTCGGCCAGAGCAAGAATTGGGAGAACGTGACGTACCGGGGCTGTAGGAGGGAAGAGTATCAATGGAGAACACAGTGGGCTGGTGGGGGGTGCAGGGGAGAGGGGTATCAACAGAGAATGCGGCCTGCTTGGGGGGGGTGGGGTGGGGGGTGCTGACGAGGAGGGATATAGAAGTCACATGACTGAAGGGGGGAGGGGGAGAGAACAAAAGACCTTTGGGTTTCTTACCTTGTTTGGGGAGTGAGAAGAGCTGGGCTGTGCTGCCATTTTGCACTTTCTTTAACCTTTGAAAGTTTTAATTTTACTTTAAGAATGGGTGCATCAATCTCAATGCTGCGGATTATTCAATGGTTATTCAATAAATGTGAGGTTATCCACTTTGGTGGTAAAAACAGAGAGACAGACTATTATCTGAATGGTGACAGATTAGGAAAAGGGGAGGTGCAAAGAGACCTGGGTGTCATGGTACATCAGTCATTGAAGGTTGGCATGCAGGTGCAGCAGGCGGTTAAGAAAGCAAATGGCATGTTGGCCTTCATAGCAAGGGGATTTGAGTACAGGGGCAGGGAGGTGTTGCTACAGTTGTACGGGGCATTGGTGAGGCCGCACCTGGAGTATTGTGTACAGTTTTGGTCTCCTAACCTGAGGAAGGACATTCTTGCTATTGAGGGAGTGCAGCGAAGGTTCACCAGACTGATTCCCGGGATGGCGGGACTGACCTATCAAGAAAGACTGGATCAACTGGGCTTGTATTCACTGGAGTTCAGAAGAATGAGAGGGGACCTCATAGAAACATATAAAATTCTGACGGGGTTAGACAGGTTAGTTGCAGGAAGAATGTTCCCAATGTTGGGGAAGTCCAGAACCAGGGGTCACAGTCTAAGGATAAGGGGTAAGCCATTTAGGACCGAGATGCGGAGGAACTTCTTCACCCAGAGAGTGGTGAACCTGTGGAATTCTCTACCACAGAAAGTTGTTGAGGCCAATTCACTAAATATATTCAAAAAGGAGTTAGATGAGGTCCTTACTGCTAGGGGGATCAAGGGGTATGGCGAGAAAGCAGGAATGGGGTACTGAAGTTGAATGTTCAGCCATGAACTCATTGAATGGCGGTGCAGGCTAGAAGGGCCGAATGGCCTACTCCTGCACCTATTTTCTATGTTTCTATGTTTCTATGTTTCTATGCATCACTGTGCTACGTAGGAGAAAATTGATTCGAGCTCATCACATCAGGAACATCAGAGTTGTAGGCTGCTGGGCAGGAGGCGTTAAACACCTCGGAGATTTTGAGTCAGGCATTCCTACCTGGACCTGAGTGAGGCAGATTGTGTCGGAGGCTGCGTTTCCGCAGAGAAGTTGTCCGTGAGATCTGTGAGTTGGTGAGGCCACAGTTGCAGCCGAGAAGCAGCAGGTGGACTGCTTTGTCTGTTGAAGTGAAGGTTACAGCTGCACTTTCCTTCTATGCCTCGGGATCCTTTCAAGGTACAACTGGAGATGTCAATGGTTATGCGTCACTGTGCTACATAGGAGAGAATTGATTAGAGCTCATCACATCAGGAACATCAGAGCTTGTAGGCTGCTGGGCAGGAGACATTAAACACCTCAGCCATCTCGCAAGATGCAACACATGTCTCCATTCACCAGGTCATGGCTGCACTGTATGCGCGGAGGAATGACTTCATCAAGTTCCCAATGATCGCACAAGCAATGCATGACAGGGCTGTGGGCTTCTGCAGGATTGCTGGCTTCCCAAAGGTACAGGGCTGCATTAATTATACCCACATCGCCTTGCGAGTACCTGTGCAGGATGCCGAGCAGTTCAGGAATAGAAAAGGCTTCCACTCCATTAATGTGCAGCTCGTGTGTGACGACAAGTATCGCATCATGTCAGTCGATGCAAGATATCCTGGCAGCATCCATGATGCATTCATCCTACACGACAGCGCTATATCTGACATGTTTGAGCAGCAGCCAGAAGGGCAGAGCTGGCTACTGGGAGACAAAGGGTATGGCCTCGCCATCTGGCTCATGGCGCCCTACGCGTAACCCGGACGGAAGATGACCACCAATCAACATGTCGCACATTAAGACACGCAGCATCATAGAGAGGACTATTGGCATCTTGAAACAGCTTTACCGATGCCTGGACCATTCCAGAGGCAACTTAACCCACCTGCGGTGAGAGTGCCTGATGATAATGTTGTGGAAGATGCAGGTGATGAGCAGGAGGAGGAGGAGCGGGAGCAGGATGATGACGAGGATGAGGAACCATACAAGTGCCTGAGGCCGGAGCACGATGTCGGAGCTCCTTTAACAATTGCTCAAGCCTTGCGCCAGCAGCTCATCCCTGAACGCTTTACTGATGCCTGAGGGCTCAGCGACAACTGTTCCACTTTGACATGTTTATTTTTTGCAGCTGTTCCTAAATGTTGTGTTGTATTAATGGAACATGATTCAGTTTCAATGTAAAAAATATTTTATTGAAAATTTTAGAATGTACTTCACTTTAGTGTAATATAATAATTTTTTTATCAAATTGTACTTTAATATGACTATTTAAGATCACTTAAAAACTTTAAGGTCACTTACAAACTTGTAAAATTACAAATTTACAAAACAATTTCCATTAGAAAAAACTTACACTCTAAGATCACTTAAAAACTTTAAGGTCACTTAAAGGCCCCAAATTTCCCCAGCCGCTTAGAGCGGCGTAGTTAGATGTGGTGCGCTGACTTCATAGGGGAAAAATGCGCCGAAAACTTACCGGGATAATTTGGCCGTTCCTGCAACACTGTGGGCCGGTGGCGTGGCGTGGAGAAACCTGCAGGGGGTGGATCCTGGGCCGCACTTGTTCAGCGCAGCCGGCAGGGGGGCGGGGCTTGGGCCTAGCATGTGCTCAAGTGCTGGCAGGGGGATGCATGACCGTTTGTACGTGCACACATGTGCAATGGGGCAGGGACCTTGGCAATTGGCCATTTAAAGGGAGAGTGTCCTCAGTGGCTCAGCAGCATTGGCAGTGGGCCATATTAGAAGGTAAGGTGTGAATTGTGATTTTTGGGTTCCTGAGGGAGTGGAAAGGAGTGCTGCATAGATGCATGAAAGGTGAGAACTGTGTGTTTTCAAGATGACCTGAGTGTAAATCCAATACACTAATGACGCAAGAGCTTGCAACAAGGACGAAGAACCTCTTGCATGAGGAGGTGGAGAAACTAGTCATTCTCATTGAGGACAGATGGTAGGAGCTGATATCAGTAAGAATGGTCCCACAAAAGTTCCACCCAAAGAAATGAGGAGACGCTGGAACCTAATTTCAGAAGAATTCTCCGCAGGGGTGAAGACCGCAAGAAGTGGAAGCCAGTGTAAAAGGAAATGGCAGGACGTTGGTCAAATAGTGAGTGTAAGTATTATCTTGAGTTTTAAATGGAATTGCAATTGTTACTGAGATCATCTGCATATGTCCCATCCATCAGAAGCTCACCATGTGGCAAAAATTATATTTTCATCTTAGCAGAAGAAATTGGCCGACAACAAAAGGGAGAGAACTAGAACAGGAGGAGGGTCACCAAATCTGCACCAACTATCACCACTGGAACAGAGGGTCACTGCCTTGCTGACTCCCACCTGCAGAAAAAAAATCAGCTCTGCACAAGCTGGGCCCACACGCAAGGGTGAGGGTCAATCATGTAAATGCATCGTCACCCTTCAAATCAACCTGCTGGCTGGCCAGCTACGCGTGAGACTACTCATTCCAACCATCCTGCCCCCTCCTTTCCTGCTAACCATTTGACTGATCTGTTGTATTTTTCAGAACAAGAAGATAATTCTGAATATCCTGAAGATCAACAAGATCCAGATGCGTCCGCTCCAGATCAAGGCGGGTGGGGGGAGGAGGGCTCCATCAATCTGTGTTCATGGGAGAATGCTGATCGTGATATGGATCAGTCCAAGGTACAGAGCATCACTTTGCCAGACACCTTCATGAGCTCTGCCATGGCATTCCTTGGTTTCACACCTTCCGAGATTGTGGGTCCCAGTGGCGATGGTGGAATGCAGGTTGTAACACCAGGGCCCCAACGTCCCAGCCTGCGCCTCGCACTGGAGGGGTGCCGCTATGCAGACCCACGGCGAGGGGAAGGAGAAGCCGATCAGTCTCTCCTGAGATGCAGCCTTCATCAGATGTACATCAGGTTATGTCATTGGGTGAGGAGACCAATGCCCTTATCCGATCACTTGTGATGACAGTCAGTGGGGTGCGTGATGAGTTTGCGACACTGTCGGGAGAAATATCAGCACTGAGACAGGAAACGAGGGCAGGCATGTCAGAGGGAGTGCAAATGATGGCAGAGGCCATGAGGGAGCTAGCTGCTGCAATAAGGGCACACAAGCCTGACAATCAAATGGCACTCCCACTGCAATCCCCACACCAGCCTCTGTTAAGACCCAAGTCGGGTCCCCAGTTCCCCCCTCCCCCACCACCATCACCGCCCCTATGAGGAAGTGCACATTCCCCGATATGTGGGTGAGAGATGGGTGCAGCCTTTCTTTGCTGTTGTTGTTGTTATTCTTGTTGAAGTGCATTGTAAACTTTCCAATAAAAGATCTTTTGCATTAAAACTGAATCATGTTCCATTATCATTTAGGACACAACATTTAGGAACAACTATAAAAAAAAAGCATTCCTCACCCCTACAGCCTGCTGTCCCTAGCCCTAGCCGAGGTGTGTTCTGCAAGGCAGGACTGCTCTATTTTCAGCAGCTGATTTATCTTTCATTTACTTTTGATGATGTCGTGAGGATGTTGTGCTGAAGTTGTTTTGATGTTGTGCTGATGCTGTGAAGGTGTTTAGTGCTTTAGAATCCTCTAACTTACCTTCCCTCCCGCCGCTATCTACGGCTACCTACACTGATTTCTTAAATGTAGGTAAGGTTTTTTCTGTGCCTACAAAAGTGGCCACATACACTGGCCTAAGTTAGTTTGGAGTAACTTTTAGCTGGCCAAGTTTGCTTCCATGGCCAAAACAAGTGTAAGTGGCTGGTCACGCCCCCTTTTGGAGAAAAAAAACTAAACAAAAAAAATACCTAACTAACTGACTTACACTGGAGCAAGTTAAATGGGGAAATTTGTGATTTTTAAGTTACTCCAAAAAAAGCTACTTACTCGAAAAAAGCGGGGCAACTCCTGGGGAAATTTGAGCCAATAGTCTTGTAAAGTTACATCACTTACAAAACAATTTACATTAGAAAAAACTTACACTGTAAGATCACTTAAAAACTTTAAGGTCACTTTAGTCTTGTAAAGTTACATTACTTACAAAACAATTTACATTGGAAAAAACTTACACTGTAAGATCACTTAAAAACTTTAAGGTCACTTATAGTCTTGTAAAGTTACATCACTTACAAAACAATTTACATTAGAAAAAACTTACACTGTAAGATCACTTAAAAACTTTAAGGTCACTTATAGTCTTGTAAAGTTACATCACTTACAAAACAATTTACATTTGAAAACAGTTACAAGAGTAAAATCAAGAACAACAACAACAACATCATCATCATCATAGACAGTCCTTCGAGGAAGATTTGCTTCCACTCCTGAAGTGAGTTCTTTGGTGGCCGTACAGTCCACTACGAGAGCCACAGACTCTGTCACAGATGGGACAAATAGTAGTTGAGGGAAGGGGTGGGTGGGACTGGTTTGCTGCACACTCTTTCCGCTGTCGGCGCTCGATTTCTGCATGCTCTCGCCATTGAGACTCGAGGTGCTCAGCTCTCAGATACACTTCCTCCATTTAGGCTGGTTTTGGACCAAGGACTCCCAGGTGTCAGTGGGGATGTCGCACTTTATCAGGGAGGCTTTGAGGGTGTCCTTGTAGCATTTCCTCTGCCCACTTTTGGCTCGTTTGCTGTGAGGAAGCTCCGAGTAGAGCACTTGCTTTGGGAGTCTCGTGTCTGGCATGCAGACTATGTGGCCTGCCCAGTGGAGCTGATTGAGTGTGGTCAGTGCTTCAATGCTGGGGATGTTAGCCTGAATGAGGACGCTGATGTTGGTGCGCCGGCCCAGGGGATTTGTAGGATCTTGCAGCGACATCGTTGGTGATAGTTCTCCAGCAACTTGAGGTGTCTACTGTACATGGTCCAGGTCTCTGAGCCATTCAGGAGGGCAGGTATTATGACAGCCCTGTAGACCATGAACTTGGTGGCAGTTTTGAGGGCCTGGTCTTCAAACACTCTTTTCCTCAGGCAGCCGAAGGCTGCACTGGTGCACTGGAGGCGGTGTTTGATCCTGTCATCGGTGCCTGCTCTTGTTGATAGGAGGCTCCCGAGATAAGGGAAGTGGTCCATGGTGTCCAGGACTGTGCCATGGATCTTGATGACTGGGAGCAGTACTGTGTGGTGAGGATAGGCTGGTGGAGGACCTTTGTCTTATGGATGTTTAGCCCATGCTTTCGTATGGCTCAGTAAATACGTCGACGATGTCCTGGAGTGCAGCCTCTGTATGTGCGCAGACGCAGGCGTCGTCCACATACTGTAGCTCAATGACAGAAATTGGGGTGGTCTTGGATCTGGCCTGGAGATGGCACAGGTTGAACAGGGGACAACAACAAAAACAACAGCAGCAAAGAAAGGCTGCACCCATCTCAGATCCACATCTTGGTTCATGAGGGTGGGTGGGGGAGGGGAGGTGGGTGGTGGTGGTCGGGTGTGGGGGGGGATTACGACTTGGGTCTCTAAGAGACTCGTGCGGGGATTGCCGTGGAAATGTGAGTGGATTAGCCTGGCTGTGTTCCTGTTAGATCTCTTAATTTTCAATGAAATACGAACTCCGATGGTAGTTTTAACTTTTTAATACTGACAGAGAGTAACAAACTGCTGGCTGATTGCCAGTTTCTTTGTCTTACTGAGACACATGGTCAAAATGGCTGTACTTTATACCTGGATCAATTTACAGAAAAGAACTCGCCTTCTTTGACCTTATTGGCTCAATTGAAAGTCTTTTAACGTTTTATTGGCTCGCTACCCAAGGTCCAAAAATGTCAAGTTGATTGATCAGTTAATGTAACATGCCAAGCAGCACGTAGCAGCCCTTGACTTGGGAGTCTGTGAATTTTCACAGTCTGTCTAAATGAGCCTGTTTGAATTCTCTATCAATCCCCCCTTTGATTCTTTCACAAACTGAATCATAAAACATCAGGTATCACTGGTTAAACATTCTACAAAATAATTTCATACATGTTAAAATTTGTTGATGTGTTTCGCCACATGTCCGGACTAGTAGCTTCCACACAAATTTACACCAACCCGAGTTCCATCGTGGCCACTATGGAAGTCTGGTTTTAGTAGGTTAATTAACCTTGTTCCAATTTAATCCAAATCAATATCTTAATTCAACCAGTAAACAACCTTCCCTTAAGCATAACATACCCCTGTGCCACGTACAGACGGTATGCTGGGACCTGCAAGGTGTCTCACCTGCGGGACAGCAGCTACAGCCGCCTGGTCGCAACAACATTTAATCAACATAAACAAACAATATAAAAGTAAAACAATTACAACAAATCAATACTACAGTAAATTTATACATTTTCGTGAAAAGTATTTGTCCTTATTAGATTTCAGCTTCAGTTACGGGTGCTCGTTTAACGTGTGAAGTGTGGATCTAGGCTTTCTTTCCTTGGACTTTAACAGCTGCCTGGGTGATCAATAACACTTGATAAGGTCCCTCCCACTTGGCACCCAAAGGTTCTTTATGCAACTTTTTCACATACACCCAGACTCCCGGGATGATGTTGTGTCCTCCTTCGGGTGGATTACCCCAAGCTGCTGATACCTGTCGGGAAACAGAACTAATAGCATTGGTTAAGTTCTGACAGTATGATAACAGAGTGTCACTCATTAAGTGAACATCAGCTTTCCGTAAATCGATAGTTCCTGGCAGCGACATGGGTCTTCCTGTTATAATTTCAAATGGGCTGAGACCTGTAGTTCTGTTCGGGGTTGTCCTAATGCTACATAGCACTATTGGTAGTGCCTGGGGCCATGGTGTTCCTTCTTGGTGATATTTGGCAAGCCATTGTTTCAGAGTTCGATTCATTCGCTCTACTTGTCCTGATGATTGTGGATGATAAGGACAGTGTAAATCCCACGTAATGTTCAGTAACCTACAGACTTCTTGGCAGACAGCATCTGTGAAGTGTGTTTCCTGATCTGAGTCAATGCTACTCGGAACTCCCCATCGGGGAATGTAATCCTTACACAAGACCTTTGCAGTGTGATTGGCTGTGGCTCTTTTAGTTGGGACAGCTTCTACCCATCTAGAGAATCTGTCGACCATGACAAGAATGTTAGTGTATCCTTGGCATGAAGGAAGAGATATATAATCAACCTGCAGATGCTGGAATGGTCCGACAGGGGCAGGGGGCCTCAGTTGGGACATTACCGTGATGGGTCCAGAATTATTTTTCTGGCAGACCACACAGCGGTCTGTTACCAGCTGGGCATGTTTTTTAAATCCCCGACCCCACTAGCTTTTCTGGAACCGTGCCGTCATCTGTTGTGATGCCAAGTGTCCCCACGAGTGGATCTGTTGGGCTAAAAAAGGCATAAGCGCTTGTGGCGTGACTGGCTTGTCGGTAACTCTTTGTCTCCAGACACCATCTTCGCATAGTTTAATTCCTGCCTCAATCCATGTCCATTTTTCCTCTCGGGAGCACTCGCCTTGCATTGTTTGAAGGTCTCGTGTCAGAGTCCTGAGTGCTTTCAATCTGCACATCTGTGTTGGTTCTTCTGGAGGAACGCCCTGTGAGGCGGCATCTTTAGCTGCCTGGTCGGCTAGAGCATTTCCCTGTGCTTCTGTGGTATTTTCCTTGGTATGGGCCTTACACTTCAGGATGGACACTTCCTGAGATAATTGTATGGCCTCCAGTAAGTCTCGGACTTCTTTTCCATTTCGGATAGGTGTACCAGCAACAGTGAGGAATCCTCTTTTCCGCCATAACATACCAAAGTCGTGAGCGACTCCAAAAGCATAACGCGAATCTGTGTAGACATTAGCTGTCTGTCCTTCTGCTATTCGACATGCTTCTGACAGGGCCCGTAACTCGGCCTGTTGTGCTGACGTTCCTGAGGGTAAACATCCTTTTGCCACTACCTCATATAAGGTTGTAACTGCCCATCCTGCTTTTCTGGTATCATTGTCAACAAAGGAAGAACCATCTGTAAACAGGATGAGGTCTGGGTTGTGTAGAGGCTCCTCTGCTGCTAAGGCTGCTTCTTCTGTTTCTTTTAAAATCTCCACGCAGTCATGCTCTTCACATTCTCCCCCCTCTTGCTCTCTCGATTCTGACATCGGGAGCATAGTTGCGGGATTAACCGGGCTGGCCCGGACGATATGGAGATTAGGAGCTTCCAAAACTGCTGTCCAGCGGGTCCATCTTGCTGCTGTCACCTGAGACATTCTATTCATAGACAGCAAAGCGTTTACGGTGTGGGGACACTTGACAATCAGCTTTTGGTCGAGGACTAGACCCGCAGTGATCATTACCGCTCGACATGTAGCTTCCATGGCCCTTAGGCAACTTCCCCATCCGAGGGCTACCGCATCCAGTTTTGCCGAATAATAGCCAATAGGTCTTTGCCGATCCCCATGTTCTTGTGTCAGTATAGCTGTCATATATCCTTCTTTCTCATGAACAAACAGGGTAAATGGCTTACCACTGTCGGGGATTCCCAGAGCCGGTGCCGAACACAAAGCCTTTTTCAAACTCAGGAAGGCCTCTTGCTGTTCTTTAGTGAGGGTGATGGCTTCTTTAGAGGCACGTTTGCCCTTTAAAATATCATTCAGTGGCTGAGCAAGCTGTGTGAGGGAGTCAATCCAATTTCTGTTAAAGTTACACAATCCCAAAAAAGACCTTAGTTCCCGAATAGTGGTGGGTTTTTTAGCAGCCTGAATGGCTGCAGTTCTATCCTGGGTAAGTTCTCTCTTTCCTTGTGAAATCTTTTGTCCCAGGTATACAACTTCTTCTTGGGATATTTGTGCTTTGTCGATGCTGGCTTTATGTCCTTTCATCCGAAGGTGATCCAGCAAAGCTTGTAAATCTTGTTCATGCTGTTCCTCCGTGTTTGAAGCTAGCAGGATATCGTCTACATATTGGATGACTGTGGATGACAGGGGAGGTAATTCTCGCAAATGGCTTTGTAAAGCCATGTGGAATACTGTAGGGCTGTTGTGGAAACCCTGCGGTAACCGGGTCCAAGTATACTGTTGTCCTTGGACAGTGAAAGCAAACCACTGTCGAACCTCCGGTGCCAGAGGCACTGACCAAAATCCGTTGGCCATATCAAAAACCGAGAAATATTTATGTTCCGGTTTGAGGGCATTAAAAATGGTGGAGGGATTTGCGACCAAAGGAGCTTTTTGATCAATACACTGGTTAGCTTTCCTATAATCGACAGTCAAACGCCAAGTCTCATTAGATTTCTGTACTGGCCACACGGGGCTATTGGAGGAGCTATGCGTTTTAATAAGCACCCCTTGTTTCTCCAATTGCTGAATAACCGGCAAGATTCCCGCGATGGCAGTTGGACTGATGGGATACTGTTTAGTGCATGGAGGCTTGGTCCTTGTAAATGACGCAGGCTCCATCTGGAGTAGGCCACAATCGTTCTTATCTTTAGCCCATATCGGGTGTTCCTTCAATTCTTCTTTCTTCAAAGTTCTAATTGACCATGTCACCCGACCATCCTCGAAATGCAACGATGAATCTATTTGGATTAGAACATCCATTCCCAAAAGGGGTTGATCTACTGGGCCTGTCCAGACCAGCGTGGTTAGTTCATGTGGACCCAGCCCTATAAGTACCGGTGTTGTCCTTTTAATTTCCATTTTATGGCCCCCAACTCCATAGGCTGTACGTGCCCTACCATCCAATGGCAAAAAGTCTCCATATTGTAGGGGTAAGCATGTTAATTCCGCCCCTGTGTCTAAAAGACAGTCCACATCCTTATCGCCCACCCTCACAGTTATATATAGCCCATCTCCCCTTTGTTGTATTAGTGCGAGGAGGGTGGCCAGGGTGGGCTCTGATCGTTTTTTGCTATCCCAAGTAACTCCTTCTGTTGTTGTATTGTCAGTCGCTTAAATGCTTCTATGAGGTCGTTATCTTGTGACAAGCCTGGTTTGTTGGCTGAATTGTATCCCTGGCTGCGTCCTCTTCCCCAGCCACGACCTTGCTGTTTTGCCCTGCACGTCTTGGCCCAGTGACCTTCTTTCCCACAATAATGACATTTTCCGGGTAATTTTCCTAATAACTGTTTATCAGAATCCTGGGATTTCCATCCCATAGCCTGTACAGCTCGGACTTTAGCTCCCATATCCCGATCTCATTGGTTACATCGATCCACAAATGCTGCAAAGGTAGTTCCTCTACCTTCCCAGTCCGGTAACACTACCTTAAGCATTTTGGACAGTTCTGGCTTTAGACCTGCCACGAAAGCTGCTTTCAGGGGTCCAAACACTTGTTCATCCATTTCCTCATCCGTATTATTCATACCCGAATGTTCTAGCCACGTGCATCTAAACCGCTCGTCATACTCCAGGACCTCCTCTGTTCCTTTCTGTTGGCAGGCTGCAATTTTTCCCCAATTTGTCTTAGCTGGACTGAAGGCTTGCAGCCAGTGTTTAATCGCCTCCCATCCTACGTCTAATTCTTGCTCATTCTGCCCCAAAGCTTCTTCTACCTTGTCGTGCAATTTTCTTCCCTGTGTTTTTGGCACCATTATGGTCAAAATTTGCACTCCGTCCCAGGGATGAAGTTATATATATTTCTTAAGCGGTCCAATTGGTCCCACGTTTTTACTCCCCCTTTCTTTGGATTGGGCAATTCCTTGGACCATTTATCAATTTTCTCTGGGTCTGCCGGAGCATGAACTAAGTATTCTACATACACCATTTTCTTCGTTTTTTTTGTTCCGCCCTCATCCGCAGTCTCTTCTGATTTGACTACAACTCGTCTTTTTTTAAACGGGGCAAAGCGCACCCCTACTTCTTCATCATCCTCTGACACTGTATTGTCGGTGGATTCAGAAACCGTATCTATTCCTCGGTCGTGTCTTCGGGTTTGCGCTTTTAATTTATCCAAACATGGGTACCCTGGGAATTGATCAAAACATTTTCCTTTTCCTATTACTGTCTCTTGACCTAATGATTTTTTCCATTCTTTAATTTCACCTTTAAGATCTTTAACTCCCGCTTCCAGCTTTTCAAGTTCAAGCTTTTTCTGTCGCAGCTGTGCACAAACAGCTTGCAATTGATCCTTTGTACTGGTCAGTTCTCGATCATGTTGGGAACGCATTATAATTTCATTCCGGTTTCGAATCTGGCCCATAACCGCTAGGGACCATCTAGTTCGCTCTTTATTTTTCATACGGGTCGTTTTTCCCCAGACCCTTTTAATCTCGTCCAAGGACCATTGTCCTTTGGAGGTTCCGTACTTTTGTTCAATCTTAATACAGGTTTTAGATAAGTTGAATTGTTACTCTATGTATTCTTTCAACTGTTCGAGAATTAAATTTAGCGAAACTTGAGGTGGTGCCTGTCCACCTTTAACAGTTGTCGGCAATTCTTTGCCCTTTTCTCCTGCTGCCATTTCTTTACTGAGTTCTTTACTGGGGTCTCGAGTCGTAGGCCTGCTAGCCGATCAATAGGTCGGTGATTAATTAACGAACACACCGCCGAAGTTTAGACGTCTATGGGACCTCGAGCCGACTACCAACCGGAGGGTTCGCAAACTGGAGGCTTTCGGAATCGCGTAGAAGGAGAGGCGAATTTAGACTTTTGACCGAGGACTTTTTTTTTAAACAAAGAGGTGTCCTTACCTCAATACGTAGGTCCGATGTTCAAAATTCAGTTTCTTTCCTCAGCGATCCTGCTCGCAGCGGCAAAATTGTTAGATCTCTTAATTTCCAATGAAATACGAACTCCGATGGTAGTTTTAACTTTTTAATACTCACAGAAAGTAACAAACTGCTGGCTGATTGCCAGTTTCTTTGTCTTACTGAGACACATGGTCAAAATGGCTGTACTTTATACCTGGATCAATTTACAGAAAAGAACTCGCCTTCTTTGACCTTATTGGCTCAATTGAAAGTCTTTTAACGTTTTATTGGCTCGCTACCCAAGGTCCGAAAATGTCAAGTTGATTGATCAGTTAATGCAACATGCCGAGCAGCACATAGCAGCTTTGACTTGGGGTCTGTGAATTTTCACAGTCTGTCTAAATGAGCCTGTTTGAATTCTCTATCAGTTTCCTTATTGCAGCAGCTACTCCCCTGATGGCCTGTGCCGTCATTTCGGCTGCCTGGGACATTCCCTTCCTGATGGCCTGTGCAGTCGTACCTGCTGCCTCTGTAATTTCCTCCCTCATGTCCCGTGTCATTATTGCTATTTCTCCCATCAGTGTCGTTACCTCATCACCCACCCCACTGACTGTGTGACTGTGTTCACGAGTGATCGGGTAAGCTCATTGGTCTACACACCCAATGCCATCACCTGAGCCACATCTGTTGCACCTTCCATCTCAGGACAGCGTGGTACATTTCTCCTTGGCCTCGCCCTGGGTCTGTCTCATGGAACCCCTCCAGTGGGAGACACAGGCTGGGACAGTGTGGCTATGGGTGTTACGGCTGTATTCCACCAGCACTGGGGATCACAGGCTGGACGATGGGGCCCTGGGATTCCATACTGCATTCCAGCAGCACTGGGATCCAGAACCTCGGACGGTGGGGCACTGATTGTTCCATTCTGCATTGCAGCAGCACTGGGAGGCACAGGCTGGGATATTGATGCACTGAATGATCCATACTTCATTCCAGAAGCACTGGGAGGCGCAGGCTGGGATATTGATGCACTGATTCTTCCATACTGCATTCCAGAAGCACTGGAACCCGCAACCTCTGGACTTTGGAAAGCATCCAATGTTGGACCAAAACATAAACCACTATGCAGAGACTGGGACGAGCTGAAACCATGGAATGTCGAACCAGACCCTAAAGCACTATGCAGGGACTGGGACGAGCTGAAACCATGGAATGTCGAACCAAACCCTAAAGCACTATGCAGGAACTGGGCCGCGCTCAAACTACGGAATGACGAACCAGAAATCATGGAAGTGCTTGGCAACACAAGTTCAAGATTCTCCCCTTCATACCTCTCCATGGCCACCCCCACCCCACTACAAAGTTGGTCAGGCTCGCCCGCGTCTGAATATTCTTCTGTATCTTCAGGATTGGCATCAGGTTCTGCAAAATATAACAGAACAGCCAAATAGTTAGCAGCAGAGGAGGGGGCAGGATGGATGGCATGAGTCGGCTCACACATAGCAGGCCAGGCAGCAGGTGGATTTGAAGGGCTACGAGTAATTTTCAGCACTTACCCTCTCCCTCGCATGTGGGCCCAGCTTGTGGAGTACTGATTGCTTTTCTCCAGCTAGGACCCATCAAAGCAGTGACGCTCTGTTCCAAGAGTGTCAGTGGGTGCAGATTTGGCGGGCCTCCTCCTGTTCGAGTTCTTTCCCTTTTGTTGTGGGCCAATTTCTTCTGCAAAGACGAAAACATAACTTGTTAGAGAGGATGTCTTTCTGCTGGGTGGGACACATACAGATGGTCACATTTACAGATGCAATTCCATTGACAAATGAAAATATTACTTACACTAACTGCTTGACCAAGGTCCTGCCATTTCTTTTTACACTGCCTTCCATTTCTCGTGGTATTCACCACTGCGCAGTAATCTTCTGCAACTTTGTTCCAGCATTTATTAATTTCTTTGGGTGGCATTTTGTGCAACCTCTGTTGCTCGTATCCAGCTCCTGCCATCTTTCCTCGATTACATTCACTCGTACCTCAACTTCTTGATGCGTGAAATTCTTTGTTCTTGGCACACGGTGCTGCATTGCTCTATTGAATTGACACTCAGTTATTTTTCAAAACTCATTGCTGCATTATGCTTGCAGCAATGAATGATTCTCACCTATGCAGCACTCCTTGTGGAAGTTTAGCAGCTGATTTCTTGCACAGGAAATTAGGGCTACATGCAATAAAGGTACAGCAGTTATCATGGGTGACTTTAATCTGCATATAGATTGGGCTAAGCAATACGGTGGAGGAGGATTTCCTGGAGTGTGTTAGGGATGGTTTTCTAGACCAATATGTCGAGGAACCAACTAGAGGGCTGACTATCCTAGGCTGGGTGATGTGTAATGAGAAAGGACTAATTAGCAATCTTGTTGTGTGAGGCCCTTTGGGGAAGAGCAACCATAATATGGTAGAATTCTTTATTAAGATGGAGAGTGACACAGTTAATTCAGAGACGAGGGTCCTGAAATTGAGGAAAGGTAAGTTCGATGGTATAAGACGTGAATTGACTAGAATAGACTCGCAAATGATACATGAAGGATTGACGGTGGATAGGCAATGGCAAACATTTAAAGATCACATGGATGAACTTCAACAATTTTACATCCCTGTCTGGATTAAAAATAAAACGGGGAAGGTGGCTCAATCGTGGCTAACAAGGTAAATTAAGGATAGTGTCAAATCCAAGGAAGAGGCATATAAATTAGCCATTAAAAGCAGCACACCTGAGCACAGGGAGAAATTTAGAATTCAGCAGAGGAGGACAAAGGGTTTAATTAGGAGGGGGAAAATAGAGTATGAGAGGAAGCTTGCTAGGAACATAAAAACTGACTGCTAAAGCTTCTATGGATATGTGAAGAGAAAAAGATTAGTGAAGGCAAACGTAGGTCCCTTGCAGTCAGATTCAAATGAATTTACAATGGGGAACAAAGAAATGACAGACCAGTTGAACAAATACTTTGGTTCTATCTTCACGAGGGAAGACACAAATAACCTTCCTGAAATACTCGGGGACCGAGGGTCTAGAGGGAAGGAGGAATTGAAAGAAATCCTTATTAGGCGGGAAATTGTGTTAGGGAAATTGATGGGATTGAAGGCCGATAAATCCTTTGGGCCTGATAGTCTGCATCCCAGAGTACTTAAGGAAGTGGCCCGAGAAATAGTGGATGCATTGGTGAACATTTTCCAACAGTCTATCGATTCTGTATCAGTACCTATGGAATGGAGGGTAGCTAATGTAACACCACTTTTTAAAAAAGGAGGGAGAGAGAAAACGGGTAATTATAGACCATTTAGCCTGACATCAGCAGTGGGGAAATGTTGGAATCAATTATTAAAGATGAAATAACAGCGCATTTGGAAAGCAGTGACAGGATCAGTCCAAATCAGCATGGATTTATGAAAGGGAAATCAAGCTTGACAAATCTTCTAGAATTTTTTGAGGATGTAACTCGTAGAGTGGACAAGGGAGAACCAGTGGATGTGGTGTATTTGGACTTTCAAAAGGCTTTTGACAAGGTCCAACACAAGAGATTAGTGAGCAAAATTAAAGCACATGGCATTGGGGGTAATGTACTGACGTGGATAGAGAACTGGTTGGCAGACAGGAAGCAGAGAGTCGGGATAAACGGGTCCTTTTCAGAATGGCAGGCAGTGGCTAGTGGGGTGCTGCAGGGCTCAGTGCTTTGACCCCAGCTATTTACAATATACATCAATGATTTAGATGAAGGAATTGAGTATAATATCTCCAAGTTTGCAGATGACACTAAGCTGGGTGGTGGTGTGAGCTGTGAGGAGGATGCTAAGAGGATGTAGGGTGATTGGACAGGTTAGGTGAATGGGCAAACGCATGGCAGATGCAGTATAATGTGGATAAATGTGAGGTTATCCACTTTGGTGGCAAAAATACGAAGACAAAATATTATCTGAATGGCGGCAGATTAGGAAAAGGGGAGGTGCAACGAGACTTGGGTGTCATGGTACATCAGTCATTGAAAGTTGGTATGCAGGTACAGAAGGCGGTGAAGGTAAATGCTATGTTGGCCTTCATAGCTAGGGGATTTGAGTATAGGAGCAGGGAGGTCTTACTGCAGTTGTACAGGGCCTTGGTGAGGCCTCACCTGGAATACTGTGTTCAGTT
This sequence comes from Pristiophorus japonicus, assembly GCF_044704955.1. Lineage (NCBI taxonomy): Eukaryota > Metazoa > Chordata > Chondrichthyes > Pristiophoridae > Pristiophorus > Pristiophorus japonicus. Next base: position 421,710,668 of record NC_091977.1, read on the forward strand.
TTGATCTCCTAATCTGAGGAAGGACACAGTCTAAGGATAAGGGGTAGGCCATTTAGGACCAAGATGAGGAGAAACTTCTTCACTCAGAGAGTTGTTAACCTGTGGAATTCTCTACCGCAGAGAGTTGTTGATGCCAGTTCATTGGATATATTCAAGAGGGAATTAGATATGGCCCTTACGGCTTAAGGGATCAAGGGGTATGGAGAGAAAGCAGGAACGGGATACTGAGGTGAATGATCAGCCATGATCTTATTGAATGGTGGTGCAGTTTCGAAGGGCTGAATGGCCTACTCCTGCTCCTATTTTCTATGTTTCTATGTTTCAGTACTCCAAACAGCACCCCTATAGCTTTCAAAACATCAATCAGGCATCCAAAACTAAGTGAGAGGTTCTCCCTTTAAAAATGGCCGATTGCCAATGTTATTGCCCCACTGAGCATGCGCGAACACTGCAAAGCACATGCTTGTGCTGCCGGCACTCACACAGTCACTCCGATCAGGCCCCGCCCCCCGCCGGCTCTGCGTGGCCAGCATGGACCTGGCTCCGCCTCCCCCTCTGTGTTCTGCACCACGCCACCTCGACAGACAGCCTGAGAATCGGCCAGAATTGTAAGTCTTTTTTTTGGCACTGCTTTTGCTCTGCAATGTTGGCAGGGGTGCGCCATTTTACCTTTGTGGGTAAATATGGGCCCATAATGAGTAATGTGATGGACCTTAACCCGCACAGAGTGAGTTCAGATATGTTTCTCCATATGCCTCCATTGAAGGGAAGGTGTGGGGGACGAAGCGACAATGAGTAGCGAAAGATGGTAAAGGCTCAGTGGAGATGCCCTCCAAGAGTTATGGGAGCATTTATTGCAGAACATATTTAGGCGCATATTGTCAGGTTGAATAAGCGAGAGGTAGAAGATGTAAAGAAATGGCGCATCGCTGCAACTGATAGTCAGAAGAGCATTACATGAGGTATGGAACACAGGAAAAGACATTTAATGTACTGCAATGTAACTGATGACCATATCATCTCAGGGGTGGCACTCCGCCATGTTTGGCCTTGAAAAAAAGAGGGTTGAATTGCAAACCTTAAGGTTTGCCCTGCCAGTAGGTAAAGTGAGAGTAATTGAATGGCAGCCTTCCTGCATTGGTGACCTTTCCTTGTCGTGTTGCGATGGCTTGATGACAGAACCCATTATACAGTGCAGTTAAATGTGGATGGGAAAATATTCCTGATAAAGCAGATGACCTGAGGGACAGATGTACATTTCTCACAAGACATCACACATGGCGTTAAAATCAGACACTCACCAAGAGAGGGTCAACAATATGAGCGCATTTACAAGTACACAATAACATTATTATATTTACAACCACTTACACCACCAACACCCACCCCTCGACCCAGCACCACCACTTCTCTTCACCCCCCTTGAAGCTTCGCTTCCTCGCCCCGCCTACACCACAGCGCGGCACTCCCCTACCCCTCACTGCCTCTGGTTGATAAGGTTGTGCAGGAGGGCAGCGGGATGTCTGCAGACGTGTGCGTCTTGGTGAGAAGGCAGGGGGCGTGACCGAAGGCGCCAGGATCTCCTGCTCCTCCGGATCTGTCTGCCTTGAGGGTGTGGGGTCAGGGGCTTGAACTGCGCATCCCTTGCCTCATCGCCTCAACGGTCTCGGTTGTGCGCTCCAATACAGTGATGAGCCGATCCATCTTGTGATCATGCTGCTGGGTGAAAGTGGCCATGCTGGCAGCTATCCCAGTCATGGTCTGGAGCATATCGAGACCTATCTGCATTTTTGTTCATGATAGCTGGACCATCGCCAGAATTGCAGAGAGCTGTGGTGGATCCTCAGGTGGATGCTCGCTCCTGGTGGGTTCTGGCACCTTGTTTGCCGTCGCGCTATGGCCTCTGCACTTGGTTGAGCTTGCCAGTGTGGAGTCCATTCCAAACCCCAGGAGCTCAGAGGCCAACGCTGAGGTTCTGCGGACACCTGGCTCACATGGCAGGAGGCTGCTGTCATCCTGGTCCTGCTCCTCGAGCTCAAGGGTCACAAAGACAAGCGCCTCCCTCCTCTCCCTCCTCTTCTTCAGGGCTCTGGGTGGCTCAGGGTGGGAGTGATGGAAATGGGTGATCTGGGGGTGCAGGGGGATGACGGAGGAAGGATCTGCTGTCTTGGGCCGGGGGCAACGTCAGGGTGCGAGACGACTTCTCTGAAGGCCAGAGATCGATGGTGTGCCTTGATCCGTGCTGTCCGAGTCATCATCTGCAAGTAGAGGACAACAGTTCACTCTGTGGGGAGGGGGTGGAGTGGTGCTGGTTAAGCTGAGATGTGAGCCGTGCCATCTCACATTCTTCCAGCAATGAATTCCATCTCTACATGGACACACAAATAATGACCAATAAAGTGTACGGTAAACTGCGAGCGCCTTAACATTGACTAGTCTAGAGGGCATGATGTTAGAATAAGGGGCCGTCCATTTAAATCTGAGATGAGGAGAAATTTCTTCTCTCAGAGGGTTGTAAATCTGTGGAATTCGCTGCCTCAGAGAGCTGTGGAAGCTGGAACATTGAATAAATTTAAGACAGAAATAGACAGTTTCTTAAACAATAAGGGGATAAGGGGTTATGGGGAGTGGGCAGGGAAGTGGAGCTGAGTCCATGATCAGATATCCATGATCTTATTGAATGGCAGAGCAAGCTCGAGGGGCCGTATGGCCTACTCCTGTTCCCATTTCTTATGTTCTTATGACCTTTCATGCCATAAGCGTGGCTCACACCAGAGATTAATATAACCTTACCAAGCTGTGGCATCAGATCTGCATCAACCTTTGTGGTTGCACAGCGGCGGTCACCCACCAATGCCAATGCACGCTCCTCCGGCCTGCTCAATTCGACCACCACTATTGATCCCCCTCCCGTTGCATTCAGGCTTGCTGCCTTGGATGCTTTTTTCTTCTGCACAAAAAAACATTGCAGCCTTTAGCCCCTTTGCCGATGACCCCACACACACTCCCACACACACACACATCTGGCACACAACCTTTTTGCCATTGGACAGGAGGGGGCGAATAAATTTTTACTCACTCTTGCTGCCGCCACCAAATCGTTCCATCGTTTCCGGCATTGGTCCCCATCCCGCTCAACATTGCCCATTGCGGACATGATCTCAACCATCTCCCTCCAAATGTGTCGGTATTGGGGTGGTGGAGGCTTGCCATGACCATCCCGGGTGAGGTCTTTGTACCTGTGCTCCACCTCCGTTACTCGCTCCTCCAATTCCTCCTCATTAAACCATGAAGCTCTGGGCCTTCACTGCTGATTTCTGGCCACTCATCGTCAATGATGAAACGAATGGCTGCTCAACAGTTTGTGTGTCTCAATTTATCCGACTGCCCCTTTTGCAACTCACAATTTGCCCCCTCTCCAACCTGCAAACTCTCTTCTCTCCAACCTCCAACTTTGTCCTCTCAAATGCAAACTCTCTCCTCTCCAATCTCCACCTCAAACTCTCCCCTCTCACACTCACAGCTGGAAGAAAGTGGTGTGCCTTTATGCGCAAGCGCAGAAGACCTAGCAGCCTCAAACGCGGCCGAAATGACGTGAAGTGGGAGAAAAGAATTACGCAAATAAAAAATTGCAAGTCTCGCACATGCGCATTGGAGGGCCTGCGAAGATCCCTGAGTGGAGAGGCCTGCAACTGCCGCACACTGTTGATGCCAGCCACTCTCGCCCGTCAACTCCCGCTGCCTGCCGCTGCTGCCCACACAACGGAGCCGAAAGTATCTCCCGACGGCACACAGCGGCAGAGGGTGGCAAAAAGGTAGGTGCCACCTGGGGACTGCCGAGAAATGAGTGGGCCTTACCGGCGACCAAGTTCGGCCCCATAGAATGGTTACAGCACAGAAGGGGGCCATTTGGCCCGTCGAGCTCATGCCGGCTCTCTGCAAGAGTAGTTCAGCTAGTTCCACACCCTTGCCCTTTCCATATAGCCCTGCAATTCCTTCAGGTACTTACCCAATTCCTTTTTGAAAGCCATGGTTGAGTCTGCCTCCACCATCCTCTCAGGCACTGCATTCCAGATCCTAACCACTCGCTGCGTAAAAAGGTTTTTCCTCATATCGACTTTAGTTCTTTTGCCAATCACCTTAAATCTGTGTCCTCTGGTTCTCGACCCTACTGCCAATGGGAACATTTACTCCCTTTCTACTCTGTCTAGACCCCTTATGATTTTGAACATCTCTATCATATCTCCTCTTAACTTTCTCTGCTTCAAAATCGAATGCCCACCGCTTTGGGGTCAACTGGCCGACCCGACCGAAATTCAGGTCGGGGATTTTTCGGCCTGGACCCCATACTGCCCAATTTCGATAACCGCCGAAAGCGAGTCATCAGTTAGTACACTGCCAGATTTAATAAAGAAAAATACTTACCTCCCTAAATTCAGCTGAACTCGTCGATCCTCCGCCGCCAGGTGAACCGAAAGGTTTTTCTGTCGGTGCACCCTCTGAAAAATGAGTGTGGCCTGGCAGCGTGGTGGCCCTTAAAGGGGAGGGCCCACTGCCGTGGCCGCCATGTAATAATTTTTGCCGGCTGACTTCCCAATCCGCCGGCAAAATAGTGACCCCGGATTCGGCTGGGCCGCTAATGGGCAGCCTGGCACCCTCTCTTGGGTGCCAGGCCGCTGGCCCAGGTGAAACCCACCCTAGTGGCCCAATGGCCGAAGATTAAAAATGACAGAATCTCTCCCCTTTAACAGAGGGGAGAGAGCGTGGTGATGCACATGCACTGTGATGTCACCACTACTCCACCGCTGATTGACAGTGCCGGAGTCTCTGTCCGACCTATATTCAAGCACTCAGCCTGGCTTTCAGTCGATGGCCCGCCCCCATTATGACTCATGTCCTCTGGGACTTTGAAAAATGTTCAATATCTTGAAAATGACTCTTCCGACCACATCAAGGATCCCAGTGGTAAGTGCCACTAAAAATATCATAGGTGTGCCAGCTTTCTTGCATGCTGAATTTCGGCTCCTTTGCCTCTATTTATAAAGCCCAGGATCCCGTATGCTTTTTTAGCCACTTTTTCAACCTGCTCTGCCACCTTCAATGATTTGTGCACATATACACTCAGGTCTCTCTGTTCATGCACCTCCATTCAGATTGTACCCTTTAGTTTATATTGCCTTTTCTCATTCTTCCTACCAAAATGTATCACTTTGCACTTTTCGGCATTAAATTTCATCTGCCACGTGTCTGCCCATTTCACCAGCCTGTCTTTGTCTTCTTGAAGTCTATCACTGTTCACTGTACTTCCAAGTATTGTGTCATCTGCAAACATTGAAATTATGCCCTGTACACCTAAGTCCAAGTCATTAATATATATCAAGAAAAGCAGTGGTCCTAGTACCGATCCCGGTGAACACCACTGTGTACCTTTCTCCAGTCTGAAAAAACAACTGTTCACCACTACTCTCTGTTTCCTGTCACTTAGACTATTTCGTATCTATGCTGCCGCTGTCCCTTTTATTCCATGGATTTTCTTTCATCTTACTTTGGATTTGACAATATTTACTTAAAGCTATATTCAGGGGACTGTTATGGTGCAGCGAGTTAAAACTTCCAAAGCTCATATTCCTGCAATTTCCGTGAAGGCTCTCCCAATCATCCACCATAACTTCCATGGAAGATCATGAAAAACCAGAAGAAACAGCGTAAGCTGCAATTGGGATAAGCTCTGCAAAAATTCTATTCCATATTGTATCGGACCGTCAAACTGAGAAGATATTCATTCAATCTATCTGGAACGGATTCACATTCTGGTCTGAAAAGAGAAAGGGTAATGTTCTGATGCAATTTGCCTCAGACTGCCACTTTCCTACTTCCAATGCAAAATGCTTGAAAATCTTTTGGGCTAGACTTTTCCAAAAGTCTCTCACCACCCAATTGCTGCCCAGAATCACCGCTAACATTCTGCAACTAACACTGGTGAAAATTTCCATAATAAAGGTAAAAAATATCAGCCAGCGAGAAAATGGATCAAGATTCTCGGCGGTTTCTCGGCGGTTAAAGGCGAAACTAGGTAAAACGGGCGGTTCTTACCGGAATGGACTGTAAGTACTTAGGGACTGAAATTGATCAACTTACTGCCGGCGACATTCCTCTACTCGAACTGCCCAGTGCCTGGAACGGGCAGGAGGGGAGAGCCGCCGGGGAGCGGCGCTGAAATCAGTGGACGGCCGAAGAGTATAAGTAGACTCCTGCCTGCCGAGATGCCAGATTGGTGCGGGCAGGAGTTGGCTGGAGTCGGTGGCAGAACAGTAGTGGACTGCTGCATGGAGGCTGCTTTGTCCTCAACGGTAAGTGTCAAGATCCTGTAAAAAAGGTAAGTGGAATGTTTTTAAATTATTTCTTTATAGGTACTCACCTGGATGGGGTCCCCTGAAGGTCCTCATATGTTTCTTTTTTTTTGTTGATGATTTTTATTTTTAGGTCTCCATCCCCCTGTGGGCCAGACTGCTTCCTTGGCCGCCAAAAATGAGACCTCCCGCCTGCTGCCACCCAGATTGGCGGCATACGTCATTGATTTGCCGCCCGCCGACCTGTGAGGGACCTCGGCGATGAAAACCCCCCGCCTAGCGTACCGTCCGGTACATCGGCGGCCATCGGCGGCACTTTGGGCAGCATTTGGGTGGGTAGAGGCCTTGACCAAATTCGGCCCCTTAAAATTTAGTCCGAGGCTGAGGGAAAACTCAAAAAATATTTTTTCAATTAAACAAAAAATAAAGTTATAAAACATTCTCAAGACACTTTTTAACGTAATCGCCATTATACAATTTAAAAAATAATAATAAAAAACCTTTAACTTACCTTTCTTTGCAAGGTACTCACCTACCACCCTGTTTCAGGCAGCTTTTCATGGGCAGTGCATATGGGTCCCCATTGATGCAAAACTTAGATCCTGGCAATTTTCTCGATGGTGCACACAGATGCATGTGGGTGGTTTGCTCCCCAGTGGTATTTTCAAAATGTGGGCGGAACTCTTTAAAAAATAAAGAGGAAACTTTCGCTGGGCTTAAAAACCGCTGAAAAAAACACCGAAAATGAAGCCCTTTGAATTTTACCAGGCCAAAAGAGTGAAGGAGAGATTTTCCTGGGTCTGCACCGAGATGCACTGGATCACCTGAGTGAATATCAGAAAATTAGGCATCTCCTTTACAGGTGAGCACTCTGATCCACCCTATTTACTGGTATTTGCTAGGTCCATGAGAGCCAGTATGCCTTAGAGTAGACCCAGGAAAATCTCACCTTTAATATCAATGCTAAAGATATTGGAGTCACCTTGATCACAAATGTCCCAGTAATATGCGTAAAAAAAATAAAGGTTGATGGTTATGAAACTTGGTCAAAAATTTGCTCCACTTTCAGAAATTACTGTTGAAGTTATTGAGCGAAAAATGAAGTTAAAAATTGTAACTTTGGCAAAGTTTCATTTCTGTTTCAAACCCTGGAACAATTAGAAACAGATAAATATCTTCCTTTTGTCCGGGTCAAGTTAATTTATATGTTTGAATTAGTAAGTTTATGATCACTTTTTAAAAACTATAATCACATTCTATAAATCTTAAATTAAGTTGCTTTGTCAAGCTTCAGCAAACTTTATAGATTGTAGTACCTGCTGCAGGCAATGAGGTTTCCCAATTAACCCAACAGTGCTACCACCCCCCTTTCACCACTTCCTCTCAAAGAGATCTGCTACTTCCTTTTTTACTGACTCATAGGACAGCAGTAGAATAAAATCATGTAAAGCTGCAGAATGTTTTCAGAAAACTGAACAACTACCTGCACTTCCCAGTCTGTTTTCAGACAGAACAAAGTCTATGAGAACAATATTTTAAGAAAGCCAATGACCTAAATCGAAACTTCACAAATAAATATTGAAAGAGATGGAAATTTAAAAATAAGAGAAACTGCAGGCGGTCACAGCTGGTGTTAGCACACATTTGCAAATATTTGCTGATATATGTCTGAGCTCTTTTGCATCAGTCAAATTAGATGTGTAAGTTTATAAAAGCTGTATTATTGTACCTCAAGACTTTGAAAACAGATTGATTAAATTGGAAGCCTTCTTTATAAATACAATAAAGTTTTAAACTTTAAAAATCCTAACTTTTTCAGTTTCAGCATTAAATGAGTGAAAATCATTCATTCATCTTAGTAAACACAGTGTTCCAGATGGGAGCAATTCTGTGCATGTGGAGGAGTTTGTAACTTTCAAAACAAGAACAATGGAGGAGAAATTTACCAGGAGTGCCAAAGTGGAAGATTTCCTCAATTTCAAAACATATTATAATGTTTGTGTCATTTTTAAAGGACTGGCTCACTGATCTGGTGCTCCCGACAAGTTTGGGGAATCATTATAAAATGAACTTCATGGATAAACTTCACTTTCCATCCAATAAAATTAATTCCCCCGATTGATTAAATGTTTATAATGCAAGAAGTTGACAGGAAATTCATGTGGTTATAAGGTTTTCAATATATATCGCAATAGATTAAGTTACAAGTTTTATATATTTGTAGAAATAATGTTATATCCTGGAAATTCCTACAGTAACTATATGAGCTGGAATGGGAAAATCACCCTTTCTGTGCCTCATGTGAAATTCTTTACCTAGTCACAGTCTGGGAGTTACCATAAAACTGCATTGATTATTTATTTTTTATTGCCATTCATTAGAAGCCAGGCAGATTGATTTCAGTGCTGCCTCTCACTGGATTTAATCGAGGTACCATAGAATTATAGAAATGACAGCACAGAAGGAGGCCATTTGTCCTATCATGCTGTGTGGATGCTAGTTATTTAATTAGGGTTGAGAGAGGATGAAGAACAGAAAAGGGCTTTCAGGTACACCAGAGGCAGACTGGTTGTATCCACCATTATGCTGCCAACTGTACCTATAGGCTCAAGCACAGCTACCTGACAGTAACAGATGCCATTGCAATCTGCAGACAACCTCCACAGTAGGAAAAGCATGCCAGTGACATCAGGCTTATATGCAAGAGAGATTCTGCTAGGTATCTGAGCTACATCTATAAGGAATTCTACTGTCCATGGCCACAAATAAATTGGCACCAAGCACGTTAAACAAAAGTGGCCACAACAGTCCCTTAACTAACATTAGTACCCATCATTTACTGTGCTGGGCGACTTTAATCTACATATTGATTGGGCTAACCAAACTGTAGCAATTGCGGTGGAGGAGGAATTCCTGGAGTGTATTTGGGATGGTTTTCTAGACCAATATGTCGAGGAATCAACTAGAGGGCTGGCCATCCTAGATTAGGTGATGTGTATTGAGAAAGGACTAATTAGCAATCTTGTTGTGCGAGGCCCCTTGGGGAAGAGTGACCATAATATGGTAGAATTCTTTTTTAAGATGGAGAGTGACACAGTTAATTCAGAGACTAGGGTCCTAAACTTAAGGAAAGGTAACTTTGATGGTATGAGACGTGAATTGGCTAGAATAGACTGGCAAGTGATACTTAAAGGGTTGACAGTGGATAGGCATGGATGAACTTCAACAATTGTAGATCCCTGTCTGGAGTAAAAATAAAACGGGGAAAGTGGCTCAACCGTGGCTAACAAGGGAAATTAAGGATAGTGTTAAATCCAAAGAAGAGGCAGATAAATTGGCCAGAAAAAGCAGCAAACCTGAGGACTGGGAGAATTTTATAATACAGCAGAGGAGGACAAAGGATGTAACTAGGAGGGGGGAAAGAGAATATGAAAGGAAGCTTGCTGGGAACATAAAAACTGACTGCAAAAGCTTCTACAGATATGTGAAGAGAAAAAGATTAGTGAAAATAAATGTAGTTCCCTTGCAGTCAGAGACAAGTGAATTTATAATGGGGAACAAAGAAATGGCGGACGAGTTAAACAAATACTTTGGTTCTGTCTTCACGAAGGAAGACACAAATAACCATTCGGAAATATTAGGGGACCAAGGGTCTAGTGAGAAGGAGGAACTGAAGGAAATCCTTATTAGGCGGGAAATTGTGTTAAGGAAATTGATGGGATTGAAGGCCGATAAATCCCCGGGCCTGATAGTCTGCATCCCAGAGTACTTAGGGAAGTAGCCCTAGAAATAGTGCATGCATTGGTGATCATTTTGCAACAGTCTATCGACTCTGGATCAGTTCCTATGGATTAGAGGGTAGCTAATGTAACACCACTTTTTTAAAAAGGAGGGAGAGAGAAAATGGGTAATTATATACCAGTTAGCCTGACATCAGTAGTGGGAAAATGTTGGAATCAATTATTAAAGATGAAATAGCAGCGCATTTGGAAAGCAGTGACGGGATCGGTCCAAGTCAGCATGGATTTATGAAAGGGAAATCCTGCTTGACAAATCTTCTAGAATATTTTGAGGATGTAACTGGTAGAGTGGAAAAGGAAGAACCAGTGGATGTGGTGTATTTGGACTTTCAAAAAGCTTTTGACAAGGTCCCACGCAAGAGATTGGTGTGCAAAATTAAAGCACATGGTATTGGAGATAATGTACTGACGTGGATAGAGAATTGTTGGCAGACAGGAAGCAGAGAGTCGGTATAAATGGGTCCTTTTCAGAATGGCAGGTAGTGTCGCTGGGCTCAGTGCTGAGACCCCAGCTATTTACAATATACATTAATAATTTAGATGGAGGAATTGAGTGTAATATCTCCAAATTTGCAGATGACACTAAGCTGGGTGGCAGTGTGAGCTGTGAGGAGGACGCTAAAAGGCTGCAGGTTCACTTGGACAGGTTAGGTGAATGGGCAAATGCATGGCAGATGCAGTATAATGTGGATAAATGTGAGGTTATCCTCTTTGTTGGCAAAAACATGAAGGCAGAATATTATCTGAATGGTGGCAGATTAGGAAAAGGTGAGGTGCAACGAGACCTGTGTGTCACGGTGCATCAGTCATTGAAAGTTGCCATGCAGGTACAGCAGGCGGTGAAGAAGGCAAATGCTATGTTGGCCTTCATAGCTAGGGGATTTGAGTATAGGAGCAGGGCGGTCTTACTGCAGTTGTACAGGGCCTTGGTGAGGCCTCACCTGGAATATTGTGTTCAGTTTTGGTCTCCTAATCTGGGGAAGGACATTCTTGCTATTGAGGGAGTGCAGCAAAGGTTCACCAGACTGATTCCCCAGATGGCAGGACTGACATATGAGGAGAGACTGGATCGACTGGGCCTGTATTCACTGGCGTTTAGAAGGATGAGAGGGGATCTCATAGAAACATACAAAATTCTGATGGGACTGGACAGGTTCGATGCAGGAAGAATGTTCCCGATGTTGGGAAAGTCCAGAACCAGGGGACATAGTCTAAGGATAAGGGGTAAGCTATTTAGGACTGAGATGAGGAGAAACTTCTTCACTCAGAGAGTTGTTAACCTGTGGAATTCCCTACCACAGGGAGTTGTTGATGCCAGTTCATTGGATATATTCAACAGGGAGTTAGATATGGCCCTTACGGCTAAAGGGATCAAGGGGTATGGAGAGAAAGCAGGAAAGGGGTACTGAGGTGAATGATCAGACATGATCTTATTGAATGGTGGTGCAGGCTCGAAGGGCCGAATGGCCTACTCCTGCACCTATTTTCTGTGTTTCTATGTTTCTATGCTATCTTACTCTCCATGAACAGAAATAAACACTCTGCACAAAATTTGAACATTCACCTACTTTGTGTAACATGTCAATGATGTTAGCGGGGAAGATTTTGCAGTGGGTATGACGGTGTACTCTGAGAGTACGCCATCATACCGCCTTTCAAATTGACCACAAGTCCGGGATTTCTGCATGGGCTAAATCCCAAACTTGTGATGTGTCAAGGTACACCTTGACAGATGATTCACACTGATGGGGAAATACTCATTGCTGGCGCAGAGTTGGGCTAATTGCCCTCCAACTGCTCAGCAATTAAGGACGAAAATGTTATGGTTAGTGAAAGCAGACACAGGAGCCTGGTTCACTGTGAAAGGAGCCCGGAAGATTTTGTAGGCAGTTTCTGCCCTGGTTCCTAACAGCGGGTGCACTTTGAAGGTTGCCGAAAATGTTTGCACTAATGATAAATTTTATATTATTAATGATGTACATTCACATTTTTTCACTAACTCTAGTGGTGCAAGCAACATACCTGCTCCATTTAAAAGAATTTGAGAATTCATATTTCAAATAAAAATATAGGGGGGCCGAAATTCAGTTCTCCAATAAAGCCCATTACCGCTCATTTGCAGCGGCCATGCGGCGGAGTTGAGCGGCCGCCGATTTCTGGTCGAATGACCGCCGCTGGCTAAATTCAGCTCGGGGGTTTTCTGGCAGTTCCAACTTCCGGCCCGTCACTGCCGACTGGCCATGCATATATCATTTGCAAGAAAAATCTTATTGCCGCCGTGTGGCGCCCTCGACAGCTGCTTTTTCTGTCGTTGCACCTTGTATGCTCTCTCTCTGCCCTGGCTGTGCAATGGCCATTAAAGGCAAGGGCCCAATGCCGCGGCCGCCATTTTTTTTTTGCCGCCCGACTTCCATGTCGGCCAGACTATTGTGCCCCCGCCAAAACCCTTCCTGGTGGTCCAGTGTCCAATCGCAACTGGTGGCCAATTCTCTCCCCTTTAACGGAGGTGAGATATGTGGTGACGCAGACGTGCAATGACGTTACCACCGCTCCGCTGCTGAGTGACAGCGGCGGAGAATCCGTCCCACCTCCACTTCCACCCCTCACCAGCACTTACCGCCTCACTTCCACTCCCTTTATGACCAACTTCCTGGCTGATTCAAAAAAAGACAAAGAAGTGAATTTTGCAAAATCTTCTGAAATGATGGTAAAAACTCTGAAAAAAAGGTAGCTGTGCCAGCTTTCTGGCGGGACTGAATTTCAGCCCCAGGAACTTTCAAAATTTAAGTCAGGGAAATGTCGATAAAGAAAATTTAAAGGTAAAGATGCTGATTTTTTTCTATGAAACATGATTGCCTACAAAACTCCATGGGGTGGAAATTCCGTCACACCTCTGTTGCGGCGTTAACTCGGGAAATGGTTTGTGTGTCCCGCTGCAAAATTCACCAGCTGGGCCCTGAGTGTGGAGCAGAGCGCTAATGAAGGTGTTTCACACCTCCTTTAGGGCACTCGGCTGGCTGAGCAAATGAAAATCCTGAGGTAAACAGCCGGCTTCGAAGCGCCTTAGAGAGGCTTCTGTGGAAAAAAAATCTGGAAAAAGAAAACACCAAAATCATTCCCAATACTTTACTGACGCCACATGCAAAAATAAAAAAATAAAAAACAATCACACTTACCTTTCCATTCCTTCCCTCACTGCAGCAAGTACAGCTGAAACTCTCACTTGGGCACGCTGCCTGGTGCTACGGATCGGGCGAGTTTCAAATTTCGAGCCAGTATCGCAACCAGAGGCATTAGACACCAGTTCACCTCTCCAGGGCAGTGCAGCTCCACTCCCGTGCAAACCAAATGTCCTGGCGGTGCGCTTGAAGCTGGCCGCCCGCCCAGAAATGCTCTCTGCCGCCATTACTGCCCCTATGGGGCAAAAACAGAGGTGGCAACGGACCGAAAATCCAGCCCAATGGGTTTCTACACAATGCATTTCAAAAATCAACATAATGTCAGTATTTTATTCTATCATTTTAACAAAATGCTGATATATGAAATAAGTCCAAGTTCTAGTTTTGGTAACGGTGCAGTTCTACATATTTTGCGAACAATTCTATCTTCTCTATCTTTTTTCGTTTAATGAACTATGTTACATGAATGTTCCCTAAAATACTTACATCTAAATTTAATATTGAAGAACAATTTGCCATTTAATTAAATGTTTTTAAAGTTACTTAAAAGTTTTTATAAGCCTTTAATAGTCTTAAAAGTCTTTAAAAGTTTCTAAAAGTTATAAAAGTTTCTAAAAGTTATAAAAGTTTTTAAAAGTCTTTAAAAGTCTTTAAACATTTTTAAAAGTTTCTAGAAGTTTTTAAAAGTTTTAAAAATTATTTAAAAGTCTTTAAAAGTTTTTAATAGTCTTTAAAAGTTTCTAAAAGTTTTTTAAAGTCTTTAAAAGTTTCTTAAAGGTTTTTAAAGTTTTTATAAACATTTAACTAACACAGGTAATTTCAATGCTACAGCCTGAAATAAGTTTTTGTGGGAATAGCTTGCAGATTTTGTGGGTATGTCTCTCTTACGTATAGGCTGTACGCTGCGCTGCTGGGCTCAGTGATGCAATACGCTGCACTCAACTCTGCGGCACTGAACAGCAAGGTAAGTGCAAATTCTTTTCGGAGGTTGGAGGCGTACTCCACAACTACACCACTGACTGCAATGCCTGGGCCATTGTGTTTTCCTATAATGTTTTCATTTAGTGTTGCCGTATTGTATGTGACTCCTCACTCCTAACCCAGTGACTCGCCAGTGGAAGAGATTTGTGTGCTGGCTGGTAGTAGGATTTCTGTGGAAGCTGCTTGAGATTCAGATGAATATGTAACTCCTTGTGCTAGTTGCTGAGATAATCTATTTTTTTTATTCGTTCCAGGATGTGGGCATTGCTGGCAAGGCCAGCATTTATTGCCCTTGAGAAGGTGGTGGTGAGCTGCCTTCTTGAACTGCTGCAGTCCTTGTGGTGAAGGTACTCCACAGTGCTGTTAGGGAGGGATTTCCAGGAATTTGACCCAGCGACAATGAAGGAATATTGATATACTTCCAAGTCAGGATGGTGTGTAACTTGGAGGGGAACTTTCAGATGGTGGTGTTCCCATGCACCTACTGCCCTTGTCCTTCTAGGTGGGAGAGATTGCGGGTTTGGGAGGTGTTGCTGAAGAAGCCTTGGCAAGTTGCTGCAGTACATCTCATACATGATACATACTGCAGCCATGGCGCACCAGTAATGGAGGGAGTGAATGTTTAAGGTAGTGGATGGGGTGCCAATCAAGCAGGCTACTTTGTCCTGGATCTTGTTGAGCTTCTTCAATGTTGTTAGAGCTGCACTCGTCCAGGCAAGCGGAGAGTATTCCATCACACTCCTGACTTGTGCCCTGTATATAGTGGAAAGGCTTTTGGGAGTCAGGAGGTGAGAAACTCACCGCAGATTACCCAGCCTCTGACCCGCTTTTGTTACCACAATATTTATGTGGGGGTTTCAGCGATAGTGATGCCATTGAATATCAAGGGCAGGTGGTTAGACCCTTGCTTGTTGGAGATGGTCATTGCCTGGCAATCCTACAACTGATAAAACCACATCCACTATTGCTGTGACTAGCTGATCATGCCTGTTTTACAATATGGCTTTCTCCATTTGATCCTCAGATATATTGAAGGTGAATAAGAGAGTCTCTTGGATATTGGAGGCCAATCCCTCTATAGCAGCAATCTAAACATTCACAAGAGGTACTCTGCCTGAACTTAGGATCTGTCACTGAGGGCTCTATTTAATATGACTCTGAGAGTGACATGTACTCCAAGCCAGGTTATAGTGCAGGCAAACCTTCCTGCCCATATGCTACTTGGTTTAGGAAACTGTTGAGTAGTCTTATCATGTAGCTCTCCTGATGCCTGCTGTATTCCTGTTCTTTTACAGCCAGGTGTGCTGGGTGTTGCTGACAGGGCCCACCATGTCAAGTATTTGCTGCTAGGCTTGTTGGACCACTCCTTTCTGGGGAGGGTGCTCTTCAATGCCAAACAGAACAGCCTTCCTTTCCCTCACGTCATGCAACATCTGTGAATCTGCATGGGCTCGTGCATGGGCAAGATCCTTCCATTTTCCAGGAATATGGGACCACAAACCATTGTCTTGTAAAAAGGAATACAGCCTTTTTAAAGATTAGTGGATCCCTTTTAAGCTTGTCTGCTGGGCTCCATGGGTGAACGCTCCCTCAGGCCGTGCAGGGCATGGGGGGACCTAGCTCAGATGAGATCATTCAGTGGTATTTTTCCAATTTGTGATCCTGATGGGGAACCTCCCACTGAGAGCGCATGTTAGAAATTTGACCATGCACTTTCACGCCCTGCCCGCAATTATTGGTAATTGTGCAGGCTTCAATTTCCAATGTGCATGCTTGGTGTGCGAGGATCCCTGCTGGTAAGTCACAAAATTACCCATAGGACCATTGAGGTTTGTAGCGCAGGGCGCCATTTGGCCTATCCTGTCTGTGCTGGAGCAACTAAAACTATTCCCACCACTCCGCTCTCTCCCTGTAGCCCTGTATCTTTCTCTGTTTCAAATAATTATACCTTTTTCCCTCGAAAGAAACAGTGGTCTCTGCTTCAACCACTCTCTGTGACAAAGTGGTCATGCTGCCTTTTTCACTAATTAAATGTGAATTGGCCATGAATGCAGTAAGCCCATACAGTCACACTGTAACTGTCTCACTTGAAGTATGCAGCATCTGTAATTTGTATCCTTATATAAGATAGTCCTCCCACCGGCATCACTCTGTACTTGACCCCAATGATAAATTACCAAGTAAAACATAGAAACTGCATTATGCAAATAATGCTATGCAAATATGATCATGGATTCTATTTTTATTCTAATTTGCCTTTTCCTTGCTGGAAAGTTTTCTTCCTTTGCAAATTGTAAATGAAGCAGAAAATGTCATCACGAGTATTCAAACATGAACAGTGAACTTGCATCGCAGTCTGCAGCAATATTTATTGTTGGAATGTTTCGGTCAAAACAGTACAGAGATTCCATACCAGAAAAGAAAATGAAAGAAAACTTCTACAACGATCAAACTTTATGTGATTCTCGAATAATAGAAATTTACAGCACAGAAGGTAGCCATTCGGCCCATCGTATCTGTTCCAGCTGAAAAATAGCTATCTGGACTAATTCCACTTTCCAGCTCTTGGTCCGTAGCCTTGTCGGTTACAGCATTTCATGTGCATATCCAAGTACTTTTTAAATGTGATGAGGGTTTCTGCCTCAACCATCCTTTCAGGCAGTGAGTTTCAGACCCCCACCACTCTCTGGGTGAAAAAGGTTCTCCTCAACTCCCCTCTAATCCTTTCACCAATTACTTTAAATCTATGCAGGCCTGGGAGATTTTACTTATATTTGGAGTTTATTTCTGGACGTACCTTAGTATGAGAAAATGTTTGATTTTTTTTGGGGGGGAGATAGAGTTGTAATAGGTTTGCAACCTGTCACACAATTTCTGATTTATTTTTGCCATTCTAAATTTCACTCCTAAAATCAGCTGATATCTTCTGTATCTGATGTGCACACTTAAACCGCTTGGCTGAAAAAAAGTTTTTGAAAATCTTTATGTGGTTTCCTGCAGGATACGTGTGTCAGTTTGAAACTTTAAAATTGTACAAAAATAAATACACAAAATATAGATCTATTTCACGTGATGAAGATATAATAGTGTCTTGAAAATAAAGCTGTTTGGGAAAAAAGAGTACAATACACAGAATGCAAAGAAAGCCGTTGAGGCTGAGTTTACAGACAACTGAGTTCAGTCACATGATCCACAAAGTTTGTTGTGAAGTTTTCCCTGAAGTCACTCAACAAAAAAAAGTTGAACAGAACAACTTCTTCCGCAAAGCAAACCACACCCAGAACAACTCCTACATGCACACAGTAAGTTTTTTTTTAAACTTTTTTTTTGTAAGTGCCTATATATTTTATTCTTTTGAGAAGCATCGCGTTCGACAATGAACCAGATTGGACTGCTGTGACTGCAACTTGCGAAAGACGGTGCACTTTGGTTTGCTGTGAAGGGGACAGAGGCGGTGAAGAACAAGGACTGAAAGACAGAGAGAGCACCTACCAGAGACGTAGATAGAAATAGACTCGTGGACTGATATAGACGGAGGCAGAAATTGAGGAGATACAGAGATACAGAGATATTAAAGGGACAAACATATAAGTCCGCGACAAACTAAGGATAGGGAGAAATGCAAACAGTCCAGAGAGAGAGAAATTGGAATAATCAGGAGAAACGAGGCAGAGTAGTATAACGATAAAGAACAGGAAGAGGTCGATAGAGAGGAACAGAGAAAAAATAAAAGGAAAAGGGACAGAACCTCAGTCAGTGTTTCCCCCAGGAAAAGGGACACTAAGCCTTGGAGATAGAAGATCTGAGAGACGGGGACAAATAGTCTGAAAACACGGAGGGAGAGTCTGAAAGAGAAGGACATACGTTCAGAACTCAGAGGAAAGGGAGAGAGTCTGGCAGGGGCAGGGAGTCTCAGACACAGGGAGATAATCTGAAAGAGAAGGAGATGGATAGGGACAGGCAGCCTGAGAGAAATAGATGGCGACAGAGAGTGAGAGAGGGACATGGGGTTTGAGAGACTGTGATGAAGACAGAGAGTCCTGAGAGATGCCAGAAAACCTGACAGCCCGCGAATAAGGTAGGCACAGAGAGCCTGAGGAACAGGAACAGACTCCGAGCCTAATGGATGGGCAGCGACACCCCGAGCCTGAGCTGGATTCCGGTGCCATTCCGATTACTCTGACCCTGCCAGCTCTCCAGTGCTGAGACACCTCCAGTATACAGTCCCACACACACACACTTAGAGAGCGCTTGGTGGGACGATTCGATCGGATTCGACCGAAATAGGGGCCATTATTTTGCTTAAATTCTATGAACTGCCGTTTTACTGCGTGGAAATTGTCCGTCACATTTGATAACAAGGAAAAGTAAAACAGTGTTTAAATCAGTTTTATTTTTAAATGAAGAAATCATTTATTTTCTGCACCAACTATGTAAATATATTTGATTTTAGATTTCCTCAGGCAACTCTTGCATTAAAATAATTCTGCTCAAACAGGGCTCTGTTCTTTTTTTATTGTTTTTGTTTTGTGTAACAAGTTGGAACAGGTGAAACTTCGGAAAGTTTCTTTATTCTCCTTGCGGTAGATTGTGGGTAGTGCTCACCAGGTGACTGACTGTTGGTTCAGTTTTGTTTCCCCTCTTGTGTACACAACTTTGCTCCAGTCACTGCCACGCTCAGCTAGTTCAGAACTGGACTGAGGCTGCACTCGATAAGCTGCAGTATAGACAGACCGATTGGGAAACTTTGTAAACTCACTGGGAACTTAAAAAAAATCCCTTCCCCTTCCCTCTCCTCTCCCCGAAATCCCAGTGAGACCAGGTAAGAGATCAATTAGTCGAGCTTGTGCCTTAGCCCCGTAACCACAGGAGGGCGTGGTGTAGACAACTTCTGTCTCAAAGTAGCAAATGGACCATAATTTTAGTCACTTTAAAACTGGAAGCATTTTAGAAAACTTAGGTGAAGAAATGTTTTTGTTTTTTATGTTTAAATGTTGATTCCAAACACAACGTATGATCCATATTAAGCTGCAACTCACCCCTTCTTATGAAGATGAATATTACCAGACTGGTCCTGTTCCAAGGAATATGATTCCAGTATAAATATTGCCGTGGGCAACCAGCAGTGGAATTGGGACTTCACTCTGCTTTGATGAAAACAATATTGGTTGCTTATTGAGGTAAACATTTGTTTGGAATTTTAAATGAATGAAATGATTAGGAGTATTAGAAACATTTTTTTAAGGAGGAAATTAAAACTGTCAATCAGGGAAGATTGAAGAAAATAAAATCCAAGAGTAGTGAAAGAATGCCACAGTCAAATTGTTGTTGTTGCAGGTTTCATTTCATGGATCTTTCCTTGCAAAACTTAGTCGGTGGCCATAAAACAAAATTCTTACACTGCCCCTTTAGTTTTGCAAAGGTTTTGTATCAGATGTTAGGAAGTCTCACCGTGGAGTGGGTTTTATGTATATTGACACACAAAAATTGGGCAAATATTATGGTTTTTAGTTAAAATTGATTTTTCATTGGATGAAAATTGATTTTGAGCCAGCGTGAATATAAATAATGTTGGAAGATTGGTACTAAATTTCTGTTATGTGCAGCCAATGGCTGAGCCTTTCCGCTGGGAGCACAACATAAGAAATTACTCTTATACAGAGGATAGTTGTCAGCAGCTATTGTACATGATTTATATTCTAGAGACAGATAACCTGACAAACCACAAGAGTAGCATTACATATATTAGAAAAACGGTGACACTTTTAGCCTTGCAAGAAGTCAACAGAAATGAAATCTCATAGAAGTCTATACAACATTAAACAGTATAGAAAATGTAAACTTCGAGCTTCAACGTGAACCATGATAGTGGGACAAAGGAGAATAGGTTTAAAATGGTGAAGGCCAAATTTAGGACTGATGTCAGGAAAGCATAATCAGTGCAAACCTTTGTGTGATTTGAGCCATGAGATATGTTTGTCTTTTTGGATGGATAGAAACGTAGAAAATAAGTGCAGGAGTAGGCCATTTGGTCCTTCGAGCCTGCACCACCATTCAATAAGATCATGGCTGATCCTTCACCTCAGTACCCCTTTCCTGCTTTCTCTCCATACCCCTTGATCCCTTTAGCCGTAAGGGCCATATCTAACTCCTTCTTGAATATATCCAATGAGCTACGATGGACCAAATGCCCCCCTCATCCTCAATCATCTTGTGGTCAAAATTAATGATCTAAATGTAAAAGTTAAAGATAAAAAGTGATGGTGTGCCCTGTTCTCCCTGCTGAATAGTTTTAGTGCACCTGCAAGCTGTGCAAGTACTACTGAGGCTGCTGCTAGGAGGGTGGGTTTATACTTTGAATATTCTCTTCATAAAACATTCCAAAAGAAAACCAGTTCCAGTGTTTAGAATGTGATATGACAATATATGCAAACACTCATTTAAGTGCAGCAATTCATACAAGTAGTGTTGAGAAGTAAAGAGTAAACAAACTAAGAAAATACCGTTATTTGCAGTCTCTTAATTCTGTTGTGTTTTTAATCATCTTTTGGAAATGATTTCCCCCTTAAGGCTTTAATTTATGGCGTGCAACATTCCCTGAGCAAGTGAATGGGAAGATGATCTGCTCTTAGTCTTTGGACCTTAGTACGTGGTAACTGGCCACTGCAAAGTCCATGGAAGGAATGCGCTCCCCCATATATATCCATCATTAAGCTGGATGGTTGTGCACTGCATTGGTCCTTCAACATGCAGTCCCACTGAATGGTAAAAGATAGTTTCATAACTGCAATTCCCTATATCATCAAGTTTCTATGTTTGGCTATTGTGTTAAGGAACAATACAGAGTGAAGGCTTGATATAGAGTCGAGTTAAGAGGGGGCAGGAGGAAGGTGCTTGCGATCTATTCTAGCCAGAGAATGATCCATATTGCAGAGAAACTTAAAAAGAAAGAGAAAGTTAACAATGAAAAAAAAGTTACAGGAACTTTTATAGAATACTCAAACAGTGGTCTTATTGAATTGAATTGTCTTTCTCTGAGGAAGTGCCTGGCCCGATGATTGTACCTAGACTGAGAACTTTGTATGTGAGGAATTATGAAAGTAAGCCTGTTGTGACGAGTAGGGGAATTTCTATTTTTACGTTATATGTTTGAATTTTTTTTTAAAGCTAAGGTTAAAATAGAAGCAATTGTCTCTTCATTATATTTAAAAATGGAGGAAGGATGAGAAGCTGTCTGCAGAAACCAAGCAAGGTTAATTGATGTGGGAATAAATCAAGATGAAAGGTATTTTTATAGGAGCAAATTCAATTATATGTTGTTGGGGCATTAGCAAATGCTCAGAATACATAGAACATGTGATTAATTTCTCAATAAAATTGCATGCAATAATGCCGATGTTGAGTGTCCTTTTTCACAACTGAATTGCATTTGACTACGGTTTCCTCCAATAGGAACCAACTTTGCTGGCTCTCTGCTCTGCCACTAGAAGGGCAGCAGGGCTGGACTTCCATCTGTTGCTTGGAACTTTTTTTGGAGTTTATCTGAAAAACATAAAACATTAATCGGTGCCACCCGACCTGGATGACACACCAGACATTTACAAGGCCCCTTTTTTTTCTTGTGGTTTTTTTTTTGTGTTTTTCTTTTTTTTTTGTTTTTTTTCTGTTGCTTGGAAACTCTTTTGAGTTAAACTGCAAAAACATAAAACATGTATCCGTGCCACCCGACCTGGATGACACACACAAGACATTTACAAGGCCCCTTTTTTATTTATTTTTTTTGTGGTTTTTTTTTTGGGGCACTAAAATCAAATTTTTCCTTTTTCCAGTGCCCCCTATAAAAGGAGAGGGGGACACTAAAAGCACCGGCAATTAAAACAAATTAAACTTTAAAACGTAAAATCAAATTAAAATTTGGTTGCCGGGCGTGATGATGCACTCCAGTCCCTCCGGTGCCTCTGTTGCTTGGAATGGCCATTGTCCCAGTTCCAGCTGAGATCATTTAACTACTTGAGGTTAGCAGCATGTGTCTGGAGAAGTGTCAGAGAGGCACTCGCCCTGAAGAGGTGGCGGATAATTCACTGTGACTTTGATGTGGGGTGGCCAAAGCCCTTAGCTGGCTGAATATTAGGATTAAAAAAAACTTCCATGCAGGGAACCCAGGGCCTCAATTCAGAAGATAATTGATCGCTCCTCATCTTTTGGGGGACCTTCAAATGTATACAATGGTCAGGGGTAGGGTGGGTGTATTGGGTTTAAAGCACATCATTGCCATTTTTGCAGAGCCTTATTCTGCTCCAATAATGTCATACTTGACATACTTGTCCTGCAGAGCTTAACGATGACCGTGAATGCCAATGGTAAACAAATTGCTGAATTCTCCAGCACTGACATGTCATCTTGATAAAAGTAATAGCCTGAAGTTTCCGCATGTTTTCTGCCCAGATATCAGTGCAATCTGGGCAGAATTGACTTAAATAGCGCGAAAGATTGTGGAATTGAAAATGTAAGTGAGTTATGCCCATAACCATATACGCTTGAATTTCCGCTGGTTTAAAAGTCAATTTGCCCGAAGCAATTCCTGCTCAGAAAACTGATCAAGTCCCCAGTTCGGAATGGCAAGTTTCTGCCAAATGTACCCATTTGGGCGTGTTCATCATATTACGCCTAGAGTTTTGTGCAGACAGGCACCTGTGATCACATTAATCCATCATTAATGACCTGCAGCTGCAATGACCAGCAGTCAATTGAAGCCTCACTCAGGTTTGTTTCATATGCTGATGCTACAATGACTTTAAATTATTTTACATTCAAATAGGTTCATATTAATCAATTGATCTGCTATTGCTACATAAGACCTGTGACCAGCAATCAATTGAAATCACTGATGGGCCTGTTTCATCAGCTGCAATTATTTCAACAAATGTTCAGTTTATATTGGTTTAATTCAATAGTTTTGAGGCCCAATTGGCCATGTTCTCCTCAATAATCAATTATGATCGATAACATCTTTCGATTGCGTCGATTCATGGGAGATTTAACATTCAGGCCTCTGCAAATTAGTGTGCTGACATGGATTGAGAACTGGTTGTCAGACAGGAAGCAAAGAGTAGGAGTAAATGGGGACTTTTCAGAATGGCAGGCAGTGACTAGTGGGGTACCGCAAGGTTCTGTGCTGGGGCCCCAGCTGTTTACACTGTACATTAATGATTTAGATGAGGGGATTAAATGTAGTATCTCCAAATTTGCAGATGACACTAAGTTGGGTGGCAGTGTGAGCTGCGAGGAGGATGCTATGAGGCTGCAGAGCGACTTGGATAGGTTAGGTGAGTGGGCAAATGCATGGCAGATGAAGTATAATGTGGATAAATGTGAGGTTATCCACTTTGGTGGTAAAAACAGAGACAGACTATTATCTGAATGTTGACAGATTAGGAAAAGGGGAGGTGCAAAGAGACCTGGGTGTCATGCTACATCAGTCACTGAAGGTTGGCATGCAGGTGCAGCAGGCGGTTAAGAAAGCAAATGGCATGTTGGCCTTCATAGCGAGGGGATTTGAGTACAGGGGCAGAGAGGTGTTGCTACAGTTGTACAGGGCCTTGGTGAGGCCACACCTGGAGTATTGTGTACAGTTTTGGTCTCCTAACCTGAGGAAGGACATTCTTGCTATTGAGAGAGTGCAGCGAAGGTTCACCAGACTGATTCCTGGGATGGTGGGACTGACCTATCAAGAAAGACTGCATCAACTGGGCTTGTATTCACTGGAGTTCAGAAGAATGAGAGGGGACCTCATAGAAATGTTTAAAATTCTGACGAGGTTAGACAGGTTAGATGCAGGAAGAATGTTCCCAATGTTGGGGAAGTCCAGAACCAGGGGACACAGTCTAAGGATAAGGGGTAAGCCATTTAGGATCGAGATGAGGAGGAATTTCTTCACCCAGAGAGTGGTGAATCTGTGGAATTCTCTACCACAGAAAGTTGTTGAGGCCAATTCACTAAATGTATTCAAAAAGTTGTTAGATGAAGTCCTTACTACTAGGGGGATCAAGGGGTATGGTGAGAAAGCAGGAATGGGGTACTGAAGTTGCATGTTCAGCCATGAACTCATTGAATGGCGGTGCAGGCTAGAAGGGCCGAATGGCCTACTCCTGCACCTATTTTCTATGTTTCTATGTTTCTATGTTTCTATGTTTCTATGTTTCTATGTTTCTAAACAGAAACTTATGCATAACTTCACCTTAGCAAAATCACCTCAGCCTATTTAGGTACATTTTACGATTGTGACCCGAACCAAAGCTCTCGGCCAACAAATTTTTCTCCAAAATAACGTAAATTTGCTGAAAGGTATTGGGACTAATATTTATGTCTCTACTGCCTATTTTTCAGCAGGAACAGAATGGTAGCAAGACAATATCGTCATAAAAGCCTACCAGCCTATGCCCCACCATCTTAGAACCCGCTGCAATTTTGGAGTGGGCCCGAAATGGGCAGGAGCCTCAGTAATACATTTAAATCAGGGTCTTACGTTATATATGTAACAACTTGATGCAATTCTGCTCTTCCACTGGATGGAGCACACGCTGTGCAAGCCCTGCCCATTGGAACTAGACTAACAGCAAGCGGCTTAACTAGCAGGGCATTCAAGGGACTTCTAAAGGCCAGTCCGAAAACAGTAATGGTAAGATTGAATGATTTTTGGGAGGCCAAGAGGAGCGTGTTCTGTCTGAATTCCTAAAAGTCATTCTGTTCGCCTCTTGCTTGGCTCCACGAAGGAGCCATTAAATTTGATGGCTCTCCTCAGGATACTCCAATTGGCAGCCTGCCTATCAATGATCATTTAGCACTGGCTACATACAGATTTTATTATGGTAAGGCCCAAATTCTCAAATCAATGAGGTTTCCCCTCGCCCACACATCCGGCCGATGGTGCAATTGAGCAGCCCACTGTCTGCCCAAATCACCCTCATTGTGTTGCTGAGTTATCAATTTATTATTTATTAATGCAGGAAAATTGCGAAAGAAGAATTCTGAAACATTTGGATGTAAGGTCTCAAGAACATTTAGGTCTCACTCAGCCTGACACGTGGAATCTGAAAATGAGACTAACTACAAGGTAAAGTAATGATTTTCAAATCCTGGCTATGTTCACATTTGAAAAAAGAATGCTTATGTTACTCTGTAGCTGAGCAAAATGAGAGGTTTGATCACACAAATACATGGCTGAGCTCTCAGACAATACCATTTTGCTAAAACCATTATGGAATAAACGCTAACAGTGATAATGGCCTGGATTATCCTCAACTCCTGGTCTGTCATCAGAAATGCAGCACAGTGAGACCTTCAACTGCCTGTCAGGTGCCCATTTCCTGGGGTCAAGGTCATTAGCATATTGAGGTTCTCACCAAGTTTGGGGTGCCTTTTCTGGGGTTCCTTTTCTGGCTCCCATGTTAGCCGACATTGTTAACGGTTCGCACTCCTCAGGTACTGTCCCTCTCCCTCAAGTCTGCCGTCATTAACCCTCTCCTCATAAAATCAACCCTCGATCCCTCTGTCCTTGCAAACTACTGCCCCATCTCCAACCTCCCTTTCCTCTCCAAAGTCCTTGAACGTGTTGTCGCCTCCCAAATCCGTGCCCATCTTTCCCACATTTCCATGTTTCAATCTCTCCAATCTGGTTTCCACGGGTGCCACAATACCAAAACGGCTCTCATCAAAGTCACAAATGACGTCCTTTGTGACTGTGACAAAGGCAAACTATCCTCGTCCTTCTTGACCTGTCTGTAGCCTTTGACACGGTTGACCACTCTATCCTTCTCCAATGCCTCTCCACCATCATCCAGCTGGGTGGGACTGCACTTGCCTGGTTCCATTCTTATCTATCTAATGATAACCAGAAAATCACCTCCAACGGCATCTCTTCCCGCCCCCGCATCGTTACCTCTCATGTCCCTCAAGGGTCAATCCTTGGCACCCTCCTATTTCTCATCTACATAGTGCCCATTTGCAACATTATCCGAAAACACAGCGAGAGTTTTCACATGTACGCTGAGGACACCCAACTCTACCTCGCCACCACTTCTCTTGACCCCTCCACGGTCTCTAAATTGTCAGACTGCTTGTCCTACATCCAGTACTGGTTGAGCAGAAATTTTCTCCAATTAAATATTGGGAAGACCGAAGCCAATGTCTTCGGTCCCTGCCACAAACTCCGTTCCCTAGCCACTGACTCAACCCTCTCCCCAACTTTTGTCTGTGTCTGAACCAGACTGTTCACAACCTAGGTGTCATATTTGACCCTGAAATGAGCCTTCAACCATATATCTGCAGCATAACTAAGACCATCTATTTCCTCCTCCGTAACAACGCCCGTCTCTGTCCTTGCCTCAGCTCATCCGCTGCTGAAGCCTTCAGCCATGCCTTTGTTACCTCTAGATTTGACTATTCCAATGCACTCCTGACTGGCCTCCCACATTCTACCCTACGTAAACAAGAGGTGATCCAAAACTCAGCTGCCCATGTCCTAACTCGCACCAAGTCCTCTTCACTCATCACCCCTGTGCTCGCAGACCTACATTGACTTCCCGTTAAGCAATGCCTCAATTAAAAAATTCTCATTTTTATTTTCAAATCTCTCCATGGCCTCGCCCCTCCCTATTTCTGTAATCTTCTCCAGCCCCACAACTCCCTGTGATACCTGCGCTCCTCTAATTCTGCCCTCTTGAGCATCCCTGATTGTAATTGCTCAATTATTGGTGGTCATACCTTCTGTTGCCGAGGCCCCAAGAACTCCCTGCCGAAACCTCTCCGCATCTCTACCTCTCTTTCCTCCTTCAAGACACTCCTTAAAACATACCTCTTTGACCGAGCTGTTGGTCACCTGCGCTAATTTCTATTTATACGGCTCGGTGTCAACTCTTTAGTGCATAATACTTCTGTGAAACGTCTTGGGACGTTTTACTACGTTAAAGGTACTATATAAATACAAGTTGTTGTTGTTTTATCCTGCCTGCCTCAGGATGATGAGTGAGGGCTGGGTGTGAGGCATGGTATGTGCTCCAGGGCCTTCCCGCAAGGTAACATGGCCGGCAGTGTCTGCTGAAGAAGATACAACTTCCAGACAAGATATCCCCTTCAGTCAAAGTGGCCCTTTAAATTTAAAATCCCTTCATAGAAACATAGACATAGAAACATAGAAAATAGGTGCAGGAGTAGGCCATTCGGCCCTTCTAGCCTGCACTGCCATTCAATGAGTTCATGGCTGAACATGCAACTTCAGTACCCCATTCCTGCTTTCTCGCCATACCCCTTGATCCCCCTAGTAGTAAGGACTTCATCTAACTCCTTTTTGAATATATTTAGTGAATTGGCCTCAACAGCTTTCTGTGGTAGAGAATTCCACAGGTTCACCACTCTCTGGGTGAAGAAGTTCCTCCTCATCTCGGTCCTAAATGGCTTACCCCTTATCCTTAGACTGTGTCCCCTGGTTCTGGACTTCCCCAACATTGGGAACATTCTTCCTGCATCTAACCTGTCTAACCCCGTCAGAATTTTATATGTTTCTATGAGGTCCCCTCTCATTCTTCTGAACTCCAGTGAATACAAGCCCAGTTGATCCAGTCTTTCTTGATAGGTCAGTCCCGCCATCCCGGGAATCAGTCTGGTGAACCTTCGCTGCACTCCCTCAATAGCAAGAATATCCTTCCTCAGGTTAGGAGACCAAAACTGTACACAATACTCCAGGTGTGGCCTCACCAATGCCCTGTACAACTGTAGCAACACCCCCCTGCCCCTGTACTCAAATCCCCTCGCTATGAAGGCCAACATGCCATTTGCTTTCTTAACCGCCTGCTGCACCTGCATGCCAACCTTCAATGACTGATGTAGCATGACACCCAGGTCTCTTTGCACCTCCCCTTTTCCTAATCTGTCACCATTCAGATAATAGTCTGTCTCACTGTTTTTACCACCAAAGTGGATAACCTCACATTTATCCACATTATACTTCATCTGCCATGCATTTGCCCACTCACCTAACCTATCCAAGTCGCTCTGCAGCCTCATAGCATCCTCCTCGCAGCTCACACTGCCACCCAACTTAGTGTCATCCGCAAATTTGGAGATACTACATTTAATCCCCTCGTCTAAATCATTAATGTACAGTGTAAACAGCTGGGGCCCCAGCACAGAACCTTGCGGTACCCCACTAGTCACTGCCTGCCATTCTGAAAAGTCCCCATTTACTCCTACTCTTTGCTTCCTGTCTGACAACCAGTTCTCAATCCATGTCAGCACACTACCCCCAATCCCATGTGCGTTAACTTTTCACGTTAATCTCTTGTGTGGGACCTTGTCGAATGCCTTCTGAAAGTCCAAATATACCACATCAACTGGTTCTCCCTTGTCCACTCTACTGGAAACATCCTCAAAAAATTCCAGAAGATTTGTCGAGCATGATTTCCCTTTCACAAATCCATGCTGACTTGGACCTATCATGTCACCTCTTTTCAAATGCACTGCTATAACATCCTTAATAATTGATTCCATCATTTTACCCATTACCGATGTCAGGCTGACCGGTCTATAATTCCCTGTTTTCTCTCTCCCTCCTTTTTTAAAAAGTGGGGTTACATTGGTTACCCTCCACTCAATAGGAACTGATCCAGAGTCAATGGAATGTTGGAAAATGACTGTCAATGCATCCACTATTTCCAAGGCCACCTCCTTAAGTACTCTGGGATGCAATCCATCAGGCCCTGGGGATTTATCAGCCTTCAATCCCATCAATTTCCCCAACACAATTTCCCGACTAATAAGGATTTCCCTCAGTTCCTCCTCCTTACTAGACCCTCCGACCCCTTTTATATCGGAAGGTTGTTTGTATCCTCCTTAGTGAATACCGAACCAAAGTACTTGTTCAATTGGTCCGCCATTTCTTTGTTCCCCGTTATGATTTCCCCTGATTCTGACTGCAGGGGACCTACGTTTGTCTTTACTAACTTTTTTCTCTTTACATATCTATAGAAACTTTTGCAATCCGTCTTAATGTTCCCTGCAAGCTTCTTGTCGTACTCCATTTTCCCTGCCCTAATCAAACCCTTTGTCCTCCTCTGCTGGGTTCTAAATTTCTCCCAGTCCCCGGGTTCGCTGCTATTTCTGGCCAATTTGTATGCCACTTCCTTGGCTTTAATACTATCCCTGATTTCCCTTGATAGCCACGGTTGAGCCACCTTCTCTTTTTTATTTTTATGCCAGACAGGAATGTACAATTGTTGTAGTTCATCCATGCGGTCTCTAAATGTCTGCCATTGCCCATCCACTTCAACCCCTTAAATATCATTCGCCAATCTATCCTAGCCAATTCACGCCTCATACCTTCAAAGTTGCCCTTCTTTAAGTTATGGACCATGGTCTCTGAATTAACTGTTTCATTCTCCATCCTAATGCAGAATTCCACCATATTATGGTCACTCTTCCCCAAGGGGCCTCGCACAACGAGATTGCTAATTAATCCTCTCTCATTACACAGCACCCAGTCTAAGATGGCCTCCCCCTAGTTGGTTCCTCGACATATTGGTCTAAAAAACCATCCCTTATCCACTCCAGGAAATCTTCCTCCACCGTATTGCTTCCAGTTTGGTTAGCCCAATCTATGTGCATATTAAAAGTCACCCATTATAACTGCTGCACCTTTATTGCATGCACCCCTAATTTCCTGTTTGATGCCCTCCCCAACATCACTACTACTGTTTGGAGGTCTGTACACAACTCCCACTAACGTTTTTTGCCCTTTGGTGTTCTGCAGCTCTACCCATATAGATTCCACATCATCCAAGCTTAATGTCCTTCCTAACTATTGCCTTAATCTCCTCCTTAACCAGCAATGCTACCCCACCTCCTTTTCCTTTTATTCTATCCTTCCTGAATGTTGAATACCCCTGGATGTTGAGTTCCCAGCCCTGATCATCCTGGAGCCACGTCTCCGTAATCCCAATCACATCATATTTGTTAACATCTATTTCCCCACAGTTCTTAGAAAATATCCTGGCATATAGTATTCCTAAGATGATAATGATGGAAAATACGATGTATGTTGTCATCCTGCCACTTGTGACCTATTATGATAATCCAGCCCACATTTGAGCGGGCATGTTTGACATCGCTTCTGGTCAAAAATCCCCAAACTGACATTGACTGTGATCAAAATGACCCACAATGATTTAAATAGCACAGAGTACACCAGTATTCTTAATATAAGCTCCTGATTGGCGAGGTTCTGGCTGGAAGTACAAAGCGAGAAAGTTACCCTAAATAAGTTGCCTGATTTGAACCACACCAAGTCAGGTACACATTGTCATCCACATGTTTATATATTCAACAAAAGGGATGAATGTTCATAGTGTCAACAATAACTTGCATTTCTGTAGCAGTCCTCATGTGCAGGAAAACAAAGCACTTTACTGCAAAGAGGAAAACACAGTGGATGCAAGAGAAAAAGATTAGTGAAGACAAACGTAGGCCCCTTGCAGTCGGATTCAGGTTAATTTATAATGGGGAACAAAGAAATGGCAGACCAATTGAACAAATACTTTGTTTCTGTCTCCACGAATAACCTTCCGGAAGCACTAGGGGACCGAGGATCTAGTGAGAAGGAGGAACAGAAGGATATCCTTATTAAGTGGGAAATTGTGTTAGGGAAATTGATGGGATTGAAGGCCGATAAATCCCCAGAGCCTGATAGTCTGCATCCCAGAGTACTTAAGGAAGTGGCCCTAGAAATAGTGGATATATTGGTGATCATTTTCCAACAGTCTATCCACTCTGGATAAGATACAATGGACTGGAGGGTAGCTAATGGAACACCACTTTTTAAAAAAGAAGGGAGAGAGAAAGTGGGTAATTATAGACCAGTTAGCCTGACATCAGTAGTGGGATAAATGTCGGAATCATTTATTAAGGATGAAATAGCAGAGCATTTGGAAAGCAGTGACAGGATCGGTCCAAGTCAGCATGGATTTATGAAAGGGAAATCATGCTTGACAAATCTTCTGGAATTTTTTGAGGATGTAACTAGTAGAGTGGACAAGAGAGAACCAGTGGATGTGGTGTACTTGGACTTTCAAAAGGCTTTGGACAAGGTCCCACACAAGAGACTGGCATGCAAAATCAAAGCACATGGTACTGGGGGTAATATACTGACTTGGAGAGAGAACTGGTTGGCAGACAGGAAGCAGAGAGTCTGGATAAACAGGTCCTTTTCAAAATGGCAGGCAGTAACTAGTGGGGTGCCGCAGGGCTCAGTGCTGGGACCCCAGCTCTTTACAATATACATCAATGATTTAGATGAAGGAATTGAGTGTAATATCTCCAAGTTTGCAGATGACACTAAACTGGGTGGTGGTGTGAGCTGTGAGGAGGATACTAAGAGGCTGCAGGGAGATTTGGACAGGTTAGGTGAGTGGGCAAATTCATGGCAGGTGCAGTATAATGTGGGTAAATGTGAGGTTATCCACTTTGGGGGCTAAAACGCAAAGACAGAATATTATCTGAATGGTGGCAGATTAGGAAAAGGGGAGGTGCAACGAGACCTGGGTGTCATGGTTCATCAGTCATTGAAAGTTGGCATACAGGTACAGCAGACGGTGAAGAAGGCAAATGGTATGTTGGCCTTCATAGCTAGGGGATTTGAGTATAGGAGCAGGAAAGTCTTACTGCAGTTGTACAGGGCCTTGGTGAGGCTTCACCTGGAATATTGTGTTCAGTTTTGGTCCCCTAATCTGAGGAAGGATGTTCTTGCTATTGAGGGAGTGCAGCAAAGGTTCACCAGACTGATTCCCGGGATGGCGGGACTGATATATGTGGAGAGACTGGATCAACTAGGCCTTTGTACATTGGAGTTTAGAAGGATGAGAGGGGATCTCATAGAAACATACAAGATTCTGATGAGATGGGACAGGTTAGATGAGGGTAGAATGTTCCCGATGTTGGGGAAGTCCAGAACCAGGGGACACATTCTTAGGATAAGGGGTAGGCCATTTAGGACTGAGATGAGGAGTAACTTCTTCACTTAGAGAGTTGTTAATCTGTGGAATTCCCTGCAGCAGAGAGTTGTTGATGCCAGTTCATTAGATATATTCAAGAGGGAGTTAGATATGGCCCTTACGGCCAAGGGGATCAAGGGGTATAGAGAGAAAGCAAGAAAGGGGGACTGAGGGAATGATCAGCCATGATCTTATTGAATGGTGGTGCGGGGCCGAATGGCCTACTGCTGCATCTATTTCTATGTTTCTATGTAAGGGCAGAAAAAAAGGAAACTGAGAAGATGAGGTGGAGACAAAGTCATGGTAGAGAAGAAAGCTTTGAAGCGTATTATTGCAAGCATGAAGGGATGTGGTTCGGCAAGACAAAACTAACCAGAAAGTTCCAAAGGATAGGAACATAGTGGTTGACTGAACATCCAAACACTGGTAGTGTAGAGGGAGCAGGAAGCAAGCAGGGTCAGAGGAATTGGGAGTGCATACAGGGATGTAAGCCTAGAAACGATCAGAAAGATATGGTGAGGAATGGTATGGGGGATCAAAAGCATGGATAAAGGTTTTGAAGTGATCTTCCTGGGATCACTTCCTGGGGTATGGAGAGGCAGTGGTGTTTGGAGAGTTGGGCCAGAGTACCAAAGGACTTGGTGTGAGTGAGGATGCAAGCTGTTCCATTTTTTAATGAGTCACAACTTGTCAAAGGTTGAGGTAGGGAGGCCCACTAGGAGAGTGGTAAAGTTGAGTTCCACATCACTGCCATGCACTTGGAAGATGTAGGGGCCAAAATTGGCCATTTTATTTAAAAGCAGTTACCGCCTCATAACGGGGCGGAAATTAGTTTCCACCCAGTTGGGGTGGACTCCCCGACAATCGGGACATTGCCCTCATGATTTTTTGAGGTGGAAAAGATATCCACCCCGCTCTTGTGCGAACGGCGGTAATGACATCATTAGAGCGTGCACTGCCTGGTCCCCACCCCGGAAACGACATTGCCTTCAAACAGTCGATCGACTGCTTGTCAGTGCCCCCGACAACTTCGCGTGGCAGGAAGCTGCCAGTAGCTGGGCGATGTGTCCGCCCTTAAAGAGGAGGGCGCACTGCCGTGGCCGGCATTTTATTTTAATTGTCGGCTGACTCTGCAGTCGGCCCGACAATGACAGCCAAGGGATCGGTTGGGCTGCCAACAGACAGCCTGGCACCCCATCTTGGGTGCTGGGCCGTTGGCCCGGCCAAAGCCCTCCCTGGTGGCCCAAGTAGGCATCGCAGCCTCCCTCCCCTTTAAGTGAAGGGGAGGGACATAGCTAAGCGTCAACGCGACGTGGCATGTCCGTGTTATGCTGACATCATCAGCGTTTCAGCGCAGCGTTGATGACACCGTCCGCCTTTCACCCGGTTCCCGACTCGCTTCCGCCCCTCTGCCACCCCAAACACCGCCCCGATGATTTTTCACAATAAAAGAGGGTAATTTCCCTCTATTCCCTAACCCATCGATTCAGGAGGTAATTCACCAGAAAATTCGAATTATCTGCCCCGTAGACTCAAAATCGAAAGGGTAAAAATTCACCATTGCACTTACTAATTTCATTTTGGCATATGTCATGCTTGAAGTGCACATGAAATATGATGGCATTACTTAGGCCTTCCTGGTAATTACCTGAAATTAATGTTAGCCTTATTAAAATATGCAAGTAGAAGTACATCGCTTGAATTAGGACAATTTTGGGAGCAGAGTGAAGGTATGTACTGATGCTCTGGATGCCCCTATTCATGCTCTTCTTCATGGTTTGAAAACCTGAGGAGATGCTGTAGCCAAAACCAGGATAGCAGCAATCGGAGCTCCCAGGGAAGCTGTCAGAGCTGTCACCAAAGGCTCCCTCATTGTAGGCCCCACTGCAATGTTAATAACACTGGCCACTTGCTCCATGGTTGACCGCATGGTCTGAAAACTATGCTGGATGATCCCACACAAGCTGGAGCTGAACTCCTCCTGCTCTCTGCTATTGTGCTCAAGCATGCTGGCAGGTTGCCCAGTGCACTTAAAAGGATCTGGTGTATCGAAATCAGTTTTTTGAAGCGGGCTGTGCGGTCTATATCTTCATCTGTGTCTTTTGCAGCAGAGCTAGGGTACGAGATCTTCCTCCAGCAATCAGCTTCCTAAGTCGTCCCTTCCCCCATCCATGCTCCTGTGTACAGTGCTGGATGAGTCTCCCAGTGCAGACTGCTCTAGCCTATCCTGTACAGTACTCGTAGTGACAGTCTTTGATATAGGACTTGTTAAAGTAAGATTGAGTGGCACTGTGTCGTTTTACATGCTATCCTCTTCCAGCTCCTCAGTCTCTGGGTGCTCTACATTTGCTTAATTTGAAAGGGAAGAGAGAAACCAGGATTAGTATTTAGTGTCAAGGATCAGCAGAGACAGATGAGTGACTGCTAAATGCAGCTGCACTTTGTTTTGGATAGCGTGTGAGGGTGTCAGATGGTAGAGAAAGAGTACAGATAGTCAAGAACCCTACAGGACACGTCCTCCAGCCTTGCCGCTCCCCAAAAGCACCTGGCGCAACCCATTCTCATGGTTTCTGTGACATCCTCCTCGACTTGGAAAGGAACCTAAGTGGATATTCTCCCTCATCCCTGTTATTGCTCGCAAGCTTGCCCTGCAAGAAAGAAAGGAGAGTGTTACTGGTAGCTACTGAGATATTTGA
This sequence comes from Pristiophorus japonicus, assembly GCF_044704955.1. Taxonomy (NCBI): domain Eukaryota; kingdom Metazoa; phylum Chordata; class Chondrichthyes; family Pristiophoridae; genus Pristiophorus; species Pristiophorus japonicus. The sequence goes on from NC_091977.1 coordinate 421,745,712, forward strand.
ATTTTTTTAAACAACGAGCTGTATTTCTTTAAACAAGGAGGCGTGTGTGTGTTTGTGTGTGAGTGAGAGAAAAAATTGACAGTGCTCTGAATATCCATCTGCAATAGATTTTTTTCTAAAAATTTTAGAAAATATATTAAGTTGAGAAGAGTAAGGGAGACTGTGAAGGGAAGAAGAGTGACTGTATAACTTTATTCTTTATAATGTATCTTCAATTAAAAATAAAACACCTGTTCTTGTTAACCTTACTATCTGCACCTGTGTTTGGTTGATGGTTAGAAAAGATTGATGCTTAGCACCTGTAAGACATAGATTCTAATCTCTGACACCTATGAGACCAAGAAAGAGTGAATGAGAGAGAGAGAAAGTGAAAGACAGACAGGCTTTCAATTCTAAAAATCAAAGTTGAACTTTGAAAGTATATGAGAGGAAACAGTAAGAGAGGGCAGGAATTCTGGGGACAAATTATATTGGTTGAGGGTGACGTGGCCTCTGGTTTCATAACTTGCTCTTGTGGGGCAGTAATTGGGGGTGGGGGGAGTGGATGGAAGGTTAGGGGTGAGATGATTTATGGTGCAGCAAGAAGCAGGGAAGGATATAGGTTTGAGCAGGTAGTTTAAAGGAAAGAAGAGACAAAAAACGGGCAAAATAAAGCAGTGAGAAATATAAAAAATGAAGTGAAGCGTACTCATAGCAACAAAAGAAAAAAATGCTAACATGTTTGTCTCAATTTGTGAATTTCCCATCTTCTGGAAAGTACATTCCAGGAACCGTTCCTCCCTCTATGTGTTGCAGAATGTAGTTCCGTGGTGGGCGACGTTGATGGAGGGTCCCGGTCTTGCTGCCAGCCCCAGCCCACTGTCCAAAATGATTTTTCCTTGATTGCGCTTGTTAAGCCCGTCAAGCGCGTTTGCTGGCCAATTGAAGAAAGCAGGTCTGATGACATCAGCGGTCATCAGCCGGTTTCCTTAAAGGGACCATGCGCAAATTTAGGTTGACAGTTGTGCTGTCCGTATTCTACAGCATTGAGGTGCTGCAGACATGACAAACACAGCACAGAGGTGCACGGCTGCACCCAGGCGCTCCCATGATCCCCTCCATATGCTTATGGAGGGTGTCACAGCACACAGGGAGGCTCTCTTCCCTTCCAATGGATGGAAGAGACCTCCCCAGGAGACCACGCAGCCAGGTTGCACATTGCACAGGAGGGCACAAGCTGGGATGTCGTCGAGAGGACCAGGCTGCAGTGGCGCAAAACTTTCAATGATCTCAGTAGATCACGAAACATTACAGCAAAGTCACACTCAACCTCATCCTGCTGTACCACTCATCACATCCTCATCACTCTGCCTTCCCTAACCTACTCCTGCACATCCTTACTCACACCAAATTACCTTGCACCTCCACCCATCCCTCTCTATCTACATTTTCACTTCCCAATCTCAATAAGCTACCCCTCACACTCACCCTCATCCTAATACACACCAAGGCTTCTTCGACAGCATCTCCCAAACCCGCAACCTCTACCACCTAGAAGGACAAGAGCAGCAGGCGCATGGGAACACCACCATCTCCACGTACCCCTCCAAGTCACACAGCATCCAATATATCACCATTCCTTCATCATTGCTGGGTCAAAATCCTGGAACTCCCTCCCTAACAGCACTGTGGGAGTACCTTCACCACAAGGACTGGAGCGTTTCAAGAAGGCGGCTCACAACCATCTTCTCAAGGGCAATTAGGGATGGGCAATAAATGCTGTTCTTGTCAGCAACGCCCACATCCCATGAACAAATTTTTTTAAAGTGCCAACCAAAAACACACAAGGGTAGGCACTTGAGTATTTTATGCAATGTTTATGTAAAGTTTCTGCTCATGTGGTGTCAAACATTGAAACCTTTATTTTGAACACTTTGCGTTCTTGAACAGATCTGGGTGCAAAAAGATAGCATGCAGGTACAGCAAGTAATTAGGAAGGCAAATGGAATGTTGGCCTTTATTGCAAGGGGATGGCGTATAAAAGTAGTGAAGTCCTGCTACAACTGTACAGGGCGTTGGTAAGTCCTTACCTGGAGTACTATGTACAGTTTTGGTCTTATTTAAGGAGGGATATACTTGCATTGGAGGCATTTCAGAGAAGATTCACAAGGTTGATTCCTGAGATGAAGGGTTTGTCTTATGAATAAAGGTTCAGCAGGTTGGGCCTATACTCATTGGAGTTTAGAAGAATGGGAGATGATTTTATTGAAACGTATAAGATTCTGAGGGAGCTTGACAGGGTAGATGTAGCGAAGATGTTTCCCCTCATGGGGGAATCTAGAACTAGAGGGCATAGTTTTATAATAAGGGAGCGCCCATTTAAATGGAAATGAGGGGGAATTTCTTCTCTGAGGGTCGTGAATCTTTGGAATTCTCTACCCCCGAGAGCTGTGGAGGTTGGGACATTGAATATATTTAAGGTGGACATAGACACATTTTTGAAAGATAAGGGAGTCAAGCATCATAGGGAGCAGGCAGGGAAGTGGAGTTGAGGCCAAGATCAGATCAACCATGATCTTATTGAATGGTGGAGCAGGCTCGAGGGGCCAAATGGCCTACTCCTGCTCCTATTTCTTATGTTCTTATGTGTGCAATTTTGGAATTGGATTAGTGAGTTGCAGTGAATGATGAGACATAATGATACCCCCCACAATAGTCATGAGTGTGAAAGGAATGGCTTGTGCAATGTAATGATGCTTTATGGTGATGGTGTGGGCTGGTGCCAACCTGGCGCATCATGTGTCAGCTAGGGTGTACAGCATCAAGTGAAGTAAATCTGGCCATGGTGAGGCCATCCCCGGCCGCCCGGGCAGCAATGTAGTTGGGTGTTGATGCCCTCTGTCCTGTGCATCATCAGTTGATTGCGGAGGAGGTTGGTGTTATTATTGGTGCTACTAGTGTTGGGGCTGATCGTGGTGAGATTCTGAGGACCAAGGTGAGATAGTTTCAAGGGCACTGATGCTGCTGTAATAGATGGCAGATGTACTTGAGATAGAATCATAGAATCATAGAAATTTACAACACAGAAGGGGGCTGTTTCGGCCTATCGTGTCCGCTCTGGCTGACCAAGAGCTATCCAACCCAATCCCACTTTCCAGCTCTTGGTCCGTAGTCCTGTAGGTTATGGCACTTTAAGTGCACATCCAAGTATCTTTTAAATGTGGTGAGGGTTCCTGTTTCTACCACCCGTTCAGGCAATGACTTCCTCATATATCGCTTCTAAACCTCCCTCCAATTACTTTAAATCTATGCCCCTTGGTTGTTGACCCCTCTGGCAAGGGAAACAAGTAATTCCTATCCACGTTATCCAGGCCCATCATAATTTAATACCCTCAATCAAGTCTCCCCTTAACCTCCTCTGTTCCAAAGAAAACAGACCCAGCATCTCCAATCTTTCCTCACAGCCAAAATTCTCCAGTCCAGGCAATATTATTGTAAATCTCCTCTGCACCCTTTCCAGTGCAATCACATCTTTCCTGTAATGTGGTGATCAGAACTGCACTCAGTACTCCAGCTGTGGCCTAACCAGTGTTTTATACAGTTCAAGCATAACATCCTTGCTCTTGTATTCCATGCCTCGATTAATAAAGGTAAATATTCCATATACCTTCTTAACTATCTTATCTACCTGGCCTGCTAACTTCAGGGATCTGTGGACCTGCACTCCAAGGTCTCTTTGTTCCTCTACACTTTTCAGTGTTGTACTATTTAATGTATATTCCCTTGCCTTGTTAGACCTCCCCAAATGCATTACCTCACACTTATTCAGATTGAATTCCATTTGCCACTGTTCTGCCCACCTGACCAGTACATTGATATCTTCCTGCAGTCCGTAGCTTTCTTCTTCATTATTAACCACACAGCCCATTTTAGTGTCATGTACAAACTTCTTAATCCTACCCCCAATATTTAAGTCCAAGTCATTGATATAATACCACATAAAGCAAGAGACCCAGCACTGAGCCCTGCAGAACCCCACTGGATACAGCATCCCAGTCACAAAAACACCCATCAACCATTACCCTTTGCTTCCTGCCTCTGAACCAATTTTGTATGCAACTTGCCACTTTGCAGTGCATCCCATGAGATATTACTTTTGTGAGCAGTCTGCCATGTGGGACCTTATCAAAAGCTTTGCTAAAATCCATATACACTACATCATACCCACTGCCCTCATCGACCCTCCTGGTTACCTCCTCAAAAAATGCATTCAAGTTAGTCAGACACGACCTTCCCTTGACAAATCCATGTTGACTGTCTTGATTAATCCATGTCTTTCCAAATGAAGATTTATCCTGTCCCTCAGGATTTTTTCCAGTAGTTTTCCCACCACCAAGGTTAGGCTGACTGACCTGTAATTACTTGGTCTATCCCTTTCTCCCTTTTTAAATAAAGATACAACATTAGCAGTCTTCCAGTCCTCTGGCACCACACCTGTAGCCAGACAGGACTGCAATAGTAAGAAACGATATTGGCTCAAATGATAAGGGTGTTGAAACAGTTTGGGTGGAGATAAGGAACAATAAGGGGAGAAAGTCACTGGTGGGTGTAGCCTAACAATAGCAACTCTGTTGGTCGCAGCATAAACCAGGAAATAGTGGGGGGCCTGTAAAAAGGGAACAGCAATAATCATGGGTGATTTTAACCTCCAGATTGATTGGACCAAACAAATTGGTCAGGGTAGCCTTGAGGAGGTGTTCATAGAGTGTGTAAGGGACGGGTTCCTTGAGCAGTATATAACAGAACCAACCAGGGGGCAGGCTATTTTAGATCTGGTCCTGTGTAATGAGACAGGATTAATAAACAATCTCCTAGTAAAGGATCCCCTTGGAATGAGTGATCATAGCATGATTGAATTTCAAATTCAGATGGAGGGTGAGGAACTTGGATCTCTAACCAGTGTACTAAGCTTAAATAAAGGAGACTATGAAGGTATGAAGGCAGTTGGGTAAAGTGGACTGCGAAAATAGATTAAAGTGTAGGACGGTTGATGAACAGTGGTGTACATTTAAGGAGATTTTTCAAAACTCTCAAGAAAAATATATTCCAGTAAGGAGGAAAGGGTGTAAGAAAAGATAGCCATCCATGGATAACTAAAGAAATAAAGAATGGTATCCAGTTAAAAACAAAGTGGCCAAAACTAGTGGGAGGTCAGAAGACTGGGAAGCTTTTAAAAGCCAGCAAAGAACGACTAATGAAATGATTAAGAAAGGGAAGATAGACTATAAAAGTAAACTAGCACAAAATATAAAAACGGATAGCAAGAGTTTCTGTAGGTATATAAAAAGGAAAAGGGTGGCTAAAGTAAATGTTGGTCCCTTAGAGGACGAGTCTGGGGAATTAGTAATGGGGAACATGGAGATGGCAGAAACAAATATTTTGTATCAGTCTTTATGGTAGAGGACACTTACAATATTCCGACATTGGATAGTCTAGGGGCTATGGGGGGAGGAACTTAACACAATCACAATCACTTAGGAGGTGGTACTCAGTAAGATAATGGGACTAAAAGCAGATAAATCCCCTGGACCTGATGGTTTGCATCCTAGGGTCTTAAGAGAAGTAATAGCAGGGATTGTGGATGCATTGGTTGTAATTTACCAAAATTCCCTGGATTCTGGGGAGGTCCTAGCAGATTGGAAAACTGAAAATGTAATGCTCCTATTTAAAAAAAGAGGCAGACAAAAAGCAGGAAACTATAGACCATCTGTGGTTGGGAAAATGTTGGAGTCCATTATTAAAGAAGCAGTAGCAGGACATTTGGAAAAGCAAAATTCGGTCAGGCAGAGTCAGCATGGATTTATGAAGGGGAAGTCATGTTTGACAAATTTGCTGGAAATCTTTGAGGATGTAACGAGCAGGGTGGATAAAGGGGAACCAGTGGATGTGGTGTATTTGGACTTCCAGAAGGCATTTGACAAGGTGCCACATAAAAGATTACTGCACAAGATAAAAGTTCACGGGGTTGGGGTAATATATTAGCATGGATAGAGGATTGGCTAACTAACCGAGAGTCGGGATAAATGGTTCATTTTCTGGTTGGCAACCAGTAACTAGTGGGGTGCCGCAGGGATCAGTGCTGGGACCCCCAACTATTTACAATCTATATAATCGACTTAGAAGAAGGGACTGAGTGTAATGTAGCCAAGTTTGCTGATGATAAAAAGATGGGAGGAATAGCAATGTGTGAGGAGGACACAAAAAATCTGCAAAAGGACATAGACAGGCTAAGTGAGTGGGCAAAAATTTGGCAGATGGAGTATAATGTTGGAAAGTGTGAGGTCATGCACATTGGCAGAAAAAAATCAAAGAGCAAGTTATTATTTAAATGGAGAAAGATTGCAAAGTACCGCAGTACAGCGGGATCTGGGGGTATTGTGCGTGAAACACAAAAGGATAGTGTGCAGGTACAGCAAGTGATCAGGAAGGCCAATGGAATCCCCTTTAGGGGAGTATAAAAGCAGGGAAATCTTGCTACAGCTATATAAGGTATTGGTGAGGCCACACTTGGAATACTGCGTGCAGTTTTGGTTTCCATATATATGCAAGGATATACTTGCTTTGGAGGCAGTTCAGAGAAGGTTCACTAGGTTGATTCCAGGGATGAGGGGGTTGACTTATGAGGAAAGGTTGAGTTGGTTGGGCCTCTACTCATTGGAATTCAGAAGAATGAGGGGTGATCTTTTTGAAACGTATAAGATTATAAGAGGGCTTGACAAGGTGGATGCAAAGAGGATGTTTCCACTGATGAGGGAGACTAAAACTAGAGGACTTGATCTTAGAATACGGGGCCGCCCATTTAAAACTGAGATGAGGAGAAATTTCTTCTCAGAGGGTTGTGGATCTGTGGAATTCGCTGCCTCAGAGAGTTGTGGAAGCTGGGACATTGAATAAATTTAAGACAGAAATAGACAGTTTCTGAAATGATGAAGGGATAAGGGGTTATGTGGAGCAGGTGGGGAAGTGGAGCTGAGTCCAGGATCAAATCAGCCATGATCTTATTAAATGGCTGAGCAGGCTCGAGGGGGGGTATGGCCTACTCCTGCTTTTATTTCTTATATTCTTATATTCTTATGTTCTTATGAAAATGAGAGTCAGAGCCTCTGCTATTTCCTCTTTTGCTTCCCTTAACAGCCTGGGATACATTTCATCCAGGCCTGGGGATTTATCCACTTTCAAAGCTGATAAGCCCCTTAATACTTCCTTTCTCAGAAGTGATCTTTCAGTGGTGAGAGAGGTTGTTCCAATGAGGTGACACTGGATAGAGAGTTTACTCCTTGCACTTGCAACCTGCATAAAGCTCAATCTGTCTTCCAAATGCAGTAAGCAACAGCTTCTGATCTTGGAAATTGAACAGTTGTGAGATGGGAGCTTTTATAGCACATTTTCCGCTGTCAAGTAATGAGATGATTCCATGGTCATTCAACTTCCGACCTGCTTACCTAACGTGATCTCCGAACAGCATTGACCCATTGGGTGACCGTGTAAAATGTAAAGGAGAGCTCAAAATACTTCTTATGAGCTGTTAACAATGTCATAATAAGCTGAATTGCCTCCTCCGCCACTGTGTATCGTGTCTGTTTAGCGCTGACAGACCTGACATTTGGGAAATGCGCGTGGTGGTGGGTTAACAGCGGATTCCCGACTCACTGTCAAAACAGACCCCCCCCAAAAAAAAATTCCCCCCTGTGAATCCAGGAAGACCCACCTCATGTATGCCACTCACATCACTAGATTAAGCAACTGCTGTCACTGTCCTTATATACACCAACAACTGCTCTACCCGTAAGTACTAATTATGGACAAAAATGTACCTCTAGCTTGAGGCCAAATGCCCTTTCAGTGCTGGTTCTAAATTAAGCCCAATTCCCTCCCTTAAAGGACTTGAATTTGATTTTTTCAAATAAAAATTAGAAAGCATGTAACTTTTTTAAGTGGTGGGTGGAGGGATAGATGTGAAAACAATAATCTAACAATGAATTGTTGAGTTTTAGTGAAGATAACAGTTCACTTATCTGCCCTGTCCTTCAGCTCACAGTGACTTTTGTTGGACTGAGTTTTGAGTAAAGACTAGAAGAATTTGGAGCCCTTTTGGAAAAAAAGCAACTTAGAATGGATCTCATTGCTTCAAATTAAATCCTAAAAGTAGCACAAGGAGACACAACTTTAATCTGGCAAATTTGGGACTGATGTCAGGAAATTCTTCATACAAAGAGCGATCGACACATGGAATGGACTTTCAGATAGAGTAGTGGAGGGAAAACCCTGGAATTATATAAGAAACAGTTGGATGCTGTGTTGGAGGGATTGTTGGGTATTTTCAGATTGATGACATAGGATGAATTGAATGCCTTCCCCTTTCATCTTTATTTTGTGATCTTCTTGGCATACTACTGGAATTTTACGAGAAACAACTATCATTGAATTTCACAGTATGGGAGACCCTTTTTCCCAGCATGTCTGTGCTAGCCGTCTGAAAGAACTATCCACATGATTCAATTCTCTTCAAAAAATATTTCCCAAATATTTATCCACTTCTCTATTAAAAATGATTATGGATTCTGTTTCAATCACTGTTTCTGGTAGAACATTCCATGTCCTAACAACCTTTTGTGTAAATTTTGTTTAATCTCTCCCTTCTTTTGGTGATGATCTTTAATTTATCACCAGTAAAAAATAACAGGCTACAAGTGTGACACTGCTGTGGGGTGGGACTTTTGCAGGCCTCTTTAATCTGGCTGTGAACCTACGCCCGCATCCAAGAGATGAGATTATTTAAATCATAGAGACAGAAGCCCATGCCTATAGCAGTGCAACAGTGGTGCTCACTACACTGAGACGTTGGAATCTTGTAGCTCACTGCTGTTCCAAGAGGGGGAGCCAGAGGCTGGATTGGCCTCGAGTTAAAAGTGGGCCAAACCTGATCAGTTAAATTAATGGCAATTCACCACTCTGGTATCAATCACTGTTGTGCTTTTCCCTGTCGGGGCCTTCACTCTGCCCAGAATGGAGCCGACACCTTTTCTCAGCAGATTTAGGTGACTGGTGGGTTTATCAAGGCTTCATCTGACACGACTTTTAAAAATTCTTTAAAGATAACATTTCCTGGGATGTGGGTGATACGTCCTTACTATACAGTATAAATGCACACGAGGCCCAGGCTTGAGAGAAGGTCAGTCTGTGACCTGTCCCTTATTCCTAAGCACTCAAGTGCAGGAAGTGGGTGGAGCTTCCCCTTTTATATCTGAAGGTCCAGGTTAGGAGTGTCTCCCACAAGTTCACCACCTAGTGGTCATTATTCTCACAGTGTACAACTTAGGTCAGATTATACATGGGTTACATTGATGGTTGAATATATGACATCACCTCCCCCCCCCCCCCAAAGTCTTATTAGGATCACAGGTTGAGTCTCTCTGGTGGTTTACGCTCTCTTGTAGAGCGCCTGAGTTGGGGCTCCGATTGTTGGGCGCTGGCCTGAGTGTCTGCTGTTTGCGGTGCCTCAGGCCTATGCGGACTGCTCACAGTGACTGGGCTCTCCTCCCTTTGATTCCTCTGTTCGGTCACCTGTGGAGGAGTGAACTCTATATTGTGTTCTTCCTCTGCTTCTTATGGGGTTGCTGAACCTCCTTTTTGTTTGATCCACATGTTTGCGGCAGATTTGTCCGTTGGTAAGTTGAACTACCAGAATCCTATTTCCCTCTTTGGCAATCACAGTGCCTGCGAGCCAGTTGGGCCCTGCAGCATAGTTGAGGACAAAAACAGGGTCATTTACATCAATACATCGCGCCCTCGCATTCCTGTCATGGTAGTCATATTGTGACTTGCGCCTGCTCTCGAACATTTCTTTCATGGTGTGGTGTATAAGGGATAACCGGGTTTTGAGCGTCCTTTTCATTAGCAGCTCTGCGGGTGGAACCCCTTTGAGCGAGTGTGGTCGGGATCTGTAGGCCAACAGGAAGCGTGATAAGCGACTTTGTAGGGAACTCCCTGGGATTCTGAGCATCCCCTGTTTGATTATCTGCACTGCTCGTTCTGCCTGGCCATTTGAGGCCGGCTTGAACGGTGCCGTTCTGACATGGTTAATTCCATTGCCTGCCATGAAGTCCTGAAATTCAGTGCTTGTGAAGCACGGGCCATTGTCGCTGACCAAGACGTCCGGTAGACCGTGAGCGGCGAACATTGCCCGTAGACTTTCTACCGTGGCAGAGGATGTGCTTGAATTTAAAATGTCACATTCGATCCATTTGGAGTAGGCGTGATTTACAACCAAAAATATTTTTCCCATGAAAGCACCTGCGTAGTCCACATGGATGCGTGACCAAGGCTTGGCGGGCCATGGCCAGGGGCTAAGGGGGGCTTCCTTGGGCGCATTGCCCAGCTGGGCACACGTGTTGCACCTGCGAACACAAAGTTCCAGATCTGCGTCTATCCCTGGCCACCAAACGTGTGACCTGGCAATTGCCTTCATTATGACAATGCCCGGGTGCTCATTGTGGAGTTCTCTGATGAACACCTCTCTGCCCATCTGGGGCATGACTACGCGGTTTCCCCACAGTAGGCAATCGGCCTGAATCGAGAGTTCATCCCTGTGCCTGTGAAATGGTTTAAATTCCTCAGGGCATGCCCAGTACGTGGTTGCCCATTCCTCATTCAGGACACATTTCTTGACCAGAGACAATAGCGGGTCTCTATTTGTCCAGACTTTAATCTGACGGGCTGTCACGGGTGAGCCTTCGCTTCCGAAAGCTTCAACAGCCTTGACCATCTTAGCAGCATGCTCGGTAGCCCCCTCAGTGGTGGCTAGTGGGAGCCTGCTGAGTGCATCGGCGCAGTTTTCGGTGCCCGGTCTGTGCCGAATTTTGTAGTCATAGGCGGCTAACGTGAGTGCCCACCTCTGTATGCGGATCGATGCATTTGCATTTATGGCCTTGTTGTCGGCCAAAAGGGATGTTAGGGGTTTGTGATCTGCCTCCTGCTCAAATTTCCTGCCAAACAGGTACTGGTGCATTTTCTTTACCGCATATACACATGCGAGCGCCTCCTTTTCTACCATCCCATAGCCCCTTTCTGCCTGGGACCGACTTCTGGAGGCATAAGCTACCGGCTGTAACTGACCCTTGGCATTCACATGCTTCAACACACACCCGACACCATAGGACGACGCATCGCACGTTAACACAAGTTTCTTACATGGGTCATTTAGCGTTAACAGATTGTTGGAATGTAACAAATTGCATGCTCTATTAAAAGCCCTTTCCTGCCTGTCCCCCCAGACCCATTCACGACCTTTGCGTAGGAGCACGTGTAGCGGCTTAGCAGCGTGCTCAATTTGCAAAGAAAGTAACCAAAATAGTTCAGGAGCCCCAGGAACGAACTCGGCTCTGTTGTGTTACGGTGTCTGGGTGCTCTCCGGATCGCTTCCGTCTTGGACGCAGTAGGGCTGATCCCGTCTGCTGCTACCCTCATCCCTAGGAATTCTACCTCTGGAGCTAGGAAGACGCACTTCGCCTTTTTCAGTCGCAGCCCTACCCGGTCCAGTCTGCGAAGCACCTCCTTCAGGTTGTGGAAGTATTCTTCAGTATCGTAACCCGTGATGAGGATGTCGTCCTGAAAAACCAGAGTCCCTGGAATCGACTTGAGGAGGCTTTCCATATTTCGTTGGAAGATCGCGGCGGCCGAGCGAATCCCGAACGGACATCTGTTGTACTCAAACAACCCCTTGTGTGTCGTGATGATGGTCAGCTTCTTCGACTCACTCGCCAGTTCCTGGGTCATGTAAGCTGAGGTCAGGTCCAATTTTGAAAAAAGTTTGCCATCGGATAGCGTCGCAAAGAGATCCTCCGCTCTCGGTAGCGGATACTGGTCTTGGAATGACACCCGATAGATGGTGGCCTTGTAATCACCACATATCCTGACCGACCCATCCGCCTTGAGCACCAGCACAAACGGGCTCGTCCAGTCACTGAATTCGACTGGCGAGATGATGCCTTCCCTCAGCAGGTGGTCCAATTCGCCTTCTATCTTTTCCCGCATCACGTACGGCACCGCCCTGGCCTTGTGGTATACTGGCCTGGCGTCCGGGTTGATGTGAATCACTACCTTGGCCCCCATGAAAGTGCCAATGCCGGGTTGAAATAATGAGTCAAATTTGTCCAGGACCTGTGAGCATGATACTCGCTCCACAGAGGAAATGGCATTGACATCGCCCCATTTCCAGTTCATGACAGCAAGCCAACTCCTCCCCAGTAGTGCGGGACCATCCTCCGGGGACAACCCAGATTGGCAACCTGTTCTCCGAATCTTTGTGGGTCATGACTACCGTGGCGCTGCCTAGCACCGGAATGATCTCCTTTTGTGTATGTCCGTAGCTGTGCATCAATCGGCGAAAATTTTGGCCTCCTGGCCTTGGATGCCCACAACTTTTCGAACTATTTGATACGCATCAGAGACTGGCTGGCCCCTGTGTCTAGCTCCATGATACTGGGATGCCATTGAGGAGCACTTTCATCATTATCGGTGGCACCCTGGTGTATGAACTGTATACGTACTCCTCATGAACTCGCTGAACTTCAGCTTCCAACGATTTCCCCCAGGGTTAATTTCTGCAATTTCTGCAGGTATTTTGCTCATCTCTGCAAACTCCAGCTGAGTGTGTGCCTCCACGCCTCCAACATGAGCTGCTGTTGGAAACAAAAGGTCCCTTGCCAGTCGATCGTCCCTGACTGCCCCTGTTATTGTCCTTGAATGCGCCATCAACAGGTGTTGATGGCCCCATTACTGGCCGCATTGTCCCTTGCAATGGCGAGAATCGCCGTTCAGCTTGCCATTTTCTCTGTCGAACTCCCCCTCTGGGTTCGACTACATGTTGGGGCATGCCCGATTGCCCTTGAACTGTGTGCTGCTTTAGCAATGTTGAATCTCTGTCCCAACCATTCCTTAACACAGTACCTCTTGTCTGTTCTGCTCGTGGCCATGCTCGCCTGGTTTAAATCCCAGTTTCTCATCGCCATTGATAGGTCCTTACTATACTGTATAAATGCACACGAAGGCCCATGCTTGAGAGAAGGTCAGTCTGTGACCTGTCCTTTATTCCTTAGCACTCAAGTGCAGGAAGTGGGTGGAGCTTCCCCTTTTACATCTGAAGGTCCAGGTTAGGAGTGTCTCCTACAAGTTCACCACCTAGTGGTCATTGTTCTCTCAGTGTACAACTTAGGTCAGATTATACATGGATTACATTGCTGGTTGAATACATGACAGTGGGCATGCTGGCAAGGCCAACATTTATTGCCCATCCCTAACTGCCCCTGAGAAGGTGGTGGTCGCTGCAGTCTGTGAGGTGAAGATACTCCCAAAGTGCTGTTAGGGAGGAAGTTCCAGTATTTTGACCCAGTGACAATGAAGGAACAGCGATATATTGGATGGTCTGTGACTTGGAGGAGAACTTGGAGGTGATGGTGTTCCCATGCGCCTGCTGCTCTTGTCCTTCTAGGTGGCAGAGGTCGCAGGTTTGGGAGATGCTGCCGATAAAGCCTTGGCAAGCTACTGCAGTGCATCTTGTAGATGGTACACACTTCAGCCATGGTGTGCCGGTGGTGCAGGGAGTGAATGGCCCTGAAATTACAGCCTCCCCGAATCCGTACGGAGTTTCTACGGACCTGGGAAGGCATCGGAAATGCCTGTTTTCAGCACACAATGAGCATGCGCTGAAAACCAGCTTTTCCGATCTGTCAAGGTTGACTGATCCAACGTGGATCGGGAGCGAGGACATTTGCAAGGGCAAGATTGCGGTGTTTACCCATATCTTGCCCAGCAAATGTCTTTAAAATTCTTGCGCATAGCCTACGTTTACAGGAGTAAGTGTTTAAAAACATACAAAAATATAATTAAATTAAAAACATATTATTTTTAAATACCCTGCCCACTACATTTCATTTATTTTTAACCATAATTTAAAAAACTTTTTAAAACCTCAGAAAATAAATTATTCTCTAAGTTATTTATTAACTTTAATTTCAAATAATTTAAATTATGTGAGGTGTGTTTTTTATTACATGTGCTTAGTGTCTTTGTTTTTTTTTCTCATTAATAGTAATGAGAACTTGTAGATATGGAGTTCTCATTGCTATTAATGAGAAAGCTGTGGAATACTGTACCTGATTGGCTGAGCAGTCACATGTGACTGCACCTTCTGTGCAGGAACCTGGAGGACAGAAGTGCGCTTCTCAGCGCGGGAAGAGAAGGCCTCCCCACCGGAATCGTAGGCTCCTCCCAGACCACCAGGTAAATTCGTAGAAATGTTTCAGGTCGGAGGCAATTGCCTGCGGGAAGCCTCCGACCGGAATTTTAGCCCCAATGTTTAAGGTGGTGGATGGGGTGCCAATCAAGCAGGCTGCTTTGTCCTGGATGGTGTTGAGCTTCTTGAGTGTTGTCGTAGCTGCACTCATCCAGAACCACAGTTTCTGTCACAGGTGGGACAGATAGTTGTTGAGTGAAGGGGAGGGTGGGACTGGTTTGCCGCATGCTCTTTCCGCTGCCTGCGCTTGATTTCTGCATGCTCGCAGTGAAGAGACTCGAGGTGCTCAGCGCCCTCCCGGATGCACTTCCTCCACTTAGGGCGGACTTTGGCTAGGGATTCCTAGGAGTCAGTGGGATGTATTGGGATGTGGTTCTCGTATTGGACTGTACAGCCACCTAAGAATCATGTTAAGAGTGGAAGCAAGATTCCGAGTGACTGCCTATGATGATGATGATGACTCATCCAGGCAAATGGAGAGTATTCCATCACACTCCTGACTTGTCTGGGTAGTCATGAAAAGCCAGTGGAACCATCCACCCCGACCCTCTTGATTGAAGTTTTCAAGTTCTCTGTGAATGGAGTGAATCTAAGTTCCATTATTGAGTCTGTTGACCTGGCTCAGGTCAGCTAACTCAACCTAGACCAGGAATCTCTGGTCTGTATTACTTAGCTCCATCGCAGACTTCATATTTTCCCACTGAGTCATTAAAGTGGCAAATAAGATTTGTCTTATGATTAAAATTAGTCAATAATAAACATATAATTTTACAAATGTGCAAAGAACTTTGTCTCCTTGAGTGTACATGGGAGGGCTCTCGGCCATCAGTGTCATTTTGTAAAATTGACGTCCTAGTGGCACAGTATCCAAAGAATATTGTGGGAGCACCATGTGGATTCAAGCTTCCCTATGTCTTGCCAATAAGTATAAATCAAGCACTCGGAATTTTCACAGGAGTTCTCCGGCTCTCCCATTGTAACTTTGACAGAAGTTCAGTGGGACACCTGGAAAAATTGTGTAAACAACCATTAACACTGTTTCTGCAAGATTTCTGACAAAGTTATGGTCGGAGGTGAAGAGAACCCCATAGATTTTGTTCCCCAGGGTGTATTTTCTGATAGATATGACGCAAAATTTTGCAAAACTGCACTCCTAGATTGATGGGATTGCAGATTGGAGAATGTAATGCCAAGTTCAGATTTGTGAAACTTTTGATTTGTTTCATTAGAAAATTGGGATCCCCAACCAAATTGGTTACCAGGAGCTTTGCAAAATATCCATTATAATGTGTGTATGGCCTGGGTATACAGCTGCTTGGATCTGCTCTAGTGCTCAAAACACAAATGCATATATTGTACACATACAGTAGTGCCTGATTGTGGATAAATTCCTGAATTGTATACAGTCAGTATAACCTGCCTGATGTGACTGAGGAGACATACACATTAGCCCAGATTTTGCGGTCAGCGGTGAACGAATGACACCAGCCATTCACTACACTTATACTTGCCCACAGACTTTCTATGAGCTTTTGCACTGGAACTTGCAATTATTAAACATCCAAAACAGCATAGTGCCCTCTACAGGCGATTTGGGACTTGGGAACATAGGAACAGAAGTAGTCCATTTAGCCCCTCGGACCTGTTTCATCATTCAATGGGATCATGGCTGATTTGCGACTAAACTTCATTTACCTGGCTTTGCCCCATATCCTTAATACCGGTCAACAAAAATCTATCAATCTCAGATTTAAAATTAACAATTGATCTAGCATCAGTTGCCATTTGCGGAAGAGAGTTCCAAACGTCTGCCACCCTAATTTCACTCCTGAAAGTTCTGGCTCTAATTTTTAGGCTACGCCCCCAGTCCTAGACTCCTCAACCAGCGGAAATAGTTTCTCTCTATCTACCTGATCTGTTCCCCTTAATATCGTGAAAACTTTGATAAAATCACCCCTTAACTTTCTAAATTCCAGGGAATACAGCTGTAGTTTGTTTAATCTCTCCTTGTAATTTAACGCCTGGTTAGACTATATCTGGAGTAATGTGAGCAGTTCTGGGCACCATACATTAGGAAGGATATATTGGCCTTGGAGGGAGTGCAGCGCAGGTTTACCAGAATGATATAACTGTAGTGCAGACGAACCTGGGGGTCCTTGTGCATGGAACACAAAAAGTTAGTATGCAGGTACAGCAAGCAATCAGGAAGGCAAATGAAATGTTGACCTTTATTGCAAGGGGATTGGAGTATGAAAGCAGATAAGCCCTGCTACAACTGTACAGGGTATTGGTGAGCCCACACCTGGAGTACTGCGTACAGTTTTGGTCTCCTTATTTAAGGAGGGATATACTTGCATTGGAGTTAGTTCAGAGAAGTTTCACTAGGTTGATTCCTGAGATGAAGTGGTTGACTTATGAAGAAAGGTTGAGCAGGTTGGGCCTATACTCATTAGAGTTTAGAAGAATGAGAGGTGATCTTATTGAAACATATAAGATACTGAGGGGACTCGACAAGGTAGATATCGAGAGGATGTTTCCACCCATGGGGAATCTAGAACTGGGGGACATAGTTTAAGAATAAAGGATCATCCATTTAGAACTGAGATAAGGAGAAATTTCTTCTCTCAGAGGGTCGTAAATCTGTGGAATTCTCTGCCCCGGAGAGCTGTGGAGGCTGGATCATTGAATATATTTAAGGTGTAGACAGATTTTTGAGTGATTAGGGAGTGAAGGGAGCAGGCAGGGAACTGGAGCTGAGTCCAAGATCAGAGGCTCTGTCCCCCAGTTTTAGTTTCCCCTATGAGTGGAATTATCCTCTCTGCATCCACCTTGTCGAGCCCCCTCATTATCTTGTTTTGATAAGATCACCTTTCATTCTTCTGAACTCCAATGAGTAGAGGCCCAACCTACTCAAACTTTCTTCATAAGTCAATCCCCTCATCTCCGGAATCAACCGAGTGAACCTTCTCTGAACTGCCTCCAAAGCAAGTATATCTTTCCCATTCGTTGCTTTTTTACATTTTTGTATGCTTTTTCTTTTAGTTTTATGTTGTCTCTTATCTCTTTAGTTGTCCATGGCTGTTTTTTTTTGACATAGAACTCTTGCCCCTGTGTGAACAGGACAAGCAACTATGTCTCTTAACCAATCAGACTGAAGAATCCTTACTGAGACATGCAGGGGGGGATTTTAACCTAAAAAAAAGGGTGGTTTTGGAGCATGGGGGTAGTTAAATTGTAAAAAATCTGAATCCCAACCCGAGCCCACCTCTAACCCACCCACTTCCAGTTTTAATGGAGCCAGGATGGGGGGTGCGAGGGGGCTGGGCAGCCAACCTGCTTCCAGGAGGTGGGACGTCAATTTAAATATTACAATGAGGCTGGCAGTCTCATTGGCTGAAAACTTCATCTAGGGGGCAAGGGCCATTACACCAACCTTCTCGATCTAGAGTCCCTGCCTAACCCACCCATGATCGAAGACCTCCACACGATCATCTTTCCAGACCCCCTCCACTGATCAGCCTAAGGCCAGCCATAATCCTCTGGTGACTGGCAGTGATCTTCTTCCCTCATCTCCACTCCCCTGTTCTCCCGGAGGCCAGCACCGGCCCCCACACGATCCCTCCCTCCCTGCTCTGTGTGGCCAAGTGCTGCAGGCCTACCCACCTCCGAGCCAGCCGGCCTCTCCATCTGTCTGGCTGCGGGCGGGAAACAGAGGCTTCAGATGTAAATCGGGCCCTGCAGTTAAAGTCGGCAGGGCCTGCGTGAAACCCCTTCTCCCTCCCCCCTACTCCCAGCATGCCTTCCCCATGAAAATGCAGCCTGCAGAGCCTGAACCAGGAAGTCGCATTTAGAATTGTTAATTTAATGCCAGATCATGTACAGAAAGCCAAAGAGCCATAGACGGAAAGAAAGATCGGATTAAGTGAGAGAGTTAAAAAAGAAGTTAAAAAAAATTGATTAAATTTTTAGGGGGAGAAATATGGCTGCTTTGTGCCTTCCGTTAGCACCTGGAGGGTTAGTAATAGGGCGCTAAGGGTTTAGTGACAGGGTACGGTGACTTTCAAGCAAGTGCTGGCGCTAACTCTTACTGGCTCGGCCTCTAGCTCCTTGCAGATCGTGCTGTCATAAAATGCACAGAGTCCTGTTACTGCCCCGGATGTGAAATTGCCTCCCAATTTCACAGCGTTCCATGTATTTTAATGGCGAGTCTCTCGGCAAGCTATTGGTTTTGGAGGAGTAGGGTACCTCAGACAGCAACTTCTTGATTTTCGTGTTTAACTACACATGTGCGGTTGCTGGAAATTGCTGTCCGATTTACTCCCTAATAATGGTGAGCGCTGATAGCCTTAGTGTCATTTTGACCGCAAAATCCAGGCCATTAATATGTTTCATTGAGGTGGGCAGATGAGTTATGGTGAGATCATGAATTTTGACCAACTTCCGCTTTAGCCCTAGGAAAGATTAACATTCTAAACTGAAAAATAGACAAGAATATTATCAGTACAGAACTATTATGAAAAATGTTGATTTGCATATCAGGGTCCATGCTATTATGTGCACTAGTCTGTATTCATAGAAAGTGTTCATGGCTTTGTCTGTTGCAATGCAGATTTACATGAATTACTTAGTGCAGTAATTTCTTTTAGGTTGAGAGGTAATACAGTGTACAGGCAAGCAAAGTGTGACAGCCAAGTATCCATCAGCCTTGTTCAGTTTACTCCACTTAAGTGTCTACCCTTTCAAATATTGGTTTTCAGAATTCCAGCTTTTTCCCAATTCATTTCAATGGAAACCTTTTCTGTGAAGTGTAAGGTAATGATGGTAATTTTCTTTAAAGTGTATAATTTTACATTCCATGCCTCCATTCGCCAACATTACAACGAGTAATTATTCAACTAGAGTTATAGCTAATGTAAATACCATACCTCTAAGCTGGGAGTGTAAAAAGTTTAAATGAATGAAGAATATCTAAATATATGGATGCAGTATTAAACGTTTAAATGAAGACAAGTGCCATTGAGATCACATGGAGTAAGTTCCAATCCTTTGAGACCATCAGTTCCATCAGAACAGTTCTCATAGCTGAAATTTTTATGGCTTTCCAGCTGAGCAGAGAAAGGTACTTTGCAAAGAAAGTAAAACAGATTAAAAAAACCCACATATTCTGATGCCTCATTTTGCATTCATGTGTGCCATATGCAGAACGAATTTCAGATTCCTACATTAAATTGTTTATAGCAAGGGCAGTTGTCCATGAATCTCTAAGTCTGGAATTTACACATTGCAAAGAGTGCGGGTTCGCGAGTGGGTCGGCAGTTAAAAGCACTAAAATTGGCAGCGCATCGGGTACCCGCCTTCATCCCACCAACTTCCGCATTTAACTCGGGCCCGTTTCCCAGCGCACCACAGACCCGCTCAGGAGAGACGGGCAACCTCATTGAAGTACTTAACAGCTTGTTGAGAGACAGTTAAGAGGCCTTTTAGTGTGAGGTTTCATCATTTACTGTTTGTGCACAGGATTCATGGACTTCCTGAAGCTCACCTGTAAAGGCAAGGTGAGAGCTCAGTGGCTACTCTGTGAGTTTATTAAGTGACAGCTGGAAAAAACACATAAATACACACACCTTACACCTACTGTCTTGCCTAAGGGAAAGTCTCTTGCTGACACCATTTTGTGCAGAGATTTTGCTTTGCAGATGATATCTGCAACCCCGGAAGCCACTCTCACGATATTGCAGGTCACTCACAACATTGGAGGATAGTGCCTCGGATCTCCACTTTACCTGGCATTTATCAGATCAGCATAGGTGTCGCTTATGCTGTCTCACCTTGGACCTTAGATTCGGACCAAGATGTGCCCCAGGACCAATAACATCAGCCACACCAGCAGCAGCAGTAATAACACCAGCAGCAGCAGTAATAACACCAGCAGCAGCAGCAGCCATCTTCTCAATGACCTGATGCTTCACAGGAGAGAGGGGATCAACACAGGGGTGCACCTCGCTGGAGGTGATACCCCCAACACAGGGTATAAAGGCAGTGGATGAAGTGCTTCAGGAGGCTCAGGCTAACACGCCAAGTCATGGCAGACATTTGTAGCTTGCTGGAAGAAGACCAGCTGCCCAGAGAACCTGGTGCAAACACCTTACCAGTGGCTGTCAAAGTCACCACCACTCTCAACATATTCACTTCAGGCTCCTTCTAGGGATCTGGAGGAGATATTTATGGGATCTCGCAGTTGGCTGCCCACAAATGCATTACCCAGGTTACCGATGCAATGTTTCACAAGTCAGGCATTTATGTGAACTTTGTGAACAACTGATGAAGTCAGTGTTAGTGAGCAGGTGCTCGGTTTTGCGGCTCTGGCTGACTTCCCACAAGTGCACGGCATCATCGACTGCACATATGTGGTCATGAAGGCACCCCCACAACACCCAGGAATGTTTGTAAACTGGAAGGGCTTCCTCAATGTGTAGCTCGACTGCAACCACAAAAAGATCATCATGCATGTGTGTGCCAGATTTCCAGGGAGCTTTCATAACTGTTTCGTCCTGCATCAGTCCACTCTCCCTCAGCTCTTCACACCTCCAAATAGACTTACTGGTTGGCTGCTTGGAGACAAGAGCTATCCACTGAAGATGTGGCTGATGACACCCTTGAGAAGGTCAAGCAATGAGGCCGAGGAGCATTATACTGAAAGCCACATGTCCACCAGATATATCATACAGCAAGTAATCGGCATGCTGAAGATGCACTGCCGATGCCTTAACAGATCTGGAGGAGCCCTTCAGTATTCACCAGCCAGGGTCACCAGAAGTTCGTTCTCGGCTGTGCGCTGCACAACATAGTGCAGCAGCGAGGATTGTAACTGCAGGAAGAGCAAGGTGCAGAGCGCAGAGCCTCTTCGGAGGAGGAGGAGGGGAAGGAGGAGCAGGTTGAATATGAGGAGGAGGAGGACAAGGAGGAGGAGGAAGAGGAATCTGAGGTGAATATGGCATCAGCAGTAGTGCACATTGCTGCCCAGGTGGCCCGGGATGGCTTAATAATCACTCAATTTAGTTAAGATGCACCAGTGCACCCATTTGACTTCCAGATTCTGTACCAACTTCCCTCTGCACCGCACTCACTCAGCGCCTCCTCCCCCCCCCCCCATCCCCCTCCCCACCACCAACAACACAAAGCAGTCCTAAAATAGCAAACCATTCCTGTCACACACACACCCATTGCTTGAGGTTAATTAATGTCTCACCATCCACTTCAAGTGACAAGATCACTTCCCAGGTAGCAGGCAAAAATGGACAAAACGGGAAAGTGGTGCATAGAAATAAATTTATGTGCATTATAAATAGAACTGAAACTTAACACTAACATTTTGGCAAACCTCCATGTGCATCCCCTTGCATTTTGTGATTTTTCTTCTCCAAGTGCATCTACGAGGTAGAGACAGGCTGCTCACCTCCCTGCTGTGACTGCTCAGACACTTTTGGTGAACGTCCTCTTGATTTTGAAGCCTGTGAGGGCCCTGCCAAAAACTTCCTGCAACTGTGCAGGGGCAGCCTCAGCCATCGGGATACAAGGCAGCATGTGGGGCTCTGACTGAGAGGGGCAACGGGGGAGAAGTTGGAGCGCTTTGAGCAGAGCCCCCACTTCCATGTCCCAACTCACCATCATCCCTCTCATGGGCTACCCGCATTTCTCTGCTAGCAAGGTGCTGGAGAGCATCTTGCTGCATACCTGTGAGGCAATGAATGGCCAATTCTACATTGGTATCCCTTCTAAAGATGAGTTCAATAAGAACGTTGCTCTCAGCAAACATGTTCTTGTTTAACTGGTGCAGTAGCTGCTGCATGCAGGTGGCCATCCTTTCCATGGAAGTGCACATTGTCGCCATCGCCTGTGATATGGTACTGCTCATGTTGAAGATAGACTCCTCCATTCTCTCTACAATCGTGCACATCGCGGCTGGAAAAGCTGCCAGAGCCTCGCACATTTGTTGCTGCTCCTCCAGGATCAATCTCTTTGTCGGCGGCCTCCGAGGTTCAGCATCTGCATCCAGCTGAGCAGAGCTTGGAGCGTCCTGCGCCCTCCAGTGAGGAGCCTCCATCCTGTCCCTGTCTCCACCATCTGCTCTTGCTCACTTGTGATGTGTGAGACACCAGGTAACAACACTACTCTATGTCTCGCTGGACCCACCGACGTGCGCGTATCTGCGCTGCTGCTGGGTGTGCATGGATCTGGTGACGGTGCACCCTCAGAGAGTAGAGCTTCCTCTGAGGAGTCGTCTTCCTCCTCTGGCTGGACAGTGGGAGAGGGGAAACTTGATGGACCTGTGGGAGAGTAAAGACGTGATTAGAACTCTTATCATAAGATGTTTAACGTTACCATTACGCACATGATGATATTTCACTGGCTGCTGGCATTTGTCACCATGAGAGACTGTTGTGTGCCCTGTGGTTGTATGATATCTAGTTCTGTCACCAGGTTCCTGGAAGGTACCCCTCTCTCCATTTCACTCCCCCAGCAGTTCTGCCACTCTGCTGAATTCCAGCACCTCCTCCTCTGCTGGTATTAATGTAGTGTACATTGGAGGGGCACCTCCGGTACTCAGTCTCTCCCAGTTGTTCTGGGCTATCTTCTCCTGCAAGGAGGAAAAGAAAAGAGACAGTTGAGTGAAGTTGATGGAATGTGTGTAGGGGATGGATGGGCTACATCTGTAGAGGGTGACATTGAGGGAGTGACATGATATTGCCAAATGGCTTCCTGCCGTGGCGTTACTTTCTATGATTTCTCTAGTCTGAGGGTGAGTGTCAGTGGTGGATAGTCAGTTGAAGATGTGAGTAGGTGCATAGACAGTGAGGGATGGGTGCACTTGAAGGGATGTTTGTGTGAGTAGTGATGTGCAGGAGTAGGCCTCAGGATGTAGTTGAATCTGGTATTGTACTCATCTATCCTGACCTCTCAGATCATTAAATCTCTTCCTGCAATGAGTGGCTAACTACACCCCTGCTGTTCACTTCTTGGACGATCTCCAGCAATGCCCTCTTTGTACTGGCGGGCCTCTTCCTGCTGTCACCTGAGAAGAGGACCTCCTTCCGTGTTCTCACTCTCTGGAGCAGAATTCCAGGAAAGAATCAGAAAACCTGGGCGCAGCCTTCTGGCACTGAGACTGCACCCTCACAGTCAAAGTCAAACCTCTTACACACACCTTTGAACCACCTTCAACAACCTTCAACTCTCATCTGTCCACTACCCCTTTAAATAGGTGAGTTGAAGTTGAGTTGTTTGTGACGTTATCACACCCACTCCATTTAAATGGCCAGGGAATCTGCATGACTCAGTCAAGTGATCTAATTAAGTTAAACATGCAGTTGGGAGTTCGCTGATGGACCATTCGTGAAGGTGACCCGCTACAAGCCCCCTCCCCTGCCCCCCACTGCCCCCGCTCCTCAGGTTTGCTGCTTTTTCTGGCCAATTTATATGCCTCTTCCTTGGGCATATAAATTGGCCAGCTGCATTTCACCCAGCCTGGGGAATTACCCACTTTCAAACCCCTTAATACCTCCTCTCTCACTATGTTTATTTCATCCAGAACTTCACACTCCTCCTCAATAGCAGTATCTGCATTACCCCTTTCCTTTGTGAAAACAGATGCAAGGTATTCATTAAGAACTATACCCACATCTTCCGTCTCCACACACAGATTATCCTCATGATTTCTAATAGGCCCTATCCTTTCTTTAGTTACCCTCTTACTCTTAATATATTTATAGAATATCTTTGGGTTTGCCTTGATTTTACTTTCCAAGAAGTTTTCATGCTCTCTCTTAGCATTCCTAATATCCTTTTTAATTCCACCTCTTTCTATATTCCTCCAGAGATTCTATAGTATTTAGCCATTGGTATGTGACATAAGCTTTCCTTTTTGTCTTTATCCTCCCCTGTAACTCCCTAGGCATCAAGGGGGCTGTGGAATTGTTACCCCACCTTTTTTCTTTCAGGACACATGTTTGGCCTGAACCCTCCGGATCTCCTCCTTTAATGCCTCCCACTGTTCCGACACTGATTTACCTTCAAATAGCTGTTTCCAGTCCACTGTGGCCACATCACTTCTCAACTTAACAAAGCTAGCTTTTCCCAACTTGTGACTTTTATTCCTGGTCTATCCTTGTCCATATCCATAACTACCTTGAATTTGACTAAATTGAGGTCACTGGCACCCAAGTGCTCTCCTACTGATACCCCTTCCACCTGCCCAGCTTCATTCCTCAAAACTAAATCCAGAACTGTCCCCTCAAATTGGGCTTGTTGCATACTAGCTAAAAAAGTTCTCTTGGATGCATTTTAAGAATTCCGCACCCTCTATACCCTTCACACTACATTTGTCCCAATCAATATTAGGATAGTTGAAATCCTCTACTATTACTGCCCTAAGGTTTTTGGACTAAACAGACATTTGCCTACATATTTACGCTTCTACCTCCCACTGTTTGGGGGTCTATAATAAGTGCCCCTTTTTAAAATTTTCAGTTCGACCCATATGGCCTCATTTGATCATCCCTCTAACATATCATCCCTCCTCACTGCTGTAATAGTTTATTTAATCAATACCACGCCCCCCCCCTTTTAACCCCCTCTCTGTTCTGTCTAAAAATCCTGTAACCAGAAATATTGAGCTGCCAAACCTGCCCCTCTTTCAGCCATGTCTCTGTAATAGCTATAATGTCATACTCCCAGGTGTCGACGTGTGCTCTCAGCTCATTCGCCTTATTCGCCATACTCCTTGCTTTGAAGTATATACCATTTAGCACAGGATGACCTCCTTGATTACTACTTTCTAACCTAGCTTTGGATGCCTTTCCTTTCTTGCTTGTGGGAATGTGTCGACTCTGTCCCCGAACCATCTTTTCTTTGAAAGCCTCCTACTTTTCACTTATTGTTTTGCCTATCAATTTTTGATTCCAATCCATCTGGGCTAGCTCCCTTTTCAACTCACTGAAGTTACCCCTCTTCCCCGTCTTTGCCCTTTGAACTGTTACTATCCCAGTCCATATTTGGATAATTAAAGTCCCATTATCACTACTCTGAAATTCTTGCATCTTTCAGTAATTTGCTTCTCTATGAGG
This sequence comes from Pristiophorus japonicus, assembly GCF_044704955.1. Taxonomy (NCBI): domain Eukaryota; kingdom Metazoa; phylum Chordata; class Chondrichthyes; family Pristiophoridae; genus Pristiophorus; species Pristiophorus japonicus. The sequence continues at coordinate 421,771,167 of NC_091977.1, forward strand.
TGATCTTATTGAAACATAAAAGGTACTGAGGGGGCTCGACAAGGTAGATGCAGAGAGGATGTTTGCACTCGTGAAGGAATCTAGAACTAGGGGCACAGTTTAAGATTAAAGGGTCGCGAATTTAGAACTGAGTGAGGAGGAATTTCTTCTCTCAGAGGGTCGTAATTCTATGGAATTCTCTGCCCCAGAGAGCTGTGGAGGCTGGGTCATTGAATATATTTAAGGCGGAGACAGACAGATTTTTGAATGATAAAGGGGTGAAGGGTTATGAGGAGCAGGCAGGGAAGTGGCGCTGAGCCCACGATCAGATCAGCCATGATCTTATTAAATAGCAGAGCAGGCTCGAGGGGCCAAATGGCCTACACCTGCTCCTATTTCTTATGTTCTTATGTTCTATCTCCTTCCCACTATTTGTTGGGCTACAGTAGCGTAATAGCTCCTCTGTTCCTGAATTCTAACAAAATAGACTCTCTTTGACCCCTCCAATCATCCCTCTCCAGTGTTATAATAGTTTCTTTGATCAATACTGCCAGCCCCCTCCTTTTTTTAATGTTCCTATCTTTCCTGAATACCTTGTAACCAGGAATATTAAGTTCTCATCCTCCCCTTCTTTGAGTTTTTGCCACAATTGCAAAGTCTCATTGCCAACATGTGCCTGCAGCTCACCAACCTTATTTACCATGCTAAGTGCATTTACGTACATGCACTTCAGACCCACTCCAAATGTCTTGCCTCTCTGAGCCCTCTTATTTCTGAAATATTGGGGGGAAATTGCGAACGCCTCTGACTCCTAAAAAATCTCTGAAAGTACCAGGTGGTCTCGGAGGAACATAGTATTCCGGTCGGAGACCTAAATTCGCTGTGCAGTGTATGGGGAGATGTCTTTCACGTATGTACATACATGCTGGAGTCACATGGGCCTGGACACCAATCACTATGCAGTATTCTCATTGATAAAAATGGGAGCTCTGTTTGTACGGACTTACTATCAATGAGAAAACCCCCTAAAACACTGAAACACAGCATAATAAATGAATAAAACACCTCACATATTTAAAATGAATTGAAATTAAATCAAATTAAATGTTTTAGAAAAAATATATATTTTTGGAATTTTTTTAAATGTGTTTTAATAGGATTAAAAATAAACATATCTTAATGGACAAGTTATTAAACATAAAAATGAGTGTTTAAATTTAATTTTTATATGTTTTAAAAGTAAACTATGTGGTAAAAGTAGACTGTACGCCTGCTTTTACCAGGCATAAACGTTTGAAGGACATTCACTGGGCATGAGTTAGGCAAATAGCCCAATCTCTGCCACGCTAATCCCCTTCTCCCAGGGATGCGGAGAATCTGAATGGAGAAAGCTTGACATAGAAACATAGAAACATAGAAAATAGGTGCAGGAGCAGGCCATTCAGCCCTTCTAGCCTGCACCGCCATTCAATGAGTTCATGGCTGAACATGAAACTTCAGTACCCCCTTCCTGCTTTCTCGCCATAACCCTTGATCCCCCGAGTAGTAAGGACTTCATCTAACTCCCTTTTGAATATATTTAGTGAATTGGCCTCAACTACTTTCTGTGGTAGAGAATTCCACAGGTTCACCACTCTCTGGGTGAAGAAGTTTCTCCTCATCTCGGTCCTAAATGGCTTACCCCTTATCCTCAGACTGTGACCCCTGGTTCTGGACTTCCCCAACATTGGGAACATTCTTTCTGCATCTAACCTGTCTAAACCCGTCAGAATTTTAAACGTTTCTATGAGGTCCCCTCTCATTCTTCTGAACTCCAGTGAATACAAGCCCAATTGATCCAATCTTTCTTGATAGGTCAGTCCCGCCATCCCGGGAATCAGTCTGGTGAACCTTCGCTGCACTCCCTCAATAGCAAGAATGTCCTTCCTCAAGTTAGGAGACCAAAACTGTACACAATACTCCAGGTGTGGCCTCCCCAAGGCCCTGTACAACTGTAGCAACACCTCCCTGCCCCTGTATTCAAATCCCCTCGCTATGAAGGCCAACATGCCATTTGCTTTCTTAACCGCCTGCTGTACCTGCATGCCAACCTTCAATGACTGATGTACCATGACACCCAGGTCTCGTTGCACCTTCCCTTTTCCTAATCTGTCACCATTCAGATAATAGTCTGTCTCTCTGTTTTTACCACCAAAGTGGATAACCTCACATTTATCCACATTATACTTCATCTGCCATGCATTTGCCCACTCACCTAACCTATCCAAGTCACTCTGCAGCCTAATAGCATCCTCCTCGCAGCTCACACTGCCACCCAACTTAGTATCATCCGCAAATTTGGAGATACTGCATTTAATCCCCTCGTCTAAATCATTAATGTACAATGTAAACAGCTGGGGCCCCAGCACAGAACCTTGCGGCACTCCACTAGTCACTGCCTGCCATTCTGAAAAGTACCCGTTTACTCCTACTCTTTGCTTCCTGTCTGACACACCGGTAAAGTCGATTCTTGGCGCATGCGCATTGCGCACGTAGAATCGGCTTTTGCAAGGACTCTCCAGGTACGTGCGCACTTTGTACGTACCCGACGAGGCTGCAATTTCTGGGCCATTCTTTACTCTAGTGCTATTTATCTCTCCTAGCCCTTGATTCTCCTATCTTACGTTTCATCCTGATGCCCATTTTTATGACCCTGCCAAATTACTTTAAACCCTCCCCTACAGCACTAGTTCACCTTCACGCAAGGACATTGGCACCAGCTCCATTGAGGTGCAACCCATCCACCTTGAACAGGTCCCACCTGCCCCAGAACTGGTCCCAATAGCCTAGGAATCTGAAATCATTCCTCCTGCATCATTTCTCCTGCCCCTGAAACTAACTGCAGGACTTCAACCCTTTTCCTTCCTATGGTTCCCACAGATTCCCACATGGACCATGATTCCTGGTTGTTCTCCTTCCTCGCTCAAAGTGTTCTGCACCCTTTCAGTGATGTCCTTTACCCTGGCAGCAGGGAGTTAACACACCATGCAAGAATCACCTCGGTACTTGTGGAAATGACTATCTCCATGACTATCGAACCCCCTGTGACTACTGCAGTTCTACACTTTGCTGTGCCCCTGCAATAGTTAGGAAGGACATTAGCTTGGATGATGTGGAATCTATATGGGTAGAGCTGCAGAACACCAAAGGGCAAAAAACGTTAGTGGGAGTTGTGTACAGACCTCCAAACAGTAGTAGTGATGTTGGGGAGGGCATCAAACAGGAAATTAGGGGTGCGTGCAATAAAGGTGCAGCAGTTATAATGGGTGACTTTAATATGCACATAGATTGGGCTAACCAAACTGGAAGCAATACGGTGGAGGAGGATTTTCTGGAGTGCATAAGGGATGGTTTTTTAGACCAATATGTCGAGGAACCAACTAGGGGGGAGGCCATCTTAGACTGGGTGTTATGTAATGAGAAAGGATTAATTAGCAATCTCGTTGTGCGAGGCCCCTTGGGGAAGAGTGACCATAATATGGTGGAATTCTGCATTAGGATGGAGAATGAAACAGTTAATTCAGAGACCATGGTCCAGAACTTAAAGAAGGCTAACTTTGAAGGTATGAGGCGTGAATTGGCTGAGATGGATTGGCGAATGATACTTAAGGGGTTGACTGTGGATGGGCAATGGCAGACATTTAGAGACCGCATGGATGAACTACAACAATTGTACATTCCTGTCTGGCATAGAAATAAAAAAGGGAAGGTGGCTCAACCGTGGCTATCAAGGGAAATCAGGGATAGTATTAAAGCCAAGGAAGTGGCATACAAATTGGCCAGAAATAGCAGCGAACCTGGGGACTGGGAGAAATTTAGAACTCAGCAGAGGAGGACAAAGGGTTTGATTAGGGCAGGGAAAATGGAGTATGAGAAGAAGCTTGCAGGGAACATTAAGACGGATTGCAAAAGTTTCTATAGATATGTAAAGAGAAAAAGGTTAGTAAAGACAAACGTAGGTCCCCTGCAGTCAGAATCAGGGGAAGTCATAACGGGGAACAAAGAAATGGCGGACCAATTGAACAAGTACTTTGGTTCGGTATTCACGAAGGAGGACACGAACAACCTTCCGGTTATAAAAGGGGTCGGGGGGTCTAGTAAGGAGGAGGAACTGAGGGAAATCCTTATTAGCCGGGAAATTGTGTTGGGGAAATTGATGGGATTGAAGGCCGATAAATCCCCAGGGCCTGATGGACTGCATCCCAGAGTACTTAAGGAGGTGGCCTTGGAAATAGTGGATGCGTTGACAGTCATTTTCCAACATTCCATTGACTCTGGATCAGTTCCTATGGAGTGGAGGGTAGCCAATGTAACCCCACTTTTTAAAAAAGGAGGGAGAGAGAAAACAGGGAATTATAGACCGGTCAGCCTGACATCGGTAGTGGGTAAAATGATGGAATCAATTATTAAGGATGTCATAGCAGTGCATTTGGAAAGAGGTAATATGATAGGTCCAAGTCAGCATGGATTTGTGAAAGGGAAATCATGCTTGACAAATCTTCTGGAATTTTTTGAGGATGTTTCCAGTAGAGTGGATAAGGGAGAACCAGTTGATGTGGTATATTTGGACTTTCAGAAGGCGTTCGACAAGGTCCCACACAAGAGATTGATGTGCAAAGTTAGAGCACATGGGATTGGGGGTAGTGTACTGACATGGATTGAGAACTGGTTGTCAGACAGGAAGCAAAGAGTAGGAGTAAATGGGTACTTTTCAGAATGGCAGGCAGTGACTAGTGGGGTACCGCAAGGTTCTGTGCTGGGGCCCCAGCTGTTTACACTGTACATTAATGATTTAGATGAGGGGATTAAATGTAGTATCTCCAAATTTGCGGATGACACTAAGTTGGGTGGCAGTGTGAGCTGCGAGGAGGATGCTGTGAGGCTGCAGAGTGACTTGGATAGGTTAGGTGAGTGGGCAAATGCATGGCAGATGAAGTATAATGTGGATAAATGTGAGGTTATCCACTTTGGTGGTAAAAACAGAGAGACAGACTATTATCTGAATGGTGACAGATTAGGAAAAGGGGAGGTGCAAAGAGACCTGGGTGTCATGGTACATCAGTCATTGAAGGTTGGCATGCAGGTGCAGCAGGCGGTTAAGAAAGCAAATGGCATGTTGGCCTTCATAGCAAGGGGATTTGAGTACAGGGGCAGGGAGGTGTTGCTACAGTTGTACAGGGCATTGGTGAGGCCACACCTGGAGTATTGTGTACAGTTTTGGTCTCCTAACCTGAGGAAGGACATTCTTGCTATTGAGGGAGTGCAGCGAAGGTTCACCAGACTGATTCCCGGGATGGCGGGACTGACCTATCAAGAAAGACTGGATCAACTGGGCTTGTATTCACTGGAGTTCAGAAGAATGAGAGGGGACCTCATAGAAACATATAAAATTCTGACGGGGTTAGACAGGTTAGATGCAGGAAGAATGTTCCCAATGTTGGGGAAGTCCAGAACCAGGGGTCACAGTCTAAGGATAAGGGGTAAGCCATTTAGGACCGAGATGCGGAGGAACTTCTTCACCCAGAGAGTGGTGAACCTGTGGAATTCTCTACCACAGAAAGTTGTTGAGGCCAATTCACTAAATATATTCAAAAAGGAGTTAGATGAGGTCCTTACTGCTAGGGGGATCAAGGGGTATGGCGAGAAAGCAGGAATGGGGTACTGAAGTTGAATGTTCAGCCATGAACTCATTGAATGGCGGTGCAGGCTAGAAGGGCCGAATGGCCTACTCCTGCACCTATTTTCTATGTTTCTATGTTTCTATGTTTCTATGCAGTCATTTTCCCCACAGTGTTGTGGATATGCTCCAGACTGCACGCCCCCGAGGTGTCATCACCCTCACTGGTATTCAGTACTGAAAACTCCTTTGAGAGGGCCACACTCTTGTAGGAGTACAGCCAATAATCACAAAATCTAGGCTGACACTCCAGTGGAGTACTGAGAGAGCACTGCACTATCGGGGGTGCTCTCTTTCGGATGTAATGTTAAACTTGACCTTGTCTGTCCTCTCAGGTTAGCGTAAAAGATCCTATAGCACTATTTGAACAGGAGCAGGGCACTCCCCCCAATATCCTGGCCAATATTTATCCCTCAACTAACATCACTAAAAACAGAAAATCTGGTCATTATCACGTTGTTGGTTGTAGGAACTTGCCATGTGCAAATTGGGTGCCATGTTTCCATGTTTCCTACATTACATCAGTGACTACACTTCAAAGTACTTCATTGATTATAAAATGCTTTGGGACATTTTGAGATAATGAAAGGTGCTATATAAATGCAATTTATTTCTTTACTCATGCTTCAGGTGCATGTATTGCAGATATTTTAATTAATGCTCACAAATTACATTGAACATTGAATCAGTTTTCGAGAGGGAAACACTTCTATTTGACTGAGTTAGTGGCAGGAACAGTGAGCTGTGGAACACCCACCTGACCTGTAGTGTATGGCCATTGCTACCAGAACCTCTTGACACAAAATTGTGTACCGCCCGCTGTAAGGCGAGACTTCCTGCAGCAGGCGCAGCAGTCCCACCCCACGAGCTAAATTGGGCTTACTGCCCCTGCGAGGAAGTGGAGTACAGAATTTTGCGTTCCACTTCCTCTCGGGAGCAGGACCGGGGCACGAACCAATGCGAATCTTCCAGCGCTACGCAGAGAGGCGTGTAGCGCTGCCGGGAAGACAGGGTCCTCTGCTTCCATTAATGGGGAGGGTCAAGCTGCCAACAATGCAGGAAAGAGAAGGGGCCACTGCTAGAGCACCAGAGAACGGGATGTCATGGCAGCTGCCAGGCACACAAGCAGAGTACTGGGCTGCAGGATCGCGGCACGGACCCTGCGGTCTGCGCTGAGGAAGGTCACGACTGGTAAGTCGGCCATTTAAAACATTTTATGCCCACATCGCCCCTTTAATTTTCACCACGCGAGCGTCCTGCAGCCCGCTATGTGCCCGGCAGCCTCATGGGGCACTACCGAATTTTTGCTCTGGGGCAAAAACGGGTCGCTGCGCATGGTGATCACATTGTTATCGCCGGCGTAGTGACCCTATACGCTACCAACATTAGTGGGGTGCTACCGGGAAGCAAAAACTACTTGAAATTTTCCTTTCTAGATTTCCCGCTAATTTAGTATTCATGGCACCGTGATATATTCTTACTACATCACTAAAATACACACTCTACACAAGATGGCTCCATCAACAGAAACCTGTCATCATGTGACCTTGTCACATGATCCTTTATTATTTACATCACTAGTTGAATTACCACAGTAGTCCACTAGGGGAGCTCTATTATACATCTCCCTCCTTAAGAAGAAGTAATTATAACAAAATAATCATTATAAATAACTTGCATGGTTATACACAACAAAAGATATGGACTTATTTTTCCACATTTAACCACTTAACCACTGGTTTTCTGTTTCGAAGAGGATACCTTCGCTCTCGAACAGAACTTTCCAAACTTGTAGAATTTAGACTCATTCTAGGCTGACCCTGAGGAGAGATTTTCTCCAAGGGCAACCCTTGATCTACATTTTAACTCTCTACAACTTCAGACTGTCTACCTGACACAGACTCAGATTTATATTCTGACTTTCTCTTGGACTTGTTTCTAATACATCTGATGTAGGATTTGCTACTGGTACTCTAATTGTAATAAGACTATCTGACTCATCAGAAAGAACCAAATCTTTCCAACTTCCAACTCCTTCCACATCTGTAGGTAAAATATGATCAACGTGAACAAACCTAACATTTCCATGATCAAACATCTTGACCAAATATGTGCGAGGACCACATATCTTCACTACTCTTACTGGTAACCATTTATGGTGGTGGTTCATTACTTACACCTTCTGATTCAATTTCACACTTCTCTCTCTTACTCAACCTCTATCATGATTCTCATTTTGTCTTCATTATTTCTCTTCTACTGACTCTGCCAAGTTTGGCTTTAACAATGAGAACCTGGTTTGAGAAACAACTCTGCTGTTGTTCAATCAGTAGTTGTATGAGGAGTATTATGATAAGTAATTAGAAAATTTGCTCGTTTGTGGTCCAATAACAACTGCTATTTCTTTGGATTTGGATCCAACATTTGCTTGATGAGGGCACCTTTTACAATTTGTACTGTGCACCCTGCTGCACCATTTGAAGAGGGGTGGTATGGTGGAACTTTGGTATGTTTCACACTATTTCTGCGTGTAAACTGTGTAAATTCCTCTGAACAAAATTGCGGCCCATTATCAGACACAATTTCTTCTGGGAAGCCATATGAAGAAAACAATGTTCGCAAATTGTCGAGTGTTGTACTTGTTGTTATTTTCTGCATCGGAACCACCTCTACCCACTTCGAATGACTGTCAAACACAATGAACAATTGCTGTCCTTCGAGCTCCCTTAGTGTTAATGACGTCACCACTGAGAAAATCAGGACGCTTTACATTTTTCTCCAAGATCTCACTACCTTTTGCCATCATGGAACTTTTCATACATGCAAAACTAGGAAACTAACAACCACTGACCAACAGCTTCACAAAAGCTGATGCAACCTTCATAAAGCTGACCACTCTGAATATAGGTTTAATGACATCTGAAGGTGAGGGGTGCATTGAGAGTGCAGTCGGATGTGTCGAACTTAAAAACTCACACTAACCCAATATTTGATCCATTTTATTGTAGGTGAAAAAAATTCCAGAGTATAGCAACAACAACAACTTGTAATTATATAGCACCTTTACCATAGCAAAATGTCCCAAGGTGCTTCACAGGTGCATTATCAAACAAAATTTGACATCGAACCACATAAGGATATAGTAGGGCAGATGACTAAAAGCTTGGTCAGGTAGGTTTTAAAGAGCATTATAAAAAAGGAAAGAGAGGTGGAGAGGCAGAGAGGTTTAGGGAGGGAATTCCAGAGCTTAGAGCTTCAGCAGCTAAAGGCACGGCCACCAATGGTGGAGTGATTAAAATCAGGAATGCTCAAGAGGCCTGAATTGGAGAAGCCAATGTAAGTCAGTGAGCAGAGGGCTGATGGGTGAACAGGTCATGGTGCAAGTTAGGACATGGACAACAGAGTTTTGAATGACCTCAACATTATGGAGAGTAGAAATGGGAGACCGGCCAGGAATGCATTGGAATAGTTAAGTCTAGAGATAACAAAGACATAGATGAGGGTTTCAGCAGCAAATGAGCTGAAGCAGGGGCAGATCGAGCGATGTTATGGGGGTGGAAATAGGCAGTCTTATTGATGGCATGGATATGTGGTCGGGAGCTCATTTCTGGGTCAAATCTGATACAAGGTTGTGAACAGTCTGGTTCAGCCTCAGAAAGTTGCCAGGGAGAGGGATGGAGTCGGTGGCTAGGGAACAGAGTTTATTGCGGGGATCGAAGACAATGTCTTCTGTCTTCCCAATATTTAGTTAAACTCAGTAAAATTCCTCTCCAACCCCCTCAGGTGATCAAAACCAGTCCAAGAGGTCATATGGACCAAGTGTTCCTTATAAAGACACTTACTAACCTTCTATATGATGCAATTTCTACCTCAGTCAAGAACAGGTCCAGTTCCCTCTTGAAGGCATGTTGCTTGAATATACAGAAAATTCTTCCATATGCCATATTTATCAACAGCAACAACTGCTTGCATTTATATAGCACCTTTTGGAATCCGTTTTAGTTCTAAATACTGATGAGGGCGATGGTTCCTCTGGGGCCTCCCACATTCTACCCTACGTAAATTAGAGGTGATCCAAAACTCAGTTCCCCATGTCCTAACTCACACCAAGTCCTGTTCACCCATCACCCCTGTGCTCGCAGACCTACATTGGCTCCCAGTTCAGCAATAGCTTGATCTCAAACTTCTCATCCATGTTTTCAACTCCCTCCATGGCCTCTCCCCTCCCTATCTCTGTAATCTCCACCAGCCCCACAACCCCCCGAGATGTCTGCGCTGCTCTAATTCTGGCCTTTTAAGCATCCCTGATTATAATCGCTCAACCATTGGTGGCTGGACCTTCTATTGTCTAGACCCCAAGCTGTGGAACTCCCTGCCTAAACCTCTCCGCCTCTCGGACTCTCTTTCCTCCTTTAAGGTGCTACTTAAAACATACCTCGTCACCTGCCTTGATTTCTCCTTATGTGGCTTGGTGTCAAATTTGCTATCTCATAATACTCCTGTGAAGCGCCTTGGGACGTTTCACTACATTAAAGGCGCTATATAAATACAAGTTGTTGTTGTTGTTGTTGGTGTCATGAGCTAGTGAGTATAGAAATAGGAGAATAGAGCAGATGAATGCGTGGCTGGTGAGATGGTGCAGGAGGGAGGGCATTAGTTTCCTGGGACATTATGGGGGGTGGTGGGACCTCAACAGTACCAGGACCAGTATCTTTGTGGGGGTGGGGGGAGTGGGGCGGAGGTTGCTAGTGCTGTTGGGAAGAGTTTAAACTAATTTGGCAGTTTTAGATTTACAGTGCACGTGTGTAAACGCACAAAGCATGGTAAATAAGTTTGATGAGCTGCAGGCTCAGATAGCCACATGGGAATATGATTTTGTGGTGATAATGGAGACCTGGCTCAAAAAAGCGCAGGATTGAATTCTAAAATTCCTGGAAATAAGGTGTTCAGGAAAGATAAGGAAGGAAGGAAAGAAAGGAGGTGGAGTGGCAGTACTGATTAAGGGGAATATTACAAAGCTGGAGAGAGATAATATCCTTGACGGATCAAGGACTGAATCTAATTGGTTAGAGTTAAGAAACAATACATTATACTACTAGATGTATTCTATGGGTCACCAACTAGTGGGAAGGTTATACAAATTTCGCTGGAAATTACAGAGAGGTAAGGATAAACCCAGCAACTACAGGTCAGTCAGTTTAACCTCGGTAATGGGGAAGCTTTTAGAAACGATAACCTGGGACAAAATTAACAGTCACTTGGACAAGTGTGGATTAATTAAGGAAAGCCAGCACGGGTTTGTTAAAGGCATATTAGGACCAAATTGCTCCTTTCATTAAGGCCTCTGGCCGCCGGAAAGCAGCGGCTAGGGCTCATTGCGGAATGGAGGCCAATTTTTTGTGGAATGTCCATCATTCACGCAATTGCCCTTGAGCATTTTTCCAGCAGTGACCATATCCGACCCACTCCCCACACTTTCTGCCCCACTGCTACCAAAGCCTCCTAAGTGCGTCATCAGAGCACGCACCGCCGATGTCCCACCCCGGAAGCGAAATTCACCTCCAAAAGTTTTCCAGCCACCATTCGGTGCCCCCGACAGCTTTTTGTGGCGGTGCACTCCTATTGGTCGGTGACATGGCCGCCTGTAAAGGGGAAGTGGTGTTGCCGACAATGTCATTTTAATTTTCTTTGTTGGCCGGCTGCCAGGTCGGCCTGACAATTATGTTCCCGGGTTCGGCCAGCTCCTCTTGGGTGCCAGGATGCTGGCCCGGCCGAAAACCTCCCTGGTGGCTCAATAGACCTAACTTAACTAAATGCAGGGTTCACAGCAGCTCTTCCGTTTAACTGAAGGGGAGAGACGTGGTGGTCCGCCAGCACGATGACGTCACCAGCCCGGTGCTGATGACTGACAGCGGCGGCAACTCCGTCGCGCCCCCACTGCCGCCCTGCTAGTGGCGGTCACTCCGTCCCACCCCCACTGCCGCCCTGCTAGTGGCGGTCACTCCGTCCCACCCTCACTGCCGCCCTGCTAGTGGCGGTCACTCCATCCCGCCCTCACTGTCGCCCTGCTAGTGGCGGTCACTCCGTCCCGCCCTCACTGCCGCCCTGCTAGTGGCGGTCACTCCGTCCCGTCCTGCAGCCCAGAGAGGAGGCCCACTTATTCCAGGAGCATGTGTATGTGCATCCTGGGATCACATGGGCAGGACCAACCAATGAAAATGGAGTGTCCCCATTCATAGTATTGGTGAGTTCCATTTGCTATTAATATGAATGGGGATAACCCCAAAAACAGATAAACATTTAAAATAAATTAAAAAAAACATTTCACATATTTAAAATTAATTGAAATTGAATATAATTAAATGTTTTTGACAAAATTATTTTTTTGAATTTTTAAATATATTTTAAAGGGGTAAAAATAAACTTACCTTAATGGACAGGACTGTTAATAAAAAAATTATTGGTAAAATTTATTTTTTCTATCTTTTAAAATTCTTACACTGGTAAAAGCAGACCTTACGGCTGCTTTTACCAGGTGTAAGAGTTTTAACGATATTCGCTGGGCAGGAGTTCAGCCTGCGATGGCCCTTCTCCCAGGAATGCATGCGATGTGTCAAAAGAAATGTTGACAGATCGCAAGTTCCGGGTTTAGGCGCATGGGCAGTGCATGCCTAAACCTGGAACTTGCGGGGCGTATACGGGCATGTGTGCACATTATACCCACCCGGAGAGGCCACAATTTCAGGCCCATTGACTTGGACTTAGGTGTACAGGGCACTGTTATGTATGTAAACTTTACTAGTATGTAAGACTTATCATCAGGGGGTGTGCCTGTTGGAAACCCAAGGGTCACCTGCACACCCCAGGCAAGCAGGTATAAAAGGCAGTCTACCATGCTGCTTTCTCACTCTGGAGTTACATTAAAGAGGTCAAGGTCACAACAGTTTGAGCTTCCAGTATACAGTCTTGTGGAGTTATTCTGAACAGAACAATTGGCGAAGAGTAACAGATTACAAACTTTCACACAGTTATGGGTGCCTTTGGTATTCTTGAGAGATTTGTTGAGGGTGATGATTGGGAAGCCTCCGTTGAACATCTTGACCAGTACTTCATGTCCAACGAGCTAGATACGGAAGATACCACGGTCAAGCGCAGGGCGATTCTCCTCACCGTTTGTGGGTCCACAATATATGGCCTCATCAAAAATCTGCTAGCACCAACAAAACCAACGGACAAGACATATGCAGAGTTGTGCACGCTGGTTTGGGAACACCTCAAGCCGAAGGAGAGCATCTTAATGGCCAGGTATCGCTTTTACACACACCAGAACGTGGCGAGCTATGTCGCTGACCTAAGACGCCTTGTGGGCCCGTGCGAATTTGCTGGATTTTTGGGGGAAATGTTGTGGGACTTTTTCATGCTTGGAATCGGCCACGAGTTCATTCTTCGCAAAATGCTGTCTGCCGAATCCCCAGATTTGAGCAAGGCCATCACGATAGCCCAGGCTTTCATGTCCACGAACGATAACACTAAACAGATATCTTTGCAGCATCGAAGCTCAATGGCAAGTACTATGCATAAAATAACGCCTTCAGCAGGCAGAACTGCATATGGCAGGGCCTACACGCCTGCAGAGGTCAGACCTAGGATGACTCAGAGTCCGCCTTGGGGCGTGAATGCGAATCCATTAACACCATGTTGTCGCTGCAGGGGTAATCATAGAGCCCATCAATGTTGATTCAAGCACTACGTGTGCAAAGGCTGTAGAACAATGGGGCACCTCCAGCGAACGTGCAGACGTGCTGCAACTCACCACGTGGCAGAGTCGGCAGAAGATGACCGATCGGGCGTGGATCACGATGAACGAGTAAGAGAGGCAACTCAACCCGAGGCTGAAGAGGAAGTGTATGGGGTACACATCTTCACCACCAAAAGCCCTCCGATAATGTTGAAAGTCAAATTAAACGGCATTCCAGTTTCCATGAAATTGGACAAGGGGGCGAGTCTGTCAATTATGAGCCAGAAGGCTTTTGAGAAACTGTGGGGCAACAAGGCACAAAGGCCAAAACTAAGCCCGATTCATACAAAGCTGCGCACTTACACCAAAGAGCTCATACAAGCCATTGGCAGTGCGGCATTGAAGGTATCGTACGATGGAACTGTGCATGATTTATCACTATGGATTGTACCAGGCGATGGCCCAAGGCTGTTCGGCAGAAGCTGGCTAGGAAAGATCCGATGGAATTGGGACGACATCAAAGCACTGTCTTCGGTGGATGACGCTTCGTGCACCCATGTGCGAAATAAATTCCTGTCATTATTTGAGCCAGGCATCGACAACTTTCCAGACGCCAAAGTGCAGATCCATCTAGTCCCGGATGCAAGGCTCGTTCATCACAAGGCCCGAGCAGTTCCATATATGATGCGAGAGAAAGTCAAGATTGAGCTGGGCAGACTTTAAAGAGAGGGAATCATATCGCCAGTCGAGTTCAACGAGTAGGCCAGTCCAATTGTTCCGGTGTTGCAAAGCGATGAAACAGTTAGAATCTGCGGGAATGACAAGGTAACGATCAACTGAGTCTCGTTACAGGACCAGCACCTACTACCCAAAGCGGATGACCTGTTCGCAATGCTAGCAGGGGGAAGTCATTCACAAAGCTGGATTTAATCTCTGCTTACATGACACAGCAGTTGGCTGAACCTTCGAAAAAATTGGCGTGCATCAACATGCACAAAGGAATGTTCATAAACCACAGATGCCCTATTTAGGATTTGTTCGGCTGCAGTCATCTGCTGAAATCGGCTCTGCGCACCTTGGACTTTTGGGGGGGGGGGGTGGGGGGTGGTGTTATGTATGTATACTTTACTAGTGTATAAGACTTGCCATCAGGGGGCGCACCTATTGGATACCAAAGGGTCACCTGCACACCCAGGTCAAGCTGGTATAAAAGGCAGTCTACCATGTTGCTTCCTCACTCTGGAGTTACATTAAAGAGACCAAGGTCACAACAGTTTGAGCTTACAGTATACAGTCTTGTGGAGTTATTCTGAACATAACAGGCACAATTTTAAAATTTGCAGATGACACCAAACTTGAAAGTATCGTGGACAGTGAAGAGCATAGTGATAGACTTCAAGAGGACATAGACAGACTGGTGAAATGGGTGGACATATGGCTGATGAAATTAAATGCAGAAAAGTACAAAGTGATACATTTTGGTAGAAAAACATGAGGAAGGTCAATATAAACAACAAGCTACAAACTTAAAGTGGTTGCAGGAACAGAGAGACCTGGGAGTATATGTGCATAAATCGTTAAAGGTGGTAGGGCAAGTTGAGAAAGCAGTTAAAAAAGCATATGGGATTCTGGGCTTTATAAATAGAAGCATAGAGTACATAAGTAAGGAAGTTATGATGAACCATTATAAGACACTGATTCTGCCTCAACTGGAGTATTGTGTCCAATTCTGTGCACTGCACTTTAAGAAGGATGTGAAGGTCTTAGAGAGAGCGCAGAAAAGATTTACAATTCTGGTTCCAGGGATGAGGGACTTCAGTTACGTGGATAGACTGGAGAAGCTGGGGTTGTTCTCCTTGGAGCACAGAAGTTTCAGAGGAAATATGATAGGGGTGTTCAAAATCATGAGGGGTCTAGACAGAGTAGATAGAGAGAAACTGTTCCCATTGGCAGAAGGGTCAGGAACCAGAGGGCATAGATTTAAGGCGATTGGCTGAAGAACCAAAGGCAACATGAGGAAAGACTTTTTTACGCAGCGAGTGGTTATCATGCTTGACAAATCTTCTAGAATTTTTTGAGGATGTTTCCAGTAGAGTGGACAAGGGAGAACCAGTTGATGTGGTATATTTGGACTTTCAGAAGGCGTTCGACAAGGTCCCACACAAGAGATTGATGTGCAAAGTTAGAGCACATGGGATTGGGGGTAGTGTACTGACATGGATTGAGAACTGATTGTCAGACAGGAAGCAAAGAGTAGGAGTAAATGGGTACTTTTCAGAATGGCAGGCAGTGACCAGTGGGGTACCGCAAGGTTCTGTGCTGGGGCCCCAGCTGTTTACACTGTACATTAATGATTTAGATGAGGGGATTAAATGTAGTATCTCCAAATTTGCAGATGACACTAAGTTGGGTGGCAGTGTGAGCTGCGAGGAGGATGCTGTGAGGCTGCAGAGCGACTTGGATAGGTTAGGTGTGTGGGCAAATGCATGGCAGATGAAGTATAATGTGGATAAATGTGAGGTTATCCACTTTGGTGGTAAAAACAGAGAGACAGACTATTATCTGAATGGTGACAGATTAGGAAAAGGGGAGGTGCAAAGAGACCTGGGTGTCATGGTACATCAGTCATTGAAGGTTGGCATGCAGGTG
Source organism: Pristiophorus japonicus (assembly GCF_044704955.1). NCBI lineage: Eukaryota > Metazoa > Chordata > Chondrichthyes > Pristiophoridae > Pristiophorus > Pristiophorus japonicus. The sequence continues at coordinate 421,787,249 of NC_091977.1, forward strand.
CAGCAGGCGGTTAAGAAAGCAAATGGCATGTTGGCCTTCATAGCAAGGGGATTTGAGTACAGGGGCAGGGAGGTGTTGCTACAGTTGTACAGGGCATTGGTGAGGCCACACCTGGAGTATTGTGTACAGTTTTGGTCTCCTAACCTGAGGAAGGACATTCTTGCTATTGAGGGAGTGCAGCGAAGGTTCACCAGACTGATTCCCGGGATGGCGGGACTGACCTATCAAGAAAGACTGGATCAACTGGGCTTGTATTCACTGGAGTTCAGAAGAATGAGAGGGGACCTCATAGAAACATTTAAAATTCTGACGGGGTTAGACAGGTTAGATGCAGGAAGAATGTTCCCAATGTTGGGGAAGTCCAGAACCAGAGGTCACAGTCTAAGGATAAGGGGTAAGCCATTTAGGACCGAGATGCGGAGGAACCTCTTCACCCAGAGAGTGGTGAACCTGTGGAATTCTCTACCACAGAAAGTTGTTGAGGCCAATTCACTAAATATATTCAAAAAGGAGTTAGATGAGGTCCTTACTACTAGGGGGATCAAGGGGTATGGCGAGAAAGCAGGAATGGGGTACTGAAGTTGAATGTTCAGCCATGAACTCATTGAATGGCGGTGCAGGCTAGAAGGGCCGAATGGCCTACTCCTGCACCTATTTTCTATGTTTCTATGTTAATCTGGAATGCAATGCCTGAAATGATGGTGGAGGCAGATGCAATCGTGGCTTTCAAAGGGGGATTGGATAAGTACCTGAAGGAAAAAAAAATGCAGAGCTATGGGGAAAGGGCGGGGTAGTAGGACGAGCTGAATTGCTCTTGCAGAAAGCCGGCACGGGCTCAACGGGCCAAATGGCCTCCTTCTGTGCTGTAACCATTTTATAACTCTGTGATTCTATCTTTGTTGCTCATTTCTGTATTCTCTCACAGACAAGAATATCCTTCCTATGATTAGTTGACCAGAACTCAGTATAATAGTGCAGATGCTGTCTGACCATCACCTTATACAACATAAATTCATCCCTCCTGCGCACCCAGCAGAGAGTGAAGGTCACAGGGAGTACATCATGCATGTACAGCCTGTCATGTTTTAACCCATTAGCTGAAAAAAATCGCAAGATTTGCACTCATCATTTCATGCATTGTGCTTCTTGCAAGGGAATACATGATCACGGATCAGAGTTTTACTCTATTCTTAGCCCGTTACCTTATTTGCTTTTTTATTTATTGCACCTGGGCAAAATGTGATGGAATCATATATTTATGTGTAATTACCCATAAATGAATGGCTGGATAATTATGGGTGATACCTGCAATTTCCTGATAAGCACATCTGGCCCTCAAGGCACTCAAACATAGAAAATCAGCCCTTAACTGCTTAACAAATTACAATATGAAAAGGAGTTGATGTACTAGCGAGAAGGAGGAACTGAAGGATATCCTTATTAGGCGGGAAATTGTGTTAGGGAAATTGATGGGATTGAAGGTCGCTAAATCCCCGGGGTCTGATAGTCTGCATCCCAGAGTATTTAGGGAAGTGGCCCTAGAAATAGTGGATGCATTGGTGATCATTTTCCAACAGTTTATTGACTCTGGATCAGTTCCTATGGACTGGAGGGTAGCTAATGTAACACCACTGTTTAAAAAAGGAGGGAGAGAGAAAATGGGTAATTATAGACCAGTTAGCCTAGTGGGGAAAATGTTGGAATCAATTATTAAAGGTGAAATAACAGTGCATTTGGAAAGCAGTGACAGGATCGGTCCAAGTCAGCATGGATTTATGAAAGGGAAATCATGCTTGACAAATCTTCTGGAATTTTTTGAGGATATAACGAGCAGAATGGACAAGGGAGAACCAGTGGATGTGGTGTATTTGGACTTTCAAAATGCTTTTGACAAGATCCCACACAAGAGATTGGTGTGCAAAATCACAGCATATGGTATTGGGGTGGGGTAATGTACTGACTTGGATAGAGAACTGGTTGGCAGATATGAAGCAGAGAGTCGGGATAAACGGGTCGTTTTCAGAATGGCAAGCAGTGACTAGTGGGATGCCGCAGGGCTCAGTGCTGGGATCCCAGCTATTTACAATATGCATTAATGATTTGGATGAAGGAATTGAGTGTAATATCTCCAAGTTTGCAGATGACACTAAACTGGGTGGCGGTGTGAGCTGTGAGGAGGATGCTAAGAGGTTGCAGGGTGACTTGGACAGGTTAGGTGAATGGGCAAATGCATGGCAGATGCAGTATAATATGGATAAATGTGAGGTTATCCACTTTGGTGGCAAAAACACGACGGCGGAATATTATCTGAATGGCGGCTGATAAGGAAAAGGGGAGGTGCAACGAGACCTGGGTGTCATGGTACATCAGTCATTGAAAATTGTCATGCAGGTACAGCAGGCAGTGAAGAAGGCAAATGGTTTGTTGGCCTTCATAACTAGGGAATTTGAATATAGGAGCAGGGAGATCTTACTGCAGTTGTACAGGGCCTTGGTGAGGCCTCACCTGGAATATTGTGTTCAGTTTTGATCCCCTAATCTGCAGAAGGTCATTCTTGTTATTGAGGGAGTGCAGCGAAGGTTCACCAGACTGATTCCCGGGATGGCTGGACTGACATATGAGGAGAGATTGGATCGACTGGGCCTTTTTTCACTGGAGTTTAGATGGATGAGAGGGGATCTCATAGAAACATTTAAAATTCTGACGGGACGGGACAGGTTAGATGCAGGAAGAATGTTCCCGATATTGGGAAAGTCCAGACCCAGGGGACACAGTCTTAGGATAAGGGGTAAGTCATTTACGACTGAGATGAGGAGAAACTTCTTCATTCAGAGAGTTGTTAACCTGTGGAATTCCCTACTGCAGAGAGTTGTTGATGCCAGTTCATTGGATATATTCAAGAGGGAGTTAGATATGGCCCTGACAGCTAAAGGAATCAAGGGGTGTGGAGAGAAAGCAGGAAAGGGGTACTGAGGTGGATGATCAGCCATGATCTTATTGAATGGTGGTGCAGGCGTGAAGGGCCGAATTACCTACTCCTGCACCTATTTTCTATCTTTCTATGTTTCTATGTTTACTCAATCCCCTCAACATTTCCTTCTCCTCCTCCATGGACCTGTGTTTAGCTGACTGTTGGTGTTGCAGATAAGTGAAGGTGTGCGCTATGTCAACACTGACCATCCGTATGGACAAAGGACAAAGTAGTTTCTGCCAAGCCGAGAAAGTGACTGCACACATCACATCTGAACTGCAATGTGGTAGTGTTCACATGCTTATCAGCTTTAACGGTAACCTTCTTTTGGGGGCTAATTAGTGCATCTGTTCACATTTGCCTCGAAAATTGGAAGGCTTAATTTATTGCATTTAATAAGTATATTCAATTAAGCATGGTGTGTGTAGAAAATTCTACTGATTCGTAAAATTCAGCCACAATAAAAATAAACTCAAAGAAGAAATGTAGTGACCAAAAGAATCAACAATAAGCAAGATAGAAAGGGAAGAACTAGTGAACAATACCAAAACAAGTCTGTCTATTAGTTTTACTTTAATTTTATAACTGAATGGGGTGGGGGGGGTGGTGACAGAGGAATGATAACCATATCAGTGTGAAAATATACTCATTTCTTCTCCCCAACACAGTACATTTTATTATACATCTGTACAAAGGAACTCAGTGGATGTCTTGTCTAACTTAGTTAAATGTTTGATTGTAGGCAAAATTAAAGAACAAAGTGAATGCTGTGGAAAGAGTTCCTGTCAGTGTCTGCTCCTGTTTATCACACTGTTCATTTGAAAACATTTGGCTGTTTGTATCTCTCCTTAAATTGAGCCAGCTGCAGTGAGCTAAATTTTACAGGAAATTATATTTTTAGAACAGATGTCTGTATCGGATTCAGGGGCATAGGGCCAATAATAGTTAGTGGCTTATAATTGTGTTCTGTCTGCTGGTTTTTAGTCATACTGAGCAACTGTGGTTAAAGTACAACTACAATTTTCTGCCACACAAGGACTGCATTATGGAGATTCTACTGTTTGTTTAGCAGAGATAAAAGGAAAATAAATCAAAATAAATCATTTAAAAACCTTTATCTTCTTATGAATTTCAATGTTTTATTTTATTTTTGTCATTGCTCATTGAGCAGGTTATGCATAAATGGAAAGTTTGATGGAATACAATATATTGTTGTTGGGAATAAATAGGTTATCTGTCTATCTGTCTACCCAACTTCAACTACAGCCAACACTATAATCATCTGTCCATTTGTGCTATTCAACCACATACTTAAAACCTTTTTTTTCCTACTTTCTTTTAGCTAAATTTATAGTCTACTTCTGATTGATTAAATCCAGTTTAATATTGTAGTGTGATATCCATAGACAATATCATTTCTTCAATGAAAACTGAAAATTATTACAGTTAAGATTTCAAATCTGGGCTCGTTAAAATTGGACTGTTTCAATTACTTTAGAAGCATTCAATTTTGTAGATTTAAAAAAAAATTAAATGGTGGCACAGAAATGATCTCAGTATGCACAATGTCATTTTCCATGATGAGTTAGAGGCTGTGTTGCAGCATTAGTACAATTTTACTGCAAGAATTTTCATTTTTGGTTTACTTTTTTGTGACTATTTTTTGTTTTTAATTTATTTGAAAGACAGCTGTCCATATCCTGGCTGGTTTGATGATGAGAGGTGGTGTGAATTGTTCTGAATCTCTACTGCCTTAGTGGCAATCAAGACTTGATTTGGAGACTGCTTATTATATTTCTTCACCGACCAATTCATTGGTGAATTCATGTTATTTGTTACTTAAGCCTAATTACTTTGCATGGTAAAACTTTTATTTCAACTGCTTGTTTCGTACAACCATCTTACTTCCAGTTGTTATTTCACGGTGCGACTAAAGTGGGCAGAATGCAAATTCCTTTGGTGCCTCCAATGATGCTCCTAGATTTGAAGGAGAAAGAGCAGTTCTTGCAGGAACAAAAAAGCAGATGTGACTACATGCTATGAATTATATATGCACCAGTCCTTGCCCTAGGACCTGCATTTACTGATCCAGATACTTCTTACAAGACATGTCAGAAGAGAATTCTATTTCACAAAGGAGACTGCCACACAAAATGCCATCTACTGCTGGAGAACAAATGTGCCACAAAGATAGTTGTTCCTTTATAGATGGAGATTACTCACAGCAATAAAATTGTAAGCCATCCGGTCCTTCCAAGTCATCACCATATATCAGATCAGTCAGTCAATTATCCATAGATGCATCAAATAAGTAACGGAAGCCTTGTTTGGAAGAGACAATGCATTCATCATTGTCCTTGTGGAAAGGAGGCATCAGTTTGATAGGACATAGCACAAGGTGATAGGGTTCACAAGAGTGCAGAGCATCATAGGACCATGTACAATACTGTATGTTGAATCTAACTGTCAACTCCTAACAGACAAGGTGCATTGCTCTGGGGAGAGTGCCAAACTGGAAAGCCAGCTCATTTCCAACTCATGCAACAAGAGATTCTTAAGGATTGGATACTATTCCATCACTTCCCACCTATTCTATTTCATGCCTTCACATTCGGCTTCCTTTCATTTCATTTTTGCCTGGAACTTCTTTCACCTCCCTCCAGCTAAAGCTCATCGATACTTAGGGGGTGAAATTGTATTAGGCACGAAAACAGATGCAGGGATTGGCCACTGCCTGTTGAAAGGTGTGCAGGCAGCACGCAAAATTTGTGTTGCCTGCTATTTATAATGATAGCAGCACACAGTCCAGCACTAAACGCATTGCTGATTAGCTGTGCACTCAGCAAGGGGCCAAAGTTTGCAATGTTTGCATGAGGCTAGCTTTACTTAAAACTATCCTGCACCTCTGAAAGACAGTCTGCACTTCTTAAAGGTGAGCTAGCTTCTGGTGTTCAAATATTTTAAAACTGCTTCAGCACAAACTAAATGGCTCAACAGGCCAGGGTAAGGGCACCCAGGGGTTCAGACCCAGCACTCAAAAAGATGTTCTCTGCCCACAGGAGCCAAGAAGCCCTTCAGAAGCACTGTAAGAAGGATGTGGGATCAGATCGCCGCGGCAGTCACTGGCATCAATGTCACCCCCAGAACTTAGCTCCAGTGCCCAAAAGGTGACTCCTGTCAACTGCACCACTAGCCTCACACACTGCTCAATACACGACTCCCCCATCACTCACCTACCAATAATCTCTACCTTACATGAGGCACACTTCACATTCCTAGAATCACCTCACCCTCACACACATGTATCACTGCTGTAAGCCTCACACCCACATCTCACAGTTAGAACAACTGTCAGTTAATCAATCATTACAGCCACATCACCCAAACACATTAAACCACACCCACTGACACATTTCCCTTTCTCTTGCAGGAAATGGTGGTGCATAACTGACACCTGTAGAACTTAAATAGTGGGGGACAGGCTCGCCTGCATCACCTCACCCCCATTGAGGAGATATGCTGGCCATTCTTGGCAGGGCCATGGCTGAGCCCGTGGCCAGCAGCAGGGCTGAAAGGAAATAAAATGCCGGTATCCTCATACTTTAACCTCCTTCTCACATCCCGCTCATTCCATAATCTCTTCTGCTTTACAAGTTGCACATGGTGTAAGCATGCACCTCTAGCTTCCCCACATCCCCTCCCCTATCCTTCTCCCTTTCTCATTTCAGACACCCAAGAAATTCAGCCTGCCCAGTCAGTCATTGAACAAGAAGAGGGCGAGGAGAGTGAAGAAGAAGAAACACTTCCACTCGATTTCATACTTCAACATCTCAGAAACATAGAAACATAGAAGATTGGTGCAGGAGTAGGCCATTCGGCCCTTTGAGCCTGCACCACCATTCAATATGATCATGGCTGATCATGCAACTTCAGTACCCCTTTCCTGTTTTCTCTCCATACCCCTTGATCCCTTTAACCATAAGGGCCACATCTAACTCCCATTTGAATATATCTAATGAAACAGCCTCAACAACTTTCTGTGGTAGAGAATTCCACAGGTTCACAATTCTCTGAGTGAAGAAGTTTCTCCTCATCTCGGTCCTAAATGGCTTATCCCTTATCCTTAGACTGTGACTCCTGGTTCTGGATTTCCCCAACATCGGTAACATTCTTCCTGCATCTAACTTGTCCAATCCCATCAGAATTTTATATGTTTCTATGAGATCCCCTCTCATTCTTCTGAATTCCAGTGAATATAAGCCTAGTCGATCCAATCTTCACATGTCAGTCCTGCCATCCCGGGCATCAGTCTAGTGAACCTTCGCTGCACTCCCTCAATAGCAAGAATGTCCTTCCTCAGATTAGGAGATCAAAAATGTACACAATATTGAAGGTGTGGCCTCACCAAGGCCCTGTACAACTGCAGTAAGACCTCCCTGCTACAATACTCAATTCCTCTTGCTATGAAGGCCAACGTGCCATTTGCCTGTTCATCGCATGCTGTACCTGCATGCCAACTTTCAATGACTGATGTACCATGACACCCAGGTCTCGTTGCATCTCCCCTTTTCCTAATCTGTCACCATTCAGAAAATATCCTGCCTCCTGTTTTTGCCACTAAAGTGGATAACCTCACATTTATCTACATTATACTGCATCTGCCATGCGTATGCCCACTCACCTAACCTGTCCAAGTCACCCTGCAGGCTCTTAGCATCCTTCTCACAGCTCACACTGCCACCCAGTTGAGTGTCATCTGCAAACTTGGAGATATTACATTCAATTCCTTCGTCTAAATCATTAATATATGTTGTAAATAGCTGGTCCCAGCACTGAACCTTGCAGTACCCCACTAGTCACTGCCTGCCATTCTGAAAAGGACCCCTTTATTCCTACTCTTTGCTTCCTGACTGCCAACCAGTTCTCGATCCACATCAATACATTACGCCCAATACCATGTGCTTTAATTTTAAACACTAATCTCTTGTGTGAGACCTTGTCAAAAGTCTTTTGAAAGTCCAAATACACCACATCCACTGGTTCTCCCTTGTCCACTCTACAAGTTACATCCTCAAAAAATTCTAGAAGATTTGTCAAGCATGTCAACCTTTCATAAATCCATGCTGACTTGGACCAATCCTGTCACTGGTTTGCAAATGCTTTGCTATTACATCTTTAATAATTGATTCCAACATTTTCCCCACTACTGATGTCAGGCTACCCAGTCTATAATTCCCTGTTTTCTCTCTTCCTCCTTTTTTAAAAAGTGGGGTTACATTAGCTACCCTCCAATCCATAGGAACTGATCCAGAGGCTATAGAATGTTGGAAAATGAACACCAATGCATCCACTATTTCTAGGGCCACTTCCTTAAGTACTCTGGGATGCAGACTATCAGGCCCTGGGGATATATCAGCCTTCAATCCCATCAATTTCCCTAACACAATTTCCTGACTAATAAGGATTTCCTTCCGTTCCTCCTTGCTAGATCCTCGGTCCTCCAGTATTTCCGGAAGGTTATTTGTGTCTTCCTTAGTGAAGACAGAACCAAAGTATTTTTTCAATTGGTCTGCCATTTCTTTGTTCCCCATTATAAATTCACCTGATTCTGACTGCAAGGGACCTACATTTGTCTTTGCTAGTCTTTTTCTCTTCACATATCTATAGAAGCTTATGCAGTCAGTTTTTATGTTCCCTGCAAGCTTATACTCTATTTTCCCCCTCCTAATTAAACCCTTTGTCCTCCTCTGCTGAATTCTCAGATACTGCCACTCTGCGTACTTTCAAGGTTAAGTTAGACACGGGTGCTGCATATGGTGAAACATTGGGCACAAGTGAGTTGCTGCCAGCCCCCCTGAGGGTGAAATCACAAATGATTTCTGCTGCACAGGACTCAGATGAAGACTTTTATGGGGCAACCTACAGAAGAATGTTGATGTGTATGCACAATTAAATGTCTGGTGCATTGGCAGGACTGCCAGGAAGCCGAATACAATTGGAAAGAGCATGGACCTGTTCAACTGCAGCCCTGCACAGGGCTTTGGGCACAGTTTGGAACCCATCTTTTACAGTGTGCAAAGGCTGAGCAGATCCATTAATACATTTGTGGACCCAACCATCATGTCACATGTGATGGCTGAAATCTCTGCTTCCATTGCAGCACAAGCAGAAGCCATCTGGGTGCTGCAATGGAAGCTCAGACTGAAGTTACGCAAGCTCAGCTTGCTGCCATGCAAGTGCATACTGCTGCGATCATGGCTGGGTTTACCAGTGTTGAAAGGGACTTGTAGGGTTTCACAGTAGTCCAACAATCTGTCCGCCAACAGATTACTAGGATTGCTGATGTGCTGCCCTGGGAGAAGTGACAATGGATCCATGGAGGACGACCCTGCTATCCTCTCTCAGGATGACACCATTTATACTCCCACCACTGCCACTCCACCAGTGCCCTTGCTGTTGCCTGTCAGTCAGCTAGTCCAGACTGCTGCCACCCATGCCGAGGTGGTGCAGTCCAAAGGTGGGCGTACTAGACCTAAAGCTGTTCGAGTTCATTCTAAAAGCCCATCTGCAGTGTCTCCCACTGAAAGTCAGCACCACCAGCCATACTGCGGCCACTGGGGTAGCACTGCTTAGGAGCACTAGAATAGGCAAAGGAACACGAAAGACAGACACTAAGGAATGCATACGGGTGATTAATTGACTTTGTTACCTAGTATTGGATTGATTTATTTATAAATGATATATTGAATGTGTGTTTTTTGGTGGCTCACATTTCAGCTTTATGGTCAACAGGACGCTGTTGTGTTCCATGTCAGTGGGATGGTAAGGTGTGGAAATGTTGAGCAATGGGGATCTGGGCTTTCATTCAGGGGAATCAGAGTCTGATGAGGCACTCATGGACAGCTCATCCAGAACGGGGATCTGCTGCCTGCCTCCTCCCTTCTTCCTCCTCCTTCTCCTCCTCTTCCTCCTCTTTGTCTTCCACTCCCCTGCACTTTCCTCATAGCTCAGCAATTTTTTTTTCTTTTAAAGTATTTATCCAATTCTCTTTTGAAAGTTATTATTGAATCTGCTTCCACCACCCTTTCAAGCAGTGCATCCCTGATCATAATAAGTCATTACGTAAAAAATATTTTCCTCATGTTGTCTCTGGTTTTTCTGCCAATTACCTTAAATTTGAGTCCTCTGGTTAACGATCCTTCTGCCACTGGAAACAGTTTCTCTTCATTTACTCTATCAAAACCCTTCATAATTTTGAACAACGATCAAATCTACCCAGCTTTCTCAGCTCTGAGGAGAACAACATCAGTTTCTCTAGTTTTTTCACATAACTGAAGTCTCATCTCTGGTAACATTCTAGTAACTCTCCTCTGCACCCTCTCTAAGGCCTTGGCATCCTTTCTAAAATGTGGTGCCCAGAATTGGACACAATACTACCGATGGGGTTCGAAGCAGTATGATATAAAGGTTTAGCATAAATTCTTTGCTTTTGTACTTTATGTCTCTATTTAAAGGCCAAGGATCCCAATGTTCTTTTTTTACCAGCCTTCTCAAATTGTCCTCCCATCTTCAAAGATTTTGTGTACATACACCCCTTTTAAAATTGCACCATTTAGCTTATATTGTCTTTTCTCATCCTTCCAACATTAATCACTTCACACATCTTTGCATTAAATTTCATCTGCCATGTGTCTGACCATTTCACCAGTTCTATGTCTAAGGGTGATGTGTAATGAGAAAGGATGAATGAGCAATCTTGTTGTGTGAGAGTGTCCGTAATATGGTAGAATTCTTTACTAAGATAGAGAGTGACACAGTTAATTCAGAGACTAGGGTCCTGAACTTAAGGAAAGGTAACTTTGATGGTATGAGACATGAAATGGCTAGAACAGACAGGCGAATGATACTGAAAGGGTTGATGGTGGAAAGGCAAATGCAATGCCAAACATTTAAAGATCACATGGATGAACTTCAACAATTGTACATCCCTGTCTGGAGTAAAAATAAAATGGGGAAGGTGGCTCAACCGTGGCTTACAAGGGAAATTAAGGATAATGTTAAATCTAAGGAATTGGCCAGAAAAAGCAGTAAACCTGAGGACTGGGAGAAATTTAGAATTCAGCAGAGGAGGACAAAGGGTTTAATTAGGAGGGGGAAAATAGAGTATGAGAGGAAGCTTGCTGGGAACATAAAAAATGACTGCAAAAGCTTCTGTAGATATGTGAAGAGAAAAAGATTAGTGAAAACAAACGTAAAGGTCCCTTGCAGTCAGAATCAGGTGAATTTATAATGGTGAACAAAGAAATGCAGACCAATTGAACAAATATTTTGGTTCTGTCTTCATGAAGAAAGACACAAATAACCTTCCGGAAATAGTAGAGGACCGAGGGTCTAGCGAGAAGGAGGAACTGAAAGAAATCCTTGTTAGTCAGGAAATTGTGTTGGGGAAATTGATGGGATTGAAGGCCGATAAATCCCCGGCACCTGATAGTCTGCATCCCAGAGTACTTAAGGAGTGGCCCTAGAAATAGTGGATGCATTGGTGATCATTTTCCAACAGTCTATCGACTCTCGATCAGTTCCTATGGATTGGAGGGTAGCTAATATAACCCCACTTTTTAAAAAAGGAGAGAGAGAGAAAACGGGGAATTATAGACTGGTTAGCCTGACATCAGTAGTGGGGAAAATGTTGGAATCAATTATTAAAGATGAAATAGCAGTGCATTTGGAAAACTGTGACAGGATCGGTCCAAGTCAGCATGGATTTGTGAAAGGGAAATCATGCTTGACAAATCTTCTAGAATCTTTTGAGGAGTAGAGTGGACCAGAGAGAACCAGTGGATGTGCTGCATTTGGACTTTCAAAAGGCTTTTGACAAGATCCCACACAAGAGATTGGTGTGCAAAATTAAAGGACATGTTATTGGGGGTAATGTATTGACGTGGATAGAGAACTGGTTGGCAGACAGGAAGCAGAGAGTCGGGATAAACGGGTCCTTTTCAGAATTGCAGTGACAAGTGGAGTGCTGCAGGGCTCAGTGCTGGGACCCCAGCTATTTACAATATACATCAATGATTTAGATGAAGGAATTGAGTGTAATATCTTCAAGTTTGGAGATGACACCAAGCTGGGTGGCAGTGTGAGCTCTAAGGAGGACGCTAAGGGTCTGCAGGGTGACTTGGACAGGTTAGGTAAGTGGGCATGGCAGATGTAGTATAATGTGGATAAATGTGAGGTTATCCACTTTGGTGGCAAAAACATGAAAGCAGAATATTATCTGAATGGCGACAGGTTAGGAAAAGGGGAGGTGCAACGAGACCTGGGTGTCATGGTAATCAGTCATTGAAAATTGGCATGCAGGTACATCATGGGTGAAGAAGACAAATGGCATGTTGGCCTTCATAGCTAGGGGATTTGAGTATAGGAGCAGGGAGGTCTTACTGCAGTTGTACAGGGCCTTAGTGAGGCCTCACCTGGAATATTGTGTTCAGTTTTGGTCTCCTAATCTGAGGAAGGACGTTCTTGCTATTGAGGGAGTGCAGCGAAAGTTCACCAGACTGATTCCCGGGATGGCAGGACTGTCATATGAGGAGAGACTGGATCAACTGGGCCTGTATTCACTGGAGTTTAGAAGGATGAGAGGGGATCTCATAGAAACATATAAAATTCTGACGGAACTTGACAGGTTAGATGCAGGAAGAATGTTCCCGATGTTTGAGAACTCCAGAACCAGGGGTCACAGTCTAAGGATAAGCCGTAAGCCATTTAGGACCGAGATGAGGAAAAACGTCTTCATTCAGAGAGTTGTTAACCTGTGGAATTCTCTACCGCAGAGTTGTTGATGCCAGTTCGTTAGATATATTGAAGAGGGAGTTAGATATGGCCCTAATGGCTAAGGGATCAAGGGGTATGGAGAGAAAGCAGAAAAGAGGTACTGAGGTGAATGATCAGCCATGATCTTACTGAATGGTGGTGCAGGCTCGAAGGGCCGAATGGCCTATTCCTGCACCTATTTTCTATGTTTCTATGTTACTATGTCCTCTTCAAGTCTATTACTATCTGTTTACTACATTTATTGGTTTAATGTCATCTGCAAACTTTGAAATTATGCTCTGTAAACTCAAGACCGGGTCATTAATATATATCAAAAAGAGCAGTGGTCCCAACACCAACCTCTAGGGGACACCATTGCAAACTTCCCTCCAGTCTGAAAAATAATTGATCACCACTCTTCTCTGCTTTATGTTCCTCAGCCAATTGCATGTCCACATGGCCACTGCCCCTTTAATCCCATGGCTTCAATTTTTCTAACAAGTCTATTATGTGGTACTTTATCAAACGCCTTTTGAAATCCATATACAAAACATCAACCGCACTGCCCTCATCAAAGAACTCAATCACGTTAATCAAACATGATTTGCCTTATATTGGAAAATTGTGAACGACTGCTTGTGATTTTACACTTTTAAAGCAATGAATCGTGGTCAGTGCAACCACAATTTTCCAATATGCATGGCAGCATGCAAGTTCCCATTGCAGGCTTGAGGCCTTGCAAAATCTACCCCATATAGCCACTTTCGGATTGTTGCAAAGCAGTTTTGGCTACACATCAGAAGATGACCATGCACTAGTGATCCAAGTTGTGAGGCCTCCCCACCTCACTGAGGCTGTTTTGCACCACTTTGATGTTGCATCAAGTTCAGTGTAAATCCTGCCTTAAACAATTGAAAAGAAAGTTTTTAAAAATCAAGGGGTAGAGTTTCTGCTAGGTTGCGTTGGTTTATCCAAAATTGTCCAAACCAGCACCAAAGATCGAGGAATTTCAAGTGCAAGTTACATTCAGCACAAATCGAGTTTCTGCGATCTTTTGCGCTGGTTTAAGAAACATTGATTTGGAAGCTGGCCCTGCCCACATAAGTAGGCACGCTCTCAGACCAAATTAATCATCATGGCAGATTTCTGCTGATTGCATCCATTTGGGGCCCTTTGAGGAAGCTCTTAAAATTAAGCTGATTTTTTTTTTAGGCACTATTAGATACCTTTTAAAAGCTTTTAAATCTTAAAAAATATTTAATTTACTAAGAAACTGACTACTGTACACCAATGAATCAAGTAAATAGTTCAGCATGGTTTTTCTTAAAGTAATTTTCAGTTATTTAAAATTGGGTTACTTACAGGTGGTAAGTAAAAATGCTTATTTTTTGTGATAGACCCATTTTTAGCTGTATTATTAACTGGTTAATAATACAGCTAAATGTTTAACTAGTTACCACTCTTAAATATATCAAGGAATATTTTTTAATGCAAGGAAAAAAAACAATTACATTCTAAAACACTGCCCGATTGTACTGTTTCATGGACGATTATACGTTTGTGGTTATGCAAATAAGTTTGGGATGACACTTGAACTATTACTTCACTTTCAAAAAACAGCACTATTTGTGCTAGGATGGCTGATTGTGCCCAGGAAATAAACTCTCCCTTCAAGTGTTTTTTATGAATAGAATAAGTAGTTTTGCATAACATACCACTTGTGCTAGCAGAGCTCATAACTCACTGATCTATTTCACATAGACAACTGATCCCAGCATATATCTTATATTTTAGGGATGAACAACATTTCCCCAATCCAATTTAGTGACAGTTAGTTTTGATGAGGAAAATCTAAAGTTTTACAGAGTTTAGAAGAAATAGAGTCAACTATATATTTGAAAATATTGGGCTGAGAGTGGCAGGGAATATTTACACCACATAAAAGCCAGGTAATGGACATCTCAAAGATGGTGAAGCCTAGTCTTCTCTCTTTGATCATCAATGACACCATCATCACCGAGGCCTGGACATATGTCATCATTGCTTCATCATAGCTGTCTCAGAATTTTGGGATTCCTTACCTAATACCATTGTGGGAGCACCATCAACACAAGGATTGCAGCACTGCAAGGAGAAGGCCCACCATTACTTTCTCAGGGCAACTATGGCCATGCCTATATTACCCACATCCAGAGAACAAATAAAATGATGCACTTTAATAGCGAGCTTGGCATTTATTCACATTTATTCACATTTGCCTATTCTTTTCAGCCAACAGAATAAATTAATGTGCTAAGACCTTGAGCTCTGAGATAGCAGGTCCATCTGCTATGCAGTGTGCTCGCACCAATAAATAATACTACATTGTGGTGAGATATGGACTTGCACCTGCTGGCTACCATTATAGTGAGTTGCTAATCACAGCAGCAAAGTAGTGGGAAGATGCAAATCAGAGACCAGGGGAAATGAAATTCGAATGAAAGTCTCCTAGTAACATTGGTGTCGGCTTTGGAGCCGAAAGTTTAGCTTTCGCACCTCCTCACACTCCTCTTGTTCACAGGCCATTTAATTGCCAGGCTAGCTGGTGTATTGCCTTATAATTGGAGTGGGAAGATATTCTGGAATCTGTTGCATCTGTGGTTGTGGGACCTGTGCCCTTAAATATCTCTGCTGGTCTAAAGAGTTATCTATTTGTGCCTGGTGTGGTGAGTGTTGCTACTGGCCTTTTGTGTACTAATGCTTATCTCTGTCAGATTAATGATGTATATATTATTAGTTCCAGCAATACTTTATGATCTTCAGATTTAATCATTCAGACTATGCTGCAATGATTGTGTTACAATAAAAAGTCAATGTTGGCTGACAAGTATTACATGTGCATCACCTAATCTCATATTCCATATTAAACCTTATCTCAGAAACTGCAAGAGTGAGGAAATATAAAATAGGAAAAAAAGTTACATTCAATCATATAAATGTTTAAAATTTAGCATGCCTGCTGACCAAGTGGGTAAATGTATGGCAAGATAAGTTCATACAGACCAAAAGGCCTCAGGTTTTATTCGAGTCTACAGGGATTACACATTACTGCCTTTCATGTCCTCCATTTTGCACCCAGAGACACATGTAACCTAGGCCCAAACCAATTATGTAACTTAAAAGATCATGGAATTTTGGGCCTAAGTGAATTACTCGTGTAACTACAATACACACAAATCTCATCAATCTTGTCTGCTATCGATCTATCAATTCCGACCAACTCCATCTCCATCCATAAAACTGGCAATGCCCCAAGTTATGGAGCCTCATATACAAGTTTCTTGAAAGTTTCCTCTGCACTTGCTCAGAGGCTCTCTTAAAATTATGATCAGATTATTAGGTGCAGCAGGAAACACAGTAATTTTTCTGGTGTTTTATCTGCAATTTTTGAGCTATTTAAAAATGTATCTTCACTGAGACCAGCATGTATTTTCTGTTTCTTTTAATGCATTTTTATGGAATAAGTATAAGTCACATAAGAAATTGTAAAGCTTCTCCGATTGCAGGTACTTTACTATACTATGCTAATGTGCATGAATGATGGTTGAATCAGTTCAAACTTTGATTTTCACACTTAAAGAAGGAACATATATATATTTCCTCAGGCGGCCAGTTGTTTACGCTGATTTATGCCCATTTTTATGTTTGGCCATATTCTAATTAGATTGGCGGGGAATTCCAATGTATCTTGAGATCGGGAAAACAGGCGTGGGAATGGGGACATTTTAGGGTCTAAATTCCAAGCTGTGACATGCAGGAAATTCAAAGCCTATAGTTGGCGAGAGCACCACTGGGCAAAGGAGGGAAAACCCCAGCCAGGCATTCTGTTCCTTATTACTATACGGTGACTGCTCATTTTTCTGGTGTTTTATCTGCAATTTTTGAGCTATTTAAAAATGTATCTTCACTGAGACCGGCATGTATTTTCTGTTTCTTTTAATGCACATGAATAATGAATAATTAATGCACATAAATTATTCACATGAATAATGTCCACGTGGGTGAGATATTGAATGGTGTTCAGCACTCCTGGAACCATATCTCACCAAGAATTAGCAGCTCCAGGAGAAGATGGGAATTTTTTTTTTAATTTTCAAAATGTGCAATGACAAAAGTGAATAAATAAAATTTATAAATGACAGTTGAAGACAGAAGTGAAGCACTTTGAAAGGAAAGAGTGAAATGATCACTGTCAAAGTTTGAAAAAAGTTTTTGAAAGAGTGCACAAAAAGCTCCCTGTAAAGATTACTGCCCGTGTCACTTGGTTCCATGCCCTGGAGCTATCACTGGGCCTCATCGGGTGACTACAGCTCAGGACATGAAATCATTTGTTCACTCAGTTTCTGTGGAACGAGTTTAGAGATGTGTTTTGAATAGACAGCATTTTCTTTGTACAACGAGTAAATAACAGAGCACAAAGTTGGTCAGCAAGTTTCTTTCAACATTTCCGGCAGAGGCTTTTATATTGGAGTTAAGGCAAGTTTTACAAATAATGTTCCACTTTTGACTTGAGTAAAATGTTAAAGGTAAGTTGAAATTACAACTTAGTGACCGGGATGCTAAGGCAGAAAAAAATATTATGCTTTGTTTGAGGAAGTATTTTGATTTGTATTATTTAACATAATTTGCGATGTAAAGAAAGGTAGCAGTGCCACATAGGGAAAGATTGCCTTTGGTTGCTATATTCTAGCAACAATATAGATGTAGCAGAAAGATTGGGGTTAACTTGAACCTAACCCACTGAGTAAGACATGAGTGGTTTCAGTAAGACCATCTGTTTTAAACCCTGCCCGATGGAGAGTGAAATTGGGCAGGTTGTTAAAGGGCAGTCAAATTGAACCTGCTTATTTCCCACCCGGCAGTTTAGGTTCAAATTACTTCCATATCACTATATCTAACAAAATTATAGAAGTTTCTTTTAAGAACACTTTTATGATTTTGCTTGAAAAAATGAACGAAGGAATTCTTCCCATCAGGTTTAAGTCACCAATAACTCGTGACCAAAGGAAATCTGTCTCTGTCTCTGTAAACTCTTAAAAACGGAGGCTAATTTTAACTTTTGAATTAGTTGAAATGCTGTATGATATTCGTAACAGGGTATTATCATGTTTGTTTGATGTTTATCTTAATTATTATTTTAATGATGTTGTTAACCAATTCCTGCTGTTGGCAGAGATTTTCAATATTGAATTTTGAATATTTTGACATTGTAATTATGCATAATCAAAATGGTTACACTGAATATGGATTAATCTACAAATTGCTGCAGGCCAGGACCATGTAACTGATTAGTTGTTTTGATACAGTTCGGTCAGCAATATATTGGACTTGCTTGGAAACCCATCACCAACTTTAAAGTCTCCGAATCAAGCCATTGAGAAATCTACTCCTTTAGTATCCATTTACTGAACTTGGTGCACTATAGCCCATGGGGACACACCCACTTATCTAACTCCAGAGGGGTTAAATACAGGTTGGTACAGCCAAGGCTTTGGGATCCTCAGGCCAGAATTTTGCTGGTGCTTTGAGTGCAAGTTTGGAGGCGGGTTCACTGTCAAAATGAAAAAGATTAACAGCGGGTCAGTGTCCCACTGTAAATTCATCTCCTTGTCAGTTTATCAAGTGGCGGGTCAGCCAACTTAGATAGTTAATAGCTTGTTAAAAGGTAGTTAAGCACAATTTTACCATTTACTTCACACTTTACCAGGTTTTTAAAAAGTTTCCCAGAGCACGGTTATCACGTGAGGTAAGTAGGTCGGATGTTGTGTCAGCATCGAATGATTCACTAACCTGACAGCTGCAAATGGTCTATGAAAGTTCCCACTTCATAGGTCTTCATTTTCCAAGGTTAGAAGCAATTGCTTACTGCATTTAGAAGACAGATTGACCTTTATGCAGCTAGCAAGTATTTGGAGCAAACTCTCTAACTAATATCACCTCATTGGAACAATCTCTCTCACCATTGACAGATTGGTTCTGTCATCTCAACCTCACCTGCCATCTATTCCATCAGCATCGATGCCCTTGAAAAATTCTCACCTTGGTCCTCAGATTCCCAACACGATCAGCACCAAAATCTACACCAACCTTCTCCGCAATCAACTGACTCTGCAATGGACACAGGTCATCATCACCTGTGCATGTTACTGCCCTGACGCCTGCATTGGCTTCACCATGTCCAGATTTGCATCACTTAACTCTATACACCCTGGCTGCCGCATGATATACCAGATTGGCACCACCCCATAGCAGCATCATAAATCATCCTTACAATGTCCAAGCCATTCCTTTCACACTGATCACCAGTGGGGTTGGGGAGGATGTTATGTCTTACCATTCACTGGAACTCACTGACACTTTCAAAGGTGCACACAGATCTGTCCAAGAAGGCAAAGTGGTGAAAATAAAGATTTCAATGCTTGACAACACAATAACAGAAACTTTACATGAACATTTGTTAAAGCACCCAAGTGTCTACCCTTGTGTGTTGTTAGTTTGAATGATTGGACAATGATGAGGGTGTATGAGGGGTGGCTAGTGAGATGGGGAAGTGATAACGTAGATAGAGAGGGATGGGTGGAGGTGTAAGGTAAGTTGGTGTGAGTATGGATGTGCAGGAGTAGGGTAGGGAAGGCAGAGTGATGGGGATATGATGAGTAGCACAGCAGGATGAGGTAGAGTGTGGCTTTGCAGTAACGTTTTGTGATCCACTGAGATCATTGAAAGGTTTACCCCACTACAGCCTGATGAGATTCCTGCTTGTGTCCTCCTGTGCAATGTGCAACCAGGCTGTGTTAATCTCCTGGGGAGGTCTCTTCTGCCCATTAGAAGGGAAGAGACCCTCCCTGCATGTGAGAGCCTGGGTGCATGCACTTTGTGCAGTGCTTGTCAGTGTTTCTAGCAGCTTAATGCCGTAGAACACTGACAGCACAACTGTCAAAATGAATGTGGCCATATCCCCTTTAAGGAAACCAGCTGATGACGTGTCATCAGATGATGTCATCAGACAGCTTCCTTTTAATTGGCTGGGAACCTCGCAGGGTGGCCTTAATAAGCCCAATCAGGGCAAAATCACTTGGAGGAGGCAGGATGAAGACCAGAGTGGGATTTGAGGCTGCTGTCTACTCCGGTTGCACCGGACTCGCCATGGCTGACGAAATTATGGCCTATGTGTGTACAGGAATACTGTTTAAGTGAACTAGCTAAAACCATGCAACATATCAGTAAAGAACATTGGTAAACTTCCTGCTGCTTGTCCAGCTATAACATTAGTGTTCATGGTTATCTAGAGTTGAATGAAAGAATCCCAACTCTTGGTGACAGGTCTATCTCTCTAGATTTCTGTACACATTGCAGCACCAACATCCACACCAACCTTCTCTGCAATCACTTGGATGCTTTAACGAATGTTTGTGTAAAGTTCCTGTTAATGCGTTGAAGGTTGCAGCTTCAGCAACCCAGTCATATTAGACATCAAACCCTGGATAACTGACCATGTGTCATACCTTCTCTCTAGTCATGCCATCCTGCATCAGTCATTGCAAGTCTAATTTCCTTTAAGCTAATTATAAATCAAAGCTTCTGTTGTTAAATGTTTGAGTTGCAGTTGATTTATTTGCAAAACCATATTTTTAAATATTTCTGTATTCTGGTTTAAATTTAAATCAAAATAAATAATTACAACAGGGTAGGAATGGGAGTTGGGATTTTGCTGAGTGCAACAGTATGGATTGTCATTGGTGGAAATTAGCCGCAATACCTATACAGCAGTTTTGTTCAGGAGAAGGCTAGCAATAGTCAGGAGAAGGATTTGTAGTTAAAGTGGACTGGAATGACATGGTAGCTCTTAATTAATCTCTATTATCTGAGTATCCACTATTATCTGTCCTTTAACACTACAGGCTGAGAGAGAAAGTAAACTAGATTTTTGGATTAATGTTATTTTAACATTGGTATTAATTGATTAATTTAGATTGCAATCAAAAAAAATCAGGCTGGTCAGTTTAAAGCAAGTAAAAACAGATCCTACCAAAAAAAAAACAGATCCTATCCATAGTGTTTACAAAATCACAAGAAAGGTTGGATTTCATTATTTCAGAATTCCATCTTCCCATTACAGTGCTAGCTGTTTCATTAATGAGTCCAGTGTACAGGCCTCAATCATCCTTTCTTGCAATCCCTTCCAGCTGTTGATGCAAGAGTGAAACCCTTTGTACAAGTTCTAACCTAGAAATTATCATTGGCAACATTAGCAGCCAAACATTAATGTATTTGTGTGACATTTTAAATAAATTAATTCATCTAACTCTATTAGCAAAACCCTCTATTCCCTTCTCCCTCATATGCCTATCTAACCACCCCTTAAATGCTTCTATATTATTCGCTTCAACCAATCCCTGTGATAGTGAGTTATACATTCTTACTACTCTCTGGGTAAAGAAGTTTCTTCTGAATTCCCTATTGGATTTCTTGGCAACTATCTTATATTGATGGCCTCTAGTTATGCTCTTCCCCACAAGTGGAAACATTCTATCTGTATCTACTCTATCAAAATCTTTCAGAATTTTAAATACCTGTACCTCTATTAGGTCATCTCTCAGCCTTCACTTTTCAAGAGAAAAGAGAACCAGCCTGTTCATCGTTTCCGGTATCTGGTATCATCCTTGTAAATCTTCTCTGCACCCTCTCCAGTGCCTCTATATCCTTTTTATAATATGGCGACCAGAATTGTACACAGTACTCTCAGTGTGGTCTAACCAAGGTTCGACACAAGTTTAGCATAACTTCACTACTTTTCAGTTCTATCCCTCTAGAAATAAACCCTAGTGCTTGGTTTGCTTTTTTATGGCCTTGCTAACCTGTGTCGCTATTTTTAGTGACTTGTGTATTTGTACTGCGAGAACCCTTTGCTCCTCTACCCCACCCAGACTCGCACCTTCGAAGTAATAAGTGACCTCCCTATTCGTCCTACCAAAATGTAATACCTCACATTTATCTATGTTAAAATTCATTTGCCAATTATATGTTCACTCTGCAAGTTTATTAATGTCTTCCTGTAATTTGTTGCAATCCTCCTCAGTATTGACTATCCCCCCCAATTTGATGTCATCTGCAAATTTAGAATTTGTGTTTTTGAATCCAAAGCCTAGATTGTTAATATAAATTGTGAAGCACAGTGGTCCCGGCACTGATCCTTGTGGAACACCATTACCCACCTTCTGCCATTCCGAATAGTTACCCATTATCCCTACTCTCTGCTTTCTGTCTTGCAGCCAGCTAGCTTTCCATTCTGCTACTTGTCCCCTGACTCTGCATTCCCTGACCTTATTCATTAGTTTTTTATGTGATAGCTTATCGAAAGTCTTTTAAAAATCTAGATAAATTACATCTACTGCATTACCCTTGTCTACTCTCTCTGTTATTTCTTCAAAAAATTCAATTCATTTGGTCAAACAAGACTTTCCCTTTTGAAATCCATGCTGACTATTTATTATTATATTTTTGGTTGCTAGATGTTCTTCTATTTTCTCCTTTATTAGGGATTCCATTACTTTTCCTACCACCGATGTTAAGCTGACTGGTCGATAGTTCCCTGGACATGTTCTATCTCTCTTCATAAATATAGGTATTCCGTTAGCTATTCACCAGTCCTCTGGCACTACACCTTGTTCTAATGAATGGGTTAACACCTGCACTAAAACAGCAGACAGAGGAATGACATGTGAATGCATTAGGCATTCGTCTGATAATATTGGAAACAATAATTTGGCTATAATGATTACTGAGCAGTCTTTTTGTCATTACAACGTATGGTGAATTCCACCTTCAGTAGCATTGAACTACCATTCAAAACTGAGTACTTCTTTTTTCAAATTCTACTTTAACCATTGGGAAACAGTGACCTAATTTTCGGAGTGACAGGCATTGCTTTTCTTGCCAGTCAGTTTCTGAAATTGCTGTAATATATACAAAACAGTTCTATAACTCAGCAGGAAAATTGATGTTCGAATTGTTTTGGAATGCTGATTGATTACCCTGGGTGTTTGACTACACAAAGTTACTTCAGACAGTTTAGTAAGAAGTTTTACTCATCTTGCATAGATTTGATAAAACCTTCCCTAGAATAGGTAAACCTTACTGTCATTACTATGTACGGCTGAAGTTACAAGACCAAATTTGATTATTTAATTGTCCCTTTCATGCTACAGAGTTACAATCCTGTGATATAATGGAGCTAACACTAGGGACCCTCCCCAAGTGGGTTTTGCTGAGTATTTCCAGTAGAAAGTACCCCAAGCAGCAAAATGAATTGGTCCATGCTCATGGTATTCTTTGCAAAGTCCATCATCTTAGATGTGGTTAGAGAATCATAAAATCATAGAATGGTTACAGCATGGATGATGGCTATTCGGCCCGTCGAGCCCGTGCCGACTCCCCTGCCCTAGTCACACTCCTCTGCCTTTTCCCCATAGCCCTGTAATTTTTTTCCTTCAGATGCTTATCCAACTCCCTTTTGAAAGATGAGATTGAGTCTGCCTCCATCAAGCTTTCAGGCTGTGCATTCCAGATCTTAACCACTCACTGTGTAAAATAGTTTTTCTTACGTCGCCTTTGATTCTTTTGCCAATCATCTTAAATTTGTGTCCTCTGGTTCTCGAACCTTCTGCCAATGGGAACAGTTTCTCTCTATCTACTCTGTCCAGACCCCTCAAGATCGTAGATGGTTATAGATAAGAGCTTATCTGTCAAACCTGCTGTGTCAGCTGTGGCTCAGTTGGTGGCACCCTTGCCTCTGAATCAGAAGGTTGTGTCAAACCTGCAGTATAGGCCTGATATTGACCGTTGCCATTGCTGGTCTGTACAAACCTTCCTGATATCGGGAAATTATTCTGGCCAGACGAGCAAAATTGCAAACTTAATGTTGCATTAACTAAGCATAAGCACTTGTCTAGTTGGTGCTAAATCTATCCTCAAGCATAAACAGGGTGATTCACCGTGACTGGGAACCAGCATAATCACAGTACAAGCAGCATCTGTGGAGAGAGAAACAGAGTTAACATTTCAGGTCCATTAACCCTGTTTCAATCTCCATAGATGCTGCCAGACCTGCTGAGTATTTGCAGAATTTCCTGTTATTATTGCAGATTCCAGCATCTGCAGTATTTTGCTTTTTTAAATCACAGAAAAGGTAGTTTATAGGCCTCCTAACAATAGCTATACTGCTGGAGAGAGTATTAATCAAGAAATAAGAGGAGCTGGTAACAAAGGTAATGCAATAATAACGGGGACTTTAATCTTCATATAGATTGCACGAATTCATTGGCAAACATAATTTGGAGGACAAGTTCATAGAATACATTTGAGACAGTTTCCAAGAACAATACATTGTGTAACCAACCAGGGAAGAGACAATGGAGGGTGAAATTCGGGGCAGTAACTGTTGCGAGGCGGGACTGCCTGTGCCAGCTATAGAATTCCCTCCCCGGCAGCTAAATTGGGCTTACCGTCCCCGAGAGGGGCAGGACTGGGGCGCTAACCATGGGAATGTTCCAATGCTATGCGGAGAGGCGCGTAGCGCTGGCAGGAGCACAGGGCCACCCCCTTCCATTAAAGGGGAGGGCACGTTGCGGGCTCTACATTGGGGAGAAGGGGCCACCACTACACAACTGGAGTGGGGTGCCGTGGCAGCAGCCCGGCACAGAATCAGACTGCCGGGCTGCAAAATCGTGGCATGGACCGTGCAACTGCAAGTGGGCAAGGCGCAACCGGTAAGTCGGCCCTTTATTTTTCACTCTGCAAGCGGACTGAAGCCTGGTACTCGGTCCGTGAGGCTGGCGCGGACATCGCCCATGGCAGCCTCATGGGGCGCTATTGAATTTTCACTCTGGGGGCGAAAAAGGATCGCTGCGCACAGTGATGCTGTTGTCACTGCCGGTGCAACGGCCCGGGGCACTACTGGTAGGAGCATGGCACGATCGGTTAGTGCCTCCGCTGATGCTCGTGGAATTTCGCGGGAGTCAGTAGTGGCCTGCGCCCTGGACAAGAAGTCATTTGCGCCCCATTAGTGCCCCCGAGGGCTCTAACGGGAGGTCCAAACAACATGAATTTCTCCCCCTATTTTTTATTCATTCATGGAATGTGCATATCACTGCCAAGTCCAGCGTTTATTGCCCATCACTAATTGCCCTTGAGAAGGTAGTGGTGAGCCACTTTCCTGAACAGTTGCAATCCTTGTGCTCGCACAGTGTTCTTAGATGAGGAATTCCAGGATTTTGACCCAGTGACAATGAAGGAACCGCAATATATATCCAAGTCAGGATGGCGTGTAACTTGGAAGGGAATTTGCAGGTGAAGGTTTTCCCATGTGCCTGTTGAAGTTGTCCTTCTGGGTGGTCGAGGTCGTGGGTTTGGGAGGTGCTGTTGAAGAAGCCTTGGCGAGTTGCTGCAGTGCACCTAGTAGATGGTCTTGTATTGTGTAATATGACAGTGTTTATTTGTAATCTCACAATAAGGGATCCTCCGGAGAAGAATGATCATAATATGATAGAATTTCACATTGAGTTTGAGAGTAATGTACTTAAATGCAAAACTAGATTATTAACCTTAAATAAAGCCAGTCACATAGATATGTGGGGTGAGTTGTCTAATGCAGATTGTGAACAAGATTTAAGGTATGCTGGTAGATAAGCAGTTGTGAACATATAAAGAAATAGTTCATAATTCTCAACGAATATACATTCCATTGAGAAATTTTAAAGGGAAAATTTGCGTCATTTGTGCCTCCCGTTAGCCTCCCCTAATGGGACGAATGGTGGACAGGTCCCCTGGACCTGATGGCCTGCATTCTAGGGTCTTAAAAGAAGTGGCTGCCGAGATATTGGAAGCATTGGTTGTAATCTACCAAAATTCCCTGGAATCTGGAGAGGTCCCAGCACATTGGAAAGTCGCAAATGTAATGCCCCTATTCAAGAAAGTAGGGAGACAGAAAGCAGGGAACTATAGAAAGGTTAGCCTAACATCTGTCATTAGTAAAATGCTGGAGTCCATTTTTAAGGGAAAAGTAACAGGACATTTAGAAAATCATAATGCAGTCAAGCAGAGTCTGCATGGTTATATGAAAGGGAAATCATGTTTGACAAATTTGTTAGAGTTCTTTGAGGATGTAATGAGCAAGGTGGATAAAGGGGAACCAGTAGATTTAGTGTATTTGGATTTTCAAAAAGCATTGGATAAGGTGCCATATAAAACGTTACTGCACAAAATAAGAGCTCACGGGATTGGGGGTAACATATTAGCATGGATAGAGGATTGGCTAACTAACAGAAAACAGAGAGTCGGGATAAATGTGTCATTTTAGGTTGGCAAATTGTAACTAGTGGGGTGCGACAGGGATCAGTGCTGGGGCCTCAGCTATTTACAATCTATATTAATGACTTGGATGAAGGGACGGAATGTAACGTAGCCAAATTTGCTGATATACAAAGATGAGTGGGAAAGTAAGTTGTGAGGTGGACACAAATAATCTGCAAAGGGATATAGATAGGCTAAGTGAGTCGGAAAAAATTTCCAGATGGAGTATAATTTGGGAAAATGTTAGGTTATCCACTTTGGGAGGAAAAATAATAAAGCAAATTATTATTTAAATGAAGAGCAATAAAATGCTGCTGTACAGAGTGATCGGGGGGGTCCTTGTACATGAAGCACAAAAAGTTAGCATGCAGGTACAGCAAATAATTAGGAAGGTGTAATGTCTGTAGCTCCATACTGTGGACGTATGGTATGACTGCAACTAGAGTGTTTAATAAACAGACAGGTCACATGAAAAGAAGCAGGAAGCTTCCACAGACTTCGGGGAGATCTGCCATTTTAAAAGACTCATGTAAAGTGTGCTCTCGTGGAAATACTACAATGGCGATAACGAATGGGATAATCGGATAAAACAAAGCTGAAAAATTTGTTAGTGAAGGATTCAGCCAGACGACAGAGAAACTTTGAGAGCTTCTCTGTTTTGATTATGGCTAAAAATTCGAGGTAAATTACGAGCACACTGTTGAACTGCCAGATTCAAAATGGCTGCACCTATGGGAGTGATGGAGAATATAAACGCGACCAGGATCGGCTAGAAATTTATTTCACTGCAAATAACAAAATCAAAGTCCCAGAGAAAGCAGAGCAGAACCAGGCTGTATTGGAATGGAAAAAGCTATTTTCTTAACTGAAGCTGGCCCTGAGTTGTATGAAACGCTGATAAATTTGCTTGTGCCTGCCGAGCCAAAGGACACAACGCTTAAGGAGATTTTAACTAAGCTAGAACAGCATTACAACCCCGTTCCCTTGGAAATTACTGACAGCTATCGTTTCGGTTTACAAAATCAAAAGGCCGATGAAAATATCAGTGAGTACATTGTAGCATTAAAAAAGCTAGCTATTCACTGTAATTTTGGAAACTTTCAGAATTGAGCATTGCGGGACTGTTTTGTTTGTGGGATGAAAAATGATGCGATCAGAAGAAGGTTATTGACAATGCCTGGCTTGACTTTTGATATAGATTGTCAGACAACTAGGTTGATGAGCATGGCCGACCAATATTCCCGAGAATTTCAGACTATTTTCAGTCGTCAGACACCGAGGTGAATTGCCTGCAGGTTCAAAGTAAAAGGTGGGTGGGGACCCAAAGTCTCAGAAACTGGAAATGGTAACAGAGCATTGAAGCCCTGCTACCGGTGACTGGGACAACACATTGCTCAAAGTTGTCCATATGTGAAGGCAGAGTGTTTCTTCTGCAGGAAAACTGGGCATCTTGCGAAGGCATGCCGACTGAAGGGTAAAACAGTTTTCAAATGTATTAGTAGAAATCCCCAGAGACTACATAGCATGGAAGAACAACAGGACGAGGAGATGTTAGAGTTAAACGTCATCAGGAACACGAGGTTAAGGGACAGCGATTCGAAAAGTATCATAATCCACATAAATGTTGCAGGATTCAAGATACTCATGGAAATCGACACGGGTGCATCCATGAGTGTAGTACCGGAGTCACTATACCTCGACAAATTGCATGATTTCCCATTGGAGAAATCCAAGATAGAGCTGCAAGGCTACTCGGGAGGGAACATTCCTGTGGTAGGTCGTATCACTGTACTGCTGAAATACAAGGATCCATTTCAGAACTTGCCTAAAGGTAGTGAAAGGAGACAAGCCTGCCTTACTAGGAAGAAATTGGTTGGGATCACTGAAGCTGGATTGGAGTGAGATTTTCTGTGTTGAAATGAGATTTGCATCAATGAATGATGTTATCAAGAGTTATCCGAAGGTGTTCTGTGAAATGGGGAGTCCGATCCAAGGCTTCGAGGCGAGTGTCAGGGTACAGAAGGTTTACTACAAGCCACATTTTGTACAATATGCACACAAGGAAAATGTTGAGCAAGAACTCAAAAGACTAGAGACTGAGAACATTATGCGATACAGCATTCAAGGAGTGTAAAAGCGATTTGGTAGAGGGCACCATGTTAATTCACTATGATGTATCTAAGGAGATCAAGCTCGCATGTGCTGCCTCTCCGTATGGAGTTGGTGCAGTGATCTCTCATGTATCACGTAGTGGAGAGGAGAGACCAATTGCTTTTGCTTCACGCACTCTCAGTGCCAGTGAGAATAATTATTCGCAAATCGAAAGGGAAGCTTTGGCATTAATTTTTGGGGTCAAGAATTTCCACAATTAGTTGTATGGTCATAAGTTTACCATCGTTACGGACCATAAGCCCCTGACAGCAATCCTCCATCCAAAGTCCCCAGTTCCAACATTAGCTGCAGCCCGAATGCAGAGATGGACTTTGATTTTGTCAGCATATACATATGATATTGAATACAGATGATCAGCTGATCACAGTAATGCTGATGCCTTCCCCATCAAAAGTTACACCCTTTAGGGAAGAAGTGTTCTATTTTTCATACATTGATGAATTACCAGTCACAGCTGAAGAGATTGGTAGAGCAACCAAACGTGACCCAGTGATGTCAAAGGTGTATGATTATATTACAAATGGATGGCCAAACCAGGTAACAGACAAAAGATATTTATCCATGTTTGGAAGGTTCTGTTCAAGAGTGAAGCTATCCTCTTCAAAACAGAAAATAAGTGGTTAAGCTTAATTTGTAAATATGGCAAAATAAGTCCATATCCTTTGTTATGTATAACCATGCAGTTATGTGTGATGTTTGTTATAATAACTTCTTCATTAATGAGGCAGAAGTGTAATGTCCATAATGCCACACTGTGGACATTTGGTGTTACTGCAACTAGAGTGTTTAGTAAACAGACAGGTCACATGACAAGAAGCAGGAAGCTTCCACAGGCTTCCAGGAGATCTGTCATTTTGAAAGACTCATATGAAGTGTACTCTCGTGGAAATGTTACAGAAGGCAAATGGAATGTTGGCCTTCATTGCAAGGGGAACGGAATATAAAAGTAGGGAAGTCCTGCTACAATTGTACAGGGCATTGGTGAGATCACACCTGGAGTACTGCGTACAGTTTTGGTCTCCTTATTTAAGGAGGGATATACTTGCATTGGAGGCAGTTCAGAGAAGGTTCACAAGGTTGATTCTTGTGATGAAAGGGTTGTCAGATGAAGAAAGGTTGGGCCTAGATTAATTGGAGTTCAGAAGAATGAGAGGTGATCTTATTGAAACGTATAAGATTATGAAGGGGCTTGACAGGGTAGATGCAGAGAGGATGGGGTAGAAATTCAGACGTCCCAGGCCCGTACG
The DNA here is from genome assembly GCF_044704955.1 of Pristiophorus japonicus. Classification (NCBI taxonomy): domain Eukaryota; kingdom Metazoa; phylum Chordata; class Chondrichthyes; family Pristiophoridae; genus Pristiophorus; species Pristiophorus japonicus. Next base: position 421,816,841 of record NC_091977.1, read on the forward strand.
AAGTTTCTACTGACCCGGGAAGGCATCGGAAAAGTCGGTTTTCAGCACACATTGTGCATGCGCTGAAAACCGGCTTTTCCGATCTGTCAAATAACCCTACTGTACTAGGGGACAGTAGGTCTAGTGAGAAGGAGGAACTGAAGGATATCCTTATTAGGCGGGAAATTGTGTTAGGGAAACTGATGAGATTGAAGGCCAATAAATCCCTGGGGCCTGATAGTCTGCATCCCAGAGTGCTTAAGGAAGTGGCCCTATAAATAGTGGATGCATTGGTTGTCATTTTCCAACAGTCTATCGACTTTGAATCAGTTCCTATTGACTGGAGGGTAGCTAACGTAACACCACTTTTTAAAAAGGGAGGGAGAGAGAAAGCGGGTAATTATAGACCTGTTAGCCTGACATCAGTAGTGGGGAAAATGTTGGAATCAATCATTAAGGATGAAATAGTAGCGCATTTGGATAGCAGTGACAGGATCGGACCAAGTCAGCATGGATTTACGAAAGGGAAATCATGCTTGACGAATCTTCTGGAATTTTTTGAGGATGTAACTAGCAGAGTGTACAGAGAACAAGGGACAAGTAGATGTGGTGTATTTGGACTTTCAAAAAACTTTTGACAAGGTTGCGCACAAGAGATTGGTGTGCAAAATCAAAGCGCATGGTATTGGGGGTAATGTACTGACGTGGATAGAGAACTGGTTGGCAGACAGGAAGCAGAGATAAACAGGTCCTTTTCAGAATGGGAGGCAGTAACTAGTGGAGTGCCGCAGGGCTCAGTGCTGGGACCCCAGCTCTTTACAATATACATTAATGATTTAAATGAAGGAATTGAATGTAATATCTCCAAGTTTGCGGATGACACTAAACTGGGTGGCGGTGTGAGCTGTGAGGAGGACGCTAAGAGGCTTCAGGGTGACTTGGACAGGTTCGGTGAGTGGGCAAATGAATGGCAGATGCAGTATAATGTGGATAAATGTGAGGTTATCCACTTTGGTGGCAAAAACATGAAGGCAGAATATTATCTGGATGGCGACAGATTAGGAAAAGGGGAGGTGCAACGAGACCTATGTGTCATGGTTTATCAGTCACTGAAAATGAGCATGCAGGTACAGCAGGCGATGAAGAAGGCAAATGGTATGTTGGCCTTCATAGCTAGGGGATTTGAGTATAGGAGCAGGGAGGTCTTACTGCAGTTGTGCAGGGCCTTAGTAAGGCCTCACCTGGAATATTGTGTACAGTTTTAGTCTCCTAATCTGAGGAAGGACGTTCTTGCTATTGAGGGAGTGCAGCGAAGGTTCACCAGACTGATTCCGGGGATGGCGGGACTGTCATATGAGGAGAGACTGGATCAACTGGGCCTTTATTCACTGGAGTTTAGAAGGATGAGAGGGGATCTCATAGAAATGTTTAAGATTCTGACGGGACTGGACAGATTAGATGTGGGAAGAATGTTCCCGATGTTGGGGAAATCCAGAACCAGGGGACATAGTCTTAGGATAAGGGATAGGCCATTTAGGACTGAGATGAGGAGAAACTTCTTCACTCAGAGAGTTGTTGACCTATGGAATTCCCTGCCGCAGAGAGTTGTTGATGCCAGTTCGTTGGATATATTCAAGAGGGAGTTAGATATGGCCCTTACGGCTAAGGGGATCAAGGGGTATGGAGAGAAAGCAGGAAAGGGGTACTGAGGGAATGATCAGCCATGATCTTATTGAATGGCGGTGCAGGCTCGACGGGCTGAATGGCCTACTCCTGCACCTATTTTCTATGTTTCTATGTTTCTATGTCAAACTGGAGGAGTTTGACAGATCATCCGCAGATTGGTAGGGAGGATATTTGTACGGGCGAGATTGCGGAATTTACATATATCTTGCCCAGCAAATGTCCTCAAAAATCTTGCGCATGGCCTACTTTTACAGGCGCAATGTATAAACACAGTAAAATTAAATTAAATTAACACATTGTATTGTTTAAAAACTCTGCCCACGAAGGTAAGTTTATATTTAACCCGCATTACAAAACTTTAAAAAAAACGGGAAATATATTATTTTTTCCTAAGGCATTTTATTAACTTTCATTTCAATTAATTTTAATTATGTGAGGTCTGTTTTTTATTTTTTATAAGTGTGTATTCGTTTTTTTTCCTGATTAATAGCACTGAGAACTCGTAGATACGCTAGTCTCATTGCTATTAATGGGAACCTGTGAACTACCTACTTGATTGGCTGAGCAGTCACACATGACTGCATCTTCTGCGGCGGATCCCTCTGGACGTGAGCCTGCTTCACAGCACGGGAAGAGAAGGCCTCCCCACCAGAATCCAGGGAACCTCCTAGACCACCAGGTACTTTCGTAAAAAATCTCCGTTCGGAAGTCAATTGCCCGCGGGAAGCCTCTGACTGTCATTTTTGGGCTGAAGTTTCCCCTCATGGGGGAATCTAGAACTGGAGGACATAGTTTCAGAATAAGGGGTCGCCCATTTAAAATGGAGATGAGGAGGAATTTCTTCTTTCAGAGTCGTGAATCTGTGGAATTCTCTACCCCTGAGAGCTGTGGAGGCTGGGTCGTTGAATATATTTAAGGTGAAAACAGACAGATTTTTGAGCAATAAGGGAGTCAAGGTTTATGAGGAGCATGCAGGGAAGTGGAGTTGAGGCCAAGATCAGATCAGCCATGATCTTATTGAATAACGGCGCTGGCTCGAGGGACCAAATGGCCAACTCCTGCTCCTATTTATTCTTATGTTAAAGATTCATAATATGATTAGGCAGAGTCAACATGGCTTTATGAAAGGGAAATCATGTTTGACAAATCTGTTCAGAGTTTTTTCAGGATGTAACTAGCAGGGTAGATACAGGGAAATCAGTGGATATAGTATATTTGGATTTGGATTTGCAAAAGTGCCATATAAAAGATTGATACACAAGATAAGAGCTCATGAGGTTGGGGGTAATATATTGGCATGAATAGAGAAATGGTTAAAGGACAGAAAATAGACAGTAGGGATAAACAGGGCATTTTCAGATTGATAGTTTTTTACTAGTGGGGTACCAGAAGGATCAGTACTTGGGTCTCAGCTATTTACCACATATATTAATGACTTAGAAAAAGAGACCAAGTATAATGTATTCAAGTTTGCTGATGGTACAAAGCTAGGTGGGAAAGTAAGCTGTCAGAGTCTGCAAAGGGATAGACAGGTTAAGTGAATGGATAAGAAGGTGGCAGATGGAGTATAATGTGGGGAAATGTGAGATTATTCACTTTGGTAGGAAGAATGGTGAAACAGAGTTTTTAAAAAATGGTGAGAAACTATTAAATGTTGGTGTTCAGAGGGATTTGTGTGTCCTTGTACAAGAATCACAAAAAGTTAACATGCAGCAAACAATTAGAAATGCAAATGGTATATTGGCCTTTATTGCAAGGGGGTTGCAGTACAAGAGTAAGGAAGTCTTGCTTCATTGGACAAACTTGAGACCACACCTGGTTTACTGCGTAAAGTTTTGTTCTCTGTACCGAAGGAAGGATATACTTGCCTTAGAGGTGGTGCAACGAAGGGGTCACTAGATTGATTCCTGGGATGAGAGGAGTTTCTTATGAGGCGAGATTGAGGCTGCAAAATTCAGCTCTGCAGCACTTGTTGTTTGGGTGCTACAAGTGCCCTTTTTTGCGTCAGCTGTGGCTCAGTAGTAGCACACTCGCCTCTGAGTCAGGAGGTATAGGTTCAAATCCCACTCCAGGGACTTAAGCACATAAATCTAGGTTGACACTCCAGTGCAGTGCAGAGGGAGTGCTGCACTGTTGGAGGTGCCGTCTTTTCGATGAGATGTTAAACCAAGGCCCCATCTGCTCTCTCAGGTGGATGTAAAAGATCCCATAGCACTATTTCGAAGAAGAGCAGGGAAGTTATCCCCGGTGTCCTGGCCAATATTTATCCCTCCATCAATATAACAAAAACAGATTATCTGGTCATTATTGCATTGCTGTTTGTGGGAGCTTGCTGTGCGCAAATTGATTGTCGCGTTTCCCACATTACAACCATGACTACACTCCAAAAGTACTTCATTGGTTGTAAAGCATTTTGTGAAAGGCGCTATATAAATGCAAGTCTTTCTTTTTGTTCTAAAATATATTCCGTGGCTTGCATGCACACTGCTGGTATGGCTTCTTTGGACACCATTTTGGGGAGGGCATTAGTGCAGGCGCAGGGAGCGGGCGCCAGAAGTATGCAGAGTAGGCAGATTGTGACGTCAATAAATGTGTGACACTGATTTGACACCAGCGCTGCCATTTTGGAGCTCAGTGCTCCATTCAATGCCCTCTCTTAAGCACACACATGCATTCAACAGCAGGAAGGACCTCCTACCAGCTCTATTTAAAGAGATCATCAACTACTTACAAGTTAGTTGCTGCTTGATTTCTACTGGCTGTTGCTGCATTTGTGGAAGTGCTTGGTGGTTTCTAGAATTAATTACATTTGCGAACGTCTACAGGGAGTGGTGAAGCAGGTGCTGAAAGAATTTGGAGGAGAAATTCAGCATGTTTGCGCCCTTAGTTAGCACCTGGTTGGAGCACGCAGCTTCGCAAAGTTTGCAGGTGTCCCCATGGTACAGGGTGCCATTGACTGCATGCACATCACTTTGCGGGTGTCACATGTAAACTCTGAGATATACCACAACGAAAGTGATTCCTCTCCCTCAATGTCCAGTTGGTGTGCGACCATACTCAATGGATCATGCAGATGAATGCCCAGTACCTTGGCAGCAGTCATGATCTCTTTATTCTGCGTTAGTTTGCTGTGCCATCTGTATTTGAGCCACCATGCTAAACCAGAGGGTGGCTACTGGATGGCAACAGACAACAACATGGCTCATGACTCCGGTGCACAACCCATGCACACGTGTGCCGAGTTCATACAACGTAAGCCGTGCTACCAATGAAATATCATCGAGCAGACTATTGACGTGCTGAAGCAACACTGCTATCTGGATTGCTTTGGAGTAGCCCTGCAGTACTCGGCACAGTGGTTGTCTGCTGCATGCTGCACAGCCTCGCCATCATGTGGGCAAATCCCTTGCCACCAGCTATCCAGCGACCAGCTCAGGAGGAGGAGGAGGAGGAGGAGGAGGAAGTGGAGGAAGTGGAGAAAGAAGAGGCGGAGGAAGAGGAAGGGAGGAGGCAAGTCAGACAGCCCCTTTCTGGCTGGGCTCTCCATGGCCGACTCAGCCAACTGTGATACAAATAAACGGAACCTCAATTCCACATTTACCAACGATCCCACCCCTTCTCCTCTCTCTGTTACTGACCAACACAGCGTCCGCTTAGCCACTATGCAAAAATAAAAGCCAACACAAAATAAACATTCCAAACCAAATTTATTAATCAAAATATGCCATATTGCATGCAAATGTAAACTAAGCACCCGTGTTCATTCCCTTAGTGCCTGTCTTCCGTGTGCCTTTAGCTGTCCTAGTGCTCCTATGCAGTGCTACCCCAGTGACTGCAGCATGGCTGGTGGAAGGCTGCTGACATTTAGTGGGGGAGACTGCAGATGTCCTTTGGAGAACAACCTCAAGCAGCTCTGTGCTTACAAGGCCCGACATTGGACTGCATCATCTCGGCGTGGGTGTCAGCAGTCTGGGCAGGTTGGCTGACAATAGCATTGGCACTGGCAGAGTGGCAGGGGTGGGAGGATGAATGCTGTCATCCTGAAGAGTACAGCAGGTTTGTGCTCCATGGAGTCACCGCCACTCACCCGAGGGTAGCGCCTCAGCAATCCTAGTAATCTGTCGGAGGACAGATTGCTGGACAACTGTGACATCCTAGCAACACTGAACCCTGATAACCGCAGGCTCTATGGCAACAATCTGAGCTTGCGTGCCAACAAGCTGACCTATAAGAATAAGAAGCAGGAGTAGGCCATTTGGCCCCTCGCGCCTGCTCCGTCATTCATTAAGATCATGGCTGATCTTCCACCTCAACTCCATTTTCCTGCACTATCCCCATATCCCTTGATTCCCTTAATATCCAAAAATCTATCGATCTCTGTCTTGAATATAATCAAAGACTGAGCCTACACAACCCTGTGGGATAGAGAATTCCAAAGACTCACGACCCTCTGAGTGAAGAAATTTCTCCTCATCTCAGTCCTTAATGGCCGACCCCTTATTCTGAGACTGTGACCCCTGGTTGTAGACCCCTCAGCCACAGGAAACATCCTCCCTGCATCTATCCTGTCCAGCCCTGTAAGAATTTTGTATGCATCAACAAATGTAACAACAACTTGTATTTATAATGGCGTGGAAATCCCAGCCTCCCCATGTCCGTACGGAGTTTCTACAGAGCCGGGAAGGCATTGGAAAAGCCAGTTTTCAGCGCACAATGCGCATGCACTGAAAACCGGCTTTTCCAACCTGTCAAGTTTCTGGCGTGACAGATCTTCCACATATGGGGAGCGAGAACATTTGTACGGGCAAGACTCAAAACTCGTGCCTGATAAAAGCAGGCGCATAGCCTACTTTTACAGGCGTAAGAGTTTTAAAATACACAAAAACATTTTAAACCAAACACATTTTATTTTAAAAACTCTCCCCATGATGGTAAGTTTATTTTAAAGCATAATTTTAAAAACTATTTTAAAAATCGGGAAAATATATTTTTTTAAATACATAAATAACTTTAATTTAAATTAAGAAAAATATGTTGTGCCATTTTTCTATCTTTTATTGTTGTATATTAGTGTTTTGGAGGCTGTTTCTCATTCATAATAATGGGAACTCCAACTTACGGAGTTCCCATTATTATGAATGAGAATATACTATACCTGATTGGCTGCCCAGAGCCACGTGACTCCAGCTCCAGGCCTGCGCACGTCCCACCATGCACGCGCTGCAACGCGCAGTCATGAGGGGCTTCCAGACAGGAATCCCTCCTGGCCACAGCAGCTTCAGGTAGCTGCAAATCTTTTCTCTATATTCCATTCAAATGCCCGCGGGAAGAAAAAACATGGGATTTCTGAGCTATAGTGCCTTTAACGTAGTAAAATGTCCCAAAGTGCTTCACAGGACTGTTATCAGACAAAATATAAATTTGACACCGAGCCAGATGAGAAGAAATTAATGCAGATGACCAACAGCTTGATCAAAGAGGTAAGGAGTGTCTTAAAAAAGGAAAGAGAGGCAGAGAGGCAGAGGGGTTTCGGGAGGCAGTTCCAGAGCTTAGCGCCTAGGCAGCTGAAGGCATGGACACCGATGGCTGAGCAATTATAATCAGGGATGCTCAAGAGGGCAGAATTTGAGGAGTGCAGACATCTTGGGGGGTTGTGAGGCTGAAGGAGATTACAGAGATAGGGAGGGGCGAGGCCGTGGAGGGATTTGTAAACAAGGATGAGAATTTTGAAATTGAGGCGTTTCAATGAGATCACCTCTCATTCTTCTAAAGTCCAGAGAATATAGGCCTAGTCTGCTCAATCTTTCCTCATACGACAATCCCAGAAATCAGTCTGGTGGACCTTTGTTGCACTCCCTCTATGGCAAGCATACCCTTCCATAGATAAGGAGACCAAACTACACAATATATATAATTGCAGTAAGACGACTGATACATCCTTACTGTACAGTAGAAATGCACACGAGGCCCATGCTTGAGAGAAGGTCAGTCTGTGACCTGTCCTTTATTCCTTAGCACTCAGTGCAGGAAGTGGGTAGAGCTTCCCCTTTTATATCTGAAGGTCCAGGTTAGGAGTGTCTCCCACAAGTTCACCACCTAGTGGTCATTGTTCTCACAGTATACAGCTGAGTTCAGATTATACATGGGTTACAATGCTGGTTGAATACATGACATCACCTCCCCCGCCAAAGTCTTATTGGGATCACAGGTTGAGTCTCTCTGGTGATTTACGCTCTCTTGTAGTGGGCCTGAGTTGGGGCTCCGGTTGTTGGGCGCTGGCCTGAGTGTCTGCTGTTTGCGGTGCCTCAAGCCTGTCCGGACTGCCCACAGTAACTGGGCTCTCCTCCGCTTAGTTCTGGTGTTCGGTCGCCTGTGGTGTAGTAAACTCTATATCGTGTTCTTCCTCTGCTTCTTCTATGGGGTTGCTGAACCTCCTTTTTGTTTGATCCACATGTTTGCGGCAGATTTGTCCATTGGTAAGTTTAACTACCAGAATCCTATTTCCCTCTTTGGCAATCACAGTGCCTGCGAGCCATTTGGGCCCTGCAGCATAGTTGAGGACAAAAACAGGGTCATTTACATCAATACATCGCACCCTCGAATTCCTGTCATAGTAGTCATATTGTGACTGGCGCCTGCTCTCGACAATTTCTTTCATGGTGGGGTGTATAAGGGATAACCGGGTTTTGAGCGTCCTTTTCATTAGCAGCTCTGCAGGTGGAACCCCTGTGAGTGAGTGTGGTCAGGATCTGTAGGCCAACAGGAGGCGTGATAAGCGGCTTTGTAGGGAGCCCCCTTGGATTCTGAGCATCCCCTGTTTGATTATCTGCACTGCTCGTTCTGCCTGGCCGTTTGAGGCCGGCTTAAACGGCGCCGTTCTGACATGGTTAATTCCATTGCCTGCCATAAAGTCCTGGAATTCAGTGCTTGTGAAGCACGGGCCTTTGTCACTGACCAAGATGTCCGATAGACCGTGGGCGGTGAACATTGCCCGTAGACTTTCTACCATGGCAGAGGATGTGCTTGAATTTAAAATGTCACACTCAATCCATTTGGGGTAGGCGTCTACTACAACCAAAAACATTTATCCCATGAAAGGACCTGCGTAGTCCACATGGATCCGTGACCATGGCATGGCGGGCCAGGACCAGGGGCTAAGTGGGGCTTCCCTGGGTGCGTTGCCCAGCTGAGCACACGTGTTGCACCTGTGAACACAAAGTTCCAGGTCTGCATCTATCCCTGGTCACCAAACGTGTGACCTGGCAATTGCCTTCATCATGACAATGCCCGGGTGCTCATTGTGGAGTTCTCTGATGAACACCTCTCTGCCCATCTGGGGCATGACTACGCAGTTTCCCCACAGTAGGCAATCGGCCTGAATCGTGAGTTCATCCCTGCGCCTGTGAAATGGTTTAAATTCCTCAGGGCATGCCCTGTACGTGGCTGCCCAGTCCCCATTCAGGACACATTTCTTGAGCCTTCGCTTCTGAAAGCTGCAATAGCCATGACCATCTCAGCAGCATGCTCGGTAGCGCCCTCAATGGTGGCTAGTGGGAGCCTGCTGAGTGCATCGGCGCAGTTTTCGGTGCTCGGTCTGTGCCGAATTGTGTAGTCATAGGCGGCTAACGTGAGTGCCCACCTCTGTATGCGGGCCGATGTGTTTGCATTTATGGCCTTGTTGTCAGCCAAAAGGGATGTTAGGTGATTGTGATCTGTCCCCAGCTCAAATTTCCTGCCAAACTGGTACTGGTGCATTTTCTTTACCGCATATACACATGCGAGCGCCTCCTTCTCCACCATCCCGTAGCCCCTTTCTGCCTGGGACAAACTTCTGGAAGCATAAGCTACCGGCTGTAACTGACCCCTTGGCATTGACATGCTGCAACACACACCCGACACCATAGGACGACGCATCACATGTTAACACAAGTTTCTTACATGGGTCATATAGCGTTAACAGATTGTTGGAACATAACAAATTGCGTGCTCTATTAAAAGCGCTTTCCTGGCTGTCCCCCCAGACCCATTCGTGACCTTTGCGAAGGAGCATGTGTAGCGGCCCTAGCAGCGTGCTCAATTAGGGAAGAAAGTTACCAAAATATTTCAGGAGACCCAGGAACGAACGCAGCTCTGTCGTGTTGCGGGGTCTGGGTGCTCTCTGGATCGCTTCCGTCTTGGATGCAGTAGGGCTGATCCCATCTGCTGCTACCCTCATCCCCAGGAATTCTACCTTTGGAGCTAGGAAGACGCACTTTGCCTTTTTCAGTCACAGCCCTACCCGGTCCAGTCTGCATAGGACATCCTCCAGGTTGCGGAGATGTTCTTCAGTATCGTAACCCGTGATGAGGATGTCGTCCTGAAAAACCACCATCCCTGGAATCAACTTGAGGAGGCTTTCAATATTTCGTTGGAAGATCGCGGCGGCCGAGCGAATCCCGAACGGACATCTGTTGTACTCAGACAATCCCTTGTGTGTCGTGATGGTGGTCAGCTTCTTCGACTCACTCGCCAGCTCCTGGGTCATGTAAGCTGAGGTCAGATCCAATTTTGAAAAAAGTTTGTCACCGGATAGCGTCGCAAAGAGGTCCTCCGCTCTCAGTAGTGGGTACTGGTCTTGGAGTGACACCCGATTGATGGTGGCCTTGTAATCACCACATATCCTGACCGACCCATCCGCCTTGAGCACCGGCACAATCGGGCTCGCCCAGTCACTGAATTCGACTGGCAAGATGATGCCTTCCCTCAGCAGGTGGTCCAATTCGCCTTCTATCTTTTCCCGCATCACGAACGGCACCGCCCTGGCCTTGTGGTGTACTGGCCTGGCGTACGGGTTTATGTGAATCACTACTTTGGCCCCCATGAAAGTGCCAATGCCGGGTTGAAATAATGAGTCAAATTTGTCCAGGATCTGTGAGCATGATACTCGCTCCACAGAGGAAATTGCATTGACATTGCCCCATTTCCAGTTCATGACAGCAAGCCAACTCCTCCCCAGCAGTGCGGGACCGTCCCCCGGGACAACCCAGAGTGGCAACCTGTTCTCCGAATCTTTGTCGGACACGACTACCGTGGCGCTGCTTAGCACCGGAATGATCTTCTTTGTGTATGTCTGTAGCTGTGCGTCAATCGGCGATAATTTTGGCCTCCTGGCCTTGGACGCCCACAACTTTTTGAACTGTTTGATACCCATCAGGGACTGGCTGGCCCCCGTGTCTAGCTCCATTTATACTGGGATGCCATTGAGGAGCAATTTCATCATTATCGATGGCGTCCTGGTGTATGAATTGTATATGTGCTCGACATGAACTCGCTGAACTTCAACTTCCAGCGATTTCCCCCAGCGTTCATTTCTGCAATTTCTGCAGGTATTTTGCTCATCTCTGCAAACTCCAGCTGAGTGTGTGCCTCCACGCCTCCAACATGAGCTGCTGTTGGAAACAAAAGGTCCCTTGCCAGTCGATCGTCCCTGATTGCCCCTGTTATTGTCCTTGAGTGCGCCATTAACAGGTGTTGGTGGCCCCATTACTGGCCGCATTGTCCCTTGCAATGTCGTGAATCACCATTCAGCTTGCCATTGTCTCTGTCGAACTCCCCCTCTGGATTCGACTACATGTTGGGGCATGCCCGACTGCCCTTGTCTGCCTGGAGAACTGTGTGCTGCTTTAACAATGTTGAATCTCTGTCCCAACCATTCCTTAACACAGTACCTCTCATCTGTTCTGCTCATGGCCATGCTCGCGTGGTTCAAATCCCAGTTTCTCGTCGCCATTGATACGTCCTTACTATACAGTATAAATGCACATGAGGCCCATGCTTGAGAGAAGGTCAGTCTGTGACCTGTCCTTTATTCCTTAGCACTCAAGTACAGGAAGTGGGTGGAGCTTCCCCTTTTATATCTGAAGGTCCAGGTTAGGAGTGTCTCCCACAAGTTCACCACCTAGTGGTCATTGTTCTCACAGTGTATAACTTAGGTCAGATTATACATGGGTTACAATGCTGGTTGAATACATGACAACGTATTTACTCTTATATTCAAAAATGCGTGTAATAAAGGCCATCATACCATTTGTTTTCTTAATTGCTTGCTGTACCTGCATGTTAACTTTCAGTGATTCTAGACACCCAGGTCCCTCTGAGCACCAACATTTCCCAACCTCTCACCTTTTAAAAAATTAGTCTGCTTTTCAATTTTTCCTACAAAATTGGATATCTTCAAATTTCTCCACATTATGGGCTCAATTTTCCACATGGGTGATTTTTGGCGGAATTGAAGAGGTATGGACGATTTTTTAGTGGCCCAAATGCGCAAAAAAAAATCCAAGTTTTGCCGGAATTAACTTTGAATTTGGAGCAACGCAGATTGGCCTTAAGCTTTGTGGATGGAGCTTAAAGCCTGCGCCAAAAACTGATGTTGATAGAGTAATGAGGGACGCTCAGAAGGGCTGAGGTTAGAAACTAAAAAAGGGCTGAGGCTGGGCTGGAAACTGAAACCCCTACCATCCCGGGCCGAAAGGATCCCACACTGGTGCAGTGTACTTTCAGCCCGGGATGGCAGCGGGCCAGTGCAGGGTTCTTTCGACCCGGGAAAGCAGCAGGCCGATGCAAGGTCCTTTCAGCCAGGGAAAGCAGCGGGCTGATGCGGGGTCCTTTCGGCCCAGGATGGCACCGGACCAGTGCGGGGTCCTTTCGGTCCGGGAAAGCAACAGGCCGTTGCGGGGTCCTTTCGGCCCGGGAAAGCAACAGCCCGATGCGGGGTCCTTTCGGCCCGGGAAAGCAGCAGACCAGTGCGGGGTCCTTTCGGCCCGGGAAAGCAACGGGCCAGTGCGGGGTCCTTTCGGCCCGGGAAAGCAGCGGGCCAGTGCGGGGTCCTTTCGGCCCAGGATGGCACCGGACCAGTGCGGGGTCCTTTCGGCACGGGAAAGCAACAGGCCGATGCCGGGGTCCTTTCGGTCCGGGAAAGCAACAGGCCGATGCGGGGTCCTTTCGGCCCGGGAAAGCAACAGGCCGATGCGGGGTCCTTTCTGCCCGAGAAAGCAGCAGCCCGATGCGGGGTCCTTTCGGCCCGGGAAAGCAGCAGGCCGATGCGGGGTCCTTTCGGCCCGGGAAAGCAGCGGACCAGTGCGGGGTCCTTTCGGCCCGGGAAAGCAGCGGGCCAGTGCGGGGTCCTTTCGGCCCGGGAAAGCAGCAGCCCGATGCGGGGTCCTTTCGGCCCGGGAAAGCAGCTGGCCAGTGCGGGGTCCTTTCGGCCCGGGAAAGCAGCGGGCCAGTGCGGGGTCCTTTCGGCCCGGGAAAGCAGCGGGCCAGTGCGGGGTCCTTTCGGCCCGGGAAAGCAGCGGGCCAGTGCGGGGTCCTTTCGGCCCGGGAAAGCAGCGGGCCAGTGCGGGGTCCTTTCGGCCCGGGAAAGCAGCAGGCCGATGCGGGGTCCTTTCAGCCCGGGAAAGCAGCAGGCCAGTGCGGGATCCTTTCGGCCCGGGAAAGCAGCGGGCCAGTGCGGAGTCCTTTCAGCCCAGGATGGCAGCGGGTCGGCCCACCTCCCCACCTACCTGTCCTGTCTTCAGTCTCCCGGTCTGCTCCCCTGCCTCTATCCCTGGCCAAGTGGTTTCCTCCCTCCCGGTCCCCGCACCTAACTGCACCCGAAAGGCTTCCCTCCCACCTCCTCTCCCTTCCCCCACCTCTCTCTTCCTCCCCCACCTCTCTCTCCCCCTCTCTCTTTCCTTTCCTGCTGCTGCTGTCCGGGCATCTGCTGCACTTACCTGCGCCGATTTCCTTACCTCCGCCGATTTCTTTAACTCTCCGCAAGGGTTTCTTGAGTGGCCACATATGCTGGCCGAAGTAGAAATGGAGTAACTATTAGCTGGCCAAAGTTGCCGAAATGGCCAGAATTGGCATAGGTGGCTGGTAACGCCCCTTTTTGAAAAAAAAACTTATCTAAAAAGAACATAACTAAGTCAGTTATGCTGGTGCAAATTGATTGGGGAAACTGGGGATTTTTAAGTTAGACCACAAAAAGCAGCCTACTCCAAAAAAAATATGGAGCAAATACTGGGGAAAATTGAGCCCATTACATCCCATTTCCATGTTTTTGCCCACTCAATTAGTCTGTCTATATCCGCTTGAAGCCTCTTTGCATCCTCCTCACAACTTACATTCCCACCTAGCTTTGTGTCATCAGCAAACTTGGATATATTACATTTGGTCCCCTCATCCTAATCATTGATATAGATTGTGAATAGCTGGAGCCCAAGCACCGATCCTTGTGGCACCACACTGGTTACAGCCTGCTAACCCGAAAATTACTCATTTATTCCTACTCTCTGTTTTTTGTACATTAACCAATCCTTAATCCATGCTAGTGTATTACCCCAAATCCCATGAGCCCTAATTTTGTTTAATAACCTCATACAAGACACCTTATTGAATGCGTTCTGAAAATCCAAATACACCACATCCGCTGGTTTCCCCCTACCTATTCTACTAGTTACAACCTCAATAAACTCTAACAGATCTATCAAACATTATTTTCCTTTTGTAGATCCATGTTGACTCTGCCCAATCCTATTATTATTTTCTAAATGCCCTAGTACCACATCCTTAATAATAGATTCTAGCATTTTCTCTGCTGCTGATGTCAGGCTAACTGGTCTGTAATTTTCCATTTTCTCTCCCCATCCTTTCTTAAATAGTGGGGCTAGCTTAGCTACCTTCCAATCTGCGGGAACCATTCTAGAATCTATGGAATTTTGTACGATGACAATCAATACATCAACTATCCCTATAGTCACCTCTTTCAAAAGCTTAGGACGTAGGCCACCAGGTCCAGGGATTTATCGACTTTCAGTTCAAGTACTTTTTTTTCCTAATACTAAGTTCTTTCAGTTCCTCATTCTCACTAGACCCTTGGTTCTCCACTATATCCGGGAGGTTTTTATGTGCCTTCTTCCATGAAGACAGACATGTTGGGCTAGATTTTTGGTTTTCGGCGAAAACGGTGGTCTTACGGCAAAATTACCATTTTCGCTGCGCTACCATTTTTATGCTGAACTTTCGGCCTTTACAACGGTAAAGGAGGCATTGCATGACGATTTGCTGCGCAAACCGTGAGTTTCGGCAACTATAGTCTGGGGGCGGGAGTGCTGCGAGAGAGGCCTTGAGAAGGGGGAAAAACAAACAAAAAAACATTGAAAAAAAATTCAAAAACACTTTTAAAAAAAAAACATTTACATGACCATTATCTATCAAATCGCTGAAACAAAATTAAAAAAATAAAAATTTTAACTGACCTTTTTTGTAGGTTTTCATACCTACCGCTGCTGACAGGTTTGACCTGTTAGTATTCTGAACACAGTGTACGGGTCAGGAGAGTGCCGAAAGTACGATGCAAATGCAATCTGCATCATTGCACGTCGGCACACCTCTCCCTGGCGGTATTTGGAAGCGCCGTTGTAAACAGGTACCCGAGGATCCCGCTGACTGGATTTTCGCCGCAGAGGGTCAAATCCAGCCCAAAGTATTTGTTTAATTTCTCTGCTATTTGCTTATTCCCCATTATAATTTCTCCTGTCTCAGCCTGAAGGGAACCTATATTTACTTTCACTAATATTTTCCTTTACACATACCTTTAGATTCTTGTACAGTCTGTTTTTATGTCTCTCGCTAGTTTACTCCCATATTCTATTTTCTCTTTCTTTATCAATTTCTTGGTCCTCCTTTGCAAAATTCTAAAATCCTCCTAATCCTCAGGCTTTCTGCTCTTTTTGGCAATATTATAAGCCTCTTTCTTTGATCTAATATTATCTTTAACTTCTCTTGTTAGCCACAGTTGGCTCACTTTTCCTGTTGGGTTTTTCTGCCTTAAAGGAATGTATGTTTGTTGTAAATTATGTATTTTTTTAAATGCTACCCATTGCTTGCCTACCGTCATACCTGGGAGCGTGAAGAGGTCAGGCGCAGGCAGCGGAAAGAGCGTGTGGTAAATCAGTGCCACAGCCCCTTCCCCCGATGGATGACCTTTTGTTGGACAGCGCAGATATAATGATAAGTACTGCAGGGAATAGAATACGGCCAGGGTGATCTCCTGGACTAGTTTTGATCGCCTGGATGGGTCGGAGAGAATTTTCCCATATTTTTCTCCCTAAATTGGCCTGGGTTTTTATCTGGTTTTTGCCTCTCCCAAGAGATCACATGACTCCGGTTGGGGTGGAGTGTAGATATTTTCAGTATAAGGGGTGTCGCAGTTGTGTGAGGTGGACTGGTTGGGCTGGGTGCTCTTTGCCTTTCCGTCATTGTTCATAGGTTTATATGTAACCTTTAGGGCTGTTGACCAAGGGCCGTGTGGCTCTTTGTCGGCCAGCGTGGACACAATGGGCCGAAATGGCCTCCTTCTGCGCTGTAAATTTCTATGTTTCTGTTACTAGGGCCCCAAGTTTCGTGCCGCGGCGAAAACGGCGCACCTCCGAGCTGGGCGCCTGTTTTTCGCGCCGAAAACTGCGCCTAAAAAAAAGTCTGATATGAGCTCAATGTCTGCTTGGCGTGGCGCGCTCTTCACAGCAGGGGGCGGAGCGTAACACTTGCGCCGATTTTCTAAGTAGCAGGGGGCGGCTACAATTTTAAATTAGCCTTCGTGGTGCCGGCAACCCTGCGCGTGCGTGTTGGAGCATTCGCACACGCGCAGTCTCACACAAACATTGGCACTCGGCCATTTTTAAAAATACTGCAGAAAAAGTGAAGATTTGTTTCTTGGACCCCTGCAAAGGCTTGTAATTTAATTCTTTTTGATATTTCTGTGTGTGAGGGAGTGCTTTTAGCAGCACTGCTGAATAAATCACCTGCTGAAATCAGTGAGTTCAGCTTTTCACTGCTAAACTTGCAGAACCGGTGCTGCAAATTAAGGACTGTGTGTTTGGAGAAATAAGAGTGCCAATTCAACTTTGCAATATTACGTGGTGTTGACAATGCAGCACCCATTCTGCAAATTTAAATATAAAACTGTCGATGTGGCTGCCTCTCCCTGTCCAAATGGCCTCAGTCCCCCTCACAGCTCGAAGGCTGCTGCTGTATCTTCAGCTGCCGGCCAGCCACTGACGCCGCTGATATCCTATGGCCGAATAGCCTCACGTCCGTCCGCTGCTGATTCTTTGGCTGCCGGCCAGCCACTGACGCCGCCCCTAAAGCGTGGCCGAATGGCCTCAAGAACCTTAATGAGCTGCGTGTGTCCTGCGTTGTTTCTTCGGCTGCCGGCCAGCCACTGACGCCGCTGCTATCTCATGGTCGAATGGCCTCACATCGGTCCGCTGATTCTTTGGCTGCCGGCCAGCCACTGACGCCGCTGATATCTCATGGCCGAATGGCCTAGGGTCCGTCCGGTGCTGCTTCTTCGCAGCCAGCCACGAAGAGAATGAAGGCCTGCCTCAAGCACTGCAGCTCAGCTCGAAGCTTGCTGCCGCTGCCGTCGAGACACTGACGCCACACCGCTGCCTGTCTCCAACATGAAAGGCCTGCCTGAAGCACTTTCACACAGGTAGGAACATGGTTTATTTAATCTTTTCTTTGCTTATAAATTTTTATTCAGGTTGGATTTACTTGTATAATATTTGTATAAGTATAACTAAGGATTGATTGTAGAATTTAATGATTTCCCTTCCCCCCCCTCCCCCCCCACCTCGTTCCCTATGCCTAATTTGTAACCTACGCCTGATTTTCTAAAGTGTAGACAAGGTTTTTTCGAGCGTACAAAAATCTTCACTTACTCCATTCTAAGTTAGTTTGGAGTAAGTTTTCACTCACGAAACTTTGAAATCAGGCGTAAATGGCCGGACACGCCCCCTTTTGAAAAAAAAATTCTATTCCAAAGTGAAACTGTTCTAACTGACTAGAACTGGAGCAAACTAAATGTGGAGAATTCCGATTTCTAAGATACTCCGTTCTATACCAGTTGCTCCTAAAAATCAGGAGCAAATCATGTGGAAACTTGGGGCCTAGGTTTCTATGTTACTTTCAAACTTAATGTAAAATTCTATCATATTATGGTCACTCTTCCCTAAAGACCACTTTACTATAAGGTTATTGATTAACCCTTTCTAATTGCAGAATACTAGATCTAAAATAGCTTGTTCCCTACCCTAGTTGGTTCCTCAAAATACTGATCGAGAAAACTAACTTGTATATATACCATGAATTCGTCTTCCACACTATTACTGCAAATTTGGTTTTCCCAGGATATGTAGATTAAAGTCCCCCATGATTACTGTATTAGCCTTGTTACATGCACCTCTAATTTCCTCATTTATACTCGGCCCAACATTACCAGTACTGTGTGTCTGCAGCAGAATTCGTGTGCGACCTTTCCCTCCAGTATGTTGACACCTGCTCTACCCTTGTCCCCTGCCCTGGCTGCAGGCCACTCACGCCCCGTGTCTTACCACATGTAGATCCCGCGTCTAAGCTATTGTCTAAATTACGCAGAGTGTCAGTATCTGAGCTGGTGGCTGCAAGTGTAAAATCAAGTGACGTTGCTTTGTCTTCACCATCACTGCCTTCTTCCTCTCCCACCTGTTGCTTTTCCACCATTGCCTGGCCAGGTTGCAGTTCTTGGGTATCTGAAAGGAGAAAGGTACAAGATTAGAGTTGTGGTGCAGTGAGGGGGCAAAGTAAGATGAGATGAGAAGAAATATCTTCACTCAGAGGGTTGTGAATCTTTGGAATTCTCTACCCCAGAAGGCTTGAATGCTCAGTTGTTGAATATATACAAGGCTAAGCTTGATAGATTTTTGGACTCAAAGGGAATCAAGGGATATTGGGATTGGGTGGGAAAGTGGAGTTGAGATAGAAGATCAACATGATCTTATTGAAAGAAAGACTTGTATTTAAATAGCGCCTTTCACTACCTCAGAACATCCCAAAGAGCTTTACAGCCAATGAGGAACTTTTCAAGTGTAGTCACTGTTGTAATGAAAGAAACGCAGCAGCCAAATTGTGCACAGTAAAGTCCCACAAACATCAATGCAATACTGACCAGTTAATCTGGTTTTTTTTAGTGGTGTTAATTGAGAGATAAATATTGGCCAGGACACCCAGGATAACTCCACTGCTCTTCTTTGAAATAGTACTGTGGGGTCTTTTACATTTATCTGAGTGTGAGATGAGGTTTAACGTCCCATCCAAAAGATGGCACGCCCATCAGTGCGCTGGAATCTCATCCTAGATTTTTATGCTCAAGTCTCTGGAGTGGAACCTGAACCCACAACCTTCTGACTCAGAGACGAGAGTGCTACCAACTGAGCCACAGTTTTTACAATGCACCAGATCCTTGTGAGCAGTGCAGGTTCCCCAAGTGCAGTTCCTATGGAGTTGGTTGCAAGCGTAATGCAAAATCGCTGTGACTAGCTAACATTGGCTGCTGGGAAGAGCTATTTTTTGCAGATGTTCTGGACTCCAATAGTTTTACAGAGGCTTGTAGCCAGTTGCACGAGACCCATGCGTGGGGAATCTGGCAGCAGTAGTGCAATGTAAAACCTCCTTAAAGGGCAAAGTGTTGGATTATTTGCAAATAACTTGGATGTCTGCAAATCCCAGCCATATTGCAGCTTTAAGAACAAAATAGATATTTGTATACAAGTGGTAACTTAAACATGAGGTCAATGTAAAGAATCAGGACATGGGAAAACATATATGAGTTATATATAAGTGTATCCAAATTGGAATTCTAATTGCTATTGTATGAGTCTTTGTAACCACTGGGGAACACTGACACTATAATGTACCATAAGGAGAATGAGCCAGACATCCAGCTGTATATTACTAGAAATTAGACCCAAGCCACCCTGTACAAGCCCATTAATACTGCTGAGAACAACGCGCAATGCCTCGACCATACACTGTTAAGGAGAGAAAACTAAGGTGCCAGGCACTCCAGCCTGTTCCTGTGCAACTTATTGTAGGCAAATTAAAAGTACCGTTAACACTAGTCATCTTCACCAGCATGCAGGAAATAAATATTTTACGAAGGCAAAGAAATAAAACAGAAATATACGTTTAAAAAAAAAAACGGCTAAATTCTGATCCCTGGAGGTAATTCTGCCGGAACTGCCGCAGATTTTGTGCCCACCCTTAGGACCTCAACGCTGACACAGATAACTATTCTTGGGTCAGCTCATTTAAATACTGTTGACCAGGCAGCCAAAGGGATTTCTAGCTGTGCCTGGGAGCCCACCTCTTGGGGTGAGGAATGTTGCTGCAGTAACGGAGTATGGCTGTCGACCTCCTAGTGTAGCTGCCATTTTTTTAATTTTAAAGTTGGTGCACTGTCCAAGTATAATTGATTGCTGCATGATTGTATGCTCGTCGATCATTTCATCCGTGAAGGCGCTAATGAAGGAAACATGCTGGACAACGTATTTCCTTCATTAACATCCAATTTGGTGGTTATACTTAGTATTCACTGTCACTTTTGAAGACAAGTCTGGAAGTGACAGAGCCGGTGGAACAGCTCTCCACCTGATTTTCCTCCCTTGCCCTTCCCAATACAGCCCAAAAGCAGGCGGTATAGGGCAGGACAATCTAACCCATAGGATTTTGATTGAGCAATCCTGAATGGAATATTGTGTGATATGTCTATGCTTGCCCCATTGGATGACCAAATTTGGAGGGAATTGACCCTTCCATTACTATGTGTCTGAAGTTTTCAACATATTTCAGTCATACCAGCTACAAAATGACATATAATATTTTTACATTGACTAATATAAGAAGTATTTTACAATCACAGACTCATAAACCCTTTCTATTCCTCAGATTTTTGACTGATTTAAAATACTGGGCTATCAACCTATCTTTATGGCAGGCAGGTGCAGAAACAGGCGGGTAGTAAACATGTACCTGTAGTGGCGCTTATGCCTGCCTGCCCCTCCCATTGACCTTGTAAATTGCAGGAGGGTCAAAACTGGAGGGCACTGGCAGATGCAATCCTGGCTTAACCAGTGGGCTCCTGTCGCGAAGAATTTCAGGGCTTTAGTTTTACTCCTATTGACAGCTACAGTTGCTCTTGATGCTGCAACCATGCATTTCAGATATTTGTGTATCTTGTACACGTAATTATGAACTTGAAATTAAACTGTAATTGTGGCACAAGCAGTTAACAGAGCTGTCATCACTGGGCAGATCTTAGGTGTGAGATTTTCAGTCGTGAGGCATATGTTTGAGGTGCTGCTTCACGCCAAAAACATAAACATGGTTAAAAACTACAATCTGCATCTGTTACATGAGCCGCAGGGGACATTAATGTACATTTGCTTTCACTTATCCTAATTTCCATGTCTATTTTCCCTCCTCCTATGTCTCCCTTTCCCTGTATGTTGCCTTCTCTCTTCATAGCCTACCTGGAATTGCACTGGGATTTTGATCTTCAAGCAAGACTGCAGGAGGATCTTTGTTTCTCTCTCACAAGCATCTTTTGTTCTTTTCAGAGTTTTGAGCTCTTATCAGTACAGAGGGTAGACTTTTGTTTCGGACCCTGTAAGATGGGTTGAACTTGCCAGAGGTCAGTGTAGGTCAGTGTATCATTTCAGATATCTAGAGTTGGCAGGATGTATTGGCTATTCTGAATCGGAATTCTTCGATGAATCTGAGACCACCCAGTATTGACTATTGACTGGTGTGTGATTTTTGCCATGGATTTGTGACATCACTGTTAAAAATGAATGCAATTCCATGGCATATTTGGTCTTAAAGCCCACCAATACCAGTTGCTTAAAATAAATTTAAGCTCACTTATAAAGGCTGACTGCTTAATTCCATTCAGTCTGATATTAAATGTAAATTTTTGTTCCTTGTACTTGTAATGCCTTTTTTTTTGGAATCACTGCTGTTTTATTTTTGTTTGCGGTCCTTCTCCCTTTAAAATTTCCATCAATCATGAGGCACTGCTGTCTGATGATGAGCTCAGAGTTGACTAATGTCCAGTTCAGTTTGGACAAAACCCCATCTCTGAGCACCATGGGTCGGGTGGATGTAAAGAGGAATTATGGCAGAAAACCCTGTACGAATCGTGTTTCTTAAGTTAATATAAAATAAATGAAGGTGTAAAAGCAACTTGGACTGAAAGTAGCATTTGTGCTGGTTATTTCTTTGAAGTTTGAAATTAGGAGCAGGGCACCTGGTGCCTTTCATACCATCTGCAGCTTCTCTCATCGCTTAGCCAATAACAAGGGAGCAGTCCCTACGAGCAGGAGACTGCAGTCTCTAGGTGGGGAGGTAGAAGATTATGATCTCCTGTATGAGACTCTTAACACATACAGGAGAGTTGGTAAGTCTAACAATTAAGAGCCGATGTAAGTTGTGTGGCTCAATGTCACTTAAATCTGCCTACGTTAGTAAGTAAGCAGCAAGTGTTTTCTATTTCAGAGGTGGGGGAGGAATTCACAATGCCCAGCTTAGATTATGCTGAATGTCTCTGTGCTTCAATGCGAGGAGTATTTGGAATAAGGTGGAAGAATTAATTGCGCAGATAGCATTTAATGGATATGATGTAATCGGCATCATGGAGACATAGCTCCAGGGTGACCAAGGCTGGGAACTCAACATCCAAGGATATTCAACATTTAGGAAGGATAGACAGAAAGGAAAAGGAGGTGGGGTGGCGTTGCTGGTTAAAGAGGAAATTAATGTAATATTAAGGAAGGACATTAGCTTGGATGATGTGGAATCTGTATGGGTAGAGCTGCAGAACACCAAAGGGCATAAAACGCTAGTGGGAGTTGTGTACAGACCACCAAACAGTAGTAATGAGGATGGGGACAGCATCAAACAAGAAATTAGGGATGTGTGCAATAAAGGTACAGCAGTTATCATGGGTGACTTTAATCTACATATTGACTGGGCTAACCAAACTGGTAGCAATGCAGTGGAAGAAGATTTCCTGGAGTGTATTAGGGATGGTTTTCTAGACCAATATGTCGAGGAACCAACTAGAGGGCTGGTCATCCTAGACTGGGTGATGTGTAATGAGAAAGGACTAATTAACAATCTTGTTGTGCGAGGCCTCTTGGGGAAGAGTGACCATAATATGGTAGAATTCTTTATTAAGATGGAGAGTGACACAGTTCATTCAGAAACTAGGGTCCTGAACTTGGAAAGGTAACTTCAATGGTATGAGACGTGAATTGGCTAGAATAGACTGGCGAGTGATACTTAAAGGGTTGATGTTGGATAGGCAATGGCAAACATTCAAAGATCACATGGATGAACTTCAACAATTGTACATCCCTGCCTGGAGTAAAAATAAAATGGGGAAGGTGGCTCAACCGTGGCTTACAAGGGAAATTAAGGATAGTGTTAAATCCAAGGAAGAGGCATATAAATTGGCCAGAAAAAGCAGCAAAACTGAGGACTGGGAGAATTTTGTAATACAGCAGAGGAGGACAAAGGGTTTAATTAGGAGGGGGAAAATAGACTATGAGAGGAAGCTTGCTGGGAATATAAAAACTGACTGCAAAAGCTTTTGTAGACATGTGAAGAGAAAAAGATTAGTGAAAACAAACGTAGGTCACTGGCAGTCAGATTCACGTGAATTTATAATGGGGAACAAAGAAATGGCGGACCAGTTAAACAAATACTTTGGTTCTGTTTTCACGAAGGAAGACACAAATAACCTTCCAGAAGTACAAAGGGACTGAGGGTCTAGTGAGAAGAAGGAACTGAAGGATAGCCTTATAAAGCGGGAAATTGTGTTTGGGAAATTGATGGGATTGAAGGCCGATAAATCCCCGGGGCCTGATAGTCTGCATCCCAGAGTAATTAAGGAAGTGGCCATAGAAATAATAGATGCATTGGTGATCATTTTTCAACAGTCTATCGATTCTGGATCAGTTCCTATGGACTGGAGGATAGCTAATGTAACACCACTGTTTAAAAAAGGAGGGAGAGAGAAAACGGGTAATTATCGACAGGTTAGCCTGACATCAGTAGTGGGGAAAATGTTGGAATCAATTATTAAAGATGAAATAGCAGCGCATTTGTAAAGTAGTGACAGGATCGGTCCAAGTCAGCATGGATTTATGAAAGGGAAATCATGCTTGACAAATCTTCTGTAATTTTTTGAGGATGTAACAAATCGAGTGGACAAGGGAGAACCAGTGGATGTGGTGTATTTGGACTTTCAAAAGGCTTTTGACAAGGTCCCACACAAGAGATTGGTGTGAAAAATCAAAGCAAATGGTATTGGGGGTAATGTATTGACATGGATAGAGAACTGGTTGGCAGACAGGAAGCAGAGAGTCGGGATAAACGGGTCCTTTTCAGAATGGCAGACAGTGACTAGTGGAGTGCCGCAGGGCTCAGTGCTGGGACCCCAGCTCTTTACAATATACATTAATGATTTAGATGAAGAAATTGAGTGTAATATCTCCAAGTTTGCAGATGCCACTAAACTGGGTGGCAGTGTGAGCTGTGAGGAGGATGCTAAAAGGCTGCAGGGTGATTTGGACAGGTTCGGCAAATGCATGGCAGATGCAGTATAATGTGAATAATAAATGTGAGGTTATCCACTTTGAGCGCAAAAACACGAAGGCAGAATATTATCTGAATGGCGACAGATTAGGAAAGGGGGAGGTGCAACGAAACCTGGGTGTCATGGTACATCAGTCATTGAAAGTTGGCATGCAGGTACAGCAGGCGGTGAAGAAGGCAAATGGTATGTTGGCCTTCATAGCTAGGCGATTTGAGTATAGGAGCAGGGAGGTCTTACTGCAGTTGTACAGAGCCTTGGTGAGGCCTCACCTGGAATATTGTGTACAGTTTTGGTCTCCTAATCTGAGGAAGGTCATTCTTGTTATTGAAGGAGTGCAGCGTAGGTTCACCAGACTGATTCCAGGGATGGCGGGACTGACATATGAGGAAAAACTGGATCAACTCGGCCTTTATACACTGGAGTTTAGAAGAATGAGAGGGGATCTCATAGAAACTTATAAGATTCTGACGGGACTGGACAGGTTAGATGTGGGAAGAATGTTCCCGATGAAAGGGAAGTCCAGAACCAGGAGACACAGTCATGGGACAAGGGGTAGGCCATTTAGTACTGAGATGAGGAGAAACTTCTTCACTCAGAGAGTTGTTAACTTGTGGAATTCCCTACTGCAGAGAGTTGTTGATGCCAGTTCATTGGATATATTCAAGAGGGAGTTAGATCTGATCCTTACGGCTGAAGGGATCAAGGGGTATGGAGAGAAAGCAGGAAAGGGGTACTGAGGTGAATGATCAGCCATGATTTTATTGAATGGTGGTGCAGGCTCGAAGGGCCGACTGGTCTACTCCTGCACCTATTTTCTATGTTTCTATGTTTCTATGAATGTCGGCTGATCAGTAAGCTGAATTAAAGGCAATCGTGGACAGTCCATCACCTGCATAGTCCCATATTTTAGTTCAAAGAAAAGGAATGGTGTACAGAGATTTTTACCTGATGGAATAAAAGCTGCAATGAATCAAACTTTATGGAACTTAAAAATAATATCTTCCTCTTTTTGGAATGTATGTCCCCACTGCCCATTGGTCAAGTTTGCTGCTCTTCAACCTATGATATATTCTTCAGTCAGAGGATTGGGTGATCAAACTGAAGGAGACAATTAATCTTGTTTCTTGATCAGTGTACCAGGAGGCAAGCTAGAGCAGTGTGGAGAGGAAACCTGGCAGTCATCTTTCCTTTCATGCCTCGAGTAACCAGCTGAGAGCGTTAAAATGCTCTGTAGGAGAAAAAAATGGTGTGAATGTTAGTTAATACCAGTGCCTCATTTTTAGCTGAGCATTGGAACCATTATCCAGCCTCAGCTTTAAAATGGAAGTTGGTGCCATTTGATTTGTACAACTTTTACCACAAAGCAACTCCATGAAACAAGGGGCAGAATTCTGACCCCTATTCTCCCATTGTCAGTGAACCCGTGCTGGCTATTAATGGAAGTAGATTTTCTGCCAAATGAAAATGTACTCTGTTCTCGTCAAAGAAAGCTGAAACATTTTCCCTTGTTATGAAATAGCTACTACACAGGTACTGGGAATACATGTGAGTCATTCTTTTCTCCAAAAATGAATGCTGTGACAGAACACTATTGCATTAAGCAATGAGTCCAGCACATTGGCGCAACTACTGATCATTGTGTTGTCACTTTCAGGTAAATAGTTATGTCAAATGAAGTGCTGTCCATGTCAAATTTAATGCAGTCGACATCGAGGGGCCCGGGGGGTGAATTTACTGTGCAGAAACTCAGGAAATATTTTAGCAGGGGAATTTTGGGTACTTGCCGTTTCCACGGCTTGTGCGCCTTTAAAACCCTTACTCCAAGCTTCCTTGTGCTTTTTGAGTGGTCACACAGTCTGCCCACTGAGTCCCCACTGGCCTCATTTTCATATGTTAAGGTGAGAACCAGTGGTATTGTAGCTGGGAGTTTCCTGGGTTTGCACTGCTAATGCACTCTGTGTAAGCTAGACTGAAGTAAATGAGCTGCAACAGCTGCCAGAATCACCTGACCAAGGCTGAAGTGAGGAATTTGTGAGGTTGAAGATTCAGGAAAATTTATGTAGTGTTTCCACAGCTTGGAAAGAGTTTTTGAATCCGTTTCTATTAGCTTTGTTTTCTGTCAAGACCTGGACTTGATTCTGATGGTCTCTCCCATGGTCTGTCCACCAGAAGATTTTCAGATCCCCTACCCACAGGCAGCAGTTATGGCTCGCCCCAAAGTACGCCATTAACATGGACAAGGAGGCAAAGCAGCAAAGGATAGAGAAAGATTGAGTCAGGCATCATTCAAGGAGGATGTAGACCACAGATATTACCTCACCCTCCCCAAAGAATATACAGGCAGCATAACCCGTACGAGGACCTCTCTGAGGAGTTCTCCATAAGAAGAGTGCACTTCTCTAAAAATACATTTCTGTGAACCGCTGCATGAACACCTGAGGTCTCACTTTTCTGGCTGCACTGCTATCCATGTGGCTGTGAAGGTGACCACCACACTCAACTTTTATGGAATAGGGTCATTTCAGATAATCATGGGGGATCTCTGCAGTATGAGCATATATTCATCAGGTCACTTTGCAGCAGAATAGCCTAATATATAATCTTCAGAATCTCAGCAAGGCAGCAGAGAGAAAGAGCATGCAGTTTTATGGGGTTGCAGGCTTCCCCTAGGTCCAGGGTGTAATTAATGGCATCAACATGGCATTGAGGGTGCCCTCAGAACATCAACGGGAATGGATTCAACTTCCTCTGATCAGATACTACTAATCAATTTTAACCTTGAGTGTGTTTCGGGCGGTCCAGTGGGGAAAGTGCAAAATGCACTTGCTGGCCTAAGTTTGAAGCCGGAGAATTTCTTTCCAAAATAGGTGGAAAGGAGCAGCTGACTGCCAGAAGAGGAAGGAAGTTCAGGAGGCCAGAGACCACCAGCCAGGACTAAGAGAAGGCTCACCAGCATGCAGGTGTCACGTGACAGTACACCAGCCCTCTTTGTCTCTACAAAGTGTCAGCCATGGCTCAGTTGGTAGCACCCTCACCTCTGAGCCAGAAGGTTGTGGTTTCATAGTCCCACTCCAAAAATTTGGGCACAAAAATCTCGGTTGATACTCAGGTGCTGCACTGTCGGAGGTGCTGCCATTTGGATGAGACATTAAATCGAGGCCCTGTCTGCTCTCCCAGGTGGAAGAAATGCCCGATGGCATTATTTCAAAGAAGAGCAGAGGAGTTATCCCCAATGGCCGAGAAAAAATGATCCCTCAATCAACATAACAAAAACAGATTATCTGGTCATGATCATATTGCTATCTGTATGCTTGGGAGCTTGCTGTATGCAATTTGGCTGCCACATTTCCTACATCACAACAGTGATTACACTTCAAAAAATACTTTATTGGCTGTAAAGTGCTTTGGGATGTCTGCTGGTTCTGAAAAACGCTACAGGACTGCCAGTAATCATCCCTTGAGTAAATAAGTCAGTACCAGGTGAATGCATCGGTTTCTGTTTGTTGTGTATCTGTAAAGCATGAACTCCCATGTTCCGCCACCAGGGAGCTCATCCCCTGAAGTCCCAAGGGATCCCAGCATCCCTTGCGAGCACTGTATATAAGCCGGCCGCTAAGGCCTGTTACTCACTCTGGAGTGTCTTAGTAAAGACTGAGGTCACTGTTACTTTAACCTCCCTGTGTGCAGTCTCAGTTTTGTAGCAACACAACTGGCGATGAGTACACGAATCCAACGCAAAGATTCAGCAAACTGTGGGTGTCCTGGAGAAGATCTCGGCGGGTGAGGACTGGGAAGCCTATGTTGAACAGATAGACCAGTACTTTGTAGCCAACGAGCTGGATGGAGAAGGAAGCGCTGCAAAAAGGAGAGCAGTCCTCCTCACGGTCTGTGGGGCACCGACCTACAGCCTCATGAAGAATCTTTTGGCTCCGGTGAAACCCACAGATAAGTCGTATGAGGAGCTGCGTACACTGGTTCGGGAACATCTTAACCCGAGGGAGAGCATGCTGATGCCGAGGTATCGGTGCTACACGTACCAGTGATCTGAAGGTCAGGAAGTGGCAAGCTACATCATCGAGCTAAAGCAACTTGCAGGACAATGTGAGTTTGATGGCTACCTGGAGCAACTGCTCAGAGACTTTTTTGTACTGGCATTGGCCATGAGACCATCCTATGAAAGCTTTTGACTGTAGATACACCGACCCTCAGTAAGGCCATTGCGATAGCACAGGCGTTTATGTCCACCAGTGATAATACCAAACAAATCTCTCAGCACACAAGTGCTATCAATGTTCATAAATTAACTGGAACTGTGTTTGTGAGCAGAAATATACAGGGCAGAAACCACAAATCTGCAACTGCCAGCAGGCCTCAGGTGACCCAGATGACTCAGAGTCCGCAACAAAGGATGAATGCAAGGAAATTCACACCTTGTTGGCGTTGTGGATGCTTCCATTCAGCCTATTCATGCCGCTTCAAAGGGTATGTTTGCAAGAGCTGTGGAACAATGGGGCACCTCCAACGAGCTTGCAAACAAGCTGCAAGCTCTGCAAAACCTGCTAACCACCACATGGCAGAGGAAGATCGGTCCATGGTGGACCAAAGCAATCAGAGAGAGGAGGCAGATGCTGAAGTACACGGGGTGCACACATTTTCGATGAAATGTCCACCTATAATGCTAAATGTAAAATTGAATGGCTTACCCATAGCCATGGAACTGGACACTGGCGCTTACTAATCCATCATGAGTAAAAAGGTGTTGGAGAGACTGTGGTGCAACAAGGCACTCAGACCAGCCCTGAGCCCCATCCACACGAAACTGAGAACGTACACCAAAGAGCTTATCACTGTCCTGGGCAGCGCCATGGTCAAGGTCACCTACGAGGGTACTGTGCACGAACTGCCACTCTGGATTGTCCCGGGCGATGGTCCCATACTACTTGGAAGGAGCTGGCTGGGCAAAATTCGCTGGAACTGCGATGACATCCGTGCACTATCACATGTCGATGAGGCCTCATGTACCCAGATTCTTAACAAATTTCCTTCCTTTTTTGAGCCAGGCATTGGAAAGTTTTCTGGGGCGAAGGTGCGGATCCACTTGGTCCCAGAGTTACGACCCATTTACCACAAGGCGCGAGCGGTACCTCACACGATGAGGGAGAGAGTGGAAATCGAGCTGGACAGGCTGCAACGCGAGGGCATCATCTCCCCAGTGGAATTCAGCAAGTGGGCCAGCTCGATTATTCCAGTACTCAAAAGCGATGGCACGGTCAGGATTTGCGGTGATTATAAAGTAACTTTTAATCATTTCTCGCTACAGGACCAATACCCGCTACCTAAGGCAGACGACCTATTTGCGACGCTGGCAGGAGGCAAGACGTTCACCAAGCTCGACCTGACCCGACGCCGGAGCTGGAGGAATCTTCGAAGGGCCTCACCTACATCAACACGCACAAGAGACTGTTCATCGACAATAGATGCCCGTTTGGAATTTGGTCGGCTGCAGCGATCTTCCAAGATCTACTCAAGTCGGTACCACGCATGGTGGTTTTTCAGGACGACATATTGGTCACGGGTCGGGACACCATCGAGCATTTACAAAACCTGAAGGAGGTCCTCTAGCGACTGGATCGCATAGGGCTGCGGCTGAAGAGGTCGAATTGCGTCACAGAAGTGGAGTTTTTGGAAAGAAAGATCGCGGCGGACGGCATTTGGCCCACAGACGCCAAGACAGAGGTTATCAGGAACTGGCCCAGGCCACAGAACGTCACGGA
Source organism: Pristiophorus japonicus (assembly GCF_044704955.1). Classification (NCBI taxonomy): domain Eukaryota; kingdom Metazoa; phylum Chordata; class Chondrichthyes; family Pristiophoridae; genus Pristiophorus; species Pristiophorus japonicus. The sequence continues at coordinate 421,846,781 of NC_091977.1, forward strand.
GCTGCGGTCATTCCTGGGACTCCTCAACTATTTTGGTAACTTCCTACCGGGGTTAAGCACACTCTTAGAGCCCCTACATGTGCAAGTGCCTAAAGGTGAGAACTTGGTATGGGGCAAAAATCAAGTAATTGCTTTTGAGAAAGCCAGAAACATTTTATGCTCCAACAAGCTGCTTGTATTGTATAAATCGTGCAAAAGACTTGTGCTAGCATATGATGCGTCGTCGTACGGAGTCGGGTGTGTATTACAACAAGCTAACATTGCGGGGAAGTTGCAACCTGTCGCCTATGCCTCCAGGAGCTTGTCCAAGGCCGAGAGGGCCTACAGCATGATTGAGAAAGAGGCATTAGCGAGTGTGTTCGGGGTAAAGAAAATGCATCAGTACCCGTTTAGCCTCAAATTTGAGCTGGAAACCGATCACAAGCCCCTCATATCCCTGATTGCTGAAAATAAGGGGATAAATACTAATGCCTCAGCCTGCATACAAAGGTGGGCACTCGCACTATCAGCCTATAACTATACCATCCGCCACAGGCCAGGCACCGAGAACTGTGCGGATGCTCTCAGTCGGCTACCATTGCCCAACACAGGGGTGGAAATGGCACAGCCTGCAAACTTGTTGATGGTGGCGCAGCCCGCAGACTTGTTGATGGTCATGGAAGCGTTTGAAAATGATAAATCACCTGTCACGGCCCGCCAGATTAGGACTTGGACCAGCCAAAATCTCCTACTGTCCCGAGTAAAAAACTGTGTACTGCATGGGAGCTGGGCCAGCATCCCTGTTTGAAATGCAAGAGCTAATCAAGCTGTTCCAGTGGCGAAAGGACGAGCTGTCCATTCAGGCAGACTGCCTGTTGTGGGGTAACCGCGTAGTGCTACCCACAAAGGGCAGGGAGACGTTCATCTTGGATCTCCACAGCACACACCCGGGTATGTAATGATGAAAGCGATAGCCAGATCCCACGTGTGTATGATATCTTCACAGAGCACAAGCGCACACAGCTTCCTCTCCGAACTCTCCGGAAACTGCCTGTTCTGTTTAATGATTAACCCTGCAATTGCAGTACACAATACGTCCACATCCACAGTGTGAAACTACAATCATTACAAGCTTACAGACATTACACTTCTCCCTCCTTAATGAAAAAGCCATCATAACAAACATCATAAATAACTTTCATTTTTATACATATTTACAAATTTAACTTTACCACTGTTTTCTGTTTCGAAGAGGATACCTTCGCTCTCGAATAAAACCTTCCAAACATGGTGTTGATTTCACACGAATTTGAGGCTCATCCTGAGGAACATTTTCCTCCATGGAATTTCCTTGATTTTCATTTGAACTCACTCTAACTTCAGGCTCTTTGTTTCCCTGACTCGGACTCAGACTTTCATTCTGATTTTCTCCTGGATTTATTTCCAGTACATTGGATTTAGGATTTGCTACTGGTGTATCAAAACTATCTGAAGAGTCAGAAATAATTGAATCATTCCCACCTTCAACTCCTTCCATGCCTGTAGGTAAAATATGATCAATATGAACAAATCTAATCTGTCCATTATCAAACATCTTTACCAAATATGTGCGAGGACCACATATCTTCACCACTCTTCCGGGTAACCACTTTAAACATTTATGGTGATGGTTCTTCACTCTCACCTTTTGGTTTAATTTCACTCTTCTCTCTTTTACTCTCCCTTTATTGTGATTCTCTTTTTGTCTTAAATGTGTCTCTTCTACAGACTGTGCCAAATTTGGCTTTAACAATGAGAATCTGGTTCGTGGCTGTCATTTGAGAAACAACTCTGCTGGTGTTCTACCAGTAGTTGTATGAGGAGTATTTCGATATGTAATCAAAAAATTAGCCAATTTGTGATCCAATGACAACTGTCGTTTTCTTGGATTTGGATCTAACATTTGTTTTATGAGGGCACGTTTGACAATTTGTACAGTGCGCTCTGCTGCACCATTCGAAGCAGGGTGGTATGGTGGAACCTTGGTATGTTTCACACCATTTTTGCTCGTGAATTGTGCAAATTCTTCTGAACGAAATTGTGGTCTATTATCCGAAACAATTTCTTCAGGGAGGCCAAATGCAGAAAATAATTTTTGTAAAATGTCCAATGTTTTACTTCTTGTTATTTTCCACATTGGAAACACCTCAACCCACTTTGAATGGCTATCAATCACAATGAACAATTGTTGTCCATCTAACTCAGCAAAATCAGTATGTAGCTTTTGCCACACCCTGGGAGGCCATTTCCATGGCTGTAATGTTACTGGTGGTGGTTGCTTGCTTACCAATTGACATGTCGTACACTGACTCACAATGTACTCGATATCTTTATCAAGACCTGGCCACCATAAATAACTGCGTGCAAAACTCTTGGTCAAGCACATTCCCAGGTGCTGGTCATGGAGGTCTCCTAATAATTTGGAACTGAATTTAGTTGGTATAACCACTCTTGTACCTCACATGATACAATCTTTATCTACTGATAATTCATTCCTACGAATGAAGAATGGGTGTGTATCTTTGTCTGTTACCTGGTTTGGCCATCCATTTGCAATATACTCATACACCTTTGACATCACTGGGTCATGTTTGGTTGCTCTATAAATCTCTTCAGCTGTGACTGGCAGTTCATCAATGTATGAAAAATAAAACACTTCTTCCCTATCGGGTGTACCCTGTGATGGGGAAGGCAATCTAGACATTGCATCAGCATTACTGTGATCAGCTGATCGTCTGTATTCAATATTTTAAGTATATGCTGACAAAATCAAAGCCCATCTCTGCATTCGGGCTGCAGCTAATGTTGGAACTGGGGACTTTGGATGGAGGATTGTTGTTAGGGACTTATGGTGTGTACCGATGGTAAATTTATGAGCATACAAGAATTTGTGAAACTTCTTGACCCCAAAAATTAATGCCAAAGCTTCCCTTTCAATTTGCGCATAATTACTCTCACTGGCACTGAGAGTGTGTGAAGCAAAAGCAATTGGTCTCTCCTCCCCACTACGTAATACATGAGAAGTCACTGCCCCAACTCTATATGGAGAGGCATCACATGCGAGCTTAATCTCCTTAGATATGCCATAGTGAACTAACGTGGTGCTCTCTACCAATTTATTTTTACACTTCTTGAATGCTGCATCGCATTCTTTTGACCACTTCCACTGGACCTGTTTTTTCAAAAGTTCATTCAGTGGATGTAATACTGTCGCAAAATTTGGAAGGAACTTCCCATATAGTTCAAAAGACCCAAGAATGAACTAAGTTCAGTGACATTCCTGGGAGTGAGTGCATTTCTAATTGCATCCAATTTTTCCATGGTTGGATGTAAACCATCTTTGTCTACTCTGTACCCTAAGTACTCCACTGAGTTTCTATATTCGGCAATGTATTGGGAACATGACCCTCTGGAACCTGGTTTACGGTTATCTTATAATCACCACACAATGTTACCTTACCATCAGACTTAGGTACAACAACAATGGGTGTAGCCCAATTACATCGATCTTTTGAGTTCTTGCTCAACTTTCTCCTTGAGTACATATGGTACAGCACGTGGCTTGTAATAAACTGATCTAGCGTCCTTCTGTACCCTGACACTGGCCTTGAAGCCTTGGATCGGACTGCCCATTTCGCAGACCACCTTCGGGTACTGCTTGATAACCTCTTCCGTTGATGAAAATCTCGCTTCCACACAGAAAATCTTACACCAATCCAGCTTCAGTGAGCTCAACCAATTTCTTCCTTGTAAGACAGACTTGTCTCCTTTCACTACTATTCGAGGCAAATTCTGAAATTGATCTTTATATTTCACCGGTATGGTGATACGGCCTGCTACAGGAATTTTCTCTCCTGAGTAGCCTCGCAGCTCTATCTTGGATTTCTCAAGTTGAAAATCATGCAATTTATCGAGGTACAGTGACTCTGGTACTACACTCACGGAGGCACCCGTGTCAATTTCCATTGGTATCTTGAATCCCGCAACATCTATGTGGATTTTGATGCTTTCCGAATCGTTGTCCGTTAACCTCGTGCTCCTTATGATGTGTAACTCTAACATCTCCTCGTCCTGTTGTTGTTCTTCCATGCTATGAAGTCTCTTTGGATTTCGACTCATAACTTTGAACGCTGGACTCATAGCTTTAAAAAGTGGTTTACCCTTCAGTCGGCATGCCTTCGCAAGATGCCCAGTCTTTCTGCAGAAGAAACACTCTGCCTTCACGTATGGACAACTTTTAGCAATGTGTTGTCCCAGGCACCTATATCACTACTTCGATGTTCTGGTAGAATTTCCAGTTTCTGAGACTTTCGGCCATCCCCGTCTTTTACTTTGAACCTGCGGGTGATTTACCTCGGTTGACTGATGACCGTAATCATTATTTAATTCTCGGGAATATTGTTTGGCCATGCCCATCGACCTCGCTGTCTGACAAGCAATCTCAAAATGATAGCTTTCAGTAATTTTTAACAGTTTGGGGTTATATTGCTGCTCCAGCTTCATTAAAATCTCTTAAAGCATTGTGTCCTTTGGCTCGTCAGGCACAAGCAGATTTACAAGGGATTCGTATAATGCCGGACCTGCCTCCGATAAGAAAATCGCTTTCTTACGTTCCAACACAGCCTGATTCTGGACTGCATTGTTTGGAACTTCGATAATGTTATTTGCAGTGAAATACATTTCTAGCCGATCCACATATGCTTTAAAACATTCCCGGTCATGTCTATATTCACCAAAATATCCGATTACACCTGCCATTTTTAATCTCGTGTGCTGTTCACACTGTGTGCTGTTTTTTTTTACCTCGGATTTTGTAGCTTTTTTTTTTCAAAGACAGAAACTTCCGAAGTCTTCTGTTGGCTGGCTGAATCCTTCACCAACAAAATTTAAGCTTTAAACATCCGGAAAATCTCTCATCTCGCCGCCAAATGTGATATCTTCACAGAGCACAGCACACACAGCTTCCTAACATGGCAGGCTGGTCTCTCGGAACTCTCCAGAAACTGCCTGTTCTGTTTAATGATTAACTATGCAATTGCAGTACACAATACGTCCACATCCACAGTGTGGAGCTACAATTATTACAAGCTTACAGACATTACAGTGTGGTGGCCCGATATCGACTCTGACTTAGAGTCTTGTGTACTGCAATGCAGCGTATGCTCAGTTGAGCAACGTGCCCAGAGAGGCACCACTAAGTTTGTGGTCCTGGCCCTCCAGACCATGGTCGATGATCCATGTCGACTCTGCGGGCCCGTTTCTTGGTAAAATGTTCCTGGTGATGGTGGATTTTTTTTCAAAATGGATTGAATGTGAAATAATGTTGGGAAGCACCACCACCGCCACCCTTGAAAGCCTGAGGGCCATGTTTGCCACTCATGGCCTGCCTGACATACTGGTCAGTGACAACGGGCCATGTTTCACCAGTGCCGAATTTAAAGAATTCATGACCCGCAATGGGATCAAACATGTCACCTCGGCCCTGTTTAAACCAGCATCCAATGGGCAGGCAGAGCGTGCAGTACAAACAATCAAACAGAGCCTCAAACGAGTCACAGAAGGCTCACTCCAAACCCGCCTGTTCCGGGTACTGCTCAGCTACCGCATGAGACCCCACTCGCTCACAGGGGTGCCCCCGGCTGAGCTACTCATGAAAAAGACACTTAAAACCAGACTCTCGCTGGTTCACCCCAACCTGCATGATCAGGTCGAGAGCAGGCAGCAGCAACAAAATGTAAATGATGGTCGCGCCACTGTGTCATGGGAAATTGATCGGAATGACCCTGTGTATGTGTTAAACTATGGACATGGTCCCAAGTGGATCGCAGGCATGGTGATAGCTAAAGAAGGGAGTAGGGTGTTTGTAGTCAAACTAGACAATGGACAAATTTGCAGAAAGCACCTGGACTAAACGAGGCTGCGGTTCACAGACTGCCCTGAACAACCCACAGCAGACACCACCTTTTTCGAGCCCACAACACACACCCAAAGGATCAACGATACCACGCTGGACCAGGAAATCGAACCTATCACGCCCAACAGCCCAGCAAGGCCAGGCTCACCCAGCAGCCCTGCAGGGCCAACAACACGCCAGCCCAGCGAGGGCACAGCCAAGACACCAGAACAAACATTTGTACCGAGGCGGTCCACCAGGGAAAGAAAGGCTCCCGACCGCCTCACCTTGTAAATAGTTTTCACTTTGACTTTGGAGGGGAGTGATGTTATTTATCTATAAAGCATGCACTCCCATGTTCCACCATCAGGGAGCGCATCCCTTGAAGTCCCAAGGGATCCCAGCATCCCTTGGGAGCACTGTATATAAGCCAGCCCCTAAGGCCAGTTACTCACTCTGGAGTGTCTTAGTGAGGTCGCTGTTACTTTAACCTCCCTGTGTGCAGTCTCATCTGTGTTAGGAACACAACACTGTTTGACTGTAATCTCCCTGAATAACGAAGCATCATGTCATAATACAATCATTTCAGTCCTGCTCCTGCTGGCCACACAAAGGAAAGTTTTATATTTATCTTGGAGAACCTCTTGTGACAGATCCATCAGTCAGTCAGGCTCAGACCATGATAAAGTTTCACCTGCTCAAGGTGCTGATCATCAAAGACTCAACAGTGGAAAAATCCCCAGTGTAAGGCTACACAGTGAAAGCAAGTCTTCCTTGATTTTGAGGGACTGACTATGATAGTGCAGCAAGCTTTCAAAAATTAGCAATAATGCTTCACGGATACAAGCCATATGATGCTACCTGAATGACCTAAAATATATATCCAAGGACACAAGTTAAACATGAGGAAATGATGAGTTTTACACTGCTTTTTATAGATGAAACTGTGTTTAAGTCTAATATTAGCAAACACCGAGCAATTTATTTTCCCTTAGCAATTTTCTCTGCTCTCCTCCTGTGCTGAACCTTCCATGAACAGCATCCAGTAACTAACTCGTCATTGTTCATAAGTGAGCCTTTGATAGTGTTAGCAGGTGTTAAACTTATCTCCTTATTTAAGACAGAGTCAAAACTTATTTACGACTTGACTAATGTAAAACTTATTCAGAGTCAATACTTATTTACGATCTGACTAATGTAAAACTTATTCAGAGTCAAGACTTATTTATGATCTGACTAATGTAAAACTTGTCTTAATTAGGACAGAGTCAAAACTTATTTACAATTTGACTCTACACTTTCAGAGTTCGAACTTGTGAGACAAAACAATGCAGACACAGGATGCCACCCCAATTCAGGGGGTTCAATATTTTACTTAGAATAATGGAAAGAAATACAAACAATACACGAGCAATAAATGAACAGTAATTTCTTAATTATCATCAACCTATCCTGTTAAATCCTTATAACGTTTACAACTGCCTATCCGCTAAGTGATTAATAGAAAGCAAAGATACTCACACAGAGCTAATTCCGGCTGTGATCAGCGATTGGAAAATAACCGCCTGATTCCCTTTAGTAACTGATCAGGTTACCACTTCTTCCGACTGCAGACCCGGACCCCCATATCACAATCATTATATACCGTTTTTCTGGATGTCAGCCAAATATGTGTCTGTAATTGTACAGTTTAAAACAAAGGAAATATTCTTAACTGGAACATTCTCTCATCTGGACAATCCCGTGAATAAGTTTTTAATAGGTCTTTTGATTCTCTTCTCCTGAATTATCTTTTCTCCTTGATAATCTGTTTTTTTTACAGTTCCCAGAGCTGTGAGGTATTCTCTTATCTCCTGGACATACTTTTGAGAAAGTCTTTTAACTTCCCACAATACCTCCTGGACATTCCTTTGCTCAGTTCCCAGAGGAGTGTTTATGAGAAAGTCTTGTAGGATTTCTGAATTTCTCTGGGCTTACATTTGACAGTGAGACGATTCTTTCAGAAAATTGGCACAGTTTATTAAAAACACACACATGCATTTAACAGCAGTCATCAAATATCCTATAGATCTACCTTAGCTACAATAGAGAGACAATGAGGTTATAATAAAAAGCGATATACTTTACACCCCTTTTTCTGGCTGGTTTGAACACATGGCATGCTGATTTGGCTGGTCTTCAACAAGAGGTCTTTTGCCATGTGTCCAGTAGGGAGATAAGAGAGAGAAAAGTTCCTGGCTTGTGTTTTTTATATTGCTCAAGGCCATTGTCCTCAGAAAAGCCCCACGATTGGATCCTGGCTCTCGGACAGTTCGCCATTGGCTCTCCTCACACATGTGGCTGTCTGGCCTGGTTCAGCCATCTCTTGATTAGATTAAATGCCTTTCCAATACACAAAACCCATGCGGCAACCTGTGGGGGCTTTCATTTTGTTTCTTACAAAACTTAGCCCATGCTGGCAATCTGTGGGCTTCCATTTTATCTCAACACAGACAGGCCTTTTCATTAATCTACACTTTTAACATTTATACATACACAGAATCAATTAATAAACACTTTTATTCTTACAAACTCCCCACCTTGAGGGGGAAATATCCTTATTGACCCCTCGTATTGAGAGGGAGAGAAAGAAAAGTAGGTGGTCTGACTTGGTCCCCACCTCGTATGGTGTAGGCCACGTAGGGGATTTATTTTAGTCCAATCACATCTCCAGCGGAGATTCTTCCCTTCCCGTATCTTCAGTGCATCGTCGCTTCTCGAAGCACATTGATAATTGATGATGTTCGTGAGTCATGCTGCAGCTCCCACTTCTCCATCATCCCTCGGCGTCTGTCTTGGCCGGTGTCGTCATGACAATCGTGAGGATCCATAACATGGTCTGTGGGAAACAAGATCAGTGCAGTATTTACTCTTTGGCAGTTTCTAACTGAGTAATGTGAAACCACTTCTTGTACTTAACACCCTTTTTCCCCGGTAACTGAATCAAATAAACCGCGGGGTTCAATCGGTCTATAATCTTATGCGGTCCCCACCACCTGGGCTCAAAGGCAGCTTCTTTTTCCCATAATTTGAAATCATTACTGAGTCTCCCACCTCGTATTCAAAGGGATGTACTTTCTTGTCAAAGTACTTTTTAACTTGTCTTTTTGACTTCCCCAATTTGGTGGCCACAAATAGATCACACCGATCAGATGAATCGATCACTTGTTCCAGCCACTTGGAACTACATGTTTTCATTGTCAGGGGACTCACCCTTGTTAGTTTTAGCTGGCCTGGTGTACTCATGAGCCTCCCCGTCATGGCCTGATATGGGGAGATCCCTGTTGTTCTATGAGGTGTGGACCACATTGCCATTAAGCATATTGGCAGCATCTTAGCCCATTGAGTGGGATGTTCTGCGCACAATTTTTTTAACATTAACTTGAGGATCCTGTTTCCCCTTTCGACCCCTCCGGATGACTCGGGGTGGTGAGCAATTATGTAATTTGTGTTTTATCCCCAACATTTCCTGCAGGTGGGTAAAAAGTTTACCGGTGAGGTGTGAATCTTGATCGCTGTCCACTTGTACTGGTACTCCCCACCTACAAAACACATGATTCAATCGTGTTTTGGCTGCCATAATTGCAGTGTTGGAGTGGCAGGGGAATGCTTCGATCCATTTAGTTAATTGATCCACAACCACTAGGGCACGCTGAAAATTGCCTTGCGCCTGTGGAAGTGGCCCAATGAAGTCTATCTGGAGGTGAGTCCACGGCCCTTGAGGTGGGGGTACACATTGAAGCAAGGCTCGGTTAGTGCATGCGGGAGGATTGTGTTGCAGGCACGGTACGCATCGTGCCACGTATTGGTCGATTGTTTCCCTCATGGAAGGCCACCAAGCTGTGGATGCTACCTTGTAGAAGGTTACCAAGGCCGAATAGTGCCCTGCAGTGGGGTGGGAGTGAAAGAGGGAGAGCAGTTCCTGACCCACCTCTGGTGGAACACACACCACCGGGCAGGAGTTTGGCTTTCTTTTGAACATCAGCAGCTGCTCATCTGAGTCAGGGGCAGTGGCGAGTATGGTATTGGGAGCCCGGGCTGTAAGTTGAGGAAGGGGTCTGCCTTCCTCATACCAGGCACTTACAACAGCATATGACCAGTATTGCCGCTGCAGGGATTTAAAATCTAGGTGATCTGTTGGGGAGGCCTTTCTAACAGCATTGTAGGGCTCAACAACTGGATCCTCTATCTCCCCATCAATCGCTGCTCAATGATTGGCTGCTCTGTATGCTCTGGAATTTCCCTCAGTATGTGGACCCCCTTTTCTATGGGCTGCTACTTTTCCTATGAAGCAGGGCTGGGATCGCAGTTTAAGGTATGACCAGAGCAGGCGTAACCAGGGTCCACGGACTAGGACCTTACCGTCTATCGTACAATAGTCATTTTTGTGGTATAGGTAGGGGCAAGGAGAGCATGGTGTTTTCGCATAGGCACTATCGGACAAAATATTCACGGGTCTATCTGAGGTTTCCTTTAGAACAGTGAGAAGTGCGGCGATTTCTGCATATTGTGAAGACTGTCTGTTGCATCTTCACTGGATGGTTCTTTCTGGCAATACCACAGCACATCCGATGTGAGGAGATCCCTCAATATGATATGAGGACCCATCGATATGGACATCTGCGGCACCCTGTATGGGCTCTTTCTGCACAGGATGGGTCTCAAAGTTAATCAGGGGTAATGGATATTCATGCGGGTCCCCCTCATAGATCAGAAATTGTGGCAGCAAGGTGCTGGGTTTGGAAATGGTAACAATGTCTCTTTCCATAAATTCCAATATCCATTTGCTGAGGCGCTGCGAGGAAACTAGCGAACCTCCAGGTTTCACCAGTAGTTTCAGAGGTGTGTGTCCGCTGTGCAGGATTGTTGCCTGTAACCCAGTAATAAAGGTAAAGTGATGTACCGACCAGAAGACAGCCAGTAGGTGGCGCTCACATGCGGTATACATCTTTTCTGCCCCCTGGAGGATTCGAGATGATTATGCAATGGGTTGCAGTCGATCAGCTCGCATTTGGCACAGAACTGTAGTGAGGCTTTGCTCTGTGGCCCCGACCTCCAAATGGAAGGGCTGCGTGGGGTCAGGAGGGATCAGACATGTGGCCTGTATCACTGCAGTTTTTAATTTAGCCACGGACTGAGTGTGGGTATCAGTCCATGCCGGGTGTCTGTCATCACCCTGCAGTTTTATTAAATCATACAGGGGCTCTGCACACTCTGCAAAGCCTGGGATAAAGTTCCTTTGATACCCCACCAAACCCAAGAAGGATCATAGGGCTGTTTTCGAAATGGGTAATAGAAACATAGAAACATAGAAACTAGGGTGCAGAAGTAGGTCATTTGGTCTTTCGAGCCTGCACCGCCATTCAATGAGTTCATGGCTGAACATGCAACTTCAGTACCCCATTCCTGCTTTCTCGCCATACCCCTTGATTCCCCCTAGTAGTAAGGACTACATCTAACTCCTTTTTGAATATATTTAGTGAATTGGCCTCAACAACTTTCTGTGGTAGAGAATTCCACAGGTTCACCACTCTCTGGGTGAAGAAGTTTCTCCTCATCTCGGCCCTAAATGGCTTACCCCTTATCCTTAAACTGTGACCCCTGGTTCTGGACTTACCCAACATTGGGAACATTCTTCCTGCATCGAACCTGTCTAAACCCATCACAATTTTAAAAGTTTCTATGAGATCCCCTCTCATTCTTCTGAACTCCAGTGAGTACAAACCTAGTTGATCCAGTCTTTCTTGATATGTCAGTCCCGCCATCCCGGGAATCAATCTGGTGAACCTTCGCTGCACTCCCTCAATAGCAAGAATGTCCTTCCTCAAGTTAGGAGACCAAAACTGTACACAATATTTCAGGTGTGGCCTCACCAAGGCCCTGTACAACTGCAGCAACACCTCCCTGCCCCTGTACTCAAATCCCCTCGCTATGAAGGCCAACATACCATTTGCTTTCTTAACTGCCTGCTGTACCTGCATGCCAACCTTCAATGACTGATGTACCATGGTACCATGACACCCAGGTCTCGTTGCACCTCCCCTTTTCCTAATCTGTCACCATTCAGATAATAGTCTGTCTCTCTGTTTTTACCATCAAAGTGGATAACCTCACATTTATCCACATTATACTTCATCTGCCATGCATTTGCCCACTCACCTAACCTATCCAAGTCACTCTGCAGCCTCATAGCATCCTCCTCGCAGCTTACACTGCCACCCAACTTAGTGTCATCTGCAAATTTGGAGATACTACATTTAATCCCTTCGACTAAATCATTAATGTACAATGTAAACAGCTGGGGCCCCAGCACAGAACCTTGCGGTACCCCACTAGTCACTGCCTGCCATTCTGAAAAGTACCCATTTACTCCTACTCTTTGCTTCCTCTCTGCCAACCAGTTCTCAATCCACGTCAGCACACTACCCCCAATCCCATGTGCTTTAACTTTGCACATTCATTTCTTGTGTGGGACCTTGTCGAAAGCCTTCTGAAAGTCCAAATACACCACATCAACTGGTTCTCCTTTGTCCACTCTACTGGAAACATCCTCAAAAAATTCCAGAATATTTGTCAAGCATGATTTCCCTTTCACAATTCCATGCTGACTTGGACCTATCATATCACCTCTTTCCAAATGTGCTGCTATGACATCCTTAATAATTGATTCCATCATTTTACCCACGACCGATGTCAGGCTGACATATAATTCCCTGTTTTCTCTCTCCCTCCTTTTTTAAAAAGTGGGGTTGCATTGGCTACCCTCCACTCCATAGGAACTGATCCAGAGTCTATGGAATGTTGGAAAATGCCAACCTTCAGTACCACTTTCCTGCTTTCTCTCCATACCCCTTGATCCCTTTGGCTGTAAGGGCCATAGCTAACTCCCTTTTGAATATATCTAACAAACTGGCCTCAACAACTTTCTGCGGTAGAGAATTCCGCAGGTTTACCACTCTCTGAGTGAAGAAGTTTCTCCTCATCTCGGTCCTAAATGGCTTACCCCTTATTCTTAGACTGTGACACCTGGTTCTGGAACTCCCCAGCAACGGGAACATTCTTCCTGCCTCTAACCTGTCTAATCCCATCAGAATTTTATATGTTTCTATGAGATCCCGACTCATTCTTCTAAACTCCAGTGGATACAAGCCCAGTTGATCCAGTCTCTCCTCATATGTCAGTCCTGCCATCTCGGGAATCAGTCTGGTGAACCTTCACTGCACTCCCTCAGTAATGTATTATCTCCACATTGTGAGTTAGTCGGGGGATGAACCCTCTGGAGAAATGGACACTCCTAGAAAGGTGACCCGTTCTTTAATAATTGAGCCTTACGGGGATTCACCTTTTGTCCCGCCTGAGCCAACAATGTCAAAAGTTCATGCAAAAGGGACAGATGCTCCTCCATGCTGTCGGTTGGCAGCAGTCGGACGTATTGCAGCAAGCAGGTAGGGCAGGAAAAGTCTTTTAAAATTGCAGCCATTCTTTTGTGGATTATCGTGAGGGCATTGTGGAACCCCTGAGGCAAGCATGTCCAGGTGTAGCTCTTGTCCTCAAATGTGAACGCAAATTTGTACTGGTCTTCCCCTTTAACAGGGATACTCCAGAATCCATTGTCGAGGGTCGAGAAGTACTTGGAACCAGCAGGAATTTGAGAGAATATGGTCGGAGTTTCTCTTACTACCGGTGAGCAGGCTGGTGTTCAATAGCCAGTCGCCAGCTGCTATCAGGCTTTTTAACCAGCCATGTGGGTGAATTGGTTGTGAAAGTGCCTGGGCTAAGAACACCCTGCTCGACTAGGGATTTTTTGGTGTCTCGGATGTAAGGGTGACTCTCCCTTGGGATGGGGTACTGTTTAGTGAATGAGTGGTGGGGTCCCTCAATAGATTCCTCACCTGCCATTTTTCCACAGTCATGCTTGCACGTGGCAAACACCGCTCGGTGTTCCCGAATCAATTTCGCCACAGCTTCATTTTCGCTCCCTGGAGCATCATACTCAGATGGCTTTTTAATAGCAAAAACCGAGTGAACATCTGAAATTTCTATCCCTACTGCCTTATCTCCTAATCCCATCCAAACACAGTCCTGATTATAATCTATCACCACGCCATATTGATCCAACACGTCAGTCCCTAAAATTCCCCTTCCGTCGTGGGTGGCCATCAGCAAAGGTGCTGGGACCTTACAGGTGAGGCCTCCCAACTGAAGTTCAATGGCCTTCCCTGTATACGTGGTGGTTGTATCACCGTTAAACCCTTTAAGGGTCATATAACCCTTGCCCATCACCGCATGGCATTCAGGGTATGGGGTGTGGATGATGGTAACGGCTGAGCCAGTATAGACAAGCATAATCTGCTGCCTGCCCCCTTTTAAGACAACATGGACTACTGGTCTCCCGCTACCATCACGTTGGAACCCCACTTCCGACCAATTTTTGGGGGCCGAACCCTGTCATAGGGTTGACCCTGGAATGGGTCTCTCTAATGAATGTGCATTGTCGATTACGTGCACCGGTAAATCATTTTGCATCCTCCCCATGGCAATTTGGGTTTGTATAGGGTTATCAATTTATCCAATCTTTAATCTGTCCTAGAGGGCTTGGATTCCTCCCTCGGGAGGTATCTATGCGTTGCAACATGGTTCGGTGCTGGTCTTGGTCTGCTGCAGTCTTTTGCTGGGTGGCCGACCTTCTTACAATTAAAACACTGTCCCTTAAAGGGGTAGTTTTGAGATCCCTCCACCATTGACACTGGTTTATTTGCAGTGGGTTATGACTTCCCCTTTAACTGGTCTTTTACCATCTCCCAGGCTATTTGAGTATTGGTCTCTATATCTGTCCACTGATTGGTGGGCCTCATGGCTATTCCCAGGGTAGTTTTAACTAAAGGGTGGAGTTGGATCAGGAACATCGATTTAAATTGTTCCTGATTCTTTCCTACTGTAGCATTTGCGAGTGCCTGGTTCTCCGTACGTTGATAGATATCGTACAGGCGATTACTGAAGGCTCTAGGGGTCTCTTCTGGGTGCTGCTTGGTCTGATCAAGCAGAGCCACTAAGTTCAAGTTTCAGATCCCTAAATGGTTTAGGATCTCGGTCATGAGTACATCGGCTGCTGCGGCAGTCTGGAGGACTGCTTCTGGCAGATTATCTTTCAGGGAAGTGGAACAGGCCAAGAAGAGGATTCGTGTTAAGTCTCTCTCTTCCAACTGGGGTGACCCCTCCTGAAATTTGCCCACCTCCTATTAACTTCCAGTGGGTCTTCCCCATCATTAATGGGCCCCAACTCGTGCCTACACGCCGTGGCGTCAGCGCCAGATATGGGCCGTGAGTTGGTATGGTTACTGGTGATGTTGCCATGTGCATTACGTCGTGAAGAAGTGGTTGCTACGGCTACGATTGGCTCTTGTGTCTCCAAGGCATCCCATTCTACACCACTCTCCTGGGGATTATACTGACTTCCTTCCTCTTCCCTATCTGTTTCCCCCTTTTCCCCTTGAGCTGTCTCTGTTATGGCTCCCCGTGTTACTGCGGATACCAGGGCCTGCTGCTCCCCTAACTTACTTTTTAGCCTCGCTATTTCTAGTTGGCACTGGGAGTGATCTGCTTCCCTATGTGGCTTCATAATGACTTCTCAATGCAGCTCTAGCATCTTCTATCTCTTGCTGGAGTCTCAAGTTTTTCAATTTATGTTTTTTTAACTCTAATTTTTTTAAATTTGCTTCAACAATGGCTGTGGTGGCATTTAAGTTTGAAAGGCTTTGTTGCTGTAGCAGTGATGCTGCCTGTTCGGCCCCTCTTTCTAATTGCTTAATATTGTGGTTTAAGTAGCCAATTTCTTGTCTTAAATGCTGTATTTCTCCCTCTTTTAACTGCTTCAAAAGTTGAAGGCCTTCTTCCTTTTGCTGTTTTATACCTTTAATCTCTCTTTCTTTTAATTGAATCTTTTACTTGCAATTCTTTCAAATCTTATATCACTTTGGCATCTTGCCTCATTAATTTCTCATCTCTCCTGGCACAATAAAAAGCGCGAAACGCCACGAAACTGTTTGCCCGTTTTGATCTCAGCTCTCCCTGATCTACCCTCTCCAATATAATTCTCACCATCTCTCCAAATGAGGCAGGTCCACCCTCATGCTGTGCCTGTGCCCTTAACTCTTCTGCATCTTGTATCAGGAGCTTTTTGGACAACCTCTCCTGATAAACTAGCTCAACATTACTTTTTATTGTCCATGACCGATCCCTTCATCCTGTGTCTTTCGAATATAACTACTGATGGGTCCCCACTTAAACAGTTCCAACCCACCCCACTTAAACAGTTACAACTATCGAGATGACTGCTCCCCTAAGACGCAACTCCCGATCCGTTTAATTGTTTCAATTATATTCACAACACAGGTTAGAATCGCAACTCACGAGATTTTCAATTGTTCAAAATAATCATCAAAAAGCTGTCTCGCCAGTTGCCTGCATTCTCCACCAATTTTGTAGGATTTCTGAATCTCTCTGGGCTTACATTTGACAGAGACGAATCTTTCAGAACAATTGGCACAGTTTATTAAAAACACACACATGCATTTAACAGTAGTCGTCAAATATCCTATAGATCTACCTTAGTTACAACAGAGAGACAATGAGGTTATAATAAAAAGCGATATACATTACGCCCCTTTTGCTGACTGGTTTGAACACATGGCATGCTGATTTGGCTGGTCTTCAACAGGAGGTTCTTTGCTGTGTGTCCAGCAGGGAGAGAAGAGAGAGAAAAGTTCCTGGCTTGTGTTTTTTATATTCCTCAAGGCCATTGTCCTCAGATAAGCCCCACGATTGGATCCTGGCTCAAGGACAGTTCCCCATTGGCTCTCCTCATACATGTGGCTATCTGGCCTGGTTTAGCTATCTCTTGATTAGATTAAATGCCATTCCAATGCACAAAATCCATGTGGCAAACTATGGGGTCTTTCATTTTGTTTCTTACAAAACTTAGCCCATGCTGGCAATCTGTGCGCTTCCATTTTATCTCAACACAAACAGGTCTTTCCATTAATCTACACTTTTAACATTTATACATACACATAATCAATTAATAAACTCTTTTATTCTTACAGTCTTTTAACGTCGCACAGTATTATGGCATTAAAAAAATGGTTGAGAGCAATTTGCAAGCAGTTATTAGAAGAAAAATAAGATGAAATCAATTCAACAAAAATGCTGTAGTCTTACACAAGCTATACAAAATTAGCGGATATCAAGGCTGTGCCCTGTCCTGTCTTCACCCCATGTAAACACATGATTAAGAAAGGAAGTATTCCATATGGAAAGATGAACATCTCATATAAGTACTGAATAATCATTGAGTTTTGATAGCTATCCTTGCATCAAAAGGAACAGTCTTGGTGAAATACACAACGCACAATGAATGGTTCACTTACTGGAATTCACCAATCATGTTTGGTATCAAACAGGATTTCTGATTTGGTGTTTATCTAGATAGTTTTGTTTAAAAATTATATGCAACAGGGTAAGGTACAACGAGTTGCTTTGAACACAAGTGACTTTGATGCCATTTCAGAAGAAGGATTTTTGAGCTGCTAGTGTTTCTTTTTGCAAAATTGCACAGATGCTGGATTACTGGGCAGTGATTCATAAGTAAGAGGATTCAGAACTCTTATTCGTTATCCTTTTCAAACCCAAGCTAAACTTCCAAACCCATGTCCTCTCCATCACAAAGAACATCTTAGTCCACCGTTGTAACTTTGTCCACCCACTGCCGCCCTCCCCCCGCCCCCTACCTCAGCCCATCTGCTGCTGAAATCATTATCCATATCTTTGTCACCTCCAGACTCAACTATTTGAATGCTCTCCTGGCTGGTTTCCCATTTTCCACCCAAAATGCTGCTGCCCATATCCTATTCCACATCAATTCATGCTCACCCATCATCCATATCCTCACTGACACACATTGGTTCCTGATCCCCCAATGCTTCCAATTTGAAATTCTCATCCTTGTGTTTAATTCCCTTCATGGCCTCACCCCTGATAAAAAGAACTTTCAGGTATGGTGGTTGATGTTTTAAAATGTATTAATACTCAAGAAAAGTGATTGTGCAAGCTTTGCTTTGAAGTTTTCAGGTCTAGTGTACACAGCCCAATGCAGATACCAAGATTGACCTTGAAGATCCATGGAGCTAAGTTTTGAGATGCGCCTGCCTGAGTCCATGCCAAAACTCAGGGAGATGTCCACTAATTAACATGACGAGAGCGAGCACCTATACAACTAGATGTACTTCTAGTGGTGCAGGCACCTGTCATGTTACAGAAAGTCCATTGCAAGAGTCTGAAGGGAAGCTGGTTTCATTCCCTCCTTAAAGAAGATAAAAGAAAGAAAGAAAGACTTGGATTTATATAGCGCCTTTCACGACCACCAGATGACTCAAAACACTTTACAGCCAATGAAGTACTTTACTTCATATGTGTCCTGTAGACCCTTTGTAAGGACAGGAAGGGAGAGCACTTACATTTTTTTTAAAACCTACATTTGGGTTTCTCTTCGAAGGCCACTATCTTTGCCTGGACCCCCACGTGGGGTTCACCAACATCTCAGCAGGCATACCCAGCTTCCCATCCTGCCCCCACCAACTGAGAGATCGGGAGTAGGGAGCGCTGATGTTCAAAGTCATTACCCCCCAGCCTCTTCTACCACTAGCCTTGTAAAGGGTGGGCAAAGGCTCTGATTCTTACAAGGCCAAGCGGGAGTTCCACTGCAAGGCCGGGACTTATAATATTAAAATACCAGTTTAAATTCTGACTCCCTCCTTCATGCTCCCACCAAAGGTACAAGTCCCTAATGTTATCTATAAATGTTAGCTTGGCTCAGTGGTCACATTCTTGCCTCTGAGTCAGAAGGTTATGGATTCAAGCCCTACTTTATGACTTGAGTACATAATCTAAGCTGACATTTCAGTGCAGCACTGAGGGAATGCCACATTCTCAGAAGTGCTGTCTTTCAGATGAGATGTTCAGGTGAACTTGGAAAAAAAACTCATGACACTATTTGAAGAAAAGCAGATTGTTCTTCTTTCTCCCAGTGTTCTGGCCAACAGTTATCTTCGAACTGCTGTTTGTTGGACCTTTCTGTGTGCCAGTGACACCCACATCCGTGAATGAATATAAAAATTGGCTGCTGCCTTTGTCATGTATGTATGCTTAGGGTTACTAGCCACTAGGGGGCACCACTGTTGGAGTCATTGGGCTGTACACAAGTGTGCGCAGGCCAGGTATATAAAGCAAGCCACCATGTAATGTGGGCACTTTGGGCCCGAATAAAGTTGAGCCAGGTTTGCACCTGACTGAATTTGTGATCCGTTTCGAGTTCAAAACGAAGACCAAACAGGTACTGATGCATCTTTTTAACCCTATACACGCAGGCTAAAGCTTCTTTTTCTACCATGCTATCGGCTCTTTCTGCCTTTGACAAACTTTTCAAAGCGTACGCAACAGGTTGTAATTTACGCGACTCATTAGCTTGTGGGAGCACGCAACCAACCCCATATGATGAAGCATCACAGGCCAATACTAGATGCTTACATAGATCATAATGTACCAGCAACTTGTTAGAGCAAAGCAGATTTGTAGCTTTCTCAAAAGCTCTATCTTGAGACACACCCCAAACCCAGTTGTCGCTTTTTCTGAGCAGCATGTACAGTGGCTCTAGTAAAGTGCTCAATCTAGGTAAGAAATTATGGCCTTGGTTTTCGAGTCCATAGGCCTGGTGCCATCAGCAGCAATCTTCCTCCCCGGAAATTCAACTTCCGGTGCCATAAAGACACACTTCGAATGTTTCAGCCTGAGTCCCACTTTGGTCAGACAATGTAGAACCTCTTCAAGATTGTTCAGGTGTTCGGTAGTGTCATGACATGTGACCAGAATGTCATCTTGAAACACGATGGTCCTAGGGACGGACTTCAGTAGACTCTCCATGTTCCTCTGAAATTTGGCTGCAGCCGAGCGAATTCCAAAAGGACACCTGTTGTAGATAAACAGTTCTTTATGAGTGTTGATGCACGTAAGTTTCTTCGACATGTCGATGAGCTCCTGTAACATATAGGCTGATGTCAGATCCATTTTAGTGAACGACTTCCCACCAACTAGCGTTGCAAACAGGTCATCAGCCTTCGGTAACGGGTACTGATCCTGTTTCAAAAATCGGTTGATCGTGACCTTGCAGTCATCACAAATCCTGACAGTGTCATCACTCTTCAACACAGGAACAATGGGACTGGCCCATTCGTTAAATTTGACTGGTGATATGACTCCTTCAAGTTGGAGTCTGTCCAGCTCAATTTCAATCTTCTCCCTCATCATGTACGGAACAGCCCGAAATTTGTGATGGACGTCGTCTTGCACCCGAGTCCAGGTGAATCTGCACCTTGGCTCCCGTGAAATTGCCGATGCCCGGTTCAAACAGCGAGGGAAACTTGCTCAGCACTTGAGCACACGAAGTATCATCCACTGATGTTAACGCTTTGATATCATTCCAATTCCATTTGATTTTTTTGAGCCAATTTCTGCCGAACAACGTTGGACCATTTCCTGGAACGATCCATGAAGCACACCATCATATGACACCTTGACTACTGCACTGCCAATCATCGGTATGAGTTCTTTGGTGCAAGTACGCAACTTGGCATTGACTGGACTCAGGTTAGGCTTCACAGCCTTAGTGTCCCACAGCTTGTCGAATATCCTTTGGCTAATTATCGACTGACTCGCACTCGTGTCCAATTCCATTGATACCGGCACGTCATTTAGTTTCACATTAACCATTATCGGTTGGCTCTTTGTCAGGAACGAATACAGTCCTACAGTCCATACACTTCCTCCTCGGGTATCTCAGGTTGCATATCCAGGTCCGGGCTGGTCTGGTCGTCATCATCCACGTGGTGAGTCACAGCACGCTTGCACGGTTGTCGACACATTCGCTGAAGATGCCTAACTTTCGAACAGCCTTTACAGATGTACTGTTTAAAATGACACTAATGATGCCGATGATTGCCCCCACAACGCCAACAGGGTGAAATCGGATTGAGCAGCTACAGGTTTTGCATACGCAATCAAGTAGGCCCTGCCATAAGCAGCTCTGCCATATGACGACACAATCTTGTTTACAGTACTTGCCGTGGAGCTCCGACTCTTCAGTGATATCTGCCTTAAATTATCATCCGTCGTCATGTATGCCTGGGCAATCGCGATGGCCTTGCTCAAATCCCATGTCTCCGTAGCCAATAACTTCCGGAGGATCACTTTGTGGTTGATTCCTATTGCAAAGAAATCTTGCAGCATGTCTCCCAATGCGTCTTCAAACTTACATGGCCCAGCAAGATGTCTTAGGTCGGCGATGAATTCCGACACATCCTGGCCCTCAGAATGAACATGCGTGTAGAATCGATAACGTGAGACGATGATGCCATCTTTTTGTTCGAGATGGTCACGTACCAGAGCGCACAATTCCTCATGGTCCTTGTCCATTGGACGTGCAGGTGAGAGGAGATTCTTTGTGAGGCCATAGATTTTCACACTGCAAACAGTGAGGAAAGCCGCCCTGTGCCTAACTGCGTCAGTAGCTTCCTCTATTTTGTTGGCCACGAAGTAGTCCAGGCAATCGATAAAATACGACCAGTCCTCTCCCTCCACGAATCTCTCCAGAATTCCAATGGTGCTCATTTTGCATGCGAAGGTTCTAAGTTACCTCGTCGCCAAATGTTATGTATGTAATAACTCGATAGGCTGAATTCTGTAAACTCACTCAGGTGCAAACCTGGCTCAACTTTATATAACCTGGCCAGGTATATAAAGCAAGCCACTCGTTTCATTATTTTCAGAAAACAAAGGTACCAACACCAATGCATCGTCCTGCATCCCGAGGTGGGCGCTGAGATTATCTGCCTATGATTATGTCATTCGCCATAGACCTGGCACCGAGAGTTGTGCCGATGCACTGAGCCGTCTGCCTTTGCCCACACCGGAGGTGGAGACACCACAACCTGCAGATCTACTGTTAGTTATGGATGCTTTTGAAAGTGAAGGAACCCCTGTCACTGCTCAACAAGTTAGGACCTGAACCAGAAAGGACCCGATTTTATCGGTTGTAAAACATTGTATCCTTAGTGGTGATTGGTCTGCTATACCTATGGAAATGTGTGATGAGACCAAACCTTACAACCGTCGCAAAGATGAACTATCCATTTGGTCAGATTGTTTACTGTGGGGTAATCGTGTTGTTATACCTAAGAAAGGCAGAGAGAAATTTGTATGTTATCTACATAGCACCCATCCTAGTATTGTCATGATGAAAGCCATCGCCAGGTCTCAAGTATGATGGCCTGGAATTGACTCTGATCTGGAATCACGTGTGCATCAATGCAACACTTGCATGCAGCTCAGCAAATTACTAGCGGAATCTCCACTGAGTCTGTGGTCGTGGCCATCCAAACCATGGTTGAGGGTCCACATCGACTTTGCAGGCCCTTTCCTGGGTAAGATGTTTTTTTGTTGTGGTGGATGCATATTCCAAGTGGATAGTGTGTATAATCATGTCATCCAGCACATCCACAGCTACCATTGAGAGCCTTCGTGTAATATTTGCTACTCATGGTCTGCCTGACATCGTTGTGAGTGACAACGGATCTTGCTTCACAAGTCTGGAGTTTCAAGAGTTCATGAAACTCAATGGAATTAAACATGTGAGTTCAAACCTGTTTCTAATGGTCAAGCAGAGCGTGCTGTCCAAACCATCAAGCAGAGTATGAAACATGCAACTCAGGGTTCACCGCAGACTCGCTTGTCATGCATATTGCTTAGTTACAGGACAAGACCTCACACGCTTACTGGGATCTCTCCTGCTGAACTATTGATGAAGAGAGGTCTCAAGACCAAGCTCTCTCTCGTCCATCCTGACTTGAACGATCGTGTTGAAAACAGACGTCAAAATCAGCAGTGGTATCATGATCGTGCCGCTGTGTTACGCAACATCTCTGTTAACGATCCTGTGTATGTGCTAAATTATGGTCAAGGTCCCAAGTGGGTCACCAGTACTGTTACGGCCAAGGAGGGTAACAGAGTGTTTATTGTCATGCTTAGGAATGGGCAAACATGCAGGAAACATATTGATCAGATAAAGCTGCGGCACACGGATGAACTGGAACAAGTTGAGGAAGATACGATCAGTGACAAACCAACCTATGTTCATTGATCAGAGGACCCCGCCATCATCAATGAATCTGAACTTTCAATCTCTGATATGGTCATTGCTACTCCTATCAGATTGGCTACCCAGCCTCCAGTCATAACCGACTCAGAACGATGGCTCAGAACTGGAGTTGAACTGAGACGATCAATTCATGAGCGGAAAACCCCGGACCGTCTTAACTTGTAAAAAGACTGATACTAAGATCTTGAAGGGGGATGTTGTCATCTATGTATGCTTGGGGTTACTAGCCACCAGGGGACGCCACTGTTGGAGGTCATTGGGCTGTACGCACGTGTGTGCGGGCCAGGTATATAAAGCAAGCCACCATGTAATGTAGACACTTTGGGCCTGAATAATGTTGAGCCAGGTTTGTACCTGAGTGAGTTTACAGTATTCAGTCTATCGAGTTATTACATACATAACAGCCTTTGACTAGGTAATAATAGTGACTGCACTTGAAAAGTAATTAATTAGCTGTGAAGCGCTTTGGGATATCTTGCGACTGTGAAAGGTACTACAAAAAAAACAACTTCTTTCACTTTCCTTTATCACAATAGTTACTTGAAATTGTTCAAAGCTACTTAAATTAGTGGAACATATGTGTTCTATTTTAATGATCCACCTTTTAAACAGAGTCACCAGTATTTCATTTGGGGTTGCCTCGATCATCTGAAACATATAAGATTCTGAGGGGGATTGACAGGATAGATGTTGAGAGGTTGTTTCTCCTGGCTGGAGAGCCTAGAACTAGGGGGCATAGCCTCAAGATAAGGGGTCGGCCATTTAAGAATGAGATGGAGAAGAATTTCTTCACTCAGAGGATCAGAGGATTGTGAATCTTTGGAATTCTTTACCCTAAAGGGCTGTGGATGCTGAGTCGTTGAGTATATTCAAGACTGAGATAGATAGATTTTTGGACTCTAGGGGAATCTAGGAATGTGGGAATCAGTAGGAAAGTGGAATTGAAGTCATAGACCAGCCATGATCTTATTGAAAGGTGGAGCAGGCATGAGGGGCCTGAAATTTTAACTCTGTTTCTCACTCCACATGGGAGTTCCACTGGCCTGCTGAGTATTTCCACCATTTTCTGTTTATATTTCAGATTTACAGCATCCACAATATTTTACTTATGCATTTGGTCTCCAACTCTGCTGATCAGTTGCATTGTTGCCCATTTCCTGTTATTTCTTTTAAATAAAACTTTTTCAATTCCACAAAATGCAATTTGCTCAGTCGTCCTGCAATGCAGCAATGGTGAAGCACGTTAGATTTAAATCTCTCCCCTTATTCCTTCCATCCTTTCTCCCTTCTGTGCTCTCTACCCATCCTCTACCCTGTCCTTCCCCTTCCTTTCTGCTCTTCCTGCCCGCTTCTTCCTTCTCCCCATCCACCCCTCTCTGAAATCATAAAATTCAAGGCAAGTTTGTCATCAGATTCAAAATTATGGAGGCAGCATAAAAAATCCTAAGCTTTAAGCACATTTGCTTCAGTCTGTCTTATGTGAATGTCATGGATAAATTTGCCAAATTTCTCAAAGAGCTTATGGTAAAGCAGGTAGATTTCACAGTTTGTCAATGTTATCATATCTAGAAAGTAATTACTCACATTATTATCTACATAGTCTCCAAGTGTTGAGCAGACCATATGGTAAATCAGTGAATAAAAGTAGAACAGTAGAACAATAAAAGTATTATTACCATATCTCTGTAGTATTGTACACTCTGAGGATAC
This sequence comes from Pristiophorus japonicus, assembly GCF_044704955.1. Classification (NCBI taxonomy): domain Eukaryota; kingdom Metazoa; phylum Chordata; class Chondrichthyes; family Pristiophoridae; genus Pristiophorus; species Pristiophorus japonicus. Next base: position 421,871,704 of record NC_091977.1, read on the forward strand.
ACTGTCTGATAATGACAGGATGTGATTGCATCTGTAGGATCATGCCTCAGTGTAAGGGAAGATACATCTGGAAACAATTAAGCAATAAGTCCACAACAAAATTATTCGGCCAACATTAAATGAGTAGAGGTCAAAAATCCATGGTCCTTCTGATGCACTCATACCGTAACATTGGTGGGATTGTGTGGAAAAGGACAAATTAAGTTGAGACCTCGAAATGTCTGGTTCTGGCCTTAGATTAGAGATTCTGTGGGCCTTGGAAGAGGTGGAGCCTCTGCCTGCCCCTTACAAGATAAGTGGTGTAGGAGGGGGCAATGACTCCCAACATCCAGAGTTCCCATGTCTCTGACCTCACAGAAGATCAGGTTAACATGATCACATGACCTAGATATTGCATTACGCCCAAAAATTAGGCCCTCCAGTGCCCATTTATCACCCCCAAAATGCTGCACAATTGAATTTTACAGCATGGTCTGCACACCCAAATAGGAAATAGATACACTTCGGCCCCGTGACAAAGGGGGGTGAGTGGGCGCCACTGTATCCGCAACCGTCCACCATCAATTTTCTGGAATATTAAAGCTGGCCTATATCTGCCCCGAGTTGTGCAGATGCCTGTGAATCAAGAACCCTCCCCCTGACCCAGTGAACTTTGCAAGGTCATCTGTGTAGGTCCAGGGTGGGTGTATGCAAGTACTTATGGTAGAAAGTGCCCCACTCCCACGCCCCTGGGATTTTCAGCCCTGCAAATTATTGCATATTTGAAAATAATATATTTGAGCCTTTCAAGAATCACAATTAATGTAAGTCTTTTTTAAGTGTGATGGATAATGCTCATATGCTTTATAAAAGCAAAACATGTAATTATACAATTTTACTTAATTTTCATAATTTAATTCTATTATAGTTCACAATTTGTAAAAATATTGGCCCCAAAAATCCACTACCTTTTTGATGTACTTCTGCCCGTAACTTTGGAAGATTCTGCTGGAAGAGCACAAAATAAACTGGGACCCAGATATGCCAAGTTCCAGCCTATGTGGAAATTCCTGCCTGGTCTTGAGAGTGAAGTCTCTGCCTGCCCCAAACAAGGCCATCAGCAGTAAGGGGACGAGTGTGGGGAGTCGGGAGTTTCCACTTTTCAGAAACTCAGCAGTGCGTCAGCGGAAGTATGCTTAGTGAGAGGAGGTGTACCTACCCATTGAATAATGGATGTTGGGTCCAATCTGTGGGTGCAGGCAGGCCACTCTTTAGCGGCCAGGCGTTCCACAAAGATCACACAAACTTTGGCTGGGTCAATGGCAGCGGTATCCTCAAAGCTATTCCCATCTTGCCACCTTAACTTTGCTGGAAGTGCAGCAGATTTGGGTGAAGTTCCAGCAGCGGAGCGAGAGCAGCTGTGAGGAAATGGCTGGCCTAATCTTTTACTCGCATTTGCGTCAGGTTGATGCTGACTGATATTGACACCTGTGTCATGATCTCGGGATTACTGGCATGCAAACACACAAGCTGGAGCAACACCACAGAATTCAGCCCAAAATAGAAGTAAATGAAAAAGATCTTCTACGGTGGGGGTTTCATGATTTTACTGAAATCAGTGAAATCTCCATTAATAAAGGGCTTTTTCTTATGAAGAATGGGTTACAGATGATATATATAGAGCAAAAGCAAAATACTGCCTGTAAAGTCTTTACTCTACAGTATGAAACCACATGAGGCACATTCTGGGGACAAGGTCACTCTGTGACCTTAACTCTTTATTCACAGGACTCCAAAGACGATGACCCTGCGTGGGACCTCCCTTTTTATTGTGTGATCAGGTAAGGAGTGTCTCCCACAAGTTCACCCCTTGTGGTCAAGGTGTGCATCTAGGTTGAGTGTATACAGTAATACAGTGGTGTTACATTGTGGTTACACACATGACATCCCTGCCCCCGCCCCCAAAGTCTTATTGGGATCATAGGTTTAATCTTTCAGGTGGTCTATACTCGCACTTTGTCAATTACAGTGCCCTCAAGCCATTTGGGCCCCATGACGTGATTGAGGACGAATACAGGATCATTTATTTCTATACATCTCCCCCACAAATTATGGTCATGGTACTCGTTTTGTGACTTGCGCTTGCCTTCAACTATGTCGGTCAGGACTGGGTGAATGAGGGATAACCGAGTTTTGAGTGTCCGTTTCATTAGTAGCTCTGCGAGCGGGACCCCCGTGAGCGAGTGTGGTCGGGATCTATAGGCCAGCAGGAGACGCGATAGGCGGCATTGTAGGGAGGGTCCTTGAATCCTGAACATACCTTGCTTAATGATTTGGACCACACGTTCCGCCTGGCCATTGGAGGCCGGCTTGAACGGCGCAGTCCTGACATGGTTGATGCCATTGCCCGACATGAACTCACGGAATTCGTAGCTTGTGAAACATGGGCCATTATCACTAACCAGGATGTCCGGCAAGCCATGGGTTGCAAAAATCGCACATAGGCTTTCCACAGTGGCGGATGATGTGCATGAATTCAGAACGACGCACTCGATCCATTTCGAGTACGCATCTACCACAATAAGGAACATCTTTCCCATGAACGGGCCCGCGTTGTCAACATGAATGCGTGACCATGGCCTGGTGGGCCAGGGCCACGGGCTGAGCGGGACCTCCCTGGGGGCATTACCCAGCTGGGCACACATCGTGCACCTGCGAACACAGTGTTCCAGGTCTGAATCAATTCCAGGCCACCAAACGTGTGACCGGGCAATGGCCTTCATCAGCACAATGTCTGGGTGCTCGCTGTGGAGTTCCCTGATGAATGCCTCCCTGCCCTTCTGGGGCATGACTACCCGGCTGCCCCATAGTAGGCAGTCGGCTTGGATGGAGAGCTCATCTATCTGTCTGCGGAACGGTCTGACCTCCTCAGGGCATGCTCCTTGTGCGGGCACCCAATCCCTAGTCAGGACACATTTCTTAATCAGGGATAGGAGGGGATCTCTGTTTGTCCAGATTTTGTTCTGGCGGGCTGTGATGGGGGAGCCTGCGCTGTCAAAGGCATCGACAGCCATGACCAACTCAGCGCTTTGCTCCGCTGCCCCCTCAGTGGTGGCCAGTGGAAGCCTGCTGAGCGCGTCAGCGCAATTTTCAGTGATGGGCCGGTGCCGGATGGAGTAGTCATAAGCAGCCAGTGTGAGAGCCCATCGCTGTATGCGAGCTGATGCGTTAGCATTGATGGCCTTGCTGTCTGACAACAGGGACGTTAATGGCTTGTGGTCCGTCTCTAATTCAAACTTCCTACCAAAGAGGTACTAATGCATTTTTCTTACACCATAGACACATGCAAGCGCTTCCTTCTCGACCATCCCATATCCATGTTCTGCTTGAGAGAGTGACCTGGAGGCATAAGCCACAGGTTGTAGTTGACCCTCAGCATTGCCCTGCTGCAACACGCACCCAACCCCATAGGACGATGCATCATATGTCAGAACCAATTTTTTACAGGGGTCGTACAGAGTCAACAACTTATTTGAACAAAGTAGTTTCGCGCCCAATCAATAGCCCGTTCCTGACAGTCCCCCCAAAACCAATCGCAACCCTTACGCAGGAGCACGTGTAACGGCTCCAACAACGTGCTTAAGTTCGGCAGAAAGTTCCCGAAATAGTTCAACAGTCCCAGGAATGAGCGCAACTCCAATGTGTTGCAGGGCCTGGGTGCTCGTCGAATCGTCTCTGCTTTGGTTTCGGTGGGCCGAACCCCATCTGCAGCAATCCTCCTGCCCAGAAACTCAACCTCAGGAGCTAAGAACACACATTTGGAATTTAGACTTCTTGGGTCGCAGGCCTATCCGATCCAGTCGGCGTAGCACCTCCTCCAAGTTGTGGAGGTGTTCCTCGGTGTCTCGACCCGTGATGAGGATGTCGTCCTGGAATAGGATCATTCCAGGAATGGATTTAAGCAGGCTTTCCGTGTTTCGTTGAAAAATTGCGGCCGCTGATCAAATGCCAAACAGACGCCCATTATAAACGAACAGTCCCTTGTGCGTGGTGATGGTGGTCAGTAGTTTAGATTCATTGGCCAGTTCCTGGGTCATATAGGCTGAAGTAAGGTCCAACTTGGTGAACAGCTTGCCGTCTGCCAGCGTGGCGAAGAGGTCCTCCGCTCTCGCGAGCGGGTATTGATCTTGTAGGTACACCTGATTGATGGTGGCCTTGTAGTCGCCACAGATCCTGACAGAGCCATCCGCTTTTAGGATGGGAACGATGTGGCTCGCTCAGTCGCTGAATTCAACAGGCGAGATGATGCCCTCTCTCAACAGTCGGTCCAATTCGCTCTCAATCTTTTCCCGCATCACATATGGCACCACCCTGGCTTTGTGGTGCACTGGCCTGGCATCCGGGGTGATGTGTATCACTACTTTAGTGCCTTTGAAAGTGCCGACGCCAGGTTGGAATAGTGAATCGAATTGTTGTAGGACTTGTGAGCACGAACTTCGCTCCACAGATGACATTGCGTGAACATCTCCCCACTTCCAGTTCATCTCGGCTAACTAGCTCCTCCCCAACAGTGCGGCACCATTGCCCGGGACAATTCAGACTGGCAGCCGATTCACTAACCCATTGTGTGTGACAGCCAACATTGCAGTGCCTAGCACCAGAATGATTTCTTTAGTGTAAGTACGTAATTGTGTCTCAATACGTGCTAATTTGAGTCTACTGGCTTTAAGTAGCCATAGCTTCTCAAATTGCTGAACGCCCATGAATGATTGGCTGGTCCTAGTGTCCAGCTCCATGCGTACTGGGATACCATTTAATAAAACCCTCATCATCATTGGTGGCGTTTTTGTGTATGAACTGTGAATATTCGCCACATGGACCCGTTGAACCTCACCGTTCATCGATTTGCCCCAAATGTCATCCTGCCTCAAAGAACCCTCTTCTGGTCCATCCACCTCATATATTAGTCTGGTAGCAGACTTCCTGCACATTCGAGCTAAGTGGCCACTGAGATTGTAGTTTCTGCAGACAAACTGTTGAAATCTGCAAGATCATGCTGAGTGTTTACCCTCACACCTCCAGCATGAGTTAAAGTTTCCATTGTTGGGAACATAGAGACTATGGCCAGACATTCCGAACTGACTGTCCCTTTGACTGCTCTTAAGTACCCTATTAGTGGGTGTCAATGGCCCCATCCTGGGCCGTATTGTCCACTGTGATGGCGTGAATGTCCGTTCAGCCTGCCATTGTCTCTGTTGAAGTCCTACTCTCTGGGGTCTATTGCTGCCCAGGGAGTGTCGGACTGCCCCTGCCTGCCTGCGGGGCTCTGAGTCGCATTAATGATGTTGACTCCCTGATCCATCACCGCGTTAGAGGCAGAATTGCGTGCATATGTTATTTTCGTCTCTTCCTCCCCTGCCATGAAAGTTTGAGCTATCAACGCCGCCGCTTCCTCGGTCAAATCCTTGGTCTCAATTAATTTGCGGAAAATTCCCGCATGACCGATGCCCTCGATAAAGAAGTCCCTTAGCATCTCTCCCCTGCAGGCATCTGCTGTCCAAAAAAATGGGGGCAGAGGATATGATCTGAAATTGTTGAAAATGTTGAGTCTGGATGGCTGTAAAGTGCCTATTCGAAAGATGAGGTGTTGTTTCTCAAGCTTATGTTGAGCTTCATTGGAGAAGTGAAAGAGGCCATGGACAGAGAGGTCAGAGTGGGAGTGGAACGGAAAATTAAAGTCACAGGAAGTTCAGAGTCATGCTCAAAGTCAAGCTCTATATTAAAGCCAGCCTGAGTTGCACTGCTGACATCTCCAAAACCCTTTTTCTGTGCATATACCCCTAGCCAATAGAATGTTTGCTGGCTTCCACGTCAGCATGGACTGCCGCTATGCTCTTCATGTCTTTATTTGAAGTTGATCTCGAGCCCTTTGCTGCCGTTCTATCGGTTAATATTCGGAATGATGAAACAAAGGTGGTGAAATTTGTGGGCCAAGTCACTGGTGCAGCCCCTCTGCCCGCCTGTTGGTACTACGGTGAGGCTCAAACCAAATTCGGGTTCAGGCCTCATTATCATACTGCCAGTGAGCTGTGGGCACCAAACGGGCATGTGTGTAGAGATGTTGCTTATTTCTCTCACAGTCACTATTCAGTCACTATTGTGGATTAATAACCTGGCAAATTGGAATGCTTAGAATTGTTTAATATTCGAGAATTATTGCTTAGCTGGCATATACTGTATTTCAAATAAATTATCACTTCCTATTTACAAGTATTCAATCATTTTCATGTATGGTTACAAGATAGGGGATGCAAATTCACTGCTAGTTTGAATAGTCTGTGTGAAATCTCCTGATCATAGTTTTTAAACTATTAAAAAAATAAAAATAGCAACATATTCATTCTTTTTAGCACCACTGAGTGATTGCCATGACTTCAGTTTAGACTGTTCAGAGTGATGAGTAGCATTAAGCCACTTCCCCTCCTCTTCATATCAAATTCTCCCTCCTGAACTTTAAGGAACTTCCATTATTTTCAGTTTTAAGATTCATAGCTATTCTTAATCTCATTGGGTGAAAAATACTTCAAATTGTAGTTGTGACCATAAAGAAACTTCACAAATGTTGATAACTTAAGTAAAAACATTAATTACAATTTGGATACTCTTTAGGCAGCTATGAGGACTGAGGAACAGAGCGTTGTGGTGGTGAGAGCAGTTAAAAGTCACAAGACCAGCATGAGAAAACAAAGGAGTACTGAGAAGCCATTGGGCACAGAGGAGGAAGACAAGTCACCTGGTAAAGGTAATTTAAAACATCTTTAAAGCCTTTTAAATAAAGAGAAGGAGGAATACTTAACATGCTTACTTCCCTGTTGTCTGTCTCCACTGTGTTTCTTTTGTCCACTTTCAGTTTATAGGCTCGTGTCCAGTTTCCCTTTGTAAGGACTGTACTATAGTGCTCACTTACACAATGTAGCGTTTCTATTGTGCAATCCTTGTTAAAGACTGTTGAAATTCCCTGAAAATACTGGAAAGACGGTGCCAGAGCTAAACTAAAAATCAGAAGAAAAACAAAAATCATATTTGATACCAGATTGGAAAGTTTGGAGCACAACAAAAACTCACATGAAACCACATGATAATGAGTACATATTTACTGACTAGCATGATCACCATTTTAAACACTTTGTGGTACTTCACAGTTTACAATTACTTTTTAGCAGTTAATAATATCGATAAAGTTAAACAAACAATAATTTGCAATCTGAGCACTTTATGTAACGGTATGTTTTATGACCTGCAATGTTCATGTACAAACATTTAAGGGGCTTGTACTACACTCCTCTATGTTCTATTCTTCGGCAGGCATTGGCCCTTTTGTTTTTAATGCCTGACTAAAAATAGTACATGGAGGAATATAATACAAACACCTTAAACATTCATATCTGCCCTTCGTTGTTTGGAAAATATACCCCCATACGATCTGAGCAAGAGATTTAGTGCAGCATAACTGTGATGGACCTTAGACTCCATCTTGTTTCAGAGAATCAGGCTGATAATGTAATGCTTTTTATACATGGTGATGCACAATGGGTCCAGTGGACTGGCAACATTGAGTATTGATGTCTGCTGAGTGTAGAATAATGTTGTGGAAAAGCACCTGTGGCACTGATGTTCTGCACTCCAGGCATATTCTCGGCTATTTGTTAATGAAGTCCTTGCCTCATAATGTGATATTTGAACAGTATACTTGAACAGCAGTGCTGGAGATTAGCACTCAGTCAAAATGGGCACAAAATGCTTCGCCAATTCTGCCATGTTGGTTCTTGTTCCTTAAAAAGAGCAATCTCCTTGATAATTATATGAAGTAGAGGAATTTTGACTCAGCAATGTCAAGGTTTATGTCATGGCGTACTTGAGATTTGCTACTGCACCTATTCACATCTTGAAGCTGCACATAACCTACCTTCTGTAGATATTAGCCAATTCAACTGTAATTGTGTGATAAATTCATTACGACATCACTAATAACACATACTACAAGATGGTTCTAACACGTCATGTATCTTTTACTGTATTTACAGCAGCAGTTGCATTATCACAGTAGTCAACTAGGTGGAGCAGTAGTCCACTAGGTGGAGCTCAAGATTACAATTCTCCCTCCTTAATGAAGAAGTAATCATAACAAAATAATCATCATACAAAACTTGCATAGTTATACACAACAAAAGATATGGCCTAGACTTTCCACTTTTTTTGCATCAATACCATCCACTTAATGTCCATTTTAACGCTGAGATGAGGTATAACGCCCAGATATCGCCCATTTAGCAACAAAATGGAAACTAATGCCCGTGTATCGCTCACTTATAGCCCAGCGTTACTTTTGGCATGTACTTAACGCCGAGAAATAATACCGCCCGCCAACTTCTTTTTGGCTTAAAGATCAGAATGGACGAAACTAACACCCATAATATTGCCGAGCGTCACTTTCGGCACCTCGGCCACATATCGGCGAAAATATCGCTCGCCAAAAAAACTGGCTGAGGAAAAGTTGCTCTCACCTGAACTAAACCCAGCGGTATGGACGCCATTTTGTAAATCGGAGGTCGGTTCATATAAAATGCTGCTTCAAGTTCTGGGGAGTTTTGATATGCTGTGCAGTTCTTTTAAGGTGATTTGAACATCTGAACAAAAATCTTATCATACTGTGGATGATTTGAATTTATTTTAGGTGTTGTAGTAGGTATAATACTGATTGTGATTGTAATGGGGACTGTAATTTCCCAGCCTGTCTTGATGACTACGCTCATGCTGCAGACTAGAGATGGCACAAGATATATTCAAGGGCATGTGTGTGAAGGTATGTGTGTGCCCAGTGAAAGGTGGCATACTGAGGAGAAGGATGAGAACTTACACTTATAGAGAGAAGTGGTCTTATCTGAGACAATGCGCAACAAGGTTGTGAAATAAAAAACATTTAATGAAAACATTCGTATCAAATCATAATTATAGCTGTAAGAAACACCCCACCTCACCCTCACCCCACCCCGCAACAAATTGATGATATTTATATAGTGCATAAAATTGTTCACATTTCAAACAAAACTTCATAATCAAAGAACACAAATGAAAAAGAACAAGGTTTCCCCCTTCCCCCAAAGCCCCCAACAAAATAGCAACAACAACATAAGAATACTGTGACCAAGACAACACCTGCAGCCATGCACCTCACTTTCCTTTCCCTACCCTGCTTCTCCGCCCCACCTCTATACCTTCCCCTTCCCCTCCTGGCTCCAAGCCGCCTGGCCGAGGAGCTCCTCAGTTGCTGCTTCATTGGAGGGGATGACGGCAGAACCACTGGTTGAATGGTCCCGAGGTGAGAACATGCTCCAAGCCAGAAGCAAGATCTTCCTCCTGGCTCTCATGTGTGGTTGGCAATGGGGGTGCGGCACCTTGGGGGTTCAGTGCCGTGCTCCGGGATCACTGGGAGCCCTCTGCCACCAGTGTTCCTGGCTATCACCTCCAGGGCCTCCGCCATCCGTGGCACGTACTCACTCATTGTGGCGGACATGCTGGCCACCTGTTGGGATATGCCCCCCATTGTCTGTAGGATCTGCTGACCGATGGCAACACTCCTCCTGGACAAGTGTACCATGTCCCCGCTCGGACCTGCCGCTCGTGGAGCAGACCTGCTGCGTCGAACCAACCTCCGCATGATCGGCGCCGTAATGGAGACACCTCAGGTGCCCTGCGGCAAGGTGCTTCGGCCCACTCCCTCCATGGTGGAGGGAGGGCATGGCCACAGGAGCACTAGATGTAATTGGTGTCGAATGCATTATGGAGCTTGGCGATGCACGCTCCTCGAAGTCCGCATTGCCATCCATGAAGACGGCACCCTGCAGCTCCACGGGTGATAATCGGGGCTCCTCAGCACCAGATGGACAAACGTCCGGCGAATCCGACCCTGGACCCCCAGCTCCTGGGCTCGGCGGTCTTGCATGGGGACGCACTGCTGGCTGTACGACAAAACATAAATGAGGTTATTGGAGGAGAAGGGGTTGCTAGGGTCACAAGGTGATTCCAATGCTACGCACAGCATATGCACCACAAAAAGCACCACCACTATCAAAATCATCACAGACATCACATTTCATGACCATCACCAAATTCTGCATTGCGATGATTCTCATGAAGCCATCATTATTTATGTTACACTTTTATCAATCATCCACCATATATTATTGGTCGGATATAAGTGGGTGTGGCATCGATTAACTTTACATCACGCAATGGTGTATACTTTACTCACATGGCATCACATCAGGTTCTGCAGCTGCATGCGTGGCCGAGCGGGATTGGCTCCCCACTAATGCCAGCATCCGCTCCTCGATGTCGGTGAGCTCGATGATGACTGCTGGCCTTCCACCTCTTCACCTCTGCTCGGCCCTATTCTTCCAAAGCTTCTTCTGTAAAAGGTAATACCAGCACGACATCGCATGAAATCATTGCATGAGATCATTGCGAGGTACTGTCACAGAGACTGATACAACACATAACTGACAGATTTAATCATGATTATTATGATAATTATCATTCTTTACCTAAAGACGTACACCGCCAATGCAGGCTTTGAGTAAAACATTCCCGGTACAAGTGCAAGACATCACATCTGATTTTAATCACTCATTATTCTTACAATTCAAATTTTATAAATATATAAGTAAATGTCAATAAATTTAATACTTACTCTGGCAGATCTGACAAGGTCGTTCCAGCGCTTGCGGCATTGTTTGCCCTCACGTACCTTGCTCGTCGCCGACGAGACCACCTCAGCTATGTCAGCCCATATCTTCTGGTAGACCTTTGGGATGGGTTTCTCACGCCCACCCCAGGTCAGTTGACCCCAGCGTGACTCCACCTCCTGCAGGAGGGAGGCATTTGCCTCGTCGGAGAATCTCCGAACTCGTTTTCATCCTCCCAATAGTTCCTCTCCCACTTCAGTGCTTTCACCAGTGTCCTCAGTCTCCATAGCATGCTGTGTCGCCTCCTCCATCCCTTCTATTTTAACTATATTTTTTTCCCCCAAAACTCCGTGGGAACAACGTTATTTGTGCTCACAAGTCTTTTTGCGATTGGTACATCTCCCTCCTACCTCCCACAAGAGCTAAATAACCACACAACACACCCACACACGCTTTCAGTTCCTCTCTGCTCTCTCTCTCTCTCGCTCTCTCTCTCCTCTTCTGTGCATGTATTGATGACCTCTGACCTGAAACATGGTAAACGACCATTGCCATGGTGTTGCTATGGATGCCGAAAGTTTACAGTAGAAGGTCAAAAAATTTAACGCTAACGCCCATTTCAGATCGCTCGCGGTAACACCCATTTTATAAAATAGAAGGTTGGGATTTTGAAAATGGGTGATGATCCGGCGATCACAAAACCCATATTTACCACCAACGCTGGAAATAATACGCACTTTTGGGCGATCTGCACAAGAGTGGAAAGTCTAGCCCATTGACTTATTTTGCCATATTTACAAATCAAACTTAACCATTGGTATTGTGTTTTGAAGAGGATACCTTTGCTCTTGAATAGAACTTTCCAAACATGGTGTCGAACTTAGCCTCATTCTAGGCTGAGCCTGAGGATAGTTTTTCTCTAAGGGAAACCCTTAATCTACATTTTGACTCTCTAGAACTTCAAACTGTTTGTCTGCCTGTCTCGGACTCACATTTAAATTCTGACTTTCTTTTGGACTTGTTTCTAGTAGATCTGATGCAGGATTTGCAACTGGTACTCTACTTGTAATAAGAATATCTGATTCATTCAAAATAATCGAATCATTCCAACTTTCAACTCCTTCCACATTTGTCGGTAAAATATGATTTACCTAACCTGTCCATGATCAAACACCTTGATTAACTTTGTGCGAGGGCCACATATCTTCACTATTCTTCCTGGTAACCACTTTAACCACTTATGGTGATGGTTCTTCACTCTAAACTTCTGATTCAATTTCACACTTCTCTCTCTTACTCTACCTCTATCATGATTCTCTTTCTGTCTTAACTGTCTCTCTCCTACTGACTGTGCCAAGTTTGGTTTTAACAGCGAGTACCTGGTTCATGTCTGACATCTGAGATACAACTCTGCTGGTGTTCTGCCAATATTTGTATGAGGAGTATTACGATAACTAAACAGAAAATGTACTAGTTTGTAGTCCAACGACAAATTACATTTCCTTGGATTTGGATCCAATATTTCCTTGATGAGGGCATGTTTTACAATTTGGTACTGTATGCCCTGTGGCATCATTTGAAGCAGGGTGGTATGGTGGAACCTTGGTATGTTTCATTTGTTACCATTTCTGCTCATGAAGGGGATATTTCACAACTCTCAAGAAAAATATATTCCAGTGAGGAGGAAAGGGCATAAGAGAAAAGATAGCCAGCCATGGCTAACTAAAGAAATAAAGGACGGTATCCAATTAAAAACAAGGGCATACAATGTGGCCAAAACTAGTGGGAGGAAAGAAGATTGGGAAGCGTTTAAAAGCCAACAAAGAATGACTAAAAGAATGACTAAGAAAGATAATATAGACTATGAAAGCAAACTGGCTCGAAATATAAAAACAGATAGCAAGAGTTTCTATAGGTATATAAAAAGGAAAAGAGTGGCTCGAGTAAATGTTGGTCCATGAGAGGACGAGACCGGGGAATTAGTAATGGGGAGCATGGAAATGGCAGAAACTCTGAACAAATATTTTGTATCAGTCTTTGCAGTAGGAGACACTAACAATATTCCAACAGTGGATAGTCAAGGGGATATAGCGGGGGAGGAACTTAACACAATCACAATCACGAAGGAGGTGGTACTCAGTAAGATAATGGGACTAAAGGCAGATAAATCCCCTGAACTTGATGGCTTGCATCCTAGTGTCTTAAGAGAAGTAGCGGCAGGGACAGTGGATGCATTGGTTGTAATTTTCCAAAATTTCCTGGATTCTGGGGAGGTCCCAGCAGATTGGAAAACTGCAAATGTAACGCCCCTATTTAAAAAAGGAGGCAGACAAATAGCAGGAAACTATCGACCAGTTAGCCTAACATCTGTGGTTGGGAAGATGTTGAAGTCCATTATTAAAGAAGCAGAGCAGGACATTTGGATAAGCAAATTTCAGTCAGGCAGAGTCAGCATGGATTTATGAAGGGAAAGTCATGTTTGACAAATTTGCTGGAAATCTTTCAGGATGTAATGAAGAGAGTGGATACAAGGGAACCAGTGGATGTGGTGTATTTGGACTTCCAGAAGACATTTGACAAGGTGCCACATAAAAGTTTACTGCTCAAGATAAAAGTTCACGGGGTTGGGGGTAATATATTAGCATGCATAGAGGATTGGCTAACGAACAGAAAACAGAGATTAGGCATAAATGGTTCATTCTCCGGTTGGTAATCAGCAACCAGAGGATTGCCGCAAGGATCAGTGCTGGGACCCCAACTATTTACAATCTATATTAACGACTTGGAGGAAGGGACTGAGTGTAACGTAGCCAAGTTTGCAGGTGATACAAAGATGGGAGAAAAAGCAATGTGTGAGGAGGACACAAAAAATCTGCAAAAGGCTAAATGAGTGGGCAAAAATTTGGCAGATGGAGTATAATGTTGGAAAATATGAGGTCATGCACTTTGGCAGAAAAAAATCAAAGAGCAAGTTATTAATTAAATGGAGAAAGATTGCAAAGTGCTGCAGTACAGCGGGACCTGGGGATACTTGTTCATGAAACACAAAAGGTTAGTATGCAGGTACAGCAAGTGATCAGGAAGACCAACTGAATCTTGGCCTTTATTGGAAAAGGGATGGAGTATAAAAGCAGGGAAGTCTTGCTACAGTTGTATAGGGTATTAGTGAGGCCACACCTGGAAAACTGCGTGCAGTTTTGGTTTCCATATTTATGAAAGGATATACTTGCTTTGGAGGCAGTTCAAAGAAGATTCACAAGGTTGATTCCGGAGATGAGGGGGTTGACTTATGAGGAAAGGTTGAGTAGTTGGGCCTCTACTCATTGTAATTCAGAAGAATGAGAGGTAATTGAGGGGGCTTGACAAGATGGATGCAGAGAGGATGTTTCCACTGATAGGGGAGATTTGAACTAGGGGGCATAATCTTAGAATAAGGAGCCACCCATTTAAAACTGAGATGAGGAGAAATTTCTTCTCTCACAGAGTTGTGGATCTGTGAAATTCGCTGCCTCAGAGAGCTGTGGAAGCTGGGACATTGAATAAATTTAAGACAGAAATAGACAGTTTCTTAAATGATAAGGGATTATGGGGAGCAGGCAGGGTAGTGGATCTGAGTCCATGATCGGATCAACCATGCTCGTATTAAATGGCGGAGCAGGCTCAAGGGGCCATATGGCCTACTCCTGCTCCTATTTCTTATGTTCTTATGAAGTGTGCAAATTCTTCTGAACAAAATTGTGGCCCATTATCAGACACTATTTCATCTGGGAGGCCACATGAAGAAAACAATCTTCGCAAATTGTCTAGTGTTTTATTGTCATTATTTTCCACATCAGACACACCTCTACCTACTTCAAATGGCTGTCAATCACAATTAACAATTGTTGTCCTTCTACACTACATGTAATTGTTGCCACACCCTTTGAGGCCATTTCCATGGCAGTAATGGTACTCATGGTGGTTTCCTACTTACCAATTAACATGTTGTATACTGACTCTATGGGCTAGACGTTCCACTTTTTTTGCATCGATACCACCCACTTAACGTCCATTTTAACACTGAGATGAGGTATAAAGCCCAGATATCGCCTATTTAGCAACAAAATGGAAACTAACGCCCATGTATCACTGACTTATCGCCCAGCGTTACTTTTGGCATGTACTTAACACCCACTTTTTTTTGGCGTAAAGATCAGAATGGGCGAAACTAACGGCCATAAAATCGGCGAGCGTTACTTTTGGCATATCGGCCACATATCGCCGAAAATATCTCTCGCCGAAAAACCCGCTGAGAAAAAGTTGCTCTCACTTGAACTAAACCCAGCGGTATGGACGCCATGTTGTAAATTGGAAGTCGGTTCATATAAAAGGCTGCTTCAACTTCTGGGGAGTTTTGATGTACTCTGGAGGTCTTTTAAGGTGATTTGAACATCTGAACAAAAAGCTTATCATATTGTGGACGATTTGAATTTATTTTAGGTGTTGTAGTAGGTAAATCTATTGTTTGTGTACAATGGGTATAATACTGATTGTGATTGTAATGGGGCCTGTAATTTCTCAGCCTGTCTTGATGACCATGCACATGCTGCAGACTAGAGATGGCAGAAGGTATATTCAAGAGCATTATGTGCCCAATCAAAGAGGTGGCACACTGCTGAAGAGGGCGTGAACTTACACCCCACGCACTTATAGGGAGAAGCAGTTTTAACTGAGCTTGTCCGATAACATGTGTCTTAGGAGACTGCGCTTCCGGAAAGAGGTTATCAGTGAGATATGCCAGCTAATTAGGGGAGATGTGCAGCCTGCCAGCACCATCATGACTGCACTGTCCATCGAGGTCAAGGTCACCACGGCGCTTTCGTCCTACACATCGAGTTCCTTTCAGGCCTCAGCTGGCGACGTTTGGCTATATCTCAGCATGCCACACATTGCTGCATTCGACAGGTCACTGAATCCCTTTACGCACACAGGATGGACTTTATCAGCTTTCCTATGACCAGGGAGGCACAGACTGAGAGTGCTCTAGGATTCTCCAGAATTGCAAACTTCCCCAAGATGTAGGGAGCAATCGCGATGCGGGCACCTTTTCAGGATGCAGAGGTTTTTTGGAACCGAAAGTGAATCCACTCCCTGAATGTGCAACTTGTCACCACGAGTAAATTATAATGGCAGTAAATGCAAAATTTCCGGGCAGCAGCTATGTTGCTCCTGCATGAGAGCGCTGTATCTGACATGTTTACCAGTCAGCCACAAGGTCAAGGCTGAATGCTTGGTGACAAAGGATATGGCCTCGCCACTTGGCTGATGAGCCCCCTGCGTAACACCCAAAAGCCAAAAAGCGATATAATGAGAACCACAGAGCCACACGCAATATCGTCAAGCTTACCATTGGAGTGCTTAAGCAGCGCTTTAGATGCTTGGACCACTCAGGAGGTGAGCTACAATACCACCCTGAGCAGATAGCTCAATTTGTGGTGGTGTGCTGCATTCTACGTGACTATCAGGAGGGGACAAGGACTGCCAGAAAGGACTGCCGGCCCACCTCAGGAGAGAGAGAACGAGGAGGACGAGGAGGTGGACGCTGACCTTGTGCCAGACAATCAGGCTGATGATGAAACCATGCCCCTGCCCCCCTTGAGACTGCCGGAAAGGGCCCGTGGTGGCCACATAGCTGAAAGACTCGTACATCAACAGTTCATAAATGAGCGCTTTGCTAGAAATAACGTTGATAGTGTTATATATATGGACTTGTATTTACTCTGTACAACCACCAGAGGGCTCATCCCCTGGAGTCCCAAGGGATCCCATAATCCCTTGGGAGCACAGGTATTTAAGGAGGCTTCACAGGTTGGAGAGGCACTCTGGAGACCTGCAATAAAAGACTAAGGTCACACTTTACTTTGAGTGTTCAGTCTGACTCTTTCTCCATACACAATAACTGGCGATGAGATACAGATAGTGAACCTAAAGATGCAGAGAACAGTGGGCATTCTGGAGAAATTCTCAGAGGGAGATGATGGGAAACTTTTGTGGAGCAACTCGGCCAATATTTTGTGACCAACGAGCTAGATGGGGAAGAGAGCACTACCAAATGAAGGGCGATCCTCCTCACCATCTGTGGGGCACCAACATATGGCCTCATGAAGAATCTGCTCACTCCAGCGAAACCCATGGAGAAATCGTACGATGCTTGTGCACACTGGTCCGAGAGCATTTGAACCTGAAGGAAAGCGTTCTGATGGCGAGGTACCAGTTCTACATCTGCAAAAGGTCTGAAGGCCAGAAAGTGGCGAGTTATGTCGCTGAGCTAAGATGCCTTGCAGGACGTTGCGAATTTGAAGGACATTTGGGGCACATGCTCAGAGACTTTTTTGTACCTGGCATTGGCCACAAAACCATACTTCGCAAACTTTTGACTGTAGAGACCCCAACCTTGAGTAAGGCCATAGCGATAGCCCAGGTGTTCATTGCCACTCGTGACAATACGAAGCAAATCTCTCAGCACACAAGTGCTGCTACAAGTACTGTGATGTTGTTTTCGAATCGTAACATACAGGGCAGGTCACACATACCTGCAGCTGCATGTCTGCAGCTGACTCAGAGTCCACCATCAAGGGTGCTGAATGCAAGGCCATTAACACCCTGTTGGTGTTGCGGGGGTGATCATTGTTTCCATTCATGCCGATTCAAAGAGTACATTTGCAAGGGCTGTGGAACAATGGGAACCTCCAGCGAGTGTGCAGGCAAGCTGCAAAGCCTGTTAAACCTGCAAGCCACCATGTTGCAGAGGAGGACAGATCCATGGAGGATCACGATGAACCAGAGCCTCAGAAAAAGGAGGCAGAGGTACATGGGGTGCACACATTCACCATGAACTGTCCCCCGATAATGCTGAATGTTAAACTAAATGGACTGCCGGTGTCAATGGAGCTGGACACGGGCACGAGCCAGCCAAGCAAAAAGACTTTCAAAAGGTTGTGGTGCAACACAAGGCCTCAAGGCCAGTCTTAACTCCAGTTCACACGAAACTAAGAACTTACACGAAAGAACTGATTCCTGTAATCAGCAGTGCTACCGTAAAGGTCTCCTATGATGGAGCGGTGCACAAGCTACCACTTTGGGTGGTACCAGGCGATGGTCCCACGCTGCTCGGTAAGAGCTGGCTGGGAAAGATATGCTGGAACTGGGACGACATCCGAACACTGTCGCCTGCTGACGACAGTTCGTGTGCCCAGGTCTTAAACAAATTTCCTTCGCTGTTCGAACCAGGCATCGGGAAATTCCAAGGAGCAGAAGTGCAGATCCACCTACTTCCGGGGCATGACCCATCCATCACAAGGCGAGAGCAGAATCCAACTTGATGAAAGAAAGGGTAGAGATCGCGCTAGACCAGCTGCAAAGAGAGGGCATCATTTCACTGATCGATTCAGCGAGTGGGCCAGTCCTCAAGGGAGACGGCACCATCAGAATCTGTGGTGATTACAAAGTAACTATCAATCGTTTCTCCCTGCAGGAACAGTACCCACTACCAAAGGCTGACGACCTCTTTACAATGCTGGCAGTAGGAAAGATGTTCACGAAGCTGGATCTGACTTCAGCCGACATGATGCAGTAACTGGAGGAATCATTGAAGGCCCTCACCTGCATCAACATGCACAAAGGTCTTTTTGTTTATAACAGATGCCCATTTGGAATCCGATCAGTGGTGGCGATATTCCAGAGAAACATCAAAAGTTTACTGAAGTCGGTCCCGCACATTGTGGTCTTCCAGGACGACATCTTGGTCACAGGTCGGAACACAGTTGAGCACCTGCAGAACCTGGAGAAGGTTCTTAGTCGACTCAACCGCGTGGGGCTCAGGTTAAAACGCTCAAAGTGCGTTTTCCTGGCGCCCGAAGTGGAGTTCTTGGGGGAAGGAGGATTGCAGCGGACAGCATCAGGCCACCAATGCGAAGACGGAGGCAATCGAGAACGCACCGAGGCCACAGAACGTGACGGAGCTGCGGTCGTTTCTGGGACTCTTGAACTACTTTGGTAACTTCTTACCGGGTCTCAGCACATTGATAGAACCACTACATGTCTTACTACGAAAAGCAGGTGAATGGGTTTGGGGCAAAAGCCAAGAAAATGCCTTTGTAAAAGCGAGAAAATTGTTATGCTCAAACAAATTGCTTGTGTTGTATGATCCATGTAAGCATTTGGTACTAGCATGTGATGCATCGTCATATGGCGTCGGGTGTGTATTGCAACAAGCTAATGACTTCGGGAAACTGCAACTGGTTGCTTATGCATCCAGAAGTCTGTCTAAGGCTGAGAGAGCCTACAGCACAATTGAGGAAGCAGCGTTAGCATCCAGAGATGGGCGCTCACGTTGTCCGCATACAACTATGCCATCCGCCACAGGCCAGGCACAGAAAACTGCGCCGATGCTCTCAGTAGGCTGCCATTGCCCACCACGGGGGTGGAAATGGTGCAGCCCACAGATCTAGCCATGGTTATGGAAGCATTTGAGAGTGAGCAATCAACTGTCACTGCCCGGCAGATCAAAACCTGGACAAGCCAGGACCCCTTATTATCTCGAGTCAAAAGCTGTGTGCTTCATGGGAGCTGGTCCAGTGTCCAGTGGAAATGCAGGAAGAGATAAAGCCGTTCCAGCGGCGCAAAGGTGAAATATCTATACAAGCAGACTGCCTTCTGTGGGGCAATCGAGTAGTGGTCCCCAAGAAGGGCAGAGACACATTCATCAATGACCTCCACAGTACCCACCCAGGCATCGTAATGATGAAAGTGATAGCCAGATCGCACATGTGGTGCCCCGGTACCGATGCGGACTTAGACTCCTGCGTTCACAGATGTAATACATGCTCGCAGTTAAGCAATGAACCCAGGGAGGTGCCACTAAGTTTATGATCTTGGCCCTCCAAACTGTGGTCTAGGGTACACGTCGATTATGCAGGCCCGTTCTTGGGTAAAATGTTCCTTGTGGTTGTAGACGCATACTCCAAGTGAATTGAATGTGAGATAATGTCGGCTAGCACATCCGCTGCCAGTACTGTAAGCCTGCGGGCCTTGTTTGCCACACACAGCCTACCTGATGTCCTGGTGAGCGACAACGGGCCATGTTTTACCAGTGCTGAGTTCAAAGAATTCATGACCCATTACGGGATCAAACATGCCACATCTGCCCAATTTAAACCAGCGTCCAATGGTCAGGCAGAGAGAGCAGTGCAAACCATCAAGCAAGGCTTGAAGAGGGTAACTGAAGGCTCACTGCAAACTCACCTATCCCGAGTCCTGCTTAGCTACCGCACGAGACCCCACTCACTCACTGGGATCCCACCTGCTGGACTGCTCATAAAAAGAGCACTTAAGGCAAGGCTCTCATTGGTTCACCCTGATCTACATGAACAGGTAGAGAGCAGGCGGCTTCAATAAAGTGCATACCATGATAGCGCAAATGTGTCATACGAGATTGAAATCTATGATCTTGTATTTGTATTAAATTATGGACAAGGTCCCAAGTGGCTTCCTGACATTGTCGTGGCCAAAGAGGGGAGCAGGGTGTTTCGGGTCAAACTTTCAAATGGACTCATTCACCGGAAACACTTGGACCAAATCAAACTCAGATTCACGGACTATTCTGAGCAACCCACCTTGGACCCTACCTTTTTGATCCCCCAACATACACACCAGTGGCAACCGGCACCACGGTTGACCACAAAGCAGAACCCATCATCCATAGCAGCCCTGCAGGGCCCAGCACACTAGGCAGCCAAGCAAGGCCAGCTGCACAGCAGCCCAGTGAGGGTCCAACAAATGATTCAACAACACCAGCTTTCACACTGAGAGGATCAACCAGGGCAAGAAGGGTCCCAGATCGACTCACATTGTAAATAGTTACACTATTGACTTTGGGGGAGAGTGTTGTTATATATGTGGACTTGTATTTACTCTGTATAGCCACCAGAGGACTCAACCCCTGGAGTCCCAAGAGATCCCATAATCCCTTGGGAGCACAGGTATTTAAGGCTTCACAGATTGGAGAGGCACTCTGGAGACCTGCAATAAAAGACTAAGGTCACACTTTACTTTGAGCTCACAGTATTCAGTCTGACTCTTTCTCCATACACAACAGATGGTATTTACAAAGCTGCAAGACTGCTGTGTCTGCAGCTCATATATGAATGGTGTGCATTACCTTCATGACAGTTAAAGTTTAAGTTGATTCACATGACGTTGAATTATCCCCTTTCATGTTAAGAAATCACCAGTGTGTAATGGTGCAGCCATCTGAGACAATGCGCAACAAGGTTATGTGAAATAAAAAACATTTAATGAGAACATTTGTATCAAATCATAATTATCACTGTAAAAAACACCCCACCCCACCCCCACCCCACCCCACAACAAATGTATAACATTTATATCATTTTTTAAATATTTAACATTTCCAACAACACTTCATAAACATAGAACACAAATGCAAAAAAAAACAAGGTACCCCTCTCTCTCTTTCCCCCAAACCTCCCAACAAAATAGCAGCAACAACATAAGAATACTGTGACCAAGACAACACCTGCAGCCATGCACCTCACTTTCCTTTCCCCTCCCCACTTCTCCTCCCCACCTCTACCCCTTCCCCTTCCCCTCCTGACTCCAAGCCGCCTGGCCGAGGAGCTCCTCAGGTGCTGCTTCATTGGAGGGGATGATGGCAGAACCGATGGTTGGACAGATACGGGAGTGGATAGTCCCGAGTTGGGAATGTGCTCCGAGCCAGAAGCAAGATCTTCCTCGTGGCTCTCATGTGTCATTGGCAATAGGGATGCGGCACCTTGGAATTCAGTGCCATGCTCCAGGAACACTGGGAGCCCTCTGCCACCAGTGTTCCTGGCTATCACCTCCAGGGCCTCCACCATCCGCGGCACGTACTTGAGCATAGTGGCGTACATGCTCGCCAACTGGTGGGATATACCCCCCATTGTCTGTAGGATCTGCTGACCTATGTCAACACTCCTCCTGGACAAGTGTACCATGTCCCCGCTCAGATCTGCTGCTCGGAGCAGACCTGTTGTGCCGAAACAACCTCTGTGTGGTTGGCGCCATCCTGGGGCCACCTCGGGTGCCCTGCGGCGAAGTGTTTCAGCCCTGTACCTCCACGGTGGAGGAGGGAATGGCCGCAGGAGCATTAGATGTCATGTGTTTTGACTGCATTATGGAGCTTGGCAATGCAGACTCCTCGAAGCCCGCACTGTCACCTGTGGAGAAGGCACCCTGCAGCTCCACGGGCAAGAATCCGGGTTCCTCAGCACCACATGCATGATCGTCCGGCGGGTCTGGCCCCGGACCCCCAATTCTGGGCTCGGTGGTCTTGCATGGTGCCACACTACTGGCTGAGCTACAAAACATAAATGAAGTTATTAGAGGAGAAGGGGGTGCTAGGGTGACAAGGTGATTCCAGCGCTACACACAGCATATGCACAACAAAAGCACCACCACTATCAAAATCATCACAGACATCACGTTTCATGACCATCACCAAATTCAGCATTGCAATGATTCTCATGAGGCTATCATTATTTAGAGAACACTTTTTTCAAGCATCTATCATATATTATTGGTCGGATATGAGTGGGTATTTGACTTTACATCACGCAATGGTGTATACTTTACTCACGTGGTATCACATCAGGTTCTGCAGCTGCATACGTGGCCGACCGGGGTGGATCCCCACGAGTGCCAGTACTCGCTCCTCGATGTCTGTCAGCTCGATGATGACTGGTGGCCTGCCACCTGTTCGCCTCTGCTCGGCCCTATTCTTCGAAAGCTACTTCTGTAAAAGGTAACACCAGCACGACGTGGCAGGAGACCATTGCGTGAGATCATTGTTAGATACTGTCATAGAGACTGATATAACACATAACCGACAGATGTACTCATGATTATGATAATTATCATTCTTTACCTAAAGACGTACACCATAAATGAAGGCTTTAAGTAAAACATTCCTGGTGTAAGTTCAAGACATCACATCTGATTTTAATCAATCATTACACTTACAATTCAAATTTCATAAATATATAAGTACATGTAAATAAATGTAATACTTACTCTGGTGGATCCGACAAGGTCGTTCCACTTCTTGCGGCACTGGTTGCCCTCATGTCGTTGGTCGCCGACGAGACCACCTCGGCTATGTCACCCCATATCTTCTGGTAGACATTTGGGGTGGGCTTCCCACGCATACCCTGGGTCAATTGACCCCAGCGTGACTCCACCTTCTGCAGGAGGGAAGCATTTGCCTCGTCGGAGAATCTCCTCACTCGTTTGCGTCCTCCCAATTGTTCCTTTCCCACCTCACTGCTTTCATCAGCGTCCTCAGTCTCTACAGCGTGCTGTGTTGCCTCCCCCATTCCTTTTATTTTAAATATTTTTTTTTGCCAAAAACTCCGTGGGAACAACGTTCTTTGTGCTCACATGTGTTTTTGCTGCTGGTAAATCTTCCTCCTACCTCCCACAACAGTCAAACAAGCACACAACACACCCACACACACTTTCAGTTCCTCTCTGCTCACTCTCTCTCTCTCTTTCTCCTCTTCTGCGCATGTATTGATGACCTCTGACCTCCTGAAATGGGGGAATTGACCGTTGCCATAGCTTTGCTTTGGATGCCGACACTTTACGGCAGAAGGTCAAAAAATTTAACGCTAACGCCCATTTCAGATCGCTCGCAGTAATGCCCATTTTATAAAATGGAAAGTTGGGGTTTTGAAAATGGGTGATAATCCGGCGATCTCAAAACCCATATTTATGGCCAACGCTGGAAATAGCGCCCATTTTTGGACGATCTGCACAAAAGTGGAAAGTTTAGCCCTATATCTTTATCTAGACCTGGCCACCATAAGTAACTGCATGCAAAACCGTTGGTCAAGCACATTTCCAGGCGCTGGTCATGAAGATCTCCTCACAATTTGGACCTGAACTTATTTGGAATAACCACACTTGCATCCCGCATGATACAATCTTTATCCACTGATAATTCCTTTCTACGAATATCTTTCTCTGATACATGGTTTGGACAGCCATTGCTATGTAATCATACACCTTTGATATAAGTGGATCATGCTTGGTTGCTGCAGCAATCTCTTCAGTTGTGACTGCACATTTTTCAGGGTTTCATAAAACCTGGGGCCTGCTTCAGTCACGAAAATAGTCTGGTTTTGTTCTAACACCACCTGGTTATGGTGTTCATCACCTGGGGACTTTGATGATACTATTTACAGTGAAATTTTTTTTTAGCCACTCCACATACACTCCGAAAGTATCTCGATTGCGATGGAACTCACCCAAGCGCTCTATTATTCCCATAGGCATGGCCATCAGGACTCTTCAGTTCAGCCAAGTGTGCTTGAAATTTACCTTGGATTTTTAGCTGTGCTGCAAATCAAAGAACCTCGCAAAGTCGATCTGTTGGTTGGAAGGATCATCTACCAATGAAAATTTCAGCTAGGGAATCTAAATATCCTATCCTCATTTGCCAAATGCAATTAGGAAATTGCACCCAAAATGCTCTTGAAATTGTGCTGGTTAGGTTACACTTCAAGTTTCCGCTAAAATTCATTTGCATAATCACAAACGTAAAGTTTTCCATGAACCAGCGCAATCTGGTAGCATAATGGAACGTAATTGTTTCTTTATTTCTTTCCATTAAAAAGTATTCCTTGATGTATTTTAGTAAGAGCGGTAATCTGGTGCAGTTTTATTAATAGAACTGAAAATGGGTTCATCAGCAAAATTAAGCATTTTAATAAGGGTCTTTGGTTCTCCACCTGTGACTAACTAGATTTAAAATCACTAAAAATGGCTTTGAAGAAAACTATACTGAACCGATTACTAGTTTCATTGATGTGCACTAGTCAGCTGTGGCTCAGTGGGCAGCACTCTCCAAGTGAGCAAGTGCTGCTGATTACTGCAGGAGTTGGAGTGAGTTTGTAAAAAGTTGGTGGATGGTTTTTCAAATTTTCAGGACTTTTTGGCCCATAAATAGCAGCCAAATGGCTGATGACCCAGACCCCTCAAAGGACAATGCTCCCAGGATGAATTTAATCAGGAGAGAAAATGTTGGGAGAAGGGAGAATAAAAGACCCAAAGATTTGGGCCGGGACCCCAGGAGGTTTGGAAAAGAAAACACGGTGGTGGTTCACTGCCAGGATAAGGAGATACGAGCTTGGGATATCATCCAGGCAGTAATGAGGACTGCGGTGAGGGAAGTTGCTTTGCTTGCCGACCAAAGCTGAATGTTGGATTCAAGGTGACGGTCAGTGGCCAAGAGGATGTGCAAAGACTTTTACTGAGCCTGAAGGTTGGTGAGAAGTACTTGGATATATCTCTGTTGTGTCCTGAAGAGGTGGTGGTCTCATTCTTAAACCTGTCAGTTTATGTTGAGGATGATGTGAGGATAAAAATGTTGGAGTCATGGGATATTAAAATATGCTCAGTAATAAAGAGGAGATACTATCCAGGAACGCAGGTAGCAGATGGAACCTGTTAAGTACGGTTCCCAGAGGGGAGAAGTCATTACCCTACAGCATGAAATTTGAGACAATGGAAGGAGTGCAGTACTTCCGGGTACTGCATGATAACCAGGTGAAGGTTTGCTATTACTGTCTTGGACACGACCATCTTGTATGAAGCTGTCCAGACTTGTACTGTTCTAACTGCAGCAAGTCTGGACACATTGCATGGAGCTGCAAGGCAGAGAGCTGTGGGGTGTGTCACAAAGGCCCCACCCACTGTGAGTGTGAGACAAAAGGAAGTTCCTTGAGCGACAAGGAGGTGGGGCAAGGAGCAGGGGGTGTGAGTGGAGTGGTCAGAAGAGCAGAGCAGGTGGAGGACACAGCCAGCGAATGGAAAGAGAAAAGAGCGCAAGAAGAGGCAGAAAATTATGGAGCAGAAAACAGGATGGAGATGGTAGAAAAAACACCAAATACGGTGGAAAAGGACAAAGACAGCAGAGGACAGCAATGGTCAAGGAGAGAGTCAAGTCATAATATGGCTCACCTCTCCCTAAAAAATCAGGTATCTGTGGGGGGAACGAAGATGGGTGTGGGGTGTGGGGTAAGTACTAAAAAGAAAGATAGGGAGTCATACATCTCGGGGAGCAGGAGGGTGCAAGAGACAGGAGATTTAAAGGGGAAACAGGACGGGAGCGGGGAGGCAAAGACACCAAAATGAAGCCAGATGGGTGGAGACGTGCCATTGTCCCAGAGGGAGAAGAAACGGGGAGCAAGGTTTGCGGTGGAGATGAGGCCGAAGGGAGTGGCACCGTTGGAGGAACCATGTTAGCATTAAGACTCTTTAAGGGAGATTATTTATCTGATTGGGAACAGGGACAGGAGATTACAGAAGAGCTCGAGAGCGAGGAGTCAGAGGAGGATGGAGACATGGAATTGGGGGGTGGGATGGCATCATGTGGAGGGGCAGAAGGAGGGATAAGGGGCAGCTCCGTGGGCTAAATCTAATGCACAGAAGAGGCTGGAACTGCAGGGAAAGTTCAAACAGGAGGTGAAAAAGAACCGGAGGCAGCAGGAGAAAGCAACAGCTGCCCAAAAAGTTGTGAAGGAGCAAGAGAGGAGAGATGGGCCAGAGATTAAATGATGGGGGAATTATCAGCCACACTTTTTTTATTAGGAGCAATGATTACATTGGTCTCGATCAATATGAAATGGACTGAGGGGGGCAGAAGAAATTGCAGCAATTGTTGCAATGTTTTAAAGGCACTAATCTGTTGCGTCTTCAAGATACCTTTTGGGATGAGAATATCCGAGAAAGAGTTCGGAAGGTTTGGAAGGGAGAAGTGTTTGCAAGTTGTGCAAATAATAACCGTAGAGGGGTGGCTGTTTTAGTGATTTTGTCCATAAAAGAGAACATTGCCTTGGTGAACAAGGACACTGAGGGGAGATATTTGCAGCTAACAGTAAAAGTGGAAGAATTTAATTATGATCTCTTTAATATCTATGCGCCGAATGACCATTGCAAGAGGCGTGAGTTTGTTCGGTGGTTATTCACAGAAGTGGCAGAAGTGGAAAACCCTTGTACAGTAGGGGATTTTAATGTATTTTTTTTATCTCAGATGGACATTTCAGCCCAGATGACCTTTAAGGATGATAACTCCAGAGGGATGATTGTAAAAATGATGGCAAATTTAAATTTGAGAGACTTATGGAGGGATCGGAACCCCATAAAAATTAGGGGTTGTGAAGAGGTTGTGTGAGTGATGTTTTAAAACAGAGCTGGATAGATTTTGTGTTAATGCAGGAAGGGTTAAGTTCTGAGGTGATGTAGATTTATTATAAAAAAGTATTGTTTCGTGACCATTCAGCTTTGGTTCTTAGAATTAGGACCGGCAGAGTTAAGATTGGTCAAGAGGTGTGGATTTTAAACAGCCAATACCTGAAAGAAATAGCTTATAAAGAAGATATTTAAAATAGAATAAAGAATGCTCGGAAGGAACCTTTAATCTTGAAAGAGAAAAGAGTTTGGTGGGACAATTTCAAATATGAGGTAAAAGTTTTTTCAGTACGTTATGGGAAAGAAAGAGCAACAGCTAACCGGTGTCGAGAAGAGAATATAAACAGAACTATAAAGCAGTTGAAGGAGAGGATAAGAGAGCAGAGACTATGTGGAAGGTTTTAAAAGAAGAGTGGGAATTATTGCAAGTTGAAAAATGCAAGGTGGCCATTCTCCGTGCAAAGGCTAAAGATGCATTGGAGGGAGAAATGTGTACTAGATACTTTCTGGAGCAAGAGAAGTTGTGACAAAGGTTATCATTAAATGGAGAGTTGAAGGTTGGGGAAAAGATCATTCATGACAGTGAGGAGAGAATGGAGGCGGCTAATAGCTTTTATCAAGAGTGATATACAAAAGAAGACATTTCCAAATTGGCGATGGAGAAGGTTAGTGTTTTTATTGAAGAGGGTTTAAAGGAGGATGAGAGAAGGATGTGTGACAAAGAAGTAGGATTAGTGGAAATAAGAGTAGCAATAAGTGGAATGAAGGGGGGCGGTGGGAAGCCCAGGGTCCGATTGACTAAGTGCAGAATTTGATAAAGAAATCCCTCAAGCAAAAGCTGGATTTGTTTCTGGCTGCGGCGGTAGGTACTGCAGGGAATTTAATGGCCAAAGTAATCTCCTGGACTAGTTTCAATCGCCTATATGGGTCGGAGAGGATTTTCCCAGAATTTTTTTTCCAAATCGGAGAGGAATTTCCCAGAATTTTTTTCCCAAATCAGACAAAAAACAGGAAACTATAGACCAGTTGGCCTAACATCTGTGGTTGGGAAAATGTTGGAATCCATTATTAAAGAAGCAGTAGCAGGACATTTGGAAAAGCAAAATTTGGTCAGGTAGACTCAGTATGGATTTATGAAGGAGAAGTCATGTTTGACAAATTTTCTGGAATTCTTTGAGGATGTAACAATCAGGGTGGATAAAGGGGAACCAGTGGATGTGGTGTATTTGGACTTCCAGAAGGCATTTGACAAGGTGCCACATAAAAGGTTACTGCACAAGGTAAAAGTTCACAGGGTTGGGGGTAATATATTAGCATAGATAGAGGATTGGCTAATGAACATAAAACAGAGATTAGGGATAAATAATTCATTCTCTGGTTGGTAATCAGTAACCAGTGTGGTGCTGCAGGGATCAGTGCTGGGCCTCCAACTATTTACAATCTATCTTAACGACTTGGAGGAAGGGACTGTGTGTAACGTAGCCAAGTTTGCTGATGATACAAATATGGGAGCAAAAGCAATGTGTGAGGAGGACACACTAAATCTGCAAAAGGACATAGACAGGCTAAGTGAGTGGGCAAAAATTTGGCAGATGGGGTATAAAGTTAGAAACTGTGAGGTCATGCACTCAAAAAAAATCAAAGAGCAGGTTATTATTTAAATGGAGAGAGATTGCAAAGTGCCGTAGTACAGCGGGACCTGGGGGTACTTGTACAAGAAACACAAAAGGTTAGTATGCAAGTACAGCATGATCAGGAAGGCCAATGGAATCTTGGCCTTTATTGCAAAGGGAATGGAGTATAAAAGCAGGGAAATCTTGCTACAGTTATACAGGGTATTGGTGAGGCCACACCTGGAATACTGAGTGCAGTTTTGGTTTCCATATTTACGAAAGGACATAATTGCTTAAGGAGGCAGTTCAGAGAAGGTTCACAAGATTGATTCCGGAGATGAGGGGGTTGACTTATGAGGAAAGGTTGAGTAGGTTGGGCCCCTACTCATTGGAATTCAGAAGAATGAGAGGTGATCTTACCGAAATGTATAAGATTATGAGGGGACTTGACAAGGTGGATGCAGAGAGGATGTTTCCACTGATAGGGGAGACTAGAACTAGAGGGCATGATCTTAGAATAAGGGGCCGCCCATTTAAAACTGAGATGAGGAGGAATTTCTTCTCTGAGGGTTGTGGATCTGTGGAACTCACTGCCTCATAGAGTTGTGGAAGCTGGGACATTGAATACATTTAAGACAGAAATAGACAGTTTCTTAAACCATAAGGGAATAAGGGGTTATGGGGAGCGGGCAGGGAGGTGGACCTGAGTCCATGATTGGATCAGCCATGATCGTATTGAATGGCAGAGCAGGCTCGAGGGGCCGTATGGCCTACTCCTGCTCCTATTTCTTATTTCTTATGTTCTTGTATAAATTGAGCTGGATTTTTTATCTGTTTTTTTGCCTCTCCCAGGAGATTACATGGTTTTGGGTGGGGTGGAGTGTATAAGTTATGACATACAAGCTATCGCAATTGTATGGGGCAGGCTCGATGGATTAGATGGTCTTTACCTGTCCGTCATTGTTCATATATTCATAATACCATCATTGGACGGCAAAATCAGGGAGGACTCAATTTCCCAATGTTGATTTGAAGAAAAAATCCTATAGAATTAAATGGGTGAAGATATTTCTTCAGAAATGAAATACAAGCTTTTGGAAGTGTTGTTTTCAGCATTTTTTAAAACAAAGGGGGATGGGAGGACAGGGAATATGTTATATGGAATACAATAATATGTTTTTGAAGTAGATTAAACCTCGGTTTTATAAGGGGGCTGTAGATTCCCAAGTGTTGGTGGAGATGTTGCTTTTTTTCAAGGAGGCTTCGAGGGTGTCCTCGAAATGTTTTCTCTGCCCTCCTGGGACTCGCCTGCCGTGACGTAGCTCGGAGTAGAATGCTTGTTTCGGGAGTTTAGCATCGGGCATGCGGACAACATGGCCCACCCACTGGAGCTGGTCGAGCGTGGTTAATGCCTCGATGCTGGGGATGTTGGCCTGAGAGAGAATGCTGATGTTGAAGCGCCTATCCTGTCAATGAATTTGCAGGATTTTGCAGAGGCAGTGTTGGTGGTACTTCTCCACTGCTGTACATAGTCCATGGGCTGGATTTTCAGCTTTGTTGTTTTCGTGGCGAAAACAGAGGCGAGGCGGGAAATTTACTGTCTGATAAATGGTTGCGCTTGTGGAGCAACTTTTGTCATTTGGGCCTTGCGCCAGGCAAAAAGGGAGGTGTTGTACTAGTTTTGCAGTGCAAAAACGGGATCCTTTCCAACTTTAGTGCGGGGCCGAGAGCACTCCGAAAGAGCCCTTGGGAAGGGAAAAAATAAATTCACAAAATCTTTCAAAAAACATTGCCAACACCCTTACCACAGAAATCGCTGCAAAAATATAAAAGAATAAAAACTTTAACTTACCCTTTCTACAGTTTATCCAACTCACCGCTGCAGGGCTGCACCGCTGTGTTTTCCCTGGCGGTCATCACGGGGCGCGTTTTGCAGCTTACAGGTCGGGTGATTGACTAAACTTCTGCCGGTGTCGCAATGCGAGTCATTGCACACCCGGCGTAGATCTCCCCAGCGATGCTTCTAAGCACCACCGCAAAAACCAACCCGAGGATCAGCCCGGATGCAAAACAGCTGACCGCCCCATTTTTCGCCGTGAAGGGTCAAAGCCCGGTGAAAACCCGGTCACAAATGACCTGAAAATCCAGCCCCATAGCTCTGAAGCATATAGCAGGGCGGGTATCACTACTGCTCTGTAGACTATGAGCTTGGTGCCAGATTTGAGATCCTGGTCTTCAAACACTCTCTTCCTCAGGCAGCCGAATACTGCACTGGCACACTGAAGGAGGTGTTGGACTTCGTTATCGATGTCTGCCCTTGCTAAGAGTAGGCTCCCAAGGCAAGGGAAGTTGTCCACATTGTCCAAGGTCTCAAGGTGGATCTTGATAGCCGGGGAGCAGTACTGTCTGGCGGTGGCAGGTTGGTAGAGGACCTTTGTCTTACTGATGTTTAATGTGCGGCCCAGACTCCTATACGCTTCACTGAAGGTGTCAACGATGGTTTGGAGTTCGGACTCCGAGTGTGCACAAACGCAAGCGTCATCTGCATTTAATTCAATGTAAGACAATTGTTCAGGGCCTTGTTGAGACCACACCTGGAGTACTGCGCACAGTTTTGGTCTTATCTAAGGAAGGATATACTTGCTTTGGAGGCAGTGCAACAAAGGTTCACCAGATTGATTCCTGGGATGAGAGGGCTGTCTTATGATGAGAGATTGTGTAGAATGGGCCTATATTCTCTGGAGTTTAGAAGAATGAGAAGCGATCTCATTGAAACATACAATATTCTGAAGGGGTTTGACAGGGTAGATGCTGTGAGGTTGTTTCCCCTGGTTGGAATGTCTAGAACTAGGGAGCACAGCCTCCGGATAAGAGGTAGGCCATTTAAGACAGAGATGAGAAGGAATTTCTTCACTCAGAGGGTTGTGAATCTTGGGAATTCTATGCCCAGAGGGCTCTGTATGCTGAGTCTCTGAATATATTCAAGGCTGAGATATAGATTTTTGGATCTAAGGGAATCTAGGGATACAGAGATCGGGTGAGAAAGTGGAGTTGAGGTCGATGATCAGCCATGATCTTATTGAAGGCTCGAGGGTTGTATGGCGAACTCCTGCTCCTGTTTATTATGTTCTTATTAGCTGAGGCATAGAATATAAAAGCAGGGAGGTTATGCTTGAACTGTACAAAATACTTGTTAGGCCACAGCTAGAGTACTGTGTACAGTTCTGGTCATCACATTACATGAAATATGTGATTGGACTTGAGAGTGTGCAGAGGAGATTTATGAACACCTTGCTAAGACTGAGAATTTTAGCTATAAGGAAAGATTGGATAGGCTGGGATAGTTTTCTTTAGAACTGAGGAAGCTGAGGGGAAACTTGATTCAGGTGTATATATTGAGGGGATATATTAAGTAAACTAAACTCATAGAGGATAAAACCTCTCATCCGGATGGATCGCATCCAAGCATCCACGGAAGAGATAGCAGAAGCATTACTACACATATTTAATAATTTGTTAGAAAAAGTGTAGTGCCAGAGAACTGGTGGATAGCTAATGTAATACCTGTATTGAAGAAGGGGGATAGAACATGTCCAGTCAGCTTAATATCAGTGGTAGGAAAAATAATGGAATTCCTACTAAAGGAGAAAATAGAAAAACATCTCGGGGCTGAAATTGCCCACTGCTGGAAACGGGGCACACCTACCCTGTTTCTCGTGTTTTTACTGGCACGGTGAATGCAGTGGCCTCTTGAGCAAAATTCCGCTCTTTGGCTTTATTTTCCCGCAGACCTGAAGTCGGTCATAATGGGGGCGGAAGTGCGGTGGCTGGTGAGCACACTAGAGGGGCAGAAGTTGTGGGTGGGCAGAGTGGCCGACGCTGTCCATCATCAGCGTAGCACTGATGCAGTCATCACGGCCCGCGGCTCTCCCTTTCAATAAAAGGGAAGAGCCTGCACGATTGTTTAAGTTCGATCTAGTGGGCCACCAGGCAGGGTGTTTAGGCCGGGCCAGCAGCCTGGCACCCAAGAGGCAGGGGGGGGGGCGGCATGGGCAGGCTGCCTGTTGGTGGCCCGGTCGAACCCAGGGGCATAATTGTCGGCCCGACATGCAGTCGGCTGGCAAATAAAATACATGGCAGTAGCGGCAGTAGGCCCTTCCCTTTAATGAGAGCCGCACCGCCATTTTACAAGGACTACAGCCTCACTGAACTGGCAGAAGAAGGCAATTTTTGGCACCGCATGGCGGGACCAAGATTTTTTTGGTGGAATTTCACCATCGGAGGGCACATCAGCAGTGCGCACTCTTATGACACCCTTAGGCTAGATTAGCAGCAGCGGAGCGGGATCACCCCCAGGATACCGCAGGAGCGGAATTTTTAAAATGGCGGCCATTACACAAAAATTCGGCGGCCATTGCACTCTGCAGTTTGACCAATTTCCAGTGGTAACAGGGCTTAAGGGAAGGGAAATTTCGGCCCCTAGATACCAAAAATATAGTAATGAATAGTCAGCATGGATTTCAAAAAGGAAAGATTTGCTTGACCAACCTCATTGAATTTTGTGAAGAGGTAACAGAAAGAGACAATGGTAATGCAATAGATATAATTTATGTAGATTTTCAAAAGGCCTTCGATAAGATAACCTATAATAGACTGACGAACAAGGTCAGAAAATGTGGAGTCAGGGGACAAGTAGCAGAATGGTTAGCTAGCTGGCTTCAAGACACAAAGCAGAGAGTAGGGGTAAAAGGTAGCTATTCACAGTGGCAGAAGGTGGGTAGTGGTGTTCCACAAGGATCAGTGCTGGGATCACTGTTGTTCACAATTTATATTAAAGATTTAGACTTTGGAATCAAAAACACAATTTCCAAATTAGCGGATGGCACCAAATTGGGGCGGGTGGGGGGAGGGTAGTCAATACTGAGCAGAACTGCAATAACTTACAGGAGGACATTAATAAACTTGTAGAATGGGCATATAATTGGCAAATTAATTTCAACACAGATAAATGTGAGGTATTACATTTTGGTAGAAAGAATAGGGAGGTCACTTATTACTTAGAGGGTGCGAGTCTAGGTGGGGTAGAGGAACAAAAGGATCTCGGAGTATAAATACACAAATCATGAAAAGTTGTAACCCAGGTTAGCAAGGCCGTTAAAAAAAAAAGCAAACCAAGCACTAGGGTTTATTTCTAGAGGTATAAAATTGAAGAGTAGGGAAGTTATGCTAAACCTGTATCGTACCTTGGTTAGACCACACATGGAGCACTGCATACAGTTCTGGTTGCCATATTATAAAAAGGATATAGAGGCACTGGAGAGGGTGCAGAGAAGATTTACAAGGATGATACCAGAAATTCGAGGGTATACATATCAGGAAAGGATGAACAGCCTGGGTCTCTTTTCTCTTGAAAAAAGAAGGCGGAGGGGTGACCAAATAGAGGTCTTTAAAATTATGAAAGGTTTTGATCGAGTGGACACACAGAGAATGTTTGCACTTGTGGGGAAGAGTATAACGAGAGGCCATCAATATAAGATAGTCACCAAGAAATCCAATGGGGAATTCAGAAGAAACTTCTTTACCCAAAGAGTGGTTAGAATGTGCAACTCGTGACCACAGGGAGTGGTTGAAGCAAATAGTATAGATGCATTTAAGGGGAGGCTAGACAAGCATATGAGGGAAAAGGGAATAGAGGGTTATGTTGATAGATTTAGATGAGGAAAGACTGGAGGAGGCTCAAGTGGAGCATAAATGCCAGCATGGACTGGTTGGGACGAATGGCCTGTTTCTGTGTCGTATATCCGATGTAATCCTATATAAAGTGTATAAAATTATGAAAGGCCGAGATAGAGTGGATAGGAAGGACCTATTTCCCTTTGCAAAGAGGTCAATAACCAGGAGGCATAGATTTAAAGTAATTGGTAGAGGATTAGAGGGGAGTTGAGGAGAACTTTTTTTACCCAGAGGGTGGTAGAGGTCTGGAACGTAGTGCCTGAAAGGGTGGTAGAGGCAGAAATGCTCATCACATTTAAAAAGTACTGGGATATACACTTGAAGTGCAGTAACCTGCAGGGCTACGGCCCAAGAGCTGAAAAGTGGGATTAGGTTGGATCGCTTTTTTTTGGCCGGCACAGACATGATGGGTGCCATAAATTTCTATGATTCTTAACAGCGCTCACCTTTAATTATGCACAACTTGGACAGCAGCTTCCGTCGAGAGCACAGTTAAATGTGAAAATCCGGACGTTTCTGACTGAGATGTACTGCTCCTCTGTTAGCTGCGTGAAAATGATATCTTGCTGACTGGCTTCCCATTCAAATGTATTGAACAGCAATACATTTTTTAACAGCGTGATAAGTCTTAATTACTGCCAAACAACCTCATGGCACTGAAAATTTATTATTACATGTGTGGAATCTCATTCTTTCAGCTTTTAATTATTGTTGGTGATTTTTTAAAGAAAGAAAAATTTGCATTTATATAGTGCCTATCACGACCATTGGATGTCACAAAGCTCTATACAGCCAATGAAGTACTTTTTGAAGTATAATCACTGTTGTAATGGAAAGGTGGCAGCCAATTTGCAGACAGCAAGCTCCCAGAAACAGCGATGTGATAATGACTCGATAATGTTTTTTTTTTGCTTTGTTGCTTGAGGGATAAATATTGATCAGGACACCGAGGACAATGCTTTGCTCATAATAAAGGATGAAACTGAGTACTGAGTACAATGAGCAAGTGTGACCTTAGCTCTTTAATAAGACTCCAGAGTGCAGGTACCTCATGGGTGGCCTGCTTATAAACCATGCTCCCAAGAGATGCTGGGATCCCTTGGGACTCCAACAGTTAGGCCCTCTGGTGGTAGTGTGATACAGGTTACAAGGGGTTAAATACATAATGTCACTCCCCCGTGAAGTCAACAGTACACTTATTTAAAAGGTGAGATGATCTAGGGTTTTTCGCTCCCTTGTCGATCGTCTTGGTACAAATGCAGGTGTGGGTGAGTTGGTCAGTTCTTCACTGGGCTGTTGGGCAGCCGGCCTTGCCGGGCTGCTGGGGATGGCAAGTTTGGCTTCGTGGTCAACCATGATGTCAGTTGCCACTTGTGTGTGTTGGAGGGTCAAAGTTGGTGGTGTCTTCTTCGGGTTGTTCGTAGCTGTTGGTGAACCGCAATTTCATTTGATCCAAATGTTTTCTGTGCGTTTGTCAATTGGCCAATTTGACCTGAAACACTCTACTCCACTCTTTGGCTGTGACTGTACCAGCGAGCCATTTGAACACAAACACGGGATCATTGACCTCAATATCATGTGACAAATTTGCACGGCCATGGTACACACTTTATTGATGCCGCCTGCCCTCCATGTGATCATGGAGATCAGGGTGGACCATAGAGAGCCTTGTTTTTAGCGCCCTTTTCATGAGCAGTTCGGCTGGGGGAACCCCAGTGAGTGAGTGGAGTCTGGTGTGGTAGCTGAGCAGCACTCGGGACAGCCGGGTCTGCAGGGAGCCTTCTGACACGCGTTTCAAGCTTTGCTTGATGGCCTGAACTGCCCGTTCTGCCTGGCTGCTAGATGCGAGCTTGAACGGGGCAGATGTGACGTGTTTGATTCCATCGCGGGTCATGAATTCCTTGAATTCAGCACTGGTGAAGCACAGCCCATTTTCACTGACTAGGACATCAGGCAAGCCGTGCGTGGCAAACATGGCTCATAGGCTTTCAGTAGTGGCCATGGACGTGCTTACAGACATTATCGCACATTCAATCCATTTTGAGTAAGTGTCCATGACAACCAAAAACATTTTGCCTACAAATGGGCCCGCATAGTCCACGTGGATTCTCAACCACAGTTTGGAGGGCCACGTCCACAAACATTCGAGAATGAAAAGTCCCCTGTTACGGCCCGCCAGATCAGGATCTGGACCAGCCAGGATCCTTTACTATCCTTGGTAAAATACAGTATCGTCCATGGGAGCTGGTCCGATGTCCCAGCGGAGATGTAGAAGGCGTTTAAGCCGTCCCACATGCGCAAAGACAAAATGTCCCTGCAAGCGGCCTCTCGGGGTGCATTGCTTAGCTTAGAGCAAGTGTTGCACTGGCGCACACATGAATCTAAATCTGAGTCGCTGCCAGGCCATCACACATGGGATCTGGCAATGGCTTTCATCATTGCAATGCCTGGGTGGGTGCTGTGCAGTTCACGTATGAATGTATCTCTGCCTTTCTTGAGCAAGACCACGCGATTGTCCCACAACAGGCAGTCCGCTTGCAGGGACATTTTGTCTTTGCACGTGTGGGATGGCTTAATCGCCTTCTACATCTCCGCTGGGACACCGGACCAGCTCCCATGGACGATACAGTATTTTACCAAGGATAGTAAAGGATCCTGGCTGGTCCAGGTCCTGATCCGGCGGGCCGTAACAGGGGACTTTTCGTTCTCGAATGCCTCCATGACCATGAGCAAATCCGCTGGCTGTGCCATTTCCACCCCGGTGGTGGGCAATGGCAGCCGACTGAGAGCATCTGCTCAGTTCTCTGTGCCCGGTCTGTGGCGGATTACATAGTTGTATGCCGATAGCGTGAACGCCCATCTTTGGATGCGGGCAGAGACATTGGTGTTAATCCTCTTTGCTCTCAGAGAGCGGCTTGTGGTCAGTTTCAAGCTCAGACTTGAGGCCAAGTAAATACTGGTGCATGTTTTTTACCTCATAAACGCATGCCAGAGCCTCTTTTTCAATCATGCTGTAAGCCCTTTCGGCCTTGGACAAACTCCTGGGTGTATAAGCGACCGGTTGCAAGATCCCCGATTCATTAGCCTGTTGTAACACACACCCGACCCCGTATGACGACGCATCGCAAGCTAGCACTAATCTTTTACAAGGGTTATACAGGACAAGCAGTTTGTTTGACCACAACAGATTTCTGGCTTTCTTAAAGGCAGCCTCTTGTGAATTCCCCCATATCCATTCATCTCCCTTACGCAGCAGCAAATGTAGGGGTCCTAGCAGGGTGCTTAACCCAGGTAGGAAATTACCGAAGTAGTTAAGGAGTCCCAGGAATGACCGCAGCTCCATCACGTTCTGTGGTCTTGGTGCGTTCTTGCTGGCCTCCGTCTTGGCGTCGGTGGGTCTGATGCCGTCTGCCGCGATTCTTCTTCCCAAGAACTCGACCTCCTACGCCAGGAAAACTCACTTCGAGGATTTCAACCTGAGCCCCACGTGATCCAACCGACTAAGAACCTCTTCCAGATTCTTCAAGTGCTCCAAGGTGTCGCGACCTGTAACCAGTATATCGTCCTGGAAAACCACGGTCCGAGGAACCGACTTTAGCAGGCTCTCCATGTTCTGTTGGAAGATTGCCGCGGCCAACCGAATCCCGAACGGGCACCGGTTATAGATGAACAGACCTTTGTGCGTGTTGATGCAGGTGAGGCCTTTCGAAGACTCCTCCAGCTCCTGCGACATATAGGCCACGCTCAGGTCCAGCTTGGTGAACGTCTTCCCTCCAGCCAGGGTCGCGAATAGGTCGTCTGCCTTGGGTAGCGGGTACTGGTCCTGCAGCGAAAAATGGTTAATTGTTACTTTATAGTCCCTTAAGATTCTAACCGCGCCATCCTCTTTAAGTACCGGGACAATCGGACTAGCCCACTCGTTGAATTCCACCGGCGCGATGATGCCTTCCCGCTGCAGTCTGTCCAGCTCAATTTCCACTTTCTAACATCATGTAAGGTACTGCCCGTGCCTTGTGGTGGATGGGTCGCATACCGGGAACCAAATGGATCTGCACTTTCGCCCCCCAGAAGTTTCCAATGCCTGACTCGAACAATGATGGGAACTTGCTCAGAACCTGGGCACATGAGGCGTCGTCGACGGACGAAAGCGCTCAGATGTCGTCCCAGTTACAGCAGATTTTTCCCAGCCAGCTTCTGCCAAACAACGTGGGTCTATCCCATGGCACAATCTAGAATGGGAGTTGGTGTACTGCTCCGTCATAGGAGACTTTGACTTCTGCACTGCCAATTACAGGGATTAGTTCCTTGGTGTAAATCCTTAGTTTGGTTTGAAAGGGGCTGAGCTTGGGCCTGTGTGCTTTTTTGCCCCTTTTTGCCCCACAGCCTGTCAAAGGCCTTTTTACTTATTATTGACTGACTTGCACCCAGTTCTATAGATACTGGAATAC
This sequence comes from Pristiophorus japonicus, assembly GCF_044704955.1. Lineage (NCBI taxonomy): Eukaryota > Metazoa > Chordata > Chondrichthyes > Pristiophoridae > Pristiophorus > Pristiophorus japonicus. The sequence goes on from NC_091977.1 coordinate 421,910,509, forward strand.
CGTTCAGTTCAACTTTCAACATTATTGGTGGACATTGCGTAGTGAATGTGTGTACTCCGTACACTTCTGCCTCCTCGGTACGAGTCTCCAATTCAGCCTGATCCACAGTGGATCGATCTTCCTCTACAACGTGGTGGTTTGTAGGGTTTGCAGCTCGCCTGCACATTCGCTGGAGGTGTCCCATTGTTCTGCAACCGTTGCACGCATAGTGCTTGAAGCGGCATTGACGGGGCCGATGATCACCTCCACAGCACCAACAAGGTGTTAACTGCCTTGCATTAACGATTGATGGCGGACTCTGGGTCATCTGAGGTCGGGCAGCAGCAGCCGACGTGTACATTCTGCCGTGTATATTTCTGCTCGAAACCGACGTTACTTTATGCACAGTACTGGCCGAAACTTCTTTACTCTGCAAAATCTGTTTGGTGTTGTCGCTGGTGGACATAAATGCCTGGGCTATCGTTATGACTTTACATAGGTTCGGAGTTTCTACAGTCAACAGTTTGCGAAGGATTGTCTCATGGCCAATGCCCTGTACAAAAAAGTCTCTAAGCATTTGTTCTAGGAATCTCTCAAACTCACATTGTCCTGAGAGGCGCCTTAGTTCGGCGACATAGCTCGCCACTTCCTGGCCCTCCGATCGTTGACACGTGTAGAACGGATATCTCGCCATCAAAACGTTTTCCTTAGGATTTAGGTGCTCCTGGACCAACGTACACAATTCTTCTTAGGATTTCTCTGTTGGTTTTGCCGGAGCTAGGAGATTCTTCATGAGGCCATAGGTTGTTGCCCCATAGAGAGTTAGGAGGATCGCCCTCCGTTTGGTAGCATTCTCGTCCCCTTCCAGCTCGTTGGTCACGAAGTATTTGTCAAGTCTCTCCACGGAGGCCTCCCAATCGTCCCCTTCTGAGAACTTCTCCAGGATACCAACTGTTCTTTGCATTTTCGCGCGGTTGTTCGTTACCTTGTATGCTCATAATAAAGGATGAAACTGAGTACTGTGTACAATGAGCAAATGTGACCTTAGCTCCTTTAATAAGACTCTAGAGTGCAGGTACCTCGTAGATCGCCTGATTATATACCGTGCTCCCAAGGGATGCTGGGATCCCTTGGGACTCCAACAGGTCGGCCCTCTGGTGGTAGTGTAATACAGGTTACAAGGGGTTAAATACATAACACATCACTCCCCTGCACTTCTTTAATATAGTGCTGTAGGATCTTTTACATCCACCTGAGGGAGTAGACGTGGCCTCAGCTTAACATCTCATCTAAAAGATGGCACCTCTGACAGTGCAGCACTCCCTCAGTACTGTACTGGTGTGTCAGCCTCGATTTTTATGCTCAAGTCTCTGGAGTGGGACTTGAACCCACAACCTTTTGACTCAGATGCGAGGGTGCTACCCATTGAGCCACTGGCTGACGCACTGCCTTTTTTTCTTTCATTATTTTTGGCGATTTTTAAAAGATTTTTTGCTGTGCAAAACTCTATATAAAGTCTATGGGCAAGTGGAAGTCTAAAGAACAGTGGGTACCGTTCGTTCATCGCTCACAGCAGAATAGGGCCCATGGTCATCAAAATTGCCCCTTTCTATATGAGCTGTGGCTGCTCGGTCAGCGTGGAGGGGTCAACATTTTTAAAATTGCCCTCCGGTGTACAGGACCACCCCGGCCATCTTCCCACCCTGTCGGGCATGCGCTGGCCCCTTACCAACAGGTGGCGACCCCCTTTCTGCGCCGTGTGGGAAATTGTCCCGATGGAGCGGATTGGCCATTGCTCGGTACCCCCGACAGTTTTCCCCGGCAGGAAGCTTCTCGTGGCTGGGCAGCAAGTCTGCCCTTAAACGGGAGGGCGCGCTGCCGCGGCCACCATTTTATTTTAATTTTCAGCCGACTACCAGGTCAGCCTGACAATGGTGGTCATGGGTTCAGCCGGGCCGCCAACAGGCAGGCCAGCACCCCCTCTTGGGTACTGGGCCGCTGGTCCCACCAAAACACTCCTTGGTGGGCCAGTGTTTGCCACTAAAGTGGCTGCAGAGTTCGCAGCAGTACTCCCCTTTAACTGAAGGGAAAGAACATTATGACTCGGAGCGACTGCCGTTCTCACCCGCCCGCCCTGCACCCATCTGGAACACTGCCCCGCTTCCGGAAAATAAATGAAGTCCAGAATTTCGCCGGATTCTCCGCCCCATATATTGGAGTGGACAGACCACTTACAAAGCTGCACGTGCGCCCCGTTTGGGGTGGAAGGCAGTTTCGGGCCCATTGTGTTTTGTACTGCTGATGAAATAGAGGAAGACAAATGTGCCTATTTGTTTTCTGTGATGTGATGGACTGAATGATGTTCAGGCGATCATTGGACAGAAGGTGAGAAGCTGTTTACAAAGAGGTCAAGTGCTCATTTCCTTCATTGTTACTCGTATCAACTAGATTGCGATTCTAAATCCCCTTTCCGTGGATGACATGTATCAAGTGACGATTTGTCTGTCAGTTCAAAAGCACCTGAAGAGCTGTGTCTTCTTTGAGTCAAAATTTACAAATCCAGTCTATTTTCATCGTCTCTATTGCTAAGTGGCTAAGGATTTCAGCTGCACTTGCAACAATATTTGTGTGTGTGTGCTCTTATACAGCATTCTATACAAGATCAGGTAAAACATTAATCTTGATACAACAAGCAATAGTGCTGAGACTTTGTGCACAGAGTTGGGAGCATCTGCTTCCCATACAGAGTGACAACAGGAATTTGTTGAGAGTGAGAATTTGGTGCAGAGGGGAAAGAGGTGCTTCATGCTTTAAACCAAGGGGCAATAGTAAATATAAAAATAATCGGAAATTCACTTTGCATCCAATTTCCACCCTTCCCTCATCTTCACATAGACCATTTCCAACTCTTCCCTTCCCTTCCTCAACTTCTCCGTCTCCATCTCTGGGGATAGGCTTTCGACCAGTATCCACTATAAGCCCACTGACTCCCACAGCTACCTGGACTACACTTCCTCCCACCCCGCATCCTGTGAGGACTCCGTCCATTCTCCCAGTTTTTACGCCTCCGTCGCATCTGCTCTGACGACACCACCTTCCACACAAGTGCCTCTGATATGTCTTCTTTTTTCCTCAACCGAGGTTAACATGGCCCTCAACCATGTCTGTTCTATTTCCCGCACTTCTGCTCTCAGCCCTTCACCTCACTCTCAGAACCATGACAGGGTTCCCCTTGTCCTCACCTTTCACCCCACCAGCCTCCACGTTCAACGGATCATCCTCCGCCATTTCCGCCACCTCCAGCGTGATCCCACCACCAATCATATCTTCCCCTCCGCCCCCCCCCCCCCCCCCGTCAGCATTCCAAAGGGACCGCTCCCTCCCCGACACCCTGGTCCATTCCACAGTCACCCCCAGCAGCCCCTCCCCTTCTCATGGCACCTTCCTGTGCAAGCGCAGGAGATACAACACCTGTCTTTTTACCTCCTCCCTTCCCCACCATCCAGAGCCCCAAATACTCCTTCCAGGTGAAACAGCGATTTACATGCACTTCTGTCAATTTAGTATTCACTGCTCATGATGTGGTCCCCTCTACATTGGGGAGATCAAACACAGATTGGGTGACCACTTTGCCGAACACCTCCGTTCAGTCTGTATGCGTGACCCCGAGTTTCCGGTCGCCTGTCACTTTATTCTCCACTCTACTCCAACTTTGATATCTCCATCCTAGGACTCCTGCACTGTTCCAATGAATCTCAACGCAAGCTTGAGGAACAGCAGCTCGTCTTTCATTGAGGCACTTCACAGCCTTCTTGACTCAACACCGAGTTCAACAATTAACCTCAGCCCATATTTTGCTCTGATGTATTTTGTTTCTCTCTTTGTTTCTCATGGCAGCTGATAATTATCCTGCCATTTACACCCGATCTAAACAAATCTTTTTCTAACTTCTGCTATTACCATCTAAAGCCGGTCCATCATCCCTTTTATCTCTCTACTCTCTCCTGCCTCCCACCCTATCACAGACCTTCCCTTTTGTTCTTTCCTCCCCTCCGTCTTTCAGTGCTCCTAAAGAATTTGTTCATTTTGAACATTCACCAGTTTTGACGAAGGGTCATCGACCCAAAACGTTAACTCTGCTTCTCTCCACAGATGCTGCCTGATCCGCTGAGTTTTCATCATTTTTTGTTTATATTTCAGATTCCAGTATCTGCAGTATTTTGCTTTTGTATAAATAATTGGATTAATTGATTAGATCTAAAGGGATTTTTTTTGAGGAAAATGATGGGACAGCTGAGATCCATTGCCTGTAGTTCCTGTGCCATGTGTGAACTCCAGGGTGCTTCATGTGTCCTGGATAACCACTTATACAGGAAGCCCCTCCAGTTCATTGAACCCAAATTCAGGGGCAGAAATTGCGTCTTTGCGAAAGGCCCATTAGTGCCTCTGGCTGGCGCTAACGGGATGATAAGTGGTTTGCACCCGGGGGCAGACGGCGGAAGCGACGTGGCCAGATTTGCCACCTGGATGCCCCGTACGAAAATGGCTTTGCGCTGACCCCTTATTGCCCTGCGCCGAACCCTTTGCACCCCGCAGGGAAGATTGCCCTGCGGGCACGCGGTCAGCACTGGGTGATACCACCGACAGCTTCGGGGAGCATGAAGCTGTCTGTGGCTGGGGTGCTGCGGCCTCCTTTAAAGGGCAGTGCCTACCACAGTGGCTGCCATCTTAATTTACTTGTCGGCCTATTCTGGACTCGGCCCGACATTGGCGGCTGCTGGTTCGGCCGGGCCGCCAACAGGCAGACTAGCACCCCTTCTTGGGTGCCGGGCCGCTGGCACAGCTGAAATCCTCCCTGGCGGCCCAGTGGGGGTTACGGAGGTGGCCCAAGCCTTCACAGCGTCCCTCACCTTTAACAGAGGGGTAGGAACGTTTCGACACATCAGCGTGACGCGGCATGTCCGCATAGCGTTGACTCACAGTGCCACGTTCCCGCCTCCCTCCCCCCACCCTCCTGCCATAGGTGAACTCCGAAAGCACTTGCATCTTTCTTTCAGATAAAGATCCCAATTCCGGGACTCATGTGTTCTCCTACTGCCTGGCAATAAAAAATCGGATAAATCAAATTCTGCATCCCTAACCCAGCATGGGGCAATTTTGCTCCCAGGGTTTCTGTGCTTTAGGTGTAAGCTGGAGTCACTGCAGGGCATATGGGAGGATTAGAATTTCCTGGAGTGCACCCCGCAGCTAGAGAAATCAGGAGGATAGTAAGTGAGTGGCCATCAGACTGCGGAGGAAGAGGCAGGCATGCAAGAATCCTCTGGGATGTGGCAAGATCAAACAGGTTTTCAGTGCTGAATACAAGACACCCTGGGGGAGTGCAGTCTAGAGCACATCCACGGCACCGTGGGGCAAATGAGTGCACAGGGGGACACATCAAAGTGTAGAAATGCAGTGGGCGTAGGGGATTCATAGTCAGGGCAATGGACAGACATTTCTGCAACCACCAACGTAAGACGCAATGGCGTGTTTCTTCCTGGTGCCAGGGCGAAGGACATCACTGAGAAGGTGCAGAACACTTTGAAGAGGAAAAGGGAAAAGCCAGAAGTTGGGGTTCATGTGTGCAATGTCTGTAAGCTTGTAATGTTTGCAGCGCCACACTGTGGATGTGGACGTATTATGTACTGCAAGTGCAGGGTTAATAATAAACAGAACCGACAGATTTCCGGTGACTTCCGACAGAGCTGCCTGCCATGTTAGGAAGCTGTGTGTGCTGTGCTCTGTGAAGATATCACATTTGGCGATTGAGATGGGATTTTTCGGATGATTTAAAGCTTAAAATTTTGGTGGTGAAGGATTCAGCCAGCCGACAGAGAGACTTTGGAAGTTTCTGTCTTTGGAAAAAAGCTACAAAATCTGAGGTAAAATACAGCACAGTGAATGACTAGAGATTAAAATGGCAGATGAATTGGGACATTTGGGAGAATATAAACACGACCGGGAACATTTTAAAGCATGTGTGGATCAACTAGAAATGTATTTCACTGCAAATAACATAATCGAAGTTCCAGATATTGCAGTCCAGAACCGGGCTGTGTTGGAACGTAAGAAAGCGATCTTCTTATCGGAGGCAGGTCCGACATTATATGACACTCTTGTAAATCTGCTTGTGCCTGGCGAGCCAAAGGATACAACGCTTAATGAAGCTGGAGCAGCACTATAACCACAAACCATTAGAAATTGCTGAAAAATATTGTTTCGGGATTCGGAATCAAAAGGCTGATGAATTTATCAGTGATTAAATCGTTGCATTAAAAAAGATATCGATGCACTGTAATTTCGGAAACTTTCAAAACAGAGCATTACGGGATCGTTTTGTTTGTGGTGTGAAAAATTATGCCATTAGAAGGAAGTAATTGATGACGAAAGACTTGACTTTTGAGATTGCTTGTCAGACAGTGAGGTCGATGGGCATGGCCGAATAATATTCCCGAGAATTAAATAATAATTACGGTCGTCAGTCAACTGAGGTAAATCACCTGCAGGTTCAAAGTAAAAGACGGGCATAGCCGAAAGTCCCAGAAACTGGAAATACTACCAGACCGTCGAAGTCGTGCTATAGGTGCCTGGGACAACACATTGCTTAAAGTTGTCCATACATGAAGGCAGAGTGTTTCTTCTGCAGAAAGACTGGGCATCTTGTGAAGGCATGCTGACTGAAGGGTAAATCAGCTTCCAAAGCTATGAGTCCAACGTTCAAAGCTATGAGTAGAAATCCCACGAGATTACATAGCATGGAAGAACAACAACAGGACGAGGAGATGTTAGAGTTGCACATCATCAGGAGCACGAGGTTAACGGACAGCATTTCGGAAAGCATCAAAATCCACATAGATGTTGCGGAATTCAAGATACCAATGGAAATTGACACGGATGCATCCGTGAGTGTAGTACCGACGTCACTGTACCTTGACAAATTGCGTGATTTACAACTGGAGAAATCCAAGATAGAGCTGCGAGGCTACTCGGGAGAGAAAATTCCTGTGGTAGGTCGTATCACCGTACCGGTGAAATATAAAGATCAATTTCAGAACTTGCCTCTAATAGTAGTGAAAGGAGACAAGCCTGCCTTACTCGGAAGAAATTGGTTGAGCTCACTGAAGCTGGATTGGAGTAAGATTTTCTGTGTGGAAGTGAGATTTTCATCAACGGATGAGGTTATCAAGAAGTATCCGAAGGTGTTCTGTGAATTGGGCAGTCCGATCCAAGGCTTCAAGGCAAGTGTCAGGGTACAGAAGGACTCTAGATCAGTTTACTACAAGCCACGTTCCGTACTATATGCACTCAAGGAGAAAGTTGAGCAAGAACTCAAAAGACTAGAGACTAAGAACATGATTTGTAAGACAGATCGATGTAATTGGGTTACACCCATTGTTGTTGTACCTAAGTCCAAAGGTAAGATTGTATGGTGATTATACAGTAACCGTAAACCAGGTTCGAGAGGGTAATGTCCCCAGTAAATTGCCGAATATAAAAGATTTGTTAACAACACTGACAGGTGGTCAGATCTTCTCAAAACTGGATCTTACGAATGCCTACTTACAGCTTGAACTAGATGAGGAGTCCAAGTCATGTTTGACTATAAATACTCATCTAGGCCTATATCAATTTAATAGGCTACCATTTGGAGTGTCTTCCGCCCCAGCCATATTCCAAAGGAGTCGGGATAAATGGTTCATTCACTGGTTGGCAATCAGTAACTAGTGAGGTGCCACAGGGATCAGTGCTGGACCCCAACTATTTACAATCTATATTAATGACGTGGCCAAGTTTGCTGACGATACAAAGATGGGAGGAAAAGCAATGTGTGAGGAGGACACAAACAATCTGCAAAGGGACATAGACAGGCTAAATGAGTGAGCAAAAATTTGACAGATGGAGTATAATGTTGGAAAGTGTGAGGTCATGCACTTTGGCCGAAAAAAATCAAAGAGCAAGTTATTATTTAAATGGAGAAAGATTGCAAAGTGCTGCAGTACAGCGGGTACTTGTGCATGAAACACAAAAGAATAGTATGCAGGTACAGCAAGTGATCAGGAAGGCCAAAGGAATCTTGGCCTTTGTTGCATAAGGGATGGAGTATAAAAGCAGGGACATCTTGCTACAGCTATATAAGGTATTGGTGAGGCCACACCTGGAATACTGCATGCAGTTTTGGTTTCCATATTTAGGAAAGGATATACTTGCTTTGGAAGCAGTTCAGAGAAGGTTCACTAGGTTGATTCCAAGGATGAGGGGGTTGACTTATGAGGAAAGGTTGAGTAGTTTGGGCCTCTACTCTCTGGAATTCAGAAGAATGAGAGGTGATCTTATCAAAACATGTAAGATTAAGATGGGGCTTGACAAGGTGGATGCAGAGAGGATGTTTCCACTGATGGGGGAGACTAGAACTAAAGGATCTTAGAATAAGGGGCGGTCCATTTAAAACTGAGATGAGGAGAAATGTCTTCTCTCAGAGGGTTGTAAATCTGTGGATTTCGCTGCCTCAGAGAGCTGGCATATTGAATAAGTTTAAGACAGAAATAGACAGTTTCTTAAACGATAAGGGGATAAGGGGTTATGGGGAGCGGGCAGGGAAGTGGAGCTGAGTCCATGATCAGATCAGCCATGATCTTATTGAATGGCGGAGCAGGCTCGATGGGTGGTATGGCCTGCTCCTGTTCCTATTTCTTATATTTTTATGTTCAATGGCGGATGCGTCGCCCAGACACACACAGCTTCCCGACAGAAAAAGCTGTCAGTAAGGGGTTGGCGCGTGCCCGACGTGACGGGAAAATAGGCAGGGCGGAAACCCGTTCTTGTCGCTTCCGATCCGGAGGCCATTTTAGACGGGTTGGCCCATCTGTCGGTAAGGTCTCTCTGCTCCCTTCCTGTCTCTTGGAGGCGGTAATGGAATTTATGGAGGGGGGAAATTTTGGCCTCTATAATTCTATGACTGGTTGGGAAAATTTTACAGTGAAAGAGTTATAAAACCACTTTGCTCCTCAATTAATATCTCAGTTGTGATGGGGTTATTACCACATGTGCCTGGAACCTTGCAGATAATTCAATTGGACATTAAGTTCTGTGTTAATGACAGTAAAAGCTAAAAGAAAAGTAGAAAAAAATTATCTCTGGTGTTAATTCCAGTTGACCATTAATACCAAATGGAACATCTGGTCCCTATTAGATAACACACATAGAGATTTGATAGTACAACAAACAAAATAATTAGGGCTAGATTTTATATTTTTGTGCAGATTGCCCAAAAATGGGCATTATTTCCAGTGTGGGCAATAAAAATAGGTTTTCAGCACGACAGCTTGTCGCACATTTTCAAAGCCCTAGTCTCCATTTTAAAAATTGGACGTTACCGTGAGCGATCTGAAATGGCCGTTAGCATTAAATCTCTCTGACCTTCTGCCATAAAGTGTTGCCATCCTTAGCAACGGCATGGCAACATTTGTTTCCTGTGATTCAGGAGATCAGATGTCATCATTACATGCGCAGAAGAGGAGACAGGGAGAGAGGGAGCAGAGAGGAACTGAAAGCGTGTGTGGGTGTGGTGTGTGCTTGTTTGGCTGTTGTGGGAGGCACGAGGGAGAATCACCAGCAGCAAAAAGCCTATTCAGCACCAAGAACATAGTTGGCACTGAGTTTTTGTCCAACAAAAAATACATAACATGGAAGAGATGGAGGAGGCCCTGGAGCTGTTAGCCAGGAACACTGGTGGCAGAGGGCTCCCAGTGGTCCCAGAGCGCGGCACTGTACCCCAAGATGCCGTACCCCCATTGCCAACCACACATGAGAGTCAGGAGCAACATCTTGCTTCTGGCTCGGAGCACGTTCCCACCTCGGGACCATCCTCTCCCATATCCGCCCAAGCAGTGGTTCTGCGATCATTCCCCCCCAATGAAGCATCACCTGAGGAGTTCCTCGGCCAGGCGGCTTGGAATCAGGAGGGGAAGAGGAAGGGGTAGAGGTGGGGAGAAGAAGCAGGGGTCGGGGGGTGGGGGGGGGGTAGGAAAGTGAGGTGCATGGCCGCATTTGTTGTCTGGGGCATATTTTTAGATTGCTGCTGCTATTTTGGTGAGTGAGTCGGGGCAAGGGGCGAGGGGGTTACCTTGTTGGTTTGCATTTGCGTTCTGTTTTGTGTGAAATGGGGACCATTGTAATGATGTAAATGTGATAAATTTGTTGTGGGCTGGGGCGGGGGTGGGGTGAGGTGGTTTTTACAGATATACTTATGATTTCAGACAAGTGGTTGGATTAAATGTTTTTTATTTAACATAACCTTGTTGTGCATTGGCTCAGATAACTGCACTGTTACACACTGGTGATTCCTTAACATGAAAGAGTATAATTACACTTAACTTGAATCAATTTAAACTTTAACTGTCACCAAAGTGATGCCCACCATTGATGTATGACCTGCACACCCAGCTTTGTAAATACCACCAATGTTCTTTCAAGCAAAGCGCTCATTTATGAACTCCTGACGTAAGAATCTTGCAGCTATGATGCCACCACGGGCCCTTTCCTGCGGTCTACAGGGGGGCGGGGGCATGGCTTCAGCATTAGCCTGATTGTCTGGCCCAATGTCAGCGTCCACCTCCTCCTCCTCCTCCTCTTCCTCTCTCTCCTGAGGTGGACTGTCAGACCCTTCTGGCAATTCTTGTCCCCTCCTGATAGCCAAGTTGTGCAGCATGCAGCACACCACCACGAATTGAGCTATCTGCTTTAGGGTGTTTTTAGAGCTCGCCTCCTGAGTGGTCCAGGCATCTAAAGCGCTGCTTAAGCACTCCAATGGTTTTCTCAATGATATTGCGAGTGGATCTGTGGCTCTCGTTGTATCACTTCTTGGCTTCATTGTGAGTGTCATGCAGGGGTGTCATCATTTAGGTGGTGAGGCCATATCCTTTGTCACCAAGCATCCAGCATTGACCTTGTGGCTGATTGGTAAACAAGTCAACTACAGAGCTTTCACGCAGGATGTGAGCATCATGATGCTGCCCAGAAATTTTGCATTCACTGCCATAATAATTTGCTGGTGGTCGACAACGAGTTGCACATTCAGGGAGTGGAATCCCTTGCGGTTCCTGAAAACCTCTGCATCCTGAAAAGGTGCCCGCATCGCGATGTGAGTACAGTCTGTTGCTCCCTGCACCTTGGGAAGTTAGCAATTCGGTAGAATCCTAGAACCCTCTCATTCTGTGCCTCCCTGGTCAAAGGGAAGCTGATAAAATCCCTCCTGTGTGCATACAGGGCTTCAGTGACCTGTCTAATGCAGCAATATGTAGCATGCTGAGATATACCGCATATGTCTCCAGCTGAGGCCTGAAAGGGACCCAACGCATAGAATGACAGTGGCGCGGTGACTTTGACCGCGACAGACCATGCGGTACTGATGATGCTGGCAGGCTGCAGATCTCACCTTATGAGCTGGCATAACTCACTGATAACCTCTTTGTGGAAGCGCAGTCTCCGAAAGCAGGTGGTGTTGCACAAGTTGAGGTAAGACCGCTTCTCCCTGTACTTGCAGGGGGGGTAATGTCTGGTCCTCCTCATCAGTCCGTCACGTCTTACATTGGGCACATGATGCTGTCGAGTGTACCTTCTGCCATCTCGAGAATGCAGCATGTGCGTGGTCATCAAAAGAGGGTGAGAAAAGACAGGCCCCATTCCAACAGCTATCTGTTTTCCACCGATTGGTCACAAAGAATGAATGCCCCCACTAAGACACCTAGTAAATTGCAATTTTCCACAGTATGAAAAGATGTTTGTTCAGATGTTCACATCATCTCCAAACATCTCCAGGATACATCCGAACTCCCCCAAGGTTGAAGCAGAGCAGCCTTTTAAATGATGTGACCTGCGATTTAAAACATGGCGTCCATACCGCTGTGAGTAATTCCAGTTAATTCAACTTTTTCCCAGCGAGTGATATTGTCAGCGAGATGTGTGCGAGGTACCGAAAGTAAGGATGAGCGATATACTGGGTGTTAGTTTTGGCAAATGTGATCTTTACAACAAAAAACAGTGGGCGGTCGGTATTATTAAATCTCGGCATTAGTTATGTGCCGAAAGTAACGCTGGCCGATTTATGGGCATTGGGATCACCCATTCCGATGATTCCGCCCTAAAAATGTGGGCGAGTGGTATTATTTTTTCTCGGTGTTATGCACATGTGGAAAGTAACACTCAGTGATAAGTGATCGAGAAATGGGCGTCAGTTTCCATTTTGTGCCTAAATGGGCGATATATGGGCGTTGCACCTCATTTCAGCATTAAAATGGATATTAAGTGGGCAGTATGCATGCAAAAATGATGGAAAATCTAGCCCCAGTTATTATGTTGGAGTTTATCATTTGCTGAGGAGCTTGTCAGGGGTTTTTGGAATATAGGAACATAAGAACAGGAGTAAGCCATTCAGCCCCTTGAGTCTGTTCCACCAGTCAATGGCTGATCTGTGACCTAACTCCATATACCCACCTTTGGCCCATATCACTTAGTACATTTGGTTCACAAAAAGCTATCAATCTCAGATTTAAAATTAACAATTGATCTAGCATCAATTGCCATTTGTGGAAGAGAGTTCCAAACTTCTACCACCCTTTGTGCGTAGAAGTGTTTCCTAATTTCGCTCCTGAAAGGTCAGACTCTAATTTTAAGACTATGCCCTCGAGTCCTAGAATTTCCAACCAGTGGTAATAGTTTTACTCTATCTACCCTATCTGTTCCCTTTGATATCTTGAAACGTCGATCAGATCACTCTTTAAGCTTCTAAATTCTCGGGAATACAACCCCAATTTGTGTAATCTCTCCTCGTAACTTAACCTTTGAAGTCTGGGTATCATTCTGGTAAACCTACGATGCACTCTGTCCAAGGCCAATACATCCTTCCTACCGTGTAGTGCCCAGAACTGCTCACAATACCCTGGGTGTGGTCTAACTAGGATTTTGTATAGCTGCAGCATAACTTCTACCCCCTTGTCTTCTAGTCCTCTAGATTATAAAGGCCAGCATTCCATTAGCCTTTTTGATTATTTTCTGTACCTGTGGCTGACATTTTAATGATCTATGTACCTAGGACCTCCACTGCTTTTAGCTTTTCACCATTTAGAAAGTACCCTGTCCTATCCTTTTTAGGTCCAAAGTGAATGACCTCACATTTGCCTATAATTTTGCTCAACTGACTGGGGTTTTATTGAGTCTTGTGAACATCATTTGACTGGCTAAGCCACTCATAAGGCAACAGCTCTACAAACCTGTGAGCATATTCAAAGGTGCATACATTACAATTACAATCACTCTTCCTTTACTACACGCTTGTCTAATCTCTGCATTTATACAATCCAGCACTTCACAGCTGCTACCAGGAGGCCTATACACACTGCAGTCTTAAATCCTTTCGTATTTCTTAATTATACCCATAAAGTCTTCACTGCCTGCTTAGCTCTCCTCATATCCTCTCTTATCAGTGAATTGATTTCATCTTTAATCACCAAGGCTACCCCTCCTCTCTGCCATTTTCCCTATATTTCCTATAGACCTTATAACCTGATATATTTAGTTTCTAGTCCTGACCGTCTTGCTGCCATGTCTCAGCATGTCATGCCCTCCAATTTGAATTCACGCATACAGTTCATTCAATTTATTCCTTATACTTATATCACAGGTTCTGTCCTAAAACTGCAGAGTAAACTAATACTATTAGGAAAAGTAGTTTGTTTACCATAAGCTATCCTAGCAACTGCGAAAGCTGTGAATTGTGTGTGCTGACTTATGTACCCAATTGTCTAATCTGCCAGGAGAACTAATTTGTAAAATTTACGCCATGATTTACAGATGATACCATGTGGTAAAATCAAAATTCACGAGTTCTCAAATGCCTGGTGTCCTGTTTCTCAAAGGCACAGATCTGCTGCTTTTTGTTCTTTTAGCCATAAGCATTGAAGTCCTGTCTGGTCTCATCACACCTGCAAGTAACTTCATCCTCTGATCATTTGACGACTATAAACTGAACTGTCTTTTCCTGGTTTGCAATTGTTCCCAAAGTTAAACCCTTGTAAATTATGCAATGTTTAAATAACCATGGTTTTCCATATTAAGGGTGCAGACATGGAGTAAAAAGAAGGAAATAAAAAAGTTGGGATAATAAAAACTATTTCAGAACATAAGAACGTAAGAAATAGGAACAGGAGTAGGCCATACCGGCCCTCGAGCCTGCTCCGCCATTCAATAAGATCATGGCTGATCCGATCATGGACTCAGCTCCACGTTCCCACCCGCTCCCCATAACCCCTTATCCCCTTATTGTTTCAGAAACTGTCTATTTCAGTCTTAAATTTATTCAATGTCCAAGCTTCCACAGCTCTCTGAGGCACAGATTCCACAGATTAACAACCCTCTGAGAGAAGAAATTTCTCCTCATCTCTGTTTTAAATGGGTGGTCCCTTATTCTAAAATCATGCCCTCTAGTTCTAGTCTCCCCCTCTCTGCATCCACCTTGTCAAGCCCCCTCATAATCTTATATGTTTCGATGAGATCACCTCTCATTCTTCTGAATTCCAATGAGTAGAGGCCCAACCTACTCAACCTTTCTTCATAAGTCAACCCCCTCATCCCCGGAATCAACCTCGTGAACCTTCTTTGAACTGCCTCCAAAGCAAGTATATCCTTTCATAAATATGGAAACCAAAACTGCACGCAGTATTCCAGGTGTGGCCTCACCAATACCTTATATTTGCCATACCTCTTCTAAAATGTGAAATTTTAGAATATATATTAAAAAATCTAAGTAAAATCCAGAATGAGAATCGTCTGTTCAGCCAATCTAGTTCCATCCAAAGTCCATACATGATTATTTCAGCATGGACTTCCCTCCCACACCATCTGCTGATCTCTTACTCAAGGGAACACTAAGCTGTCAAGTAGTACTAAGAATCAAGCAGGGCCATTAAATATCTTTATAACCTTCAATCCCACTTCTCAACTGCTATTGAATTTTGTACTTGTGTCCTCTAATGATAAGCTCTCATTCAAGATAAATGGGTTATTTTCTAACATGTCACATATATCTTTCATTTCAAACATATTTTAAAATTCTCCACCAGGAACAAATTTAGTTGCTTGAGCCTTTCTTTACACCTTAGTCCTCTGAGGCTGGAATCAACCCAGTCAATGTTGTCTAAAGCTCTTCTAATGCATCTGTAACTTTTCTGAGGTAGAATGACAAAAATGCATGCCATACTTCAGAATTGGCCTGACCATTCGTTTGCACAATGTCAGTGTAACGTATTCTGAATTATGGTCCAATACCCTTATAATGAAATTAATACCTGATTTTCCTTATTTATAACTGCATCACACTATCTAGATTCTTTCAGAATATAATGAATAGTTTCTCCCAAATTCTTTCCCTTTTCAGTTTCTGCCAATCGCAAAGCTGTCACATTCTTTCTAATGGTACTGTCCCTTTTTCTTTCAATTCAGTCATAATCACCCCCTCCTCAAAAGACCCTCTCTTGACCCCTCTGTCCGTACAAACTACTGCTCCATCTCCAAACTCCCTTTCCTCCCCAAAGTTCTTGAATGAGTTGTCGCCTCCCAAATCTGTGCCCATGTTTAAAACGTTTCAAACAGGTTTCTGCCACTCCTACAACATTGATATGGCTCTCATCAAAGCCACAATTGACACCCTATGTGACTGCGACCATGGTGCACAATCTCTCCTCATCATTCTTGATCCGTTTGCAGCCTTTGATTGTTGACCACACTATCCTCCTCCAATGCCTCTCCTATGTTATCCAGAGAGGTGGAGAGGCAAAGAGATTTGGGGAGGCAATTCCAGACCTTAGGGACTAGCTGAAAACATGGCCCCAGTGTTGGGGCGAAGGAGGTGGGAGATGCACAAGAGGCCAGAGTTGGAGGAACACAGAGTTTTTAGAGAGTTGGAGGCATTGGTCCCCGTAAGCTGCACTGCCTCCAGCGCGGTCTGGCTCCTTGAATGCGCGACCCATTCAAATCTTTGCGCACTTGTGATATCTACAATGTAAAAGCCGGTGATCAGCCTGCGCAGGATCTTGCAGATTACTGCACAGCCGCACATTTTTTACTAACTTCCATATGAGCTGTGGATCATTTACTGTAGTGGAATTTGTATTCAGTCCTCCTTTCTGTACTCCTAACTGCTATACAGTTAATTCATTAGTAATACTGCTCTCTTACCTGCAGGTCTTGCAGATTCAGGTCCATTCTTTCTCAGCACCAAACTCCCTCTAGTGGGCTGGATTTTACCAAACTCAGCGGGTCTGGGGCATGCAATGCCCTGGTGAGACCTGACCCCAGGGCCTCGAACATGATTTTCCCTTGATGGGTCTTGGTAAGCCCATCCTGCGAGGTTCCCGACCAATTAAAGGAAGCAGCCACACCCACATACATTTTGACAGTTGTACTGTCAGTGTTTTACAGCATTGAGATGCAGCAAACACTGACAACTCTTTTTGGGAAAACATAATAAATTAAATTGTGGCCCCAGATCTGGGGGACACTCCAAACACTTTTCACGTGCCCTTTTTTTATTTATTTATTAATTTTTTAATTATTTTTTTTGGTGATTTTTGTGGGGGTTTTTTTGTTTTTTTTGGGCACTAAAATCATAATTTTTCAAGTGCCCCATATAAAAGGGGAGGGGGGACACTAAAAACCCAGCAATTAAAACAAATTAAACTTTAAAACATATAAAATCAAATTAAAATTTGGTTGCCGAGAGTGATAATGCACTCCAGTCCCTCCGGCGCCCACCTCTCGCGGAAGGCCGCGAGCGTACCGGTGGACACCACGTGCTCCAGCTCTAGGGACACCCTGGCCCGGATGTACGCAGGGAAGAGAGGCAGGCAGTCAGGCTGAACGACCCCCTCGATCGCCTGCTGCCTGGACCGGCTGATGGCACCCTTGGCTGTGCCCAAGAGCAGTCCTACAAGGAGGCCCTCGGACCTACACACTCCCCTCCACACAGGGTGCCCAAAGATCAGGAGAGTGGGACTGAAGTGCAGCCAGAATTTCAGGAGCAGCCCCTTCAAATAATAAAACAGGGGCTGCAACCTTGTGCATTCCATAAAAACATGGAACACGGACTCTTCCAGACCGCAGAAATTGCAGGCGGCCTGGGAGCCCATGAACCGGCTTAAAAATTTATTGCACGGGACTGCTCCGTGCACCACCCTCCAGGCCAAGTCCCTGATAAATAGTGGGAGGACTCCCGCGTAGAGTGCACTCCATCGGGAACCTCCGCCTCCTCCGGACGGCAAGATGGTACGCCATGGCGTGTCCGGACGGCAGACAAGGATGGCAAAGTTGAGGGTGTGCAGGAGCAGCCCGTACAGGAAACCCCTCCGCGCGGAACTGAAAGGCACAGAGGGGATTTCCCCGAGGCGGCTCAAGTTGTGAGGTGCCGGCTCCCGAGGGAGGTTCTGGGGTTTGGCGCCGATGAGGAATTCCGTCTGGACAGGGGTCAGTTCGGACGGGATCTCCCCACGTGCTTGAGCCTCCTCGACACACCTAACGGAGTCAGGGCCCAGAGCTGTTTTTAGCGACTCGATGGCATCGGCCGCGCGGCGGACATCGGCCGAATTTAGGCGCTGTGCCAGCATGTCTGGCGCCATCCAGCCAGCTCCTCTGCCATCGAGCAGTTCTATGACGCTGGTCACCTCACCAGCCACAGCCCTCTCGTCCGAATGCCACCTAAAACCTCGGTCGTGGAGGTACGGATTCCCAAACAGCGGCTCCTGCAGGACAGCCGCCACTCCAGCTGGTGGAGAGCTGTGCTTGGTGGAGACTTTGTTCCAGACCCTGGTGAGTTCCTTGTAAAAGATAGGCAGCCCCTGGACGGCGGTCATGACCCCCCCTCCCCCCCAAGCTCACAAACAGGAGCTGCGTGTCGTAGTTGAGGCTGTGCTGCTGGCGGAAGAAATACGAAATAGGAGGGGGCTCAACGTAAAGGTATCTCTGCAGGGTCTTAAGACGGAAAGTCGCTAGCTTGGCGCTGACGCACACCAATGACTGACCGCCCTCCCTAAGCGGGAGACTCAAGACCACGGCAGAGACCCAGTGCTTCCTGTTGTTCCAGAAGAGGTCCACCAGCTTCTTCTGTATCTTGGCGACAAACGCAGGGGGAGGGGTCAAAGTGACCAGCTGGTACCACAGCATAGCGGCCACCAGCTGGTTTATGACTAGCGCTCGACCCCTGTAGGACAGCACTCGGAGCACTCCTGTCCAGCGCCCTAGGCGAGCGGCGACCTTGGCCTCCAGCTCTTGCCAGTTCGCCGGCCAGGCTTCCTCGTTGGGGCTGAGGTAGACTCCCAGATAGAGGAGATGGGTCGTGCTCCAGGCAAAAGGCCTGAGCTCCTCCGGCAGGGAGTCCACCCGCCACTGACCCACCAGGAGTCCGGAACATTTCTCCCAGTTGATCCTGGCGGAGGATGCGGCCGAGTAAATCTCCTGGCACTCACGCATCCTCCGCAGGTCAACGGGATCTCTACCGTGAGGAGCACGTCATCGGCGTAAGCTGAGGGGACGACCTCCTCACAACGTGCAGTCCCACCTAGCTTTGTATCGTCAGCAAACTTGGATATATTACATTTGGCCCCCTCATCTAAATCATTGATATAGATTGTGAATAGCTGGGGCCCAAGCACCGATCCTTGTGGCATCCCACTAGTTACTGCCTGCTAACCCTTTTCTGACCCTTTTATTCCTGCTCTCTGTTTTCTATCCGTTAACCAATCCTCAATCCATGCTAGTATATTGCCCCCAATCCCATGAGCCCTAATTTTGTTCAATAACCTCTTGTGTGGTAGCTTTTCGAATGACTTCTGAAAATCCAAATACACCACATCCACTGGTCCCCCTTTATCTATTCTGCTAGTTACAACCTCAACAAATTCTAACAGATTTGTCAAATATGATTTCCCTTTCATGAGTCCATGTTGACTCTGCCCAATCTTATTATTTTCTAAGTGCCCTGTTACCTCGTCTTTATTAATAGATTTTAGCATTTTCCCTACTACTGATGTCAGGCTAACTGGTCTGTAGTTCCTCGATTTCTCTTTCCCTCCTTTCTTAAATACCGGGGTTACATTAGCTACCTTCCAATCTGCGGGAACCGTTCTAGAATCTATGGAATTTTGGAAGATGACAACGAATACATCCACTATCTTTATTGCCACCTCTTTCAAAATCCTAGAATGTAGGTCATCAGGTTCAGTGGATTTATCAGCTTTCAGTCACATTAATTTCTCCAGTACTAATACTAATTTCGTTCAGTTCCTCTTTCTCGCTATACCCTTGTTACTCCACTATTTCCGAGAGGTTTATCATGTCTTCTTCCATGGAGTCAGACACAAAGTATTTGTTTAATTTCTCTGTCATTTCCTTAGTCCCCATTATAATTTCTCTGATCTCAGCCTGTAGAGGACCCACGTTTACTTTTGCTAATCTTTTCCTTTTTACATACCTATAGAAGCTTTTACAGTCTGTTTTTATGTCTCGCGCTAGCTTACTCTCATGTTCTATTTTCCCTTTCTATATCAATTTCTTGGTCCTCCTTTGCTGAATTCTAAAATCCTCCCAATCCTCAGGCTTACTGCTCTTTTTGGCAATATTTTAAGCTTCTTCCTTTGGTCTAATATTATCGTTAACTTTTCTTGTTAGCCACGGTTGGACCACTTTTCCTGTGGGGTTTTTGTGATTTGAAGGAATGTATGTTTGTTGTAAATTATGTATTAAATCTTTAAATGCTAACCATTGCTTGTCTACCATCATACCTTTTAATGTAGTTTCCCAATCTACCTTAACCAACTCTCCCCCATACCTATGTAGTTTTCTTTGTTTAGATTTAAGACCCTAATTTCGGATTTAACTAAATTACTTTCAAACTTACTGTAAAATTCTATCATATTATGGTCACTCTTCCCTAAGGGCCCCTTTACTACAAGGTCATTAATTAACACTTTCTCATTGCACAATACTAGATCTAAAATAGCCTGTTCTCTTGTTGGTTCCTCAACATCCTGGTCTAGAAAACCATTTTGTATATATTCCATGAATTCATCCTCCACACTATTACTGCAAATTTGATTTGCTCAGTCTATATGTAGATTAAAGTCACCCATGATTATTGTAGCATCAGGTGATTGCGGAGAAGGTTGGTGGTGTTGTTCGTGATGCTGGTGTGCCTGGTGATGTTGGTGTTGGGGTTGATCATGGTGGGATTCTGAGGACCAAGGTGAGATGTTTTCAAGGGCACCAAAGCTGATGGAATACATAGCGGCTGAAGTTGAGATGACAGAAGTGATCTGTCAATTGCGAGAGAGGTTGCTCCAAGGAGGTGATAATGGATAGAGAGTTCATTGCAACATTTTGAACCTCCACAAAGCTGAAAAGTGTTTTCCAAATCCTGAAGGCTCCAGCTTCTTTGATTTTAAATTGAACAGCTGTGAAATGGTAGCTTTTATACCAATTCTGCAGCTGTCAACTAGTCAAATCAATCCAGAGTTGTTAAGAACCTGACACACTTACCTGATGTGATACCTGAGGGACATGAACCTTGTAAAACACTTGGACAAATCCTTAGTACTTGATAAAATGCTGCTTAAATAGTTTGAAGCAGCTGCTTAACTAGCAAAATCGCAGCCAGACCCAGAAATTCACAAGGAGGCGGGTTCAGAGCGGACTTCCGCCCCATTGTCCATCGTGGCCATTTTGACAGCAGGTCTGTCTCCAAACTCGCACTCGTAGGACTGGTAAGATTCCGGCCATTCACTTTGTTGCCTACTCTCTCACTCTGCTGACTTCTTGGAGATAAAATATTGGAATTTAGCTCAACAGCTACCCCTTAACTGGTAAAAGGCACCATCTATCTAGGTCCAAGTCCATATAGACCAGAAAATTGCAAACTAGCTTCCTGTTTTTGTGTTAAGTTATAATAAACCTCAGTGCCTCTGAGCTGTGCAGGGGGATATACTCCTGGTCCATTGACTCCAGCTAGAAAGTATGTGTATGTGGACATTGTGAGTACAGGATTAGAGTTGCAGGTGATGCCCTCAATATTTGAATAGCCCTAAAAATGTCACTTTCTACTCTCATACATAAATAATGGGAACTTGGAAAAATTTCAGAGGCTTACTGGCACTTGTGGAATCATGTCACAGCAAGAATTAGCACCTTCAAACGTGGAAGGAAGAGGAAAAAATTGTGGGAAAAATATTGTATTTTATTTTAGGAGTACTTATTAAAATAATGGATTCTTGTGATACAAAATATAACACTATCTTATTTCACATTGAGAGTTTTGATTTTAGAATAATCAAAATGGTATCGACCTTGAAAATCTACAGCCATTCTGGTATATTCCTACCGTAACCATAGTGAGCTTCCACCGGAACAGATGGAAACTAGGCCAGGCCCAGCTTCCTTGATGGCCTGTAATGGACAAAGTTTCAGCTTGCCCCAAACATGGCCGTTATTACAAGGGGGAGGGATTGGAGGTGGGAAAGAAAAATGTTAGAGTTCCCACAGTCTGGGCCTTCAGTGGGACCAGGGATATGGTCAGACAGGCATATCTTGGTGACTGGAGTGGAAATGGGGGCCATCTGGGTCCAGGCCTCTGTTCTGGCCTGGATCCCCCCTCCCCACCCCGCAAGATCTAATTTTAAAAAATATAATTTTTTAGCTAACTCTCTGATGGGTCGTTGGGGGCATCATAAAGTAGTTTCTGGAGTGGGGAACCCAGCACTTCCCTCGTGTGTGCACCTTTGTCCTTGATGTGCCTGTCGTGCCACAGGCCACTGACATGCAAATCAAGAAACCTCTCTGTGACCACGGAAAGTCCACTGGGTTCCCAGCAGGCACATCTCAGCATAGATGTCTATGTGCCCAATCGCAGATTTTTGGGGACATCGGGCCCAAGTTTCGAGCCGCGCCTAGAACGGCGCAGTCCCGAACTGGACGCCCGTTTATCGCGCCACAAAGTGCGCCTAAAAAAAACTTCCAGATTCTCCAGCTCCCTGCAGGTCCTCTGGCCCTCGGCGCAGCGCAGCACGAGCTGTAGGGGGCGGAGC
Organism: Pristiophorus japonicus; assembly: GCF_044704955.1. Lineage (NCBI taxonomy): Eukaryota > Metazoa > Chordata > Chondrichthyes > Pristiophoridae > Pristiophorus > Pristiophorus japonicus. The sequence goes on from NC_091977.1 coordinate 421,932,648, forward strand.
CAGGTCCCTGGGCCGAAAGCAGTGCCGGGACCTCTGCACATGCGCGCTACAGTTGGCACGCAAGTGCAGTAGCTCCAGGCGCCCAAAACTATGTGGGAGGGGCCGAAGCACACAGCCCCTAGCCCTGGCCCAATGGCCTCACTGGGGCTGCGTGAATAAGGCTCCTCCCACGGCCAGCTCCTGCTTCCTCCCGACCCGACTCGACTCCCGCTTCCCGCCCCCCGCCTCCGGACCGGATCCGACACCGACCCGACTCCCGCTTCCCCCCCGCCCCCCACCCGACTGGACCCGACCTGACCTCCCTCCCCCCGACCTGACCTCCCTCTCCCTCCCTCCCCACAACCCGAACCGAACCGACCTCCCTCCCACCACCCCCCCGACCCGCGCTCCCCCCGACCCGACCCAATGCCACCTACCTGTAAATCTGGTGCTGGGGACAGGCCCTGCCCGAAGTCTCGGGCCCGGCCCGTTCAGCCTCCCTCCCCCTTCTCCTATCTCCCCCCCCTTCTCCTTTCCCCCCCTTCTCCTTTCCCCCCACTTCTCCTTTCCCCCCCTTCTCCTTAACCCCCATCTCCTTTCCCCCCATCCCCTTTCCACCCCCATCTCCTTCCCCCCCATCTCCTTTCCCCCATCTCCTTTCCCCCCATCTCCTTTCCCCCCATCTCCTTTCCCCCCCTCTCCTCCCCCCATTTTTCCCCCCCTTTCCTCCTCCTCCCCTTCCCCCTTCTCCTCCTCCTCCCCTTCCCCCTTCCCCTCCTCCTCCCCCCTTCCCCCTTCTCCTCCTCCTCCCCCCTTCCCCCTTCTCCTCCTCCCCCCTTCTCCTCCTCCCTCCTTCTCCCCCTCTCCCCCTTCTCCCCCCTCCCCTGCTCCCCCCTCCCCCTTCTCTGCCTCCCCCTCTCCCCCTCCCCCTTCCCCCTCCCCTTTCTCCCCCCTCCCCCTTCTCCCCCTTCCCTCCCCTCCCCCTTCTCCACCCCCTCCCCCTTCTCCCCCCCTCTCCCTTCTCCCCCTTCCCCCTTCTCCCCCCATCCCTCCCACTTCTCCCCCATCCCTCCCCCTTCTCCCCCATCCCTCCCCCTCCCCCTTCTCCCCCATCCCTCCCCCTTCCCTCCCTCTGCTCCCCCTCTCTCTCCCTCTACCCACCTCCTCCCCCTCCCCTCGCTGTCAGAAACACAGACAGACAGACAGAGAGATAGAGACACACTGGGTGGGGGTGGGGGGGGGGGGGGCTCCCGGTGCTGCAGTCGGTAAGTAGAAAATGTTTTATTTATTGATTTTAAAAAAAATTATTTCTTATTAATTTTTTTTGATTGATTTATTGGTTGATTTATTGATGTTTTTATCATTTATTATTGATGATGGCTCTTTATTTGTAAAACTGAAGTGTTTAATGTTTGTAAACTTCCCTTTAACCCCCCCCCCCCCATTCCCAACGCCTGATTTGTAACCTACGCCTGATTTTCTAAAGTGTAGACAAGGTTTTTTCGAGCGTACAAAAATCTTCACTTACTCCATTCTAAGTTAGTTTGGAGTAAGTTTTCACTGACGAAACTTTGAAAACAGGCGTCAGTGGCTGGACACGCCCCCTTTTGAAAAAATAATTCTGTTCCAAAGTGAAACTGTTCTAACTGACTAGAACTGGAGCAAACTAAATGGCGAGAATTCCGATTTCTAAGATACTCCGTTCTACACCAGTTGCTCCTAAAAATCAGGAGCAAATCATGGAGAAACCTGGGGCCATCATGTTTAATTTGGGGATTAATTAATCATGCCTGTTGTGACTAACTATTTTAAGAAAGCATAAATGTATTTCAAAACTTCGGCTGATTGTGCAGTTACCCTCAACAGTTAATTCATTAACAGTGGCTGAAATCTTCATCAATTGCTCTGTGAATAAATGCACCACCTAATGTGGTTCTGAGATTATATAGATTAGGGAGGTTCCATGTTTGATTCTTTTAGTCTGTTAGGATTTAGTTGATCAGTGGGGATACTGCTGGGGCACTGCAATTGCCATCTGGGTCTCCCTGCATACTTAACAATGGTCAGACAAAAGGCATAATTGACAAAACTTCCGAAGTGTTCAAAATCCTGCTTGATACTCCCCTAAAAGTGACAGTGGGATCAGGAGGGGCCCATCATAAATATATAACTTCTGATAACCATCTTGGGAGTAATATTCAACTTCAATCGAAAGGAAAATCATGCAAGGTATACAAGGGGCAGCTGCCGTTCCCCCCCACTCCCCTTACTGAAACTGAATCCCCCATGCTGCTTAATTCCTTTAGATCTTAGGAAAGCATAAGTATGAATATTCACCAAGGTCCGCAGAATCCCATCATGATCAGCCCCAACACCAACATCACCAGGCATACCAGTATCACAAACAACAACACCAACCTTCTCCGCAATCACCTGATGCTGCACAGGACACAGGGCATCAGCACCCGACCACATTGCTGCCCGGACCGTCATGGACGGCTCCCCATGGCCAGATTTACTTCACTTGACGCTGTACACCCTGGCTGCCACATGATGCTCCAGGTTGGCATCACCCACACCTACACCATGAAGCATCCCTACAATGCCCAAGCCATTCCTTTCACAATCATCATTGTTGGGAGGGTACCGTTATGTTTCACCATTCATTGGAACACACTAAGCCACTTGCAAAAGTGCAGACAGATCAAAAAGCCAAATTGTTGAAAATCAATGTTTGACAACACCTTAGCAGAAACTTTACATCAGCATTGGCGATAACACCCAAGTGCTTACCCTTGTGTGTTTTTAGTTGTTATGATTGGACAAGGATGAGATTGAGTGTGAGGGGTGGCTAGTGAGATGGGGATGTGATAATGTAGATAGAAAGAGATGGATGTGTGGATTTACAAGTTAAGTTGGTGTGACTAAAGATGTGCAGGAGTAGGGTAGGGAAGGCAGAGTAATGGGGATGTGATGAGTGGCACAGCAGGATGAGGTTGAGTGTGGCTTTGCAATAACGTTTCGTGATCTAGTGAGATCATTGAAAAGTTTACGCCACTGCAGCCAGGTCCTCCTGAATATGTCCCTGCTTGTGCCCTCCTGTACAATGTGCAACCAGGCTGCATTGGTGTCTGCAGCACCTCAATGCTGCAGAACACTGATAGCACAAAATGTATCTGGGGTGTGATTCCTTTAAGGAAACCGGCCGATGATATGTCATCAGATGATGTTAGCAGACCCGCTTCCTTTTAATTGTCTGGGAACCTTGCAAACCTCAGCCATGTAAAATCACTTGGACAGAGGCCTGCCTCGCTCCTGACCTGGCATGAAAAATAGGGGCCCAGATTCTAAATTAGGCTCAGTTTTTGTTGTGGGCTTATATCCCTGCTACTAGCATTCATTTTAGTAGGAATCTAGTGCCAGCAGAAAGGGAAGATTTTCATCCCAACAGTTTGGTCTGTATTCAAATCCAAATCCCAGAATTGAAATAATCTAAAAGTTTGATACTAACAGGAAAATCATACCTGGATTCTTAACTGACAAAATTTATGCTTCACTAAGTAATAGCTTATTGACTGTATCTCTACTGTTTCAGATTTCCAGTTATAACCCCTCCATTGTTTTTTGCTTACATTACAAAAGACTGCATTGAATTAAAAGCATCATTATAAATAGTAAAATTAAAGTATTTAATTGGTCAGAATCTTTGTTTGTCAATTTGTGGTCATCCTTTTGCACTAAGAGCAATGGAGATGAACTTCCGCATGGGTTCTTCCACTCATCCACCATAACTACTGCGGAGAAAACTACGTAAATTCCAGCCATTTATGGCAGTTTTCAGAGCTTTTCCACCAAAGTTGCACCAGCCAAGCCAGAGAATCCTGCAGAAATTACCCCCCAGTGTCTCTTTTGGTACCGCTGTAGCTTCTGGGCCATCTTTGGGGAATAAACTCATGTAGAACAGTAATTCCTCAAAATAATATTGTTTGCTTTGTTTTAAGTATTATGCTGGATGAAGTATTAAACTAAGATCCCACCTGAGATTTAAAACAAAACCTGACTGCTGGAAATATTAAATAAAAACAGAAATTACTGGAAAACTACAGCAGATCTATCTATCTGAAAAAATCTATCTTTTATCTTTTCAAATGGTGATGAATCTTTCATTGTATTTCCAATATTTTCTGTTTCTATTTCAAGATCCCATCTGGCTGTCTTGATAAAGGAGCTCACGCAGCACTGATTACAAAGATAAGGGCGCAAACTAAGTATAGTTTCCCTTGGGGAAAACCCTCCCAGACTTTGATTTCCCCCAAGGTCCTGGGTAAATAAGATGTGTAGCCTCATTCCATTGTCCTGCTTAAATGTTGAACTTAATAAATGAATGAACAGATACAGTACAATTTCATGAGTGTTTTATGTGCAGTGTTCGGATTGCAATAGAAGAAATTAATTAACCATCAGAATTGTAATATTATAAAAAGATTGCCTTTTGCTTATTTATGCTCTTTAGCATTTGAAGATTTGAAAGCGACTGACTAAGTAATAATTGTGCATAAAATGAAAATCAAGTAACCAGCAGAGGTCATCCTTCTCTTAAGGCAGAATAAAAACAATCTATTTTTCATAGAAAACTTTCCAATTAATTTACTTACTAAACAGTTGATTTATGCCAAAGTAGGTCATGGATACACCTAAAGCACAAAGACAATTTGTTTCTAATCTAATTTTAATTCGAAATTAAAATTAAAATAATGGGAGATTTCACGCACCTCACCCGGGGTGGAGGGTCTTGAAAACGGAGTGTTGAACCTTACTGCCCTGTATATGCTGGTCACCCTCCAGTGCAACCCCTCCCCATGACTTACTTGCTTGCCTTTCAGTATTCCATTGCTGTAGGCCAGCAGCATCTGGCTGCACAATGTCCGCTCCCTCCCACCGGGTGCCAGCTGCCACTTTCCGCCTGTTTCAGGCGGATAGCTGATTGCCAGCAATGCAGATGAGGCTCATGAGTTAAAATACCAGAAATCTGGGAGAGTTTGTTTTTGCATTCACCGCAAGGTCAACAGATAAAGAGTTGAAGATAATTTAGAAAAGTTTCAGGGAATTTGGAGTCTGTGGGCTGAAGGTATTCTATGTAAAATGTGATTACTTAGCCAGTAATAAACTGTATAAATATATATAAATAAGTGACAAGTATGCCGCCATGGCATACTTCAGGACATAGTCGACGTATTTACCGAGACGTACGACTTACTGGGCCTTACGCTAAACATCCGTAAGACAAAGGTCCTCCACCAGCCTGTCCTCGCCGCACAGCACTGCCCCCCAGTCATCAAGATCCACGGGGAGGCCCTGGACAACGTGGACCATTTCCCATACCTCGGGAACCTCTTATTAACAAAAGCAGACATTGATGAGGAGATTCAACACCGCCTCCAGTGCACCAGCGCAGCCTTCGGCCGCCTGAGGAAAAGAGTGTTCGAAGTCCAGGCCCTCAAATCTACCACCAAGCTCATGGTCTATAGGGCTGTAATAATACCCGCTCTCCTGTATGGCTCAGAGACATGGGCCATGTACAGTAGACACCTCAAGTCGCAGGTAAGTCGATAGTATTCCATCACACTTCTGACTTGTGCGTTGTAGGTGGTGGAAAGGCTTTGGGGCGTCAGGAGATGAGACACTTGCCATAGAATACCCAGCCTCTGACCCGCTCTTGCTGCCACTTATTACTTATAGACACTTCAAGTAGCTGGAGAAATACCACCAACGATGCCTCCGCAAGATCCTATAAATCCCCTGGGAGGACAGACACATCAACATTAGTGTCCTCGACCAGGCCAACATCCCCAGCATTGAAGCAATGACCACACTTGATCAGCTCCGCTGGGCAGGCCACATTGTCTGCATGCCAGACACAAGACTCCCAAAGCAGACGCTCTACTCAGAACTCCTTCATGGCAAAGGAGCCAAAGGTGGACAGAGGAAACATTACAAGGACACCCTCAAAGCCTCCCTGATAACGTGCAATATCCCCACCGACACATGGGAGTCCCTGGCCAAAGACCACCCTAAGTGGAGGAAGTGCATCCGGGAGGGCGCTGAGCACCTCGAGTCTCATCGCCGAGTGCATGCAGACAAGCGCAGCCAGCAGAAAGAATGTGCGGCAAACCTGTCCCACCCACCCTTACCCTCAACGATTGTCTGTCCCACCTGTGGCAGGGACTGTGGCTCTCGTATTGGACTGTTCAGCCACCTAAGGACTCATTCTAAGAGTGGAAGCAAATCTTCCTTGATTCCGAGGGACTGCCTATGATGATGATGATGATGCATGTTTAAACCTGGTGTCAAAACAATAAATGGCATAGTAAAAAGAGTCTTTGAGATCATGTTGCTATTGGCTTGGATAACAGTCATGGTATACTCTCACTCTTGTAATGTACATCATTATTTCCTGCATCCGTATCCTAGCTTTTGCAAACTGAATCTTATAATGCAGAATTTGCAGAAATGCAATAAAACATATTTGGCTAACATTAAGTCAAATAAAATAGAAAGTGAAACAAGCAGATGAAGATTAAATGGGAAGATAAAAATAATTTTAAAAATAAGGTGCAATACAGATAAAGAAATAGATACAATGCAGCTGAAAATTCTCAGACTCAGATTTACGTGTAGTGAGCCAGGATTCTAGCTGTCGACGAATCTTGGCTCTTGTCCCCACTAGACTATCTGAGGTCAAGTTAAGGTCAGAAAGTGTACATACCTTTGGTTGGCGGCCACATCATTATGGGTGCAACTTGAGCACCTGCTGGGGCTGAGGTAGGAGGTGTGGTGCTTGACCATTACATGGGGACGGCACTTCTGCTCTACATTAATACAAATGCCAATTTCTTCCTGGCATCCAGATTGCTGAGCATAAATAAGGCACGAGCCCTGGGAATGACCCCTGTCCCCCTGTGATGTCATGGGCATTCTATTGATGGACAGAATTTACACCTGCCTCGAGCCTCAATAAGAATTTGCAAACTTGCTTCTTTGCGGCAGAACCCTGGTGTTACTGGGACCTGCCTGATTTCCAGCCCTACTTGCCCTTTTCCATCCACTTTACTTGTCTGCTATGCCCCAGGCCAAAGGTAATGCAGGGCCATTTTTTAAAAATAATACTTAAATGTAATCTGTGTGGTTACAAGAAATATCAGTACTTTTGTCCATTTACAGGATGGTTGAATCACAAGTTGGACCAATAGTTTCCCCTAGTAAGTAATTGCAATTAGATCACCCAGAGGAATAATTTGTGATTCCTGTCGAGTTATGCTGTTTAATAGAGGGGAACGCAACACCCAATTTGCACATAGAAAGGTTCTGCAAACAGCAATGAGATTAATAATCAGATAATAGGGTAGAAATTTGTATGTGTTACACCTGGGTTTTTTTGCGTAAAAAGATCGCAAAGCATACAAATTTAGCAATGGGATGTTCTGTGCTCAATCTGTGTTGGTCCCACTGCTAAATTTATAAATGCCCATTTTTAGGGTCGTGAGCAGATGCCCAAACCAACCATTAAGCCCCTTGAATATATTAATTAGTAGCCTAATGCATGTTGAGAACCCCTTGCAGAATTTAGTTCCCGATGAGCAGGGCAGAGTCTGGTCTAATTCCGCTCAGGATTCTTCAGCCAACTAAAACTAAAAATGGAAAAAAAATCTCAAAACACCTTCCACAGAGCCAGGAGGAGCAAGAGTGCTCCCACGACTGGAACAATCCCCTCTCCTTGCCCACTCCAAAGCCCCCCTTCTGGGACTTATCTGAGGGTCACTGTCAATGAGGAAAGCGGCCCTCAATTGGATTCTCCTATTGGGTGAGGTGCCTTATGAGTGTGACCACTGCCGGGAGCTCGTCCCGAATATGAGGAAGAGACCCAAGGAGCTATGTTTATCTAACCGTGGGCCTCTTGCTTCAGGCACAGGTGAGTCTGGGCCTATGTTTTTAACCCAATCTGTTTTCGTGATTATGGTTTGAGGGATAAACATTAGCCAAGACACTGGGAGAACTCCCCTGCTCTTTGAATAGTGCCATGGGACCTTTTATGTCCACCTGAGAGGCTCTCGGTTTAATGTATGGAGAGCTGCATGAATGAGTTGGTGCATTCCAATTATCTGGTCATTAATTCTAACCACCAGAACTTTGTGAGGCTCTACTCCCGACATGAAGTGCAGTTAAGTCGGGCATTCTGACCTCCATGCCTGATTTTCCAGTTCCCATTTCTGACGAATGAAGTCTAGCACTAAGAGGTGAGCCTCAAAAAATGTACCTCTTATTGATCATTTATATACAATTAAAAAAAACCTGACCATTGGTCTCTTGCAAGGTTGGATGCAACCAACCTATTTTAGATAGGCAGCTACTGACAGTATTGAAGCAGCCTCTATTGTGATTACTGATACTAATGTATCATACTGAAAATGTAACAATTTTCAGAAAGCTTGGCCAGTGTGTTGGGGCATTATGATGAATGAAGCTAATCTATATCTAAATACAGAAGTTTGCTTCAAAACTAGGAAAAGAAAAGATTAACTGAGCATTAAAGAGACAGAGAGCCACTGAAACTTATAATTACTGTTAGCACTAACACTAATAGCGTTTGTGTGCTTGTCCAGCATAAAAACTGCATTACATCTGACAGTGACACATGGCAACCAACATTTGAATATCTAAACATTATTTTAAATCAATTTCTGGCACACTTGTCATCTCCACTGTGGTTGGTTATGAACACTGATTCAATTTGCCTTTGGGATTGCAGACTAAGGAAATCCACTGCCAAGTTTCAGTTGCAGTGTGTTGAATAATGAGAGTGTATGGGAGAGACCAGCTCCTCATCATGGAATAGGCACAGGACTTGGACCACACCGATATACTGAACATGAGAACCAACACATATCAAGCATTCTGTAGCAGTGTGTTTTAAAAACTGCGTGGCTCAGTCTATCAGATCAGCATTCACTTGGAGTCCTACATTTCAAGTAAATAACTCCAGGACAAGAGCAAGATTGCTGGCAAGGAACTGAAATGAAAGCAATCACTGAGTTACCATTAATGAGAGAACGTAAAGCACAAGAGGATAATATTCAGCAAGAAACTATAAAAACAGGTAGATCAATGAATAGGCATCTATGAGAAACCTTGAGTGATCATTGTGAGGACCATTTAGCAAGAAATTGAAGAACAAAAACAATCAGCATCAATCTTATAAGAAGAAGAAATAGAACTGTAGAAAATTAAGAACAGTGGAATAAATTACCAAAAACAACAAAACTACATTGATGAGCTTGTTATTTAGACACTGAAGATACCAGGAACACGAAAAGACTTGCTCATATCACTTCCAGTCTTGATAGCAATATTTTGAATCATAAGTGAGTATTTTTCTAAACTCCATTTTTTGATTATTCAACATTGATAAATGCTGATGTGCTTTATTGAGCCTAACATTTAATAGAGTTCTGTTCCACATTCTAAGTTAAATATTGTTTAAAAATTAACATTTAAAGTCCTTTAGTGTGTTCTCCAGTGTTAGTAATTAATCTCTCGATATAATTTTTGTCTGCTGCCTTGGACTGTCCTGGGTGCTGAGCATGGGTGGCAACAGCATGAAAATTGTCAAGATGAGTATCTGATGGAGATCATATGAGTGGCCCACCCATGTGAATTTCGGGTTGGCATCAAAATTGGCTTCCAGAACTCCCATCTGAGCATATTTAAGTATTTAAATTGGGGTCCTACGCCTGTGGAATTTTTGTTTCCCAAGGCATGTGGCAGGTGCCCAATTATTGCAGCAAACCAAAATTGACCCCAAAGTTTTGAATAGACCCATAAAACAACATGGCAGCTATAACTTTCTTCTGACCACCTTCTTTGATTTAGTATCTATCAGTAGTATATTAAATATCTTATGTGTGTGTATCTGTGTGTACTTACAGGAGAGTGTAATTACAGTGTACCAAGTTTACATAGGCAATTTTCATAATAAATGTGAACATAGTCGAAAAAGTTGACAGGAAGTGAACACTGATGTAAGTTTTTGAATATATTGTAGAAAAGAATATTAAATCAAATAATACATTGAAATGAAGCTGAATGCATGACTTTAAAATGTGGACTGAATTACATTTGCACAATCTGGTCCAATTACTCAATGCCCTTAACCCTGCTTCACCTGAAGTCTATACATTCTCTTGGCTCCCTGTTTACAAAGTCACAAATTATCTATTAATAGTAATCTATTAGAAACACTGTGTGTACTCCCTGTCATTTTTTCTCATGATAAATTCATGTATCCATATTTATAATGGCAATCGCTTACTTAAACTTGTCATAATGTAATTACACCATCCTGCCAGTGACAGAGCCATAATACCTAAACACCAGTGTTCATCTATCTAAAATAAATGGTACACAAAGGAGGTTCCTCACACTTATAAAGAAGCAATTTTCATAAATTTAGCATTGTTGCTGATAGAACTGCTAATATTGCAATTGAGGCCTTTCAATTCACTGTGGATGCTGGAATAGCTCTGCATCAAAACAGTCCTCTTGTGATGGAGATTGAGAGAAATAAAGGAAACATTTCACAGATAAACAGCCTGCATAAAGAGTACATTAAGGCAACTTTTTGTGTAATATAACTGTATTATGTTGTGCTGTTACAGGTGGTGAAATGTTCATTGCCAACTTACATTGCTGTGACATTGGAGGAACAAAGCCCTAGTTACGTGTGCTTAAATTCAAACATGTATAGATCGTTTTACGCTGACCTACAAGTGCTGATGCAGTTTGAGTGAAAAGTAATCCCACTGCTGCGCTTACTCTCCATAGCCTTGTATCTTTCTAAGCTTCAATATCTACCCAATTTTCCTTAAAACCACTCCCTGTGGCAAAGCATCCCATGCTCCTTCAACTCTTCATCCTCATTCTCTGAGTGACAATATTAAATTGATCACTCATCACTAACTGCCCCAACCAGAGAATATAATTTTTCCCTATTCACTCTATGAAACCTCTTCATAATTTAAAAAATCTCCATTAAACCTCCTCTTAGTCTACTCTTCTCCAACAGAAATAGTCTCAGTAACTCAAGTCTCTCCTCATAAGTATAGTTTTCCATCACCCTATTAAATCTATGTTGTATAATCTACATGGCTTTAGTATTAATTCTATAATCATAGAATAATAGATTCATACAAAACAGAAGGATGTAATTTGGCCTGTATTGCCTGTGTTGGCTCTTTGAAAGTCGTATCCAATTAGTCCCACTCCCCTGCTTTTTCTCCACAGCCCTGCAGTTTTTTCGACTTCAAGGGCTCAATTTTCCCCAGTTATCTGCGCCTTTTTTTGGCAGGCGCCGTTTTTTTTTGGAGTAAATATAAATCTCCAAATTTCCCCAAAGTTTCTGCGCCAGTTAGGTACGATTTTTTTAGGTTATGATTTTTCTGCGTAACCTGGTGTCTGCGCCAGTTTTTCACATTTAAACAAGTTTGGCCAACTTACATTTTTCTTAGGACGGCGTATGTGACCACTTCAAAAAACCTCTGAGCATTTAAGAAAAACGAGCGCACATTAAATATTCGGCGCAGAAAGATGCCATTGTTTTTGGGCGAAGATTTGGACGGAGTCAAGAAGACAAAGAATATGTATCATGATGCTTAATTGTTTCAAAGTCAAAAGGGAGAAAATGGAAGTCTAATGCAATTCTTTACTTTTTGAATTTTTTCGAAGTACCATGCCTCCATCGACCGTCTCCTCACCGGGCTCGAGGGTCGGAGCGTCGGCCAGCAGAATCACTCCCTCACCTGGACACAGGAGCTCAGGGCTTGGGTTCAAAAGAAGCCCGGGGGTGGGTGGGGATGTGGGGTGGGGTGGAAGCTGAACAGAACTGCCAGCCACTTATATAAGGGATGAGAACCCTTAGGCTACACAACAGCTTCAAAAGAAGTCCGAAAGGTGGGTGCTGCTGGTGGAAGCCGAGCCATGGGGAGAGAGAGAGGAAAGAAGGTGTGAGTGCTTTGTCCTGCTGTTTTGAGCTTCTTGCAAAGCCACAATTAAATTATGGGGGCAATATTGACAATGCCATACCTCGAGCAAGCCTTCTGCATGATGGTGCTGCGGAGGAGAAGATTGATTAGGTATCAACAACTGAGGAACCTCAGAGCACGTACGATGATGGGCAGGAGGCCTTACCCACATCAGGTATATTGAGACAGGTGTTCATACCTGCACCTGAGTGATGTAGACTGTTTGAGATGGCTGCGTTTCTGCAAACAAGTTGTAACTGAGATCTGTGAGTTAATAAAAGCTGACCTGCACACTAGAAGCATCACAAGGACTGCGTTGTCAGTTGAAGTAAAGGTTCACTTCATTCTATGCATCTGGATCATTCCTGGCCACAACTGGGGATGTGTGCGCCATTTCTCAACATGCAACACATATCTGCATTTGGCAGGTGACTGCTGCACTATATGCCCAGAGGAATGACTACATAAAGTTCCCCAATACCGCCCAGGCAATGCATGGCAGGGCTGTGGGCTTCGCCGGATTGCTGGCTTCCCCAAGGTACATAGAAACATAGAAACATAGAAAATAGGTGCAGGAGCAGGCCATTCAGCCCTTCTAGCCTGCACCGCCATTCAATGAGTTCATGTCTGAACATGAAACTTCAGTACCCCCTTCCTGCTTTCTCGCCATACTCCTTGATCCCCCGAGTAGTAAGGACTTCATCGAACTCCCTTTTTCAATATATTTAGTGAATAGGCCTCAACAATTTTCTGTGATAGAGAATTCCACAGGTTCACCACTCTCTGGATGAAGAAGTTTCTCCTCATCTCAGTCCTAAATGGCTTACCCCTTATCCTTAGACTGTGACCCCTGGTTCTGGACTTCCCCAACATCGGGAACATTCTTCCTGCATCTAACCTGTCCAAACCCGTCAGAATTTTAAACGTTTCTATGAGGTCCCCTCTCATTCTTCTGAACTCCAGTGAATACAAGCCCAGTTGATCCAGTCTTTCTTGATAGGTCAGTCCCACCATCCTGGGAATCAGTCTGGTGAATCTTCGCTGCACTCCCTCAATAGCAAGAATGTCCTTCCTCAAGTTAGGAGACCAAAACTGTACACAATACTCCAGGTGTGGCTTCACCAAGGCCCTGTACAACTGTAGCAACACTTCCCTGCCCCTGTACTCAAATTCCCTCGCTATGAAGGCCAACATGCCATTTGCTTTCTTAACCGCCTGCTGTACCTGCATGCCAACCTTCAATGACTGATGTACCATGACACCCAAGTCTCGTTGCACCTTCCCTTTTCCTAATCTGTCACCATTCAGATAATAGTCTGTCTCTCTGTTTTTACCACCAAAGTGGATAACCTCACATTTATCCACATTATACTTCATCTGCCATGCATTTGACCACTCACCTAACCTATCCAAGTCACTCTGCAGCCTCATAGCATCCTCCTCGCAGCTCACACTGCCACCCAACTTAGTGTCATCCGCAAATTTGGAGATACTACATTTAATCCCCTCGTTTAAATCATTAATGTACAATGTAAACAGCTGGGGCCCCAGCACAGAACCTTGCAGTACCCCACTAGTCACTGCCTGCCATTCTGAAAAGTACCCATTTACCCATTTACAATACAGGGCTGTATTGATTGTACCCATATCACCTTTCGAGCACTTATTCCGAGATGTACAGGAACAAAAAAGGCTTTCACTCCCTAAATGTGCAGCTCGCCTGTGATGACATGCATCGCATCATGGCAGTTGATGCGAGATACCTTAGGAGCATTCATGATGCCTTCATCACACGCGAAAGCGCTGTATCTGCCATGTTTCAGCAGCAGCCAGAAAGTATAGCTGACTGCTGTGGGACAAAGGGTACGACCTCGCCACCTGGCACGTGACCCGGACGGAAGCTGACCGGGAATACAACATGTCGCACATTGCGATGCGCAGCATAATGGAGACGACCATTGGCATCTTGAAATAGCATTTCCGATGCCTGGACCATTCTGGAGGCTACTTGCAATACTCACCTGAGATTGTCGGTCAGTTCACTGTTGTTTGATGCATGCTGCACAACTTAATGCGGTCAGTGCTTCAATGCTGGGGTTGTTGGCCTGATCGAGAACACTGACGTTGGTGCGTCTATCCTCCCAGTGGATTTGCACGATCTTGCGGAGGCAGCATTGGTGGTATTTCTCCAGCGCTTTGAGGTGTCTACTGTATATGGTCCACATCTCTGAGCCATAAAGGAGGGCGGGTATCACTACTGCCCCCTGTAGACCATAAGCTTGGTGCCAGATTTGAGGTCCTAGGCTTCAAACACCCGACCAGCTCCGTTGGGCGGGCCACATCGTCCACATGCCCATAGAAAATAGGTGCAGGAGCAGGCCATTCAGCCCTTCGAGCCTGCACCGCCATTCGATAAGATCATGGCTGATCATTCCTTCAGTACCCCTTTCCTGCTTTCTCTCCATACCCCTTGATCCCCTTAACCGTAAGGGCCATATCTAACTTCCTCTTGAATATATCCAATGAACTGGCATCAACAATTCTCTGCAGCAAGGAATTCCACAGGTTAACAACTCTCTGAGTGAAGAAGTTTCTCCTCATCTCAGTCCTAAACAGCCTGCCCCTTATCCTAAGACTGTGTCCCCTGGTTCTGGACTTCCCCAATATCGGGAACATTCTTCCCGCATCTAGCCTGTCGAGTCCAGTCAGAATCTTATATGTTTCTGTGAGATCCCCTCTCATCTTTCTAAACTCCAGTGAATAAAGGCCCAGTTGATCCAGTCTCTTCTCATATGTCATTCCAGCCATCCCTGGAATCAGTCTGGTGAACCTTCGCTGCACTCCCTCAATAGCCAGAACGTCCTTCCTCAGATTAGGAGACCAAAACTGAACACAATATTCCAGGTGGGGCCTCACCAAGGCCCAGTACAACTGTAGCAAGACTTCCCTGCTCCGATACTCAAATCCCCTTGCTATGAAGGCCAACATACCATTTGCCTTCTTCACTGCCTGCTGTACCTGCATGCCCACTTTCAGTGACTGATGAACCATGACACCCAGGTCTCGCTGCACCTCCCTTTTTCCTAACTTTCCGCCATTCAGATAATATTCTGCCTTTATGTTTTTGCCCTCAAAGTGGATAACCTCACATTTATCCACATTATACTGCATCTGCCATGTATTTGCCCACTCGCCTAACCTGTCCAAGTCACCCTGCAGCCTCTTAGTGTCCTCCTCACAGATCACACCGCCACCAAGTTTAGTGTCATCTGCAAACTTGGAGATATTACACTCAATTCCATCAAATAAATCATTAATGTATATTGTAAAGAGCTGGGGTCCCAGCACTGAGCCCTGCGGCACTCCACTAGTCACTGCCTGCCATTCTGAAAAGGACCCGTTAATCCCGACTCTCTGCTTCCTGTCTGCCAACCAGTTCTCTATCCATGTCAGTACATTACCCCCAATACCATGTGCTTTGATTTTACACACCAATCTCTTATGTGGGACCTTGTCAAAAGCCTTTTGAAAGTCCAAATATACCACATCCACTGGTTCTCCCTTGTCCACCCTACTAGTTACATCCTCAAAAAATTCCAGAAGATTTGTCAAGCATGATTTCCCTTTCATAAATCTATGCTGACTTGGACCGATTCTATCACTACTCTCCAAATACGCTGCTATTTCATCTTTAATGATTGATTCCAACATGAGTCTCCCAAAGCAAGCGCTTTACTTGGTAATCCTACACGGCAAGCAAGCCCCAAGTGGGCAGAGGAAATGTTTCAAGGACACCCTCAAAGCCCCCTTGATAAAGTGCAACATCCCCACCAGCGCCTGGGAATCCCTGGCCCAAGACCACCCTAAGTGAAGGAAGAGCATCTGGGAGGGCGCTGAGCACTTCGAGTCTCGTCGCCGAGAGCATGCAGAAACCAAACGTAGACAGTGGAAGGAGTGTGCGGCAAACCAGACTCCCCACCCACCTTTCATTCAACAATTGTCTGTTCCACCTGTGACAGAGACTGTAAGTCCTGTATTGGCTTGTACAGTCACCTGAGAACTCACTTTTAGAGTGGAAGCAAGTCTTCCTCAATTTCGAGGGACTGTCTATGATGATGATGCACAACTTAGCCATCATGAGGCAGCAGCAGCTGGTAGTAGAAGACCCACCTGAGGTGAGAGTGGCTGATGATGAAGAGGAAGATGCAGATGACGAGGAGGAGGATGAGGAAGCCATGCAACTATCTGAACCCGGAGCACGACGGCGGAGGAGGGAAGGCCGTCATGTCCCATTAATGATTGCTCGAGCCTTCTACCAGCTGTTCATCCTTGAATGCTTTTCTGCCTGAAGGCTCAGCGGTAACTATTCCACATGGACCATGTTTACTCTTTGTGTTAAGTCTTGAATAAAGAGTCAGACTAGATACTGCAAGCTCAAAGTAAGATGTGACCGTAGTCCTTTATTACAGATCAGAGTGCCTCTCCAGCCTGTGAAGCCTCCTTATATACAGGTGCTCCCAAGGGATTGTGGGATCCCTTGGAACTCCAGCGGATAAGTCCTTGGTGATTAGACATGGTAATTACAGGTTTATATACATAACAACACTTTCCCTCCCAAAGTCAATAGTGTAACTATTTATAATGTGAGTTGATCTGGGGCCTTCCTTTCCCTGGTTGAACATCTCGGTGCAAATGCTGGTTTTCGTGAGTCGTTTGTTGGGCGCTCGCTGGGCTGCTGCGCAGCTGGCCTTGCTGGGCTGCTGGGGGTGGTGAGTCCTGCTGGGCTGCTGCAGGTGATGGGTTCTGCTTCGTGGTCAACTGCTGGGTCGGTTGCCATTTGTGTGTGTGTTGGAGGGTCGAAAAAGGTGGAGTCTCTTGTTGGTTTTTATGGATAATCCGTAAATCTGAGTTTGGTTTGGTCCAAGTGTTTCCTGCAAGTGAGTCCTTTTGAGAGTTTAACCACAAACACCCTACTCACCTCTTTGGCCAAAACAATGCCAGGAAGCCACTTGGGACCATAGTTCAACACAACTACAGGATCATTTATCTCAATTTCGCGTGACACATTTGCGCGATCATGATATGTGTTCTGTTGAAGCCACCTGCTCTCTACCTGTTCGTGTAGATCAGAGTGTACTAACGACAGCCTTGTCTTAATTGCCCTTTTCATGACCAGTACAGCGGGAGGGACCACAGTGAGCAAGTGTGGTCTTGTGCGGTAACTAAGCAGGACTCGGGATAAGCGAATCTGCAGTGAGCGTTCAGTAACCCTTTTCAAGCTCTGCTTGATTGTTTGAACTGCTCGTCCTGCCTGACCGTTGGACGCTGGCTTAAACGGGGCAGATGTGACATGTTTGATCCCATTGCGGGTCATGAATTCTTTGAACTCGGCACTGGTAAAGCACGGCCCATTGTCACTTACAAGGACATCAGTCAGGCCGTGCGTGTCAAACATGGCCCGTAGGCTTTCAATGGTGGCAACGGATGTGCTTACCGACATTATCACACATTCAATCCATTTGGAGTACGTATCTACAACCACTAAGAACATTTTTCCCAAAAATGGGCCTGTATAGTCGAAATGGACCCTGGACCACTGTTTGGAGGGCCAGGACCATAAACTTAGTGGTGCCTCCCTGGGTGCATTGCTTAACTGTGAACATGTATTACATTTGTGCACGCAGGACTCTAAGTCTGCATCGATACCGAGCCACCACACGTGGGATCTGGCTATCGCTTTCATCATTACAATGCCTGGGTGGGTGCTGTGGAGATCACTGATGAAGTGTCCCTGTCCTTTTTTGGCATCACTACCCAATATCCCATAGGAGGCATTCTGCCTGTATAGACATTTCATCTTTGCATCGCTATTACGGCTTTATTTCTTCCTGCATCTCTAACGGGACACTAGACCAACTCCCATGGAGCGCACAGTTTTTACTAAGGACAATAAGGGGTCCTGGCTCATCCAGTTTCTAATTTGTCAGGCAGTAACAGGTGATTGCTCACTCTCGAATGCTTCCATTACCATGACTAAATCTGCAGGCTGTGCCATCTCCACCCCTGTGGTGGGCAATGGCAATCTACTGAGAGCATCGGCACAGTTTTCTGTGCCTGGCCTGTGGCGGATGGCGTAGTTGTATGCGGACAACGTGAGCACCCATCTCTGGATGCGAGCCGATGCATTCGTATTTATCCCCTTACTTTCAGAAAAGAGGGATATAAGCGACTTATGGTTGGTTTTCAATTCAAATTTGAGCCCGAACAGATATTGATGCATTTTCTTTACCCCGTAAACACACACTAACACTTCTTTTTCGATCATGCTGTAGGCCCTCTCGGCCTTCGACAGACTTCTGGATGCATAAGCAACCGGTTGCAATTTCCAAAATTGATTAGTTTGTTGCAATACATAACCGACCCCGTACGATGACGCATCACATGCTAATACCAAACGCTTACATGGATCGTACAACACAAGCAATTTGTTGAAGATAACAGCTTCCTAGCTTTCTCAAAGGCATTTTCTTAGCTTTTACCCCATATCCATTCATCTCCTTTATGCAGTAAAGAGTACAAGGGTTCTAACAATGTGCTAAGACCCGGTAAGAAGTTACCAAAATAGTTCAGAAGTCCGAGAAATGACCGCAGCTCCGTCAAGTTCTGTGGTCTCGGTGCGTTCTTGATTGCCTCCGTCTTCGAATCGGTGGCCTGATGCCGTCCTCCGCGATTCTTCTCCCCAGGAACTCCACTTCAGGTGCCAGGAAAATGCACTTCCACCATTTTAGCCTGAGCCCCACACGATTAAACCGACTAAGAACCTCCTCTGGGTTCTGCAGGTGCTCAACTGTGTCCCGACCTGTAATCAAGATGTCGTCCTGGTAGACCACGGTGCGCGGGACCAACTTCAGCAAGCTTTCCATGTTCCTCTGGAATATTGCTGCGGCCGATCGAATCCCAAACGGGCATCTGTTGTAAATGAAGAGACCTTTGTGCGTGTTGATGCAGGTGAGGCCTTTCGATGATTCCTCCAGCTCCTGCGTCATGTAAGCCAAGGTCAAGTCCAGCTTCGTGAACATTTTCCCTCCCGCCAGTATCGCAAATAGGTCGTCTGCCTTCGGTAGCGGGTATTAATTCTGCAGTGAGAAATGATTAATAGTTACTTTGTAATCACTACAGATTCTGACAGTGCCGTCTCCCTTGAGGACTGGAACAATTGGACTGGCCCACTCATTGAATTCGATTGGCGAAATGATGCCCTCTCGCTGCAGCCTGTCCAGTTCGATCTCCACCCTCTCTCTCATCATGTAAGGTACTGCTCTCGCCTTGTGATGGATGGGTCGCGCCCCCAGAATCAAATGGATCTGCACTTTTGCTCCTTGGAACTTCCCAATGCCTGGTTCGAACAGCGAGGGGAACTTGTTTAAGACCTGGGCACATGAGGTGTCGTCGATGGATGAAAGCGCTCGGACGTCGTCCCAGTTCCAGCGTATCTTTCCCAGCCAGCTCCTGCCGAACAGTGTGGGGCCATCGCCCGGTACCACCCAGAGTGGTAACTCGTGCACCGCTCCATCGTAGGAGACCTTTACGGTAGCACTGCCGATTACGGGAATCCATTCCTTTGTGTACATTCTCAGTTTAGTGCGAATGGGAGTCAGGACTGGCCTTGCTGCACCACAATTTATCGAATGTCTTTTTGCTCATTATGGACTGGCTTGCACCCGTGTACAGCTCCATGGACACCGGGAGTCTGCAACATGGTGGTTTGCAGGATTAGCAGGGTTTGCAGTTCGCCTGCACATACGTTGGAGCTGTCCCATTGTTCCACAGCCCTTGCAAATGTATCCTTTGAAGCGACATGAATGGAAGTGATGATCACCCCTGCAGCGCCAGCAAGCTGTTAATGGCCTTGTATTCACCACCCTTGATGGTGGACTCTGAGTCATCTGCGGACGTGCAGCTGCAGGTATGTAAGTCCTGCCCTCTACATTTCAATTCAAAACCAACGTTACTTTGTTCACAGTACTTGCAGCAGCACTCATGTGCTGAGAAATTTGTTTGGTATTGTCACTGGTGGCGATAAACGCCTGGGCTATCACTATGGCTTTACACAAGTTTGGGGTCTCTACAGTCAAAAGTTTGCGAAGTATTACTTCATGGCCAATGCCAAGTACAAAGAATCCCTGAGCATGTGCTCCAAGTGTCCTTCAAATTCACAATGTCCTGCAAGGCGCCTTAGCTCGGCGACGTAGCTCGTCACTTCCTGGCCTTCAGACCTCTTGTAAGTGTAGAACTGATACCTCACCATCAGAATGCTTTCCTTCGGGTTTAGATGCTCCCTGACCAGTGTGCTCAACTCATCGTACGACTTGTCTGTGGGTTTTGCTGGAGCGCGCAGATTTTTCATGAGGCCATATGTTGGTGCCCTGCAAACGGTGAGGAGGATCGCCCTTTGTTTGGCAGCATTCGCTTCTCCTTCCAGCTCATTGGCCACAAAGTATTGGTCGAGTCGCTCCACAAAGGTTTCCCAATCATGTCTTTCTGAAAATTTCTCAAGGTTGCACATGGTTCTCTGCATTGTTGCGGAGGGGTTCGTCATTTGTATCTCATTGCCAGTTGTTAAGTCTTGAATAAAGCGTCAGACTAGATACTGCAAGCTCAAAGTAAGGTGTGATCGTAGTCCTTTATTACAGATCTCAGAGTGCCTCTCCAGTCTTTGAGGCCTCCTAATATATCCAAGGGATTGTGGTTCCCGTGAGACTGCAGAGGATAAGGCCTCTGTTGGTTAGACATGGTAATTACAGGTTTACATACATAACAGTTTGGACCTGTTCCATAATATTGTGTTGTATTAATGGAACAAATAATAGAAATGATTCTTCTTTAGTTCAAAAAGTTATGTTAATAATGGAACAAATAATAGAAATGATTCAGTTATAATTTAAAATATATTTTATTGAAAAGTTTAACACTTGTTTGTACTTAACTTAAATTTAATAAAAATATTCTTGTATCAAACTTTAAAGTTTTCAGTTAAGATCAATTACAAACTTTTAAACTTGTAAATTTACATTACTTACAAAAAACTTTTAAATTGAGAACAGTTACAATAGTAACAACAATAATAATAATAACAACAACAACAGCAGCAGCAACAATAAAAGGCTGCACCACCTCTCCTCCACCTTATTCTAAGACCACACGCTACGCTTGATCTTGGTGACTCCAACCCTGCCCGCAGGCGGTGGCGTAGTGTTTCTCGGGTTGGTACCAAGCTTATTCTTTCGAGCATCTCGGGCAATGCGCACTTCTTGATGGAGGGGTGGGGGGAGTCGCAGGAGTTATTGTGGAAGGCCCGGCTTGAAACGTAGAAACATAGAAACATAGAAAAATAGGTGCAGGAGTAGGCCATTCGGCCCTTCGAGCCTGCTCCGCCATTCAATAAGATCATGGCTGATCATTCCTTCAGTACCCCTTTCCTGCTTTCTCTCCATACCCCTTGATCCCCTTAACCGTAAGAGCCACATCTAACTCCCTCTTGAATATATCCAGTGAACTGGCATCAACAACTCTCTGCGGCAGAAAATTCCACAGGTTAACAACTCTCTGAGTGAAGAAGTTTCTCCTCATCTCAGTCCTAAATGACTTGGGCCTCTTCAGAGGTTGGTCTGGGGATTGGAGTGGGAGTGGCAGTTGATTCTATCAATGGCCACGGGGTCTGGGCATGTTCCCTTATTGCAGCAGCTACCTCTGACACTCTCTCACTCATGTGCCCCGACAGTGTATCAGCTACCTGTGATATTCCCTCCCTCATGTTTACCGACAGTGTATCAGCTACCTGCAACCTTCCATCCCTAATGTGCCTGGACAGTGTTCCCATTTTTCATGAGAGTGTTGTTACTTCTCTCGCCAGTCCCAATACCTCATCACCTACCCCACTGATGGTGTCCAGGAGTGATTGCGTAAGGTCAATGCTCTTCCCACTCATTGCCATCATCTGAACTACATCTGTTAGATCCTGCGCCTCAGAAGAGTGCTGTCGAGCTCTGCTTCCCTCTTCACCCTGGGTGTGACTCGATGTATCCCACTGGGACCCGCAGCCTCGTACAGTTGGGCCCTGGGTGTGCCTTGTGCAGCCCATCGGGACCTGCAGCCTTGGACGGTGGGGCCGTGGGTGTGGCTTGCTGCACCCCACTGGAACCTGCAGCCTCGGACTGTGTGAAACCATGAAATATCCCAACACTCGTACCACTCAGGAAAGGGGCTGACATCTCAATGGGTGGTACCAGCACCTCCTCCAGAGTAAGTAAAACAGTGGGGGCTTCATCCTCCCCCTCCATCTCCCCCTTCCCCACATCCTCACCCCAGTGCTCTTGGGCTGGAAGATGGGATTGGAAGATGTTCTCCTCTTCAGTCTCGTCCGTGTCTGAATCGTCTGCTGCATCGGCTTCAGCCTCGACAGGGTTGGCCGCAAGTTCTGCAAAATATAACAGAACAAACAAATGGTTAGCAACAGAGGAGGGGGCAGGTTGGCATGAATAAGCTCACACAGCGCAGAGAGCGGGTTCATTTGAAGGACTACAATGAATGATAGCACATTGCATCATCCGAAGCATAGTTGATGGAGACACCCCCATGAACTGAAGCATAGCTAGCCCGCGCTGTACTTAACATTTAGCAAAGCCAGACTGTGAAATTTGCAGGACTTACCCTCTCCCTCGAGTGTGGGCCCAGCTTGTGCAGTGGTGGTTGCTTTTCTCCAGGCAGGTCTCATCAAAGCAGCGACCCTGTCTTCCAAGGGTGTCAGTGGGTGAAAATTTGCCGGGCCTCCTCCTATTCGAGTTCTCTCTCTTTTGTTGTGTGCCACCTTCCTCTGCAAAGATGAAAATATAACTTTTTAGAGAGGGTGTCTTTCTGCTGGGTGGGACATACAGATGGTCATATTTACAATTGCAATTCCAGTGAATAAATGAAAATATTACTTACACGAACTATTTGACCAAGGTCCTGCCACTTCTTTTTGCACTGGCCTCGGGACCTCAGGATGGTCACCATTGCCCAGTAATCTTGTGCAAGCTGCTTCCAGCGTTTCTTCATTTCTTTTGGAGAAACTTTTATTTGACCTTTACTGGTGTCCAGGTCGTGCCATGTGGCCTCAATTACAGGGCCCAAGTTTCCACACGATAAAAAACGGGCGCCCCTCCGAGCTGGAAAACGGCGCCGGAAAAAAAACACGCGATTCTGGAGCGGCCTGCAGCTCCATGTCTGCTTGGCGCGGCGCCCAGGGGGGCGGAGTCTACCACTCACACCGATTTTGTAAGTGGGAGGGGGCGGGTACTATTTAAATTAGTTTTTTTCCTGTCGGCAACCCTGCGCATGCGCGTTGGAGCGATCGCGCACGTGCAGTGTGCAGGAAACATTGGCACTCGGCCATTTTTGTAGTTCTTTGCAGCTGTTTAATTTTTTAACATTTTTTAATAAAAGCACATTGCCCTTCCATGATCAGCACTGAGGCTTCTTGCAGAAGTGAGAAGGCTGCAGGAAGCCTCAGAAAGTTGAGGCAGCCGTTTCCCGACGGCCTCCACCCCCTGCCGTCGGGAATGGCTGCTCAACTTCTGAGGCTTCCTGCAGCCTTCTCACTGTCTCCTTCCCCACCCCCCCCCCGCCGTCTGGAACGGCTTCCTTCCCCCCCGCTGCTTTCGGTCGGTCGGTTGGGCCCACACTCCCTCCCTCCCGCCCGCCGTCTGGAACGGCTTCCTCCCCCTCCCCCCCCCCGCTGCGGTCGGTCGGTCGGGCCCGCACAACCCTCCCTCGCCACCCCCCCGCCCGCCGTTG
This sequence comes from Pristiophorus japonicus, assembly GCF_044704955.1. Lineage (NCBI taxonomy): Eukaryota > Metazoa > Chordata > Chondrichthyes > Pristiophoridae > Pristiophorus > Pristiophorus japonicus. Next base: position 421,956,536 of record NC_091977.1, read on the forward strand.
GGAACGGTTCCTCCTCCCCCCCTGCCATCGGGAATGAACGGCTGCCTCAACTTGTGAGGCTTCCTGCAGCATTCTCCCTGGCTGAAGCACTTTCACACAGGTAGGAAGATGGTTTATTTAATCTTTTCTTTGCTTATAAATGTTTATTCAGGTTGGATTTATTTGTATAATATTTGTAGAAGTATAAATAAGGATTTATTATAGAATTTAATGACTTCCCTTCCCCCCCCACCTCGTTCTGGACGCCTAATTTGTAACCTGCGCCTGATTTTTTAATGTGTAGACAAGGTTTTTTCAGTTCTACAGAAATCTTCACTTGCTCCAATCTAAGTTAGTTTGGAGTACGTTTTCACTGTGGAAACTTTGAAATCAGGCGTCAGTGGCCGGACACGCCCCCCTTTGAAGAAAAAATTCTGTTCCAAAGTGAAACTGTTCTAACTGACTAGAACTGCAGAAAAAAAAATGTGGAGAATTGCGATTTCTAAGACAGTCCGTTCTCCACCAGTTGCTCCTAAAAATCAGGTGCAAATCATGTGGAAACTTGGGCCCACAGTAACTAGTGCCTTCATTTCCTCTTGTGAGAAATTCTTGGTCCTTGAGCCACGTTGCATATTGCAGCTCCGATTTTTTCCACTGAGAATTAAATTCTCAGACAACATCAAAGTTCTCACACACAACTGGCTCTTTAAAAATGGCTGAATGAAGACCAGGAGCTGTACTGGGCATGTGCGCCTATAGCAGTCCCGGGTTTTTTTTGCGCATGCGTAGAAGTGTGGGCGGGGGCATCCATTTTTCGGTGCAGGCATTAGACTCCACCCCCCGAAGCTAAAAGACAGGCTGCGCAGCGCCAGTTTCAAAAATTAGAACGGAGAAACGTTCAAGTTATTTTTTTGGATAGTTGGGGCCAAAAAAAATGATCGTAACTCTTGAAATACACCAAAAAAACAACATTGGGGAAAATTGAGCTCAATATATTTATCCAA